>NW_026606058.1:1105000-1702500 GCF_029834395.1 Sorex fumeus
CTTTTAGGCCTTTATTGCCTTATTTAATATGTATGTCAGTATATCTCATAGTAAATGCCTGTGTTCACTTTTTTTTTTTTGCTTTTTTTTTGTGGGTCACACCCAGGCATTGCACAGGGGTTACTCCTGGCTCTGCACTCAGGAATCACTACTGGCAGTGCTCGGGGGACCATATGGAATGCTGGGAAACGAACCCGGGTCGGCCACATGCAAGGCAAACGCCCTACCCTCTGTGCTATCACTCAAGCCCTCTGTGTTTGCTTTTTTTTTTTTCTCATAATGTCTTTGTTGGCAGAGTCTCCTGCCCCTGCGCCTGGCTGTCCTCGCCGGGGCCCCTTGGAGGGGAGCGGGTTGAGTTTCCCTCCCCACCCCGACCAGGGCTCCGGCAACTGAAGACCTCCAGGACCAGCCACCACCATGCTGAGACCACTCTCCGCACACATGAAGGTACTGGCAGAGGAACAAAGCCACGCGGGTCCCGGGGCCGAGATCTCCAAGCCTACTCGGATCGGGGCTGAGCATCCTCCACCAAGATCCTCCATATTCCAGTAGGCAGGGGTCACACCCACCAACTGACGCCCTGGCGCCATGTAATCCCATCAATGGCCAAGACCCAGAAACTATAAAATCCAGCTCCCGGAAGCACACAGCCGCATTCGCGGCCGCGCAACATCTTATTATCTCATTCTTGGACAAACTGGCAGACTACCGAATGTAACCTGCCCACACGGCAGAGTCTGGCAAACTCCCCGTGGCATACCCAATATGCCAAATACCAGTAACAATGATGGGTCTCATTCTCCTAACCCTGAAAGAGCCTTGAATATGGCACTTTTTAAAAAATCTCAGGGCTAGGACGAAGGAGACGTTACTGGGGCCTGCTCGAGGCAATCGACGAACAACAGGATGGTCGTGATCGTGATCGTGAATGTCTTTGTTACTTTGGTTCTCAGAGCCAGTCAGAGACCCTGAGAAAGTTAAGGAAACTTTTCCTCCCCTACAAGAACCTTCACCGTACAGTATAAGGTAGAAGGAAGGTAGAAATGGGGAATTTTTATTCAGTGAGCAGGATGTTGAGGGAATGAGTTCACCTCAGAATGGGGAACCGGAAAAGATGTCCCAAGTTCCAGAGCTTCTCAACTTCATTCAGGGCCAGAAAATAGAAGATGAATTGTGAATTGAGTTCACAAAATAATGTGTGGGTGCTGCGCAGTGACGCGTATGCATTCATTCGGTGGCCGGGAGCTGCCTCCCATCCAACCCAGGCCTCCCCAGCAGACAGACAGAGGGACCACAGACTGATGGTAAAAATGGCCAATTAATGCAGAGCTGCTAGCATAATTACAGAACATCTGAAGGGGTCACAGGTATAGGACTGCATGACTGTGATTTACAAGGGAAAACATTCCAGCATAGGCAATTCTCTGCAAGAGATAAACTCAAGGAGACTCTCTGTCTCCAAGGGATTATTGAATACTGCTTTTCTTTTTCCTTCTATATATCAATTAAGTCAAAGAGTTAGTCAAACAATTAAGTCTACTTCTTACAAATACTTGCAGTCATTCAGATAAACACAGTAACAGATAAAGATCCCAAAACTATGTTCTCTGGGCTCTGAGAGCAAGTGAGACTTATACGACAAGTCCCAGACTAAGTCCTCAGGTGAGTTCAGCTTGTCCTTCCCCGCGGGGGTCCTGTCCCTTAAGTCGTAACAGCTTGCATCAAGATCATGGGTTTATGTCCCATTTCGATGCGGGATAGCTTTGGAACTTGCCCCGGGTCCATCCCAGTCCCACGGCGGGACCTCCCTTTTGGGGTGCTAGGAGCTACAGCAACTGAAGCCCGAGTCAAGTAATGATGACCAAGTAATTATGCCCAGGAGTAGATATATTTCAGAGACAAACAACTCCCAAATATTAGGAGCATAGCATTAAGGCCTTTCTGTGTTGACGCAAAGAACATTGCTCGACAGTAAAATGTGAAAAGGCTGTAGGGGAAACAGGAAAAGCAAGTAATTCACTACAAATACAAACCCCAGAATTACCAGGAAGTTTTGGCTTATTAGTAACCAAGATTGACTTGGGGAACTGTGACAATGAGGTGTAAAACACAAAGGAAAGGTTCAAGACAAACTCGGGGGATTAGGGATGCTCACAGGAGCACTGTGAGCTTCCCTGGGAGGAGGAAAAGGGGCAATTCACTGATGAAGCCTAAAGCAGTTAGGGTTCATCTCTCACAATGAACGTGGCACGTAACCTGACCAACCCGTGGACCCTGGGTGCCCTTGATGTCTGAGACTTAAACACACACTGTATTTTATTCTTTTAATTTTATTTTTAATTTTGAAACGCCCATCCCTTTACCAGTGTACATTTCCCACCACCAACCATGTCCCCAGTTACCCTCCTGCCCCCCTCCCCCTGCCTGCCCCTATGGCAGGCACTTTTCTTCTCTCTGTCTCTGTCTCTGTCTCTGTCTCTCTCTGTCTCACCCTCTCCCCTACCTCCTCTCTTTCCTTTTGGGCATTATGGTTTACAATATAGATACTGAATAGTTATCAGGTATTTCCTTTCACCTATTTTCAACACTCAGCTCCTTCTGCCTCCCCAGTCTGTGTTTTAAATTAGCCCCCTTACTTTGGCTTTAAAAACAAAAACCCATGACATATGAAACATAACTATAAAACATATCACATCGAAAACGTTGCATGCGAAAGGCAATGCCACACGACTTCTCTTTCTCCTTGCCCAAGATGTTTAGAGCAGGAGGCTCAGCCCCGAGTCAAGGGAAAACTGGAAAAAAATAGGAACAAGGAAGACTCGTCAAGTCAAAAGGCTTTGTCCAGGAGACTTCCCCATACTATTAGCAGAGGCGCAACTGATTCAACCTTGTCTGAGATCAGTACGGAGGTTCTTCAGGAATCAAAAATTGAAGGACTCTGCGATCCAGGAGTCCCACTTCTGGGAGCCTATCTGAGGAACACAAACTGAACTCCAAAAATTATATCCCCGCCAGTGTTTAGTGCAGCATTAATTGCAATAGTTCACGATCACGATCACGACCATCCTGTTGATCGTCGATTGCCTCAAGCAGGCCCCAGTAACGTCTCCTTCGTCCTAGCCCTGAGAGTTTTTTAAAAAGTGCCATATTCAAGGCTCTTTCAGGGTTAGGAGAATGAGACCCATCATTGTTACTGGTATTTGGCATATTGGGTAGGCCACGGGGAGTTTACCAGACTCTGCCGTGTGGGCAGGCTACATTCGGCAGCCTGCCAGTTTGTCCAAAGTAGGAAACAACCTGGACACTGGTCCAAAACCCTCAAAACTAATGGGGCCAGCTGGAGCGATAGTACAGTGGGGAGGGCATTTGCCTTGCATGCGGCCGACCTGAATTCAATCCTCGGCATCCCACAGGGTCCCCCAAGCCGCCAGGAATAATTTCTGAGTGCAGAGCCAGGAGTAACCCCTGAGTGGCACTGGGTGTGACCCCAAAAGAAAAGCAGACAAACAAAAATACAACCTCAGAAGAAGCATCTGCTTTTCTATGTTTATTGTACCACTATTCACAATAGCCGAAATCCCATGTGACCAGCAACCCACATGACCAAGAACAGATGACTGGATAAAGAGACGATGGAATATGGGATAGAAAGAAACAGAAGAGTTCGTGTACGAAATCCTACGAACACTAAACCACAGTGCCCGAAACAAGAGTTAAAAAAGAGAAAGTGTGGAGGGGTTTGAAGACAGGTTTCATTAATTTTTAATTTAATCTTGTTGTTTTAATCTTGTTGGAGGCTACTCAGTAGCGCGACTCCGATCTCTGTGCTCAGGGGTCACACGGGGGATAAAACCTCGGCCCCATGCAAGGCAAAGCCCTTATCCGCTGAACTATCTCCCTGGATCCTAAGGGTGGGTTTTAGAAGAATTAATAAGACGTATGTAATTTTTTTCCCCTAAAAAATACACTCCAGAATAGACTTTCCCAAGACATGTCACTTTGGCACACGGATACTTTCAAGGTAGGGTCAATGCAGACACCAGGAAATTCTCTTATTTTACTTTTTTGTTGTTGCTCTTGTTGGATTTAGGCTGTTCAGGGCCTGCTCCCGGCTCTCTACTCAGGGGATCACACCCGGCCTAGCCATATGCAGGCAAGCACCCACTCTCCGTACTGTTGCTCTGGCCCCATTTTTAAAAGACCACTCTTGAAGCACTGACAACTGAAAATGGGCAGTGAGCCCAGCACTGTGATTTTCACCAGATACACTCTGGCTAGGACAGCCTATCGCTGAGGGATGGAGGGAGCAATGCTTCCTCCTTCACATGAGTCTCCCACTTGAAATTGTGTGATCTCTCTCTTCCCTCCACAAAGCGCATGGCCCCTACCTCACTCACTCCTTAGCTAAGAAGAAGCCATACCCTTCCTTATTGGGTCCGGCGACATTCATCTCTGCCTGCCAGTAGATCACCAATGCATGAAATGACGATCATTCTATTCTCCTCTTAATCTGTCTGACGTTGTTTCAATGCTGGCCCTGCCAAGAGTGAGTGACTCAGGGGTAGGGGAAATTTCCCCTCCCCACCTACATCACCTCATAGTTGATCTAAGCCTGATTTTGTTCTCCTGCTACTTTCTGAAGGTGAAACTTAAGAATCGCATATCTTCATTTTCTTTCTCGGTGTTCAGTCACTTTTTTTGTACCTGGGGAGAAGAGTGCAGACCGTATGCGCTAACAATAATCCACATGTCAGAACTGTAGCATTCGGATTCTGATTGATTGATTGACTGATTGATCTTTGGCGGTTGCACTGTTGGACCACAGTTGATTCAGTGCTCAGGGATCATTTTTGGCAGTGCTCAGGAGACCTTATGCGGTGCAGGGGTTCGAACTAGGCTCAGCTGCATGCAAAGCAAGCACTTCAACCCCCGTACTCTCACCAGCCCCTGAAAACTCTTACTGTTTCTGGAAAGAACTCCCAAAACATTAGAAGAAAATTTTTCATTGCCTCACAGCAGCAGGAGCGCAGAGTTACTTCTGCAGGATAAACCCAGCATGCAGGTGGGAAAGCCTTCTCCCTTTCAAGGTTCTCTCACCTCCTCGACTCGTCTGATAACTAGGATGACTCAACAGAGAGCAGAAAGAAACGACTTTCATTTCCTAGCCATGAGAATCCCGCTGAACGTGAGGGGCCAGAACCCATTGCAAGATCGCATTCCCCTGCAGTGAAGGAGCAAGATGGGGGGGCTGGGGGGGTGCGGGGCAGTTAGATTACAGGTCTGCTGGGACGTTTATCATTTTCTTATGTTAAGGGCCTGCTGCGTTGGGTGGCCGCGGAGCACTCCAGACAGAGCACGGTCAGCGGTTTTCTGCTCACACCCTAGAGGACAGCACTGGACGGAGGGGGGGGGGGGGGGGGAGGAGGGTGGTCCCCGGCTGCACAAGGCTCGGCCAGGGCGCGGGACCAGTGTCGCTGTCCCGTCTCTCCCGCAGACACACGCACATCCCGTCGGGCTGCCCTCGGGGGCCGGGGTCGCCGTCGCCACGTCCCCCCTCCTCCCCCAAGACGAAGACACACGCAGAGCCCGTGGGGCTGCCCCGATGACCCCGGGTGCTCGGTCGCCCGAGGATCGGGGTCCTCGGGGCGGGACTGCACCCCGGTTCCTGGTTTCCGCCACCAGGCCGCCCCCTCCCCGCCAAGCGCAAGGCAGAGGGGCGGCCCGGGCGTGGCCAGTCCGGCGGGCGGGGGGCGGCGGGGGCGGCCGCGGCCAGTCCCGGAAGAGTCGGACCCGGCGGGCGGGGCCGGGCGGGCGTTTCCCGCGCGCGGGGCGGACGCGCCGCGGTTCTCACTCCGGTCCGTGCGCGCGGCCGCGGGGGCAGGGGCAGGCGTTCGTCGCCCGGGCAAGGGCGGGAAGGGGCTGGGCAAGGGCGGCGCCCAGCGGCACCGCCAGGGGTGGGTGGCCGGGCCACCGCCAGGGCATCAGGCGGGAAGCGCCTCTCGGGGCTCGTCTGCGAGGACACCCGCGGGTGCTCAAGGTGCTCCTGGAGGTCGTGACTCGCGACGGCGGCACCTGCCCGGAGCACCCAAGCGCAAGCCGGACACGGCCACGGCCACGGCCGCGGCGTACGGGCTCGAGCGCCAGGGCCGCGCCCTCTACGGCCTCGGGGCCGAGCCGCGGCTCCGCGGACGTGGCTCCCCCCGAAGGCCCTTCCCGGGCCACCGCGGGTCCCGCAAGAGCCGAGTCGCGGGCTGCCCTGGTCGGGCGCTGGGGGCGGCTGTGGGCAGCGCGCTCCCCGCGACCTCCCCTGACTGAGCGGCAGACGTCCGGCCCGGGACCCTCGGTCCTGCCCACCGGCGACACTTGGCCGAAGGAGCTCCCATATGAGGGGACTCTCCCGCCCCCCCTCTCCCCCAGGTCGGCTGGGGACCGTCAAGGCCCTCCGTGAAGCACCTAGCGGCCAGGTCTTTCCAGCGCTGGGCACTCGGGCGTCTGCCTGCATAAGGCTCCCGTTTGGGAGCGCCTGGCAGGGTGGAGACTCGTCCCCAAGTGTCTCTCCAAGAAGGGTGTCACGGAACCTCGGGGTGCTCGCTGCGCCGTTCCCCCTCCACCACACACGGACCATGCTCTCCCATGTGGCTTTTCTCTGCGCGCGGGGGCACCGGTTTCCATGACGCCCCGCGAGTAGCATCCTTGCTCGCCGGACGGGACGGGATGCTCAGGGAAGTCCAGGTTCCGCGTGGACCGGGCGGGAAGGGCTGCAGCGGGGGCCTGGCGGGCCGCTGGACGCGCTTCCCGGGGCGACCTGCCCCGCCGGCTGGAGCGCTCATTGTCCTCGGGGTCCGCCGAGACCAAGAGACTTGGGGCCTGGGCCCTGACGCCTGGGAGAGCGAAGCGCCCCCTCCCCGCCCCCGCTCGAAGCCACGGTCTGAAACAAGTGGTCAGCCCGTCCTGGAGGGTGAAGGTCAGGAGGGGACACTCCCGCCCTTGCAACTAGCCGCCTAAGCCATCACTTACTTCTCCGGGAACAGACCCTGCGTCGCGAGCGGGGAAACGTCCGCTGGGGCCCCAGATCGCGACCTCCCGCTCCGGGGACCACGTGGGCACTGGCGTCCCCGAGAGCCAGGCACTGCCACGGGTGCAGGGCGGGCCCCCGGAACCACCAGGGGAGCGAGCGGAAACCCGCGCCGTCCCCGGAACACGCGAGGCTGAGCCCTGGAGCTGCGTCTACCCTGCAGCTGAGTACCCCAAAATCTTGGCATAGCTCGGCTCGCCCGCTCCGGAGCCCGCCCTCCCTGCCGCGGGCGGAGACAGCCCCGAGGCAGCGCCAGCCGCGAACACCGGCTCCTTCCCGGCGCTGTGCTGGAGGGCAGCGGAGGGGACGGGAAGGCGCGCCACCCAGCCTCATCCCTGACGCAGCTGCCCGTCGACCCAGCGACCCGCCCATCCCATCAGAACCGGCGCGGGGACCAGCGGCACAGCTCCTCCGGGTGCACCGGTGGGTGGCTCTGAAAAGAGCCTTTGGGTGCGGCGCCGCGATGAAGATCGGGGCGGCGGCCGAGGCGCGCGCGCGCTCAGGCCCGCTCCCCGCGGATGCGGCGCGCCAGCTGGATGTCCTTGGGCATGATGGTGACGCGCTTGGCGTGGATGGCGCACAGGTTGGTGTCCTCGAAGAGCCCCACCAGGTAGGCCTCGCTGGCCTCCTGCAGCGCCATCACGGCCGAGCTCTGGAAGCGCAGGTCGGTCTTGAAGTCCTGCGCGATCTCGCGCACCAGCCGCTGGAACGGCAGCTTGCGGATCAGCAGCTCCGTGGACTTCTGGTAGCGGCGGATCTCGCGCAGCGCCACGGTGCCCGGCCGGTAGCGGTGCGGCTTCTTGACGCCGCCCGTGGCCGGCGCGCTCTTGCGGGCCGCCTTGGTGGCCAGCTGCTTGCGCGGCGCCTTGCCGCCGGTGGACTTGCGCGCGGTCTGCTTGGTGCGGGCCATGGCGAGGGCGCGAGGGGGAGGCCCGGGCGGCCGCGCCTCGCTTTATAGGGGCGCCCTCCGCCCCATTGGGCAGCCGGGCGGCGAGCGAAGGGCCCGCGCTGGCCGCCCATTGGCCCTGACGTCACGCGCCCGCGGGCACCGGTTGGCCGCGCCCGACGCGCCGGACCCGCCTCCCCGCGGCGCGCCCTCCCGCCTCTGTCTCTCTTCCTCTCCCTCCTGCCTCCCTGCCCCGCCCCCCGACCACCCGGACGTCTCTGCCCGGCGGGGCGTGCCGGAGTCCCCGGCGAGGGGGCGCGAATGGGCCGCCGCGACCCCGATCTCGGAAGCCGGTGCGGACCCCGCGCCCGCTGCTAAGGCGCTCTGGCTGTTGGCAGCCTGGACCAGGGGCCGAACCCGCGGAACCCGCTCGGGCCCCGCCACGCCCCGCCCCCGGCGCTCCACGCTGCGACCGGGAGCTGCGGGCTCGCCCAGCAGAACGACCCCTCGGGACCAACTTCCCCGGAGACCTGGGGAGCCACCGAGCGGGCCGAGTCCCGGGTCCCGGAGTTTGTCCACTTTGTCCAAAGACTGGCCGCGGGCGTCTGCAGCAGACACCCCTCCCCACCCGCCCCGCGAGGTCCCTGGGACTGGCCTTTCCCCACCCGCCCCCGGACCCGACCCGAGCGGACAGCTCCTTCCCTGGCACCGTGGGTGGCTCTGAAAAGAGCCTTTGGGGGCGGGCGGGCTGGCGCGCGGCGCGCGCGGCCTCACTTGCCCTTGGCCTTGTGGTGGCTCTCGGTCTTCTTGGGCAGCAGCACGGCCTGGATGTTGGGCAGCACGCCGCCCTGCGCGATGGTGACCTTGCCCAGCAGCTTGTTGAGCTCCTCGTCGTTGCGGATGGCCAGCTGCAGGTGGCGCGGGATGATGCGCGTCTTCTTGTTGTCGCGCGCCGCGTTGCCCGCCAGCTCCAGGATCTCGGCCGTCAGGTACTCGAGCACGGCCGCCAGGTAGACGGGCGCGCCGGCGCCCACGCGCTCCGCGTAGTTGCCCTTGCGCAGCAGCCGGTGCACGCGGCCCACGGGGAACTGCAGCCCCGCGCGCGACGAGCGCGACTTGGCCTTGGCGCGCGCCTTGCCGCCCTGCTTGCCGCGGCCCGACATGGCCCCGACCCCGCTCGCCGCTCGCGGGCCGCCGCCGCTTCGCCCTTTTATAGGCAGGAGCGCGCCCGGCCGCCGAGCGCCGCGATTGGCCCGCTGAGCCCGGGCCCGGCGACCAATGGGGCGGTGCGGCCGCGAGCCGCTCCTTTGCATAACCCCGCCCCTCGCGCGGGCTGCGGGGAACCGGCCAATCGCGGCGCGCGGCCGCCGTAAGTCGCGAGCCCGGCGGGCGGCCTCGGTCCTGTGCTGCGCTCGCGTCCGCCTCCCGCCCGCTGCCCGCCCGCTGCCCGCCCGCTGCCCGCCCGCTGCCCGCGCGGCCCCCGCCATGCCCGAGCCCGCCAAGTCCGCCCCGGCGCCCAAGAAGGGCTCCAAGAAGGCCGTGACCAAGGCGCAGAAGAAGGACGGCAAGAAGCGCAAGCGCAGCCGCAAGGAGAGCTACTCCATCTACGTGTACAAGGTGCTCAAGCAGGTGCACCCCGACACGGGCATCTCGTCCAAGGCCATGGGCATCATGAACTCCTTCGTCAACGACATCTTCGAGCGCATCGCCGGCGAGGCGTCCCGCCTGGCGCACTACAACAAGCGCTCGACCATCACGTCGCGGGAGATCCAGACGGCCGTGCGCCTGCTGCTGCCCGGCGAGCTGGCCAAGCACGCCGTGTCCGAGGGCACCAAGGCCGTCACCAAGTACACCAGCTCCAAGTGAGGCCCTGCGGGACCAGGCCCCAAAGGCTCTTTTCAGAGCCACCCCACCCGCGCTCAAAGGAGCTGGCATGCGACCCTTAAATGCCAATGCTTTCGGAATCATGAGGAAGCCCTGAGTACTGCCCTGTGTATCCAAAACCAATATATAAGGAACTTCCCCAGAATTTGTGGCTCTTCCTCTGTTCAACCCCACTTATGTTAACCCCACCCTTCATTATTCCTGTATAACTGTTTTTAATGGGTGAGAGGGATAGAGGACACTGAAGTTTATGAGGAGACTAAGAACTATGATGGACGGGTATGTGGACAAAACTGCCTTCAACTGTGCATTAAGGGGAGAGGTTGGACTACGTTGGGGAGGAGAGAAATAAACTGACTACTAACAAGGATGGGGCCCAGTTGTCCTGTGTCTTCATTCCTCCGGTCCTTCGTCCATCCATCTCCATGGACCGGCCTGTGGAGTTCCTATATAGACTAAGCTATTTACCTATGGTTAGTAAACCAAGTTTTATCTGGATTACCCAAGGGGGTTACCTTTTGAATCAAGATTAGAATACATTTATTCATGCACTTTCGTAGACCCAATCTGATTTTTACAAAAGAGGCAAGTAACAAAAACATGGTTTTCTCTCCACCTTCACTTTAAATTTGCCAGATGACTTAATAAATTGGACTTATTCCTTTGCATAAACACAGCAAGACTGGAGAACTCTTTGGGGTGCCGCATTATTTGCTGAGAAGTCCTGAGGGTTGGCTAAAGACAGGAGACACATCAATAGTGGCATTAATTTTTTTTTTAATCTGGCATGTCAGAATTACCTAGGTCTGGCCATAAGATGTGAAGGTCAGGTTCCACGATGTGCTGGAGGTGGACTCGAGCCTGCAGGGTGAGTTGGCGGTGGCCCTGGGCCTCTCACCTTCTGTATGAGTGTCCTGTCAGAAAGGAACCCATCCTTTCCCTTCAGGCCTGGGATGGATCCTGGTTTTCATGTTTCTGATGATGAGAGCGTGCCTAGGCTGGATCCGTCACTGCAGATCTCCAGTTTCTTCATTTTCCATAGCAGAGACTATTTCCAGTCCTTCCTTGTTGCCAGATTGCCTCCCTGAGGTCTCCGTGAGGTTTATTTTGCTCCTGTCATTTAAACTAATCCCTTTAACTGTTTCACTGTAAGGGGAGTTTGGGGTCCTAATGGCTGGTTTTCCTGGCTTCATGAGGGGTAGACCTACTACAGGGAGGAAAAACCTTTATCTGGATTTATGCAAACCAACATAGTATCATGAAGCATCAGAAGCATCAAAAACATACTGAAGGTATAAGGAAGAGAAAAGCAAATATATCACCATGGGTTCCGTCCACTTCATTCTTCATGTGGTTCAGTCTGAGCGTCCAGAAAGCAGGCTAGAGCGTAGCGGTGGTTGGGCAGTGAAGGTCAGCTGCCGGGGCTGGGTCCCTTGGGGTGGGGAGGGCTCCCACCCGCCCCACAGCCTAGCGCAGAGTCCCTGAAAGAGCCTCCAATCATTGGGAAAAGATGAGTAAGTAGAGGCTGTTAAAATCTCAGGGCTTGGAGGAATAGAGATGTTACTGGCGAACACTTGAGTAATTTGATGGTCAATGGGATGACAGTGATACAGTGATATCACCATGAGACACAGTTACAAACTTTCATGATTAAGTTTCATTCATACATGGACTGAGCACCTATTCCTCCACCAGTGCACGTCTTCCACCACCAATGCCACGCCCACCCCATCCACCCCCTGCCTCTGTGGCATGCACCTTCCATCTTATTCTCTACTTTTGGGGCGGCATGGCTTGCAACACAGATACTAAGAGGCTATCAAGTTTGGTCCTTAGTCTACCTTAAACACACATCTCCCATTCTGTGTGATCCCGCCAACCATCATTTTCTTAGTGGTTCCTTCTCCATCCCAACTATGTTTTCCCTCAGCACATGAGGCTGGCTTTCAAACCATGGAGCTTATCTTCCTGACCCTTGGTCTATCGTGCTGAATCCTTTTCGGACCTGGTTGTCCTTCGCCTAGTGTTCTGCCAATCCTATTCAGGATGACTTGAGTGAACAACTTGTAGATGACGGACAACAGGCAGATTGGGCAATAGTTACCGATGTCATGGATGTCTCCCTTCTTGTACAACAGAACAGTCCCGCTGATTTTCCATTGGGATGGAACCTTGCATTCAGACAGGTAGCGTGTGAAGAGCCGAGCCAGTGTATTGACAAGTACTGACGGCAGGTTCTTCAGTTGTTCGGGTCTGACTTTGTCTCGACCGGGTGCTGTACGCTTCTTTACCAACAAAATGGCATGTTGGATTTCAGAAGGGAGAATGCTGGGAACGACATATCCATCCTGCGAAACTTGGTATGTGGGCAGGTGAACGTGACTATCAAAGAGATCCTAGTAGAAGTCGTGGATAATCTCCATTGCCCTTCTGGAAGATGTGATAGATCCATCAGGACATCGGAGGGCAGTCATCTTGGTCCTGTAGTTGGCGAAGGACAGGTGGGTGTAATTACTTGGTCATAATTATATAATATTACATATTACACATTACATATTACATTACATAAAATTACATAATTACATAATAATTACTGGGCATAATTACTTGGTCATAATTACTTGACTCAGCCTTCAGTTGCTGGAGTTCCTTACACCCTGAAAGGGAAGTCCCGCCATGGGACTGGGATGGATCCAAGGTGAGTGGCAAAGCCACCCACCATCAAAATAGACATTCTAGAAAGCATAAATACATGGTCTTGCTGCAAGCTGTTACAACTTAAGATCGGATCCCCATGGGGAAAGACAAGCTGAACTCACCTGAGGACTTAGTCTGGGATTTACAGGATTAAAGCCTTGCTTGCTCTCAGAGTCCAGAGAACTAAGTGTTAGGATCTTTGTCTCTTACTGTGTTTATCCAGACAACTGCAAGTACTGATAACTTATTGACAAAAGCAATGTAGATGTCCCTGGGAGACAGAGTGTCTTCTTGAGTTGATCTCCCCAGGAGAATTTCCTCTGAGAAATGTTTATTTATGTTAACTATTAATCACACCTATGTCCTTACCCCAACCTCCCTTTTTGGATATTCTATAAATATGCTAGCAGCTCTGCATTAGACAGGCCATTTTCGCCATCAGGCTATGGTCCTCGGTATCCCTGTCTCTCTGTCTCTCCATTGGGGAGGTGGGGAGTTGGCTCAGGGTCTCTGAGCACACACACGTGTCGCAGCAGCAGCCCCTGTGATTTACTGTGTGAACTCACATCATGAAAAGTGAAATTAGTCAGAAAGAGAGGGACAGACATAGAATGACTACGCCCATTTGTTGAATATAAAACAACATAATATGAGACTAACACCTAAAGACAGTTCCGAAAAGGATTCAGCATGATCGACCATATCCACACAGTGACCAAGCCCGTTGAGGTTTCACGAGAGTTCAAGATGCCGCTCTAATGTTCATCGATTTAAAGAAGGCCTTTGATTCTGTTGAGACTGAAGCGGTCATTGAAGCCCTAGCTAAATAGGACGAACGAACTAAGTATATCAGGATTCTCTGTGAGCTGTATTACAGATTCACCACCAGGATCTCACCAGGAAGTTATCATCAACCTAAAGAGAGGGGTTCAGCAGGGTGATACCATTTCACCGAAACTCTTCAGTGGCACTCTCGAGAACATCATGCGATGACTAGAATGGGAAGGAAAGGGAGTGACGATAGACGGTCGGCAACTATACCACATCTGCTTCATTCTAATAACATCGTTGATATCATTCGTTCTAATAACATCTAATGACATCGTTCTAATAACACCAAACATTAGCCAAGCAGCACAAATGCTGGCCGACTTCAACCGTGAGTGTGGAAAGGTCAGACTGCAACTGAATCTCACAAAGACAATGTTCATGAGAAATGGATAAGTTCCTGACGTTCCATTTGCTCTCAATGGAACAAACTTCTCCAAATGCAGCAGTTCTTTGTACCTAGGTCGAGAACTCAACATGACGAACAGCTTGGCACCAGAGCTGCACAGGAGGAAGAGAGTGGCGTGGAACTCCTTCAAGAGAGTCGAAGAAGTTGTTAAGAGGATGAAGAACCTCTGGCTCTGGGCACATCTTTTTGACTCCACCATTCTTCCTGCACTAACATATGCCTCAGAGACCTGGACCCTATGAAAACAGGATGAGAACGCTATTTGGGTCTCCCAAAGAGGAATCAAAAGAGCTATGCTTGGAGTATCACGTTCCACTCAAGTGACAGAAGGTATTTGGAGTTCAGACATCTGTCGACGATGGAGGATCAGGGACACTGTCTTGTTTGCCAAGTCATCAAAAATTAGATGGGCTGGACACGTAATGCAATTTGGAGACGACTGCTGGACTAGAGAGCTCTTACCGACTGGATTCTATGGACATCAAAAGAACACCTCATCGCCCACTTACAAGATGGTTGGACTTCTTCGTCAAGTCTCTGAATGAACGGTTTGATGCTCTTCGTGTTCCTGGAGCGAGTAGGCGCCATTGGGCTACACTAGCACGTGACAGGGATGAATGGAGACGTTACTGGTGCCCCCTCAAACAAATCGATGAGCAACAGGATGATAGGTGATAGGAATTATGCTCAGGAGCAGATATATGTCAGAGTCAATCAACTCCCAGATATTAGAAGCATAGCATTAATGGTCTTTCTGTGTTTAACCAAAGAACATTGCTCTATAGTAAAATATAAATGGCTATAGGGGAAATAGAAAAGCAGGTACAAATATACAGCACTTCAAATACAAAGCAGTACAAATACAAAGTTCATAATTACCAGAAAGTTTTGGCTGACTTGGGGAACAGTGAAGATGAGAGGTAAAATACAAGGGAAAGGCAGGAGGAAGAAAGGGGCCATTCACTAATGAAGCCTAAAGCAATTAGGGTTAATATCCAACACAAAGGAAAGGTTGAAGATAGACTTAAACCAAATTAGGGATGATAGCAAGGGCACAGTGAGCTTCTCTGGGAGGAGGAAAGGGGCAATTCGCTGGTGAAGCCTAAAACATTTAGGATTGATATACAGCACATTGAGTGGAGCGATAGCACAGCGGTAGGGCGTTTGCCTTGCACGCAGCCAACATGGCCGACCTGAGTTCGATTCCTCCGGCCCTCTCGGAGAGCCCGGCAAGCTACCGAGAGTATCTCGCCCGCACGGCAGAGCCTGGCAAGCTCCCCGTGACGTATTCGATATGCCAGACACAGTAACAACAAAGTCTCCGATGGAGACGTTACTGGGCCCGCTCGAGCAAATCGATGAACAACGGGACAGTGACAGTGACAGTGACAGTGACAGTGATACAGCACATGATGCTCTCCATGTCCATCCTCTTATAAGCAAATGCCATGACTTCATCTTTTCTGACAGCTGCATAGTATTCTACTGTGTAGATGTACCAAAGTGTCTTTAACCAGTCAACTATTCTTGGGCACTTGGTTTCTTTCCATATTCTGGCTATTGTTGAACAGCGCTGCAATAAATACAGAAGTGCAAATGTCATTTCTACTTTGGCTTTTTTGTATCGCCAGGATATATATTCCAGCAGAAAACCCTGATATCTCTAAGACTTTTAAAAGGCACAATTCTGGTAGACTTCATACTATCGGGCTGACATCTGAGATTAACCCTCTATTAGCCCTTTACTAAGTAGCTCTAGAAATTTAAGTTACCAAAGATCTCAGAGATCAAATAAAACACTGGCAGGGTGAAAGTTTTGCAACCAATTTTATAACTCTAGAAACTCACGTTTTAAACTAAACCATTATTCTTTAAACATGTTTTTATATATCACAATAATTTCAACTCAGAATTTTTTTAGGTCAGATATTCTAATAAGAAAACCGTTTAACCATCAATTTTTATGAAGAACAAGAAAACCTTCTTTGGCTTAAATGTCAACACATCTTGTACCTTAGGTATTTCAAACCATGAGCTTTCTACAGCTAATCATTTAACAATTCCTTACAGGGGTGAAAAAAACATACTCTTTCAGACACAGAAAAAGGCCCTTGGTTCTTACCAAACTTTTAGATATCAGCATAAGAAGACACTTGAACTGCCAATATTTATGAAAACATGAGAAAATTTTCCTATTCAAGTGTACCACTGATAGACAAACTGATCACAAACATCACATACGTGTGCACACATATACAGTTGATTGATCAATTTGACCCTTAAGGAATGTCAGGGAGAAAACTGAGGGACTGAGAAAGGAAGGGGCAGTCCCCAGGGCCAAATTAGTCCTGTCAGCTGATTTGGAACCTTGTCCCCTGTTTCCCAGCCTGATGAGCCTGTTTTCTGCTTGTTAAAATGGGTCAAGAAAGCACTTTTGTTAATATAAAGCAGGCAAACGCAATCTTGGCAAAGTTGTCAGCTGTACAGAAGCACAACACAAAACACTAAGGACCAACTATTTCCTCATGGGGAGACGAGAGCCGGCACAAAAGACAAGCCCAGGAAAGACAGAAATGTAGAAATTCCCAAGAAAGTTCCAGACACCAGTCTTCTCCTGAGGACCTCCTGGTGTGAGAGGCGTCCCTCACTCACCCCAGCCTTGTGAGAGAGCAATACTGCGTCCAGTTTCTCTCTCTTTAGGCCTACCTAAGGGGCCCCTTCTCAGACAGACAAAGCCTACCTTCAGAGGAATCGAAGACTTCCAACTTGTCGACTGTGATGTGCCCAGACTATTGAATTCTGGAAAACTCTTCGGAACCCAGGATTCTAGAAAATTCTTCGTTCGGAGTCCAAGTAATCTTTCAGGACTCCTGAGACTCTTTGGGGTCCAGGTAATCTTTCGGATCCTGGATGAGCCCCCAAATGTTAGGGTCCGGTGTCTGAAAGACCACATGAAGCAATAAACTCTGGAGTATAAGATTTTATTTGGCACAAGTCAAACAAGTCTGGAGTTTAGAAAGCTGACCAGTCAGGGCCCTCTCCTTTAGTAGGAGAAGGACCCCTCCCCTTGTTTCCAGAGTCTTTTTATGTAGGAGGGGAGTAGGCCTTCACATTCCAATCTTGCTGTGTTTATGCAAAAGAACAAGCCAGGTATGTTAAGCCACTGGGCAAACTTGAGGTGAAAGTGAAGAGAAAACTATGTTTTTGTACCTTGCCCTCTGTAGAAATCAGACTCAGTCCTATAGAGTGATTGAACAAATGTATTCTAATGAGCTCAATTAAAAAAGGGTTTAACAAGCCTAATAGTTGGTTTGTGCCCCATTGGTGGGCCACTAATTTTAATAAGGGTATCTTTTAACTCAGCTTCTGTCTGTTTCACCCTGACACCTGAAATTCTTCCAGGCATGGGTATGGAAAATTTCCAGAACCACCATCAATCAATTGCTCCTCTACCCGTACTCCCAGTGTTTACCTGCCAATGGGTCTTTGCACTTGTTATTTAAATAATTTTCCCACTATATTCTATGACTCATTGTCTCTATTCAAGTCTCTGATTAAATATTAACTGATGAGTCTGTCAATCACTCCTCAAAACCTCACCATACACTTTTCATAGCACTCCTGAAAGATACCATTACAGATCTCTCTCTCTCTCTCTCTCTCTCTCTCTCTCTCTCTCTCTCTCTCTCTCTCACACACACACACACACACACACACACACACACACACACTTTTTTCAAGCAGAATATAGCTTCTTGTGGACAAGGGCTTTCTCTAGTCTACTTAATACTGTATACCCAGCATGTTTTATTTTTACCCTGGAGCAAAATATGACGCTTTGCACAGCTGTACTGAAAAAGTTCATAAATGCTCTAAAGAAGCCCGAGTAAGTTGTCAGTGTTGCTCTAACACCACATTGAAAGTCCTGGTGTGAAGGACCTTCTGTCCAGAACAGTCTTCCCATCTATATCACCTGGGCGTGTTTGATCTGAGGTTCTCTACCGACACCTGTCAGTGACACAGTCCCCAGAATCCTTCTCTGTACTGCTAAACATTGTCACAAGTCAGCCTACTCTCCTGGATACCCAAGTGACGTGGAGATCTTATTTTCTCCTAAAGAGCTGGCAGTAGGCTCAGGTGAAATTGGGTGTTGCTTTGTTTAGTTTCCAGGGGGCACTGAGTGACTTTGGGGGGGGGGGGGCTATAATACCAACTATGCTCAGGGCTTATGCCTGGCTCTGAGCTCAGGGATCATTCCTGGTTGTGCTAGAGGAGGGGGTTATATGGGCTGCTGGAAATCAAATCCAAATCAGTCACATGAAAAACAAGTGACTTTTATCTTGTCACCGATTATTTGCCCCTGAAAAGGGTGTAGGCCAAATCCACATGGAAATCTCATCTCTGTTCCATTTTTTCAGCTTACAAAGAGACTCCTCCAATTTTGTCCGTTTCCCCTACAATGACAGTGATGTAAATTCTACAGAAATATATAACGAAGTTTGTTCCTTTGCTCCTACTCATCTGCCTGATATTAATCTGTTTGCTTCACCAGACTGAGAAGGAATCCAAGGGCTTTATTTCGTACCCTCCAGGGTTCTAAAGAGAACTCAGAGAATAAGTTACTGATGCCTAATTTTTTTTTCTTTTTTGGGGTCACACCCGGCAATGCACAGGAGTTACTCCTGGTTCATGCACTCAGGAATTACTCCTGGCGGTGCTTGGGGGACCTTATGGGATGATGGGAATCGAACCCAGGTCAGCTGTGTGCAAGGCAAACGCCCTACCCGCTGTGCTATTGCTCCAGCCCCATGATGCCTAATGGTTTTAAATCAAGTCACTTTCTCTGCTTTTAAAGATTATCTGGCTTCTTTTTATCCAGCCCTGTTAGTCTGTGTTTAGAATGTTGATCCTGGGACTGACCATTCCTTTCACCATATGTAAGTTTACCCCAAATCCTTAAAGTTTCTTCATCTGGGGGACAGGGAAAGAGAAACGGTGGTAAACATCCAGATTGTTTAGGAATCACTCCTGCTGAATTTCAGAGGACCCTATGGGGTGCTTGCATTCAATTCAGATTGACTGCAAGGCAAATGCTATACCGTCTCTTTGGTCCCAATTCCTAAGATGTTTTATTATTTCACTTCTGTGTAATCCCATCAACGGTCACGACCCAGAGACTATAAAACCCAGCTCCTGGAGAAGAACAACGCAGAGTCTCCTGCCCCCGCGCCCGGCTGTCCTCACCAGGGCCCCTTGGAGGGAGCGGGTTGAGTTTCCCTCCCTGCCCTGACCAGGGCTCCGGCAGCCAAAGACCTCCAGAATCAGCCACCACCATGCTGAGACCACTCTCCGCACACATGAAGGTACCGGCAGAGGAACAAAGGCATGCAGGTCCTGGGGCTGAGATCTCCAAGCCTGCTCGGATCTGAGCATCCTCCACCCAGATCCTCCACCTTCCAGTAGGCAGGGGTCACACCCACCAACTGGCCCCCTGGCGCCGTGTAATCCCATCAACAGCCAAGACCCAGAGACTATAAAACCCAGCTCCTGGACATCTTATTATCTCATTCTTACTTTGGACAAAATGGCAGGCTACCGAATGTAACCTGCCCACACAGCAGAGTCTGGCAAACTCCCCAGGGCGTACCCAATATGCCAAATACCAGTAACAATGATGGGTCTCATTCTCCTAAGCCTGAAAGAGCCTTTAATATGACACTTTTTAAAAAAATCTCAGGGCTAGGACGAAGGAGACGTTACTGGGGCCTGCTCGAGGCAATCAACGAACAACAGGATGGTCATGATCATGATCGTGACTTCTGTGGCCAGAGAGCTAGGACAGGAATTAAGGTGCTTGTCTTGCACACAGCAGAACTTGGTCTGACCCTAAGAACCTCATATGATAGGCTGACCACAACCAGGAGTGATCCGTGAGCAGAATCAGGAGTGAACTACTGGGTGTAGCATACAAACAAAATGAAATTCCTACTGAAAATCACCTTCAGTTTAAGCAACAACTACATATTGATGTGGGGTAACTGAAGAGTACCAAACTAAAGACAATGATCAAAGGATCAACTTCAGAATCAAAGATTCAAAGAAAAGTATACATACACAGGCTGAGCGGGACGATATGTGCACATAGCTTCCCTCTATTACCTAATTCCATTTCCTCATTTTTGTTTTGGCCACACAGGGCAGTACTCGGGGTTTACTCATGGTGCTGAGGGGTCACTCCTGAAAGCACTGGTGGGGGCAACACGGGTGACCGGTGCTCAAGGCAAGAGCCAGACACGCTATACTCTGTGACCCTCTAATGTTTAGAGTTAAGGGTACCAAGTACAAGACAAAAGGCAAATGTGCAATCAACTTTTAAGTTCCTAAAATCCATTCTGTAAGAAAGCTTCTACAATGACAATCTAACAGCATCCATCATTGGAGAACGTGCGCAAGCATATTAATTTCTCTTCTCAAAAGTAAATGAACTGGGCCCAGGATGGAAGATGCATGCTGAAAGTAGACTATAGACTGAGCATGCTTGCCACTCAATTCCTCTTTTGCAAACCACAGCACCCAAAAGGAGAAAGAGAACAAATGGGAGTGCCCTGCCACAGAGGCAGGGTGGGATGGGGGGATGGGAGGTGGGAAGGATACTGGGATTGGTGGGGGTGGAGCATGGGCACTGGTGGAGGGACGGGTACTTGATCGCTGTATAACTGATACCAAAGCACAAAAATTTGTAAGTCTACAACTGTACTTCTGTTTCACTAATAAAAATTTAAAAAAAGAAAAAATAAAAGACTTTAAATATATATATATATAAAAAAATTAAAATAAGCTGGAAACTTTGGCATTTAAGGGTCCCATGCCAGCTCCTTTGAACGCGGGTGGGGTGGCTCTGAAAAGAGCCTTTGGGGCCTCGTCCCCGCAGGGCCTCACTTGGAGCTGGTGTACTTGGTGACGGCCTTGGTGCCCTCGGACACGGCGTGCTTGGCCAGCTCGCCGGGCAGCAGCAGGCGCACGGCCGTCTGGATCTCCCGCGACGTGATGGTCGAGCGCTTGTTGTAGTGCGCCAGGCGGGACGCCTCGCCGGCGATGCGCTCGAAGATGTCGTTGACGAACGAGTTCATGATGCCCATGGCCTTGGACGAGATGCCCGTGTCGGGGTGCACCTGCTTGAGCACCTTGTACACGTAGACGGAGTAGCTCTCCTTGCGGCCGCGCTTGCGCCTCTTGCCGTCCTTCTTCTGCGCCTTGGTCACGGCCTTCTTGGAGCCCTTCTTGGGCGCCGGGGCGGCCTTGGCGGGCTCGGGCATGGCGGGGGCCGCGCGGGCAGCGGGCGGGCAGCGGGCGGGCAGCGGGCGGGCAGCGGGCGGGAGGCGGACGCGAGCGCAGCGCAGGACCGAGGCCGCCCGCCGGGCTCGCGACTTACGGCGGCCGCATGCAAATGAGGGCCTGGCGGCCGCGCGCCGCGATTGGCCGGTTCCCCGCAGCCCGCGCGAGGGGCGGGGTTATGCAAAGGAGCGGCTCGCGGCCGCACCGCCCCATTGGTCGCCGGGGCCGGGCTCAGCGGGCCAATCGCGGCGCTCGGCGGCCGGGCGCGCTCCTGCCTATAAAAGGGCGAAGCGGCGGCGGCCCGCGAGCGGCGAGCGGGGTCGGGGCCATGTCGGGCCGCGGCAAGCAGGGCGGCAAGGCGCGCGCCAAGGCCAAGTCGCGCTCGTCGCGCGCGGGGCTGCAGTTCCCCGTGGGCCGCGTGCACCGGCTGCTGCGCAAGGGCAACTACGCGGAGCGCGTGGGCGCCGGCGCGCCCGTCTACCTGGCGGCCGTGCTCGAGTACCTGACGGCCGAGATCCTGGAGCTGGCGGGCAACGCGGCGCGCGACAACAAGAAGACGCGCATCATCCCGCGCCACCTGCAGCTGGCCATCCGCAACGACGAGGAGCTCAACAAGCTGCTGGGCAAGGTCACCATCGCGCAGGGCGGCGTGCTGCCCAACATCCAGGCCGTGCTGCTGCCCAAGAAGACCGAGAGCCACCACAAGGCCAAGGGCAAGTGAGGCCGCGCGCGCCGCGCGCCAGCCCGCCCGCCCCCAAAGGCTCTTTTCAGAGCCACCCACGGTGCCAGGGAAGGAGCTGTCCGCTCGGGTCGCGTCCGGGGGCGGGTGGGGAAAGGTCAGTCCCGGGGACCGGCCGCCGCGGGCTCTGGTCCCCAGGCACCTCGCGGGGCGGGTGGGGAGGGGTGTCTGCTGCAGACGCCCGCGGCCAGTCTTTGGACAAAGTGGACAAACTCCGGGACCCGGGACTCGGTCCGCTCGGTGGCTCCCCAGGTCTCCGGGGAAGTTGGTCCCGAGGGGTCGTTCTGCTGGGCGAGCCCGCAGCTCCCGGTCGCAGCGTGGAGCGCCGGGGGCGGGGCGTGGCGGGGCCCGAGCGGGTTCCGCGGGTTCGGCCCCTGGTCCAGGCTGCCAACAGCCAGAGCGCCTTAGCAGCGGGCGCGGGGTCCGCACCGGCTTCCGAGATCGGGGTCGCGGCGGCCCATCCGCGCCCCCTCGCCGGGGACTCCGGCACGCCCCGCCGGGCAGAGACGTCCGGGTGGTCGGGGGGCGGGGCAGGGAGGCAGGAGGGAGAGGAAGAGAGACAGAGGCGGGAGGGCGCGCCGCGGGGAGGCGGGTCCGGCGCGTCGGGCGCGGCCAACCGGTGCCCGCGGGCGCGTGACGTCAGGGCCAATGGGCGGCCAGCGCGGGCCCTTCGCTCGCCGCCCGGCTGCCCAATGGGGCGGAGGGCGCCCCTATAAAGCGAGGCGCGGCCGCCCGGGCCTCCCCCTCGCGCCCTCGCCATGGCCCGCACCAAGCAGACCGCGCGCAAGTCCACCGGCGGCAAGGCGCCGCGCAAGCAGCTGGCCACCAAGGCGGCCCGCAAGAGCGCGCCGGCCACGGGCGGCGTCAAGAAGCCGCACCGCTACCGGCCGGGCACCGTGGCGCTGCGCGAGATCCGCCGCTACCAGAAGTCCACGGAGCTGCTGATCCGCAAGCTGCCGTTCCAGCGGCTGGTGCGCGAGATCGCGCAGGACTTCAAGACCGACCTGCGCTTCCAGAGCTCGGCCGTGATGGCGCTGCAGGAGGCCAGCGAGGCCTACCTGGTGGGGCTCTTCGAGGACACCAACCTGTGCGCCATCCACGCCAAGCGCGTCACCATCATGCCCAAGGACATCCAGCTGGCGCGCCGCATCCGCGGGGAGCGGGCCTGAGCGGGCGCGCGCCTCGGCCGCCGCCCGGACCTTCATCGCGGCGCCGCACCCAAAGGCTCTTTTCAGAGCCACCCACCCGTGCACCCGGAGGAGCTGTGCCGCTGGTCCCCGCGCCGGGTCGGGTGGGCTGGGAGGGTCGCTGGCTGGCGCGCCTTCCCGTCCCCTTCCCCGTGGCACAGCGCCACGGAGAGCGGGTGGTCGCTGCTGGCGCTATCTCGGGGTTGTCTCTGCCCACGGCAGGAAGGACGGGCTCCATCGGAGTGGACGCAGCTCTAGGGCTCCTCCACGCGTGATTCGGGAGCTGCCGAGGGGACTGCGCGGGTTTCCGCTCGCTCCCCTCGTGGCTGCAGGGGCCGTCCCTGTCCCCACCCCGCACCCGCGGCAGTGCCTGGCGCTCTCGCGGACGCCAGTGCCCACGTGTTCCCCGGAGCGGAATTCGCGACCTGGGGGCCCTTTCCCGGATGTACCCCGAGCGGACGGTTCCCCAGTCACGACGCAGGGAAAGTAAGGGCTGGCTTTCGGGGGGTGGTTGCAAGGGCGGTGTCCCGTCCTGACATTCGCCTCTAGTTCGGGCGAGCCGTGGTTTCGAGTGGGGGTGGGGAGGGGGCGCTTCGCCCTCGCAGGCGTCGGGGCCCAGGCCTCTAGGTCCAGGCCCCGGGGGACACTGACTGCTCCAGCCGGTGGGGCAGGTCGCCCAGGAAGCGCGTCCAGCGGCCCGCCCGGCTCCCGCTGGAGTGGGACCGTCCGGTCCAGGCGGAATCCGGACTTCCCTGAGTATCCCGTCCGGCGAGCAAGGATGCTGCTCGTGGGGCGTCACGGAAACCAGAGCATGGTCCGTGTGTGGTGGAGGGGGAACGGCGCAGCGAGCACCCCGAGGTTCCGTGACACCCTTCTTGGAGAGACACTTGGGGACGAGTCTCCACCCTGCCAGGCGCTCCCAAACGGGAACCTTCTGCAGGCCCGAGTGCCCAGCGCTGGAAAGACCTGGCCGCTAGGTGCTTCACGGAGGGCCTTGACGGTCCCCAGCCGACCTGGGGGTGGGGGGAACGTCCCCTCATCTGGGAGGACCTTCGGCCAAGTGTCGCCGGTGGGCAGGACCGAGGGTCCCGGGCCGGACGTCTGCCGCTCAGTCCGGGGAGGTCGCGGGGAGCGCGCTGCCCACAGCCGCCCCCAGCGCCCGACCAGGGCAGCCCGCGACTCGGCTCTTGCGGGACCCCGCGGTGGCCCGGGAAGGGCCTTCGGGGGGAGCCACGTCCGCGGAGCCGCGGCTCGGCCCCGAGGCCGTAGAGGGCGCGGCCCTGGCGCACGAGCCCGTACGCCGCGTCCGTGGCCGTGGCCGTGGCCGGCTCGCGCTTGGGTGCTCCGGGCAGGTGCCGCTGTCGCGAGTCACGACCTCCAGGAGCACCTTGAGCACCCGCGGGTGTCCTCGCAGACGCGCCCCGAGATGCGCTTCCCGCCTGATGCCCTGGAGGTGGCCCGGCCACCCACCCCTGGCGGTGCCGCTGGGCGCCGCCCTTGCCCAGCCCCTTCCCGCCCTTGCCCGGGCGACGAGCGCCTGCCCCTGCCCCCGCGGCCCCGCGCACGGACCGGAGTGAGAACCGCGGCGCGCGGGAAACGCCCGCCCGGCCCCGCCCGCCGGGTCCGACTCTTCCGGGACTGGCCGCGGCCGCCCCCGCCGCCCCCCGCCCGCCGGACTGGCCACGCCCGGGCCGCCCCTCTGCCTTGCGCTTGGCGGGGAGGGGGCGGCCTGGTGGCGGAAACCAGGAACCGGGGTGCAGTCCCGCCCCGAGGACCCCGATCCTCGGGCGACCGAGCACCCCGGGTCATCGGGGCAGCCCCACGGGCTCTGCGTGTGTCTTCGTCTTGGGGGAGGAGGGGGGACGTGGCGACGGCGACCCCGGCCCCCGAGGGCAGCCCGACGGGATGTGCGTGTGTCTGCGGGAGAGACGGGACAGCGACACTGGTCCCGCGCCCTGGCCGAGCCTTGTGCAGCCGGGGACCACCCCCAGCCCCCCTCGGTGCTGTCCTCTAGGGCATGAGCAGAAAACCGCTTCAGCGAAAGAGAGGGACCTTACTCTTTGGGGGTCACACCCAGCGCCGTTCAGGGGTTACTCCTGGCTCTTCACTCATTAATTATTCCTGGCGGCTTGGGGGACCCTGTGGGATGCCGGGGATTGAACACGGGTCGGCCACATGCAAGGCAAACGCCCTCCGCACTGTACTATCGCTCCAGCAGGCCCCATTAGTTTTGAGGGTTTTGGACCAGTGTCCAGGTTGTTTCCCCAAAAGACTGGACCGGGTCACATTCCCAAAAGCTGTGAATGAAAGTCCCTTTTCCCCACATCCTCACCAGCATCGGTTGTGGTTGTTCTTTGTGATGTGTGTCAGTCTCTCTGGTGTGAGATGACGTCTCATCATCATTTTGATTTGCATCTCCCTGATGATAAGTGATATGACGCATTTTGCTCTGTGCTTTTTGGCCTCCTGTTTGGCTTTGAACAAGTTTCTGTTCATCTTTGCCCCATTTTTATTAAAGGGATTGTTGTTGGGGGAGGTGGTGGTGTCATGGTGGTGATGTTGGATTCTACTAGTGCATGATATATCTTGGATATTAACCCTTTATAACATGGGTGGTGAGTGAATATTCTCTCCCAGTCTGCGGGTGTCTCTTTTTCTGGCCATTATTTCCTCGGCAATGCAGAAGCTTCTTGGTTTGCTATCGTCCCGTTTCCGTTATCTTGTTTCCGTTAGTCTTGCCAGTGGTTTTGAATCATTGAAGGTAGCTCTAGTTTCAAGTGTTCTACCTATGTTTACTTCGGTATAATGATGGATTCGAGTCTCCATTTTGATTTGGCTTTTGTGAGTAGTGTTCCGATTGATTTCTTTTTCTTTCTTTTTTTCTTTTGTCTTTTGGTCTGTGGCTGACCAGTTCTTCCAGCACCAGGTTGAAGAGGCTTTCTGGCTCCAGTTATGTATTTATTTATTTATTTATTTATTTATTTATTGCTCGGTTATCAAAGATGTATTGTCCATCTACCTATGACTCTATCTCTGGACTAGCAATTCACTTTCCTTGATCTGAGACTGTGGTCTTATTCTCGTACCATACTGCTTTAAGAGGGGCACCTTTTCTCTTGCCCCTTCCCAGGTAGCAAATACAATTCTGCTGCCAATGCCCACTATATATTATTGCCGTTGTCATCACTATTGCGTTTTCACAGTGCCAGTGGATCGAGCTCAGGGCCTCACACTCAGAAGGCATGTGCTCCACCATGGTGTTCCATCTTCAGTCCTCCACTGACTTTTTTTTTTTTGGCCCATTCGTCAGTTTCACTTCCCTATACTGCACACAAGTGAAACCATTCAATATTTGTCTTTCCCTTTCTGACTAGAGCTTCTTATTTATCCAAAATCTGCAAATGGGCGTTTTGGTTGATTCCATGGCTTAACTATTGCAATTAATGCTGCACTAAACACTGGCGGGGATATAATTTTTGGAGTTCAGTTTGTGTTCCTCAGATAGGCTCCCAGAAGTGGGACTCCTGGATCGCAGAGTCCTTCAATTTTTGATTCCTGAGAACCTCCGTACTGATTTCAGACAAGGTTGCATCAGTTGCGCCTCTGCTAATAGTATGGGGAAGCCTCCTGGACAAAGCCTTTTGACTTGACGAGTCTTCCTTGTTCCTATTTTTTTCCAGTTTTCCCTTGACTCGGGGCTGAGCCTCCTGCTCTAAACATCTTGGGCAAGGAGAAAGAGAAGTCGTGTGGCATTGCCTTTCGCATGCAATGTTTTCGATGTGATATGTTTTATAGTTATGTTTCATATGTCATGGGTTTTTGTTTTTAAATCCAAAGTAAGGGGGCTAATTTAAAACACAGACTGGGGAGGCAGAAGGAACTGAGTGTTGAAAGTAGGTGAAAGGAAATACCTGATAACCATTCATTATCTATATTGTAAACCATAATGCCCAAAAGGAAAGAGAGGAGGTAGGGGAGAGGGTGAGACAGAGAGAGACAGAGAGAGAGAGAGAGAGAGGAAAAGTGCCTGCCATAGAGGCAGGCAGGGGGAGGGGGGACGGGAGGGTAACTGGGGACATTGTTGGTGGTGGGAAATGTACACTGGTAAAGGGATGGGCGTTTCAAAATTAAAAATAAAATTAAAAGAATAAAATGCAGTGTGTGTTTAGTCTCAGACATCAAGGGCACCCAGGGTCCACGGATTGGTCAGGTTACGTGCCACGTTCATTGTCAGAGATGAACCCTAACTTCTTTAGGCTTCATCAGTGAATTGCCCCTTTTCCTCCTTCCAGGGAAGCTCACAGTGCTCTTGTGAGCATCCCTAATCCCCTGAGTTTGTCTTGAACCTTTCCTTTGTGTTTTACACCTCATTGTCACAGTTCCCCAAGTCAATCTTGGTTACTAATAAGCCAAAACTTCCTGGTTATTCTGGGGTTTGTATTTGTAGTGAATTACTTGCTTTTCCTGTTTCCCCTACAGCCTTTTCACATTTTACTGTCGAGCAATGTTCTTTGCGTCAACACAGAAAGGCCTTAATGCTGTGCTCCTAGTATTTGGGAGTTGTTTGTCTCTGAAATATATCTACTCCTGGGCATAATTACTTGGTCATCATTACTTGACTCGGGCTTCAGTTGCTGTAGCTCCTAGCACCCCAAAAGGACTGGGATGGACCCGGGGCAAGTTCCAAAGCTATCCCGCATCGAAATGGGACATAAACCCATGATCTTGATGCAAGCTGTTACGACTTAAGGGACAGGACCCCCGCGGGGAAGGACAAGCTGAACTCACCTGAGGACTTAGTCTGGGACTTGTTGTATAAGTCTCACTTGCTCTCAGAGCCCAGAGAACTTAGTTTGGGGATCTTTATCTCTTACTGTGATAAGAGATAAGTATTGGTCAATCAGCTAATCAGTGGCTGAATAAATAGCAGTACTCCTACATAAAAAAAAAAAGAGATAATTATTGGTAAAAAGTGGAAATAATTGTTTGACTTAATTGTTTGATGTATATGTCTAGAAAGAAAGAGAGAAGCAGTATAGATGTCCCTGGGAGACAGTATCTCCTTGAGATTATGTCTCCCCAAGAATTGCCTCTGGTGAAATGTTTTCCCTCTGTAAATCACACAGACACGCAGCACTACACCTCTGACCCTTCTGATGTACTCTAAGTATGCTAGCAGCTCTGCATTAAATGCATCATTTTCACCATCAGGCTGTGGTCCCCGTCAGTCTGTCTCTGCTGGGGAGGCCTGGGGAGGACGGGAGGCGGATCTTGGCCATGGAATGCACATGTGTCGTCTCAGCACCTGCACATCGCTTTGTGAACTCACAGGTGTGCAACCCTTAATGAATCAACGACTCTAAGCATTAAGTATTAATAACTACTGTTATCACAAAAACAGAAGGAACTAAACATTATAAGTCTCCTGATAAGAAAAAAAAAGTAATTGTCATGCCAAAGTGAACAAAGGTAAAGGTAAAGGCCCTCCCGTTGATCGTCGATTTGCTCGAGCGGGCCCAGTAACGTCTCCATTGGAGACTTTGTTGTTACTGTGTCTGGCATATCGAATACTCTCGGTAGCTTGCCGGGCTCTCCGAGAGGGGCGGAGGAATCGAACTCGGGTCGGCCATGTTGGCCGCTTGTAAGGCGAACGCCCTACCCACTGTGCTATAGCAAAGTGAACAAAAAGACCCTAAATCTAATCAAGCCTCTAATCTAATATAAAGGGGGGTGTGGTGTGGGAAGGAAAGGGAGAAATGGAAAACTGTCTGGGAAAAACAAGCTAGTTTCTTCAACAAAGCTATTACAAGAAACCAGATAGCTTAATGGGCTGAGCACCTGGTGGAGGGATGGTTGCTTGATCATTGTATAACTGACTGAAACCCAAGCACAAAAATTTGTAAGTCTATAACTGTACCTTGTGGTGTTTCACTAAAAAATAAATAAATAATTTTTTTTTAAAAATGGGCTGAGCGCCTACTTTGCATGTTGGACGCCAGAACTCAACACCTGCACTGCTTGTCCTGCAAGCACCACTGGATGTGACCCAAAACATAAGAAGGCATTTCACCCAATGTGTATGTATGTTTCGATTCAGATTCAAGATATATAGATATAGATCTTTAGATGTATCTTTTTTTTTCCTTTTTGGGTCACACCCAGCATTACACAGGGGTGGTTACTCATACACTCAGGAATTACTCCTGGCGGTGCTCAGGGAATGCTGGGAATCGAACCCAGGTGGGCTGCATGCAAGGCAAACGCCCTACCCGCTGTGCTATCGCTCCAGTCCCAAGATATATATCATTTTTATTTGATTAAAGAACCATGACTTACAAAGTTATTGATAGTTGAGTTGTTTTAGGCATATAATATTTCAACATCAGTGTCAACTTCCCTCCAGCATTGTTCCCGTATTCCATCTCACCCCCACCCCACCCCCGTTCCCTCCCTCCCGCATCATCTTTGTGTCCCCCTCTCCACACCACCACCCCATCTTTCACCTTGATAGACACATACATTATAAAGTCCCACTGGTTGCAGCTTAGATCTCATGTCGTTGAGTCTGTGTTTGGGGCCTACACCTCTACCACTCTCCCACATCACCGGCATAACTGAAGCCCCAACCCTTGTTTATCCATTACTTCTCTTTCTCTTCTTCCTCCTTCCCTCCTTGATTTCTTTCCTTCTCTCCTCTTCTTCCCTAAACGCTGGGGCCAAGGGTCATCTAGGCATCCCCCCTTCACTATAATACATTTCCTCACCCAATTATTCTATAAACCACAGACAGTGAGATCATCTTATGGTGTTTTTGTTCTTCTTTTTCTTCTGGCTTGCTTCACTCTACATGATACCATCCAGTTCTAACCAGGTTGCAGCCAATTGCATGATTTCATTATTCCTTGCAGCTGCATAGTACTCCATTGTGTGTATATACCATATCTTCATAATCAACTCACCTGTTGTTGGACACCTAGGTTGATTCCATATCTTAGCTACTGTACTGAATGCAGCAATGAATAAGGGTGTGAGATTCAAGGCACTTTCAAGAGATCAGGTAGACTAAAACTGAACATTTGAACACTAGATATTTGATTAAGGAGTTATAATTAATTGAGGATGTGATTTGGTATTGTGGTTTCTATATTCGTGGGATACATAAAGAAATACCAATGGGGGAAATAATGATGTCTGGGATTTGTTTCAAAAAGGTATAGAAGACCAGAGTGATAGCACAGCAGATAGGGTATTTGCCTTGCACGCGACTGATCTGGGTTCAATCCCTGGTGTGTCATATGGTCCCCCTGAGCCAGGAGTGATTCCTGAGTACAGAGCCAGGAGCATCCCCTAAGCAACGCCAGGAGTGAGTCCAAAAGTCAAAAAAGAAAAAAAAAAGGTATAGAATGGTTTTGACTTGGTCATTGATTTCATTAATATGATATATATTTACATTTTAAACAAAAATTAATAATACATTTGTGTTTTGTTTCAGGGCCATACCCAGCTGTGCTCAGGACTTACTCAAGGCTTTGCACCAAGGAATCATTCCTGGTGGGGCTCAGGAGACCATATGGGATTGAACCTGGGTCAGCCACTTTCAATGGGAGCACATTATCCTCTGTACTATCTCTTCAGGCCAACAGTATATTTCTTAAAAGATGAAGAATTTGGTTCAGTAACAGAACATTTCACTCGCATGAGTCAGGTCCTGGGTTAAGACCCTCGCCCTGCTACAAATTGGAGAGTTAAGAGGCAGAGCTCTGTTTATTCACACATGTGAACTCAGCCTGGCTAGTGACAGAAAGGGTTGAGTCTCAAATCCAGTTTATCCAGAGTTTTTTTTTTTTCTTTTTGGGTCTGGGTAGGGCATTTGCCTTGCAGGGGGTAGGGCGTTTGCCTTGCACGAGGCTGACCCGGGTTCAATTCCTCCACCGCCCTCAGAGAGCCCGGCAAGCTACCAACAGTATCCCTCCCATACGGCAAAGCCTGGCAAGCTACCCATGACGTATTCGATATGCCAAAAACAGTCACAAGTCTCACAATGGCGACATTACTGGTGCCTGCTCGAGCAAATTGATGAACAACAGGAGGACAGTACTACAGTGCTTCTTCTTGGGTCACACCCGACAATGTACAGGGGTTACTCCTTACTCATGCACTCAGGAATTACTCCTGGCAGTGCTCAGGAGACCATATGGGATGCTGGGAATCGAACCCGGGCTGGCCATGTGCAAGGCGAATGCCCTACCCCCTGTGCTCTCGCTCCAGCCCCTACCCAGAGTTTAAACACTAGTTACAGGCTACGTGGTTTCTCAGGGGAACATTTTTCATTGAAAATATGCAATGGTTGCAAACATGGTTGCTAACACGTACAATAATTGGTACAATCAGGGATTAATAAATTAAAGTTTCATGTAGACTGTTTCTGTCACTCTGTCGCTGATCAGATTTGCTCACTTGTTCTCTTCTTGTGATAGCTTTGTGGCTTATACCTATTAGAATAGGTCATGCAGGGCTGGAGTGATAGCACAGCGGGTAGGGCGTTTGCCTTGCACGCGGCTGACCCGGGTTCGATTCCCAGCATCCCATATGGCCCCCTGAGCACCGCCAGGGGTAATTCCTGAGCGCAGAGCCAGGAGTGACCCCTGTGCATTGCCGGGTGTGACCCAAAAAGAAAAAAAAATAGAACAGGTCATGCAGAGGCACAACCCACAAAAAATAGTATTTTGTGAGCTGTTTGCCATCCCTGCACAATTATGTCATGGCTTTATGGCTTGTGTGCTTATATAAAAAGGCAATTTTTATATTTATTGTTAAAATGATAAATTTAACAGATAAGTGTACAATACAGTCTTCTCCCACTCATGGTACATAGGAGCACCCTATTTCTCCAACCCTAACCAGCACTGGATACTAGCATACTTTTACTACTGGCTAATGTATAATTTGATTATTATTCTCGGTAACCTTCAAAGTAAAAAGTAAAGACCCTCCCGTTGTTTGTCGATTTGCTCGAGCGGGCCCAGTAACGTCTCCATTGGAGACTTTGTTGTTACTGTGTTTGGCATATCGAATACGTCACGGGGAGCTTGCCAGGCTCTGCCGTGCATTGAGATACTCTCGGTAGCTTGCCGGGCTCTCCGAGAGGGGCGGAGGAATCGAACTCTGGTTGGCCATGCTGGCTGCGTGCAAGGCAAACGCCCTACCGCTGTGCTATCTCAATAACCTCCAAAATCTCTTTTCTGAGCGAACAGTTGTCTCCTGCTTTCTCCCCACTTTGGAATGTAGGGAGGTACTTGTCTCTATATTTGACACCAGTGTGCAGAGGTGGGAAAAAAAGACTTAAGTTCTCACCCAAATCCTCAGGCCTAACTCACTTCATTCCATTTACTTGTCTTTGGCTCTATGGGCTCAAAGTCCATTTGGTGCAAGTTGATGGGTAAGGGCCCATGGCAATGAAATTCCTAGGTAAAGGTAAAGGTAAAGGCCCTCCCGTTGATCGTTGATTTGCTCGAGCGGGCCCAGTAACGTCTCCATTGGAGACTTTGTTGTTACTGTGTCTGGCATATCGAATACTCTCGGTAGCTTGCCAGGCTCTCCGAGAGGGGCGGAGGAATCGAACTCGGGTCGGCCATGTTGGCCGCGTGTAAGGCGAACGCCCTACCCGCTGTGCTATCGCTCCAGCCCTCTCGGAGAGCCCAGCAAGCTCCCCGTGACGTATCCGATATGCCAGACACAGTAAAAACAAAGTCTCCAATGGAGATGTTACTGGGCCCACTCGAGCAAATCGACGATCAATGGGAGGGCCTTTTGAATTAAAATTGAATTAATGAAATTCCTAAAAATAATAAAACCACCTAGCCTTAAGTTCATCAGTACCCACCTTGTGCACATAGGAACTAAAGCCAACGATAGACCCAGAAAAGGCTGGTGGAACCCCCCTCTCTGAGAGAAACTCCAGCCAGAAGAAAAGACCAGGAAGGGAATTTCGAAGAAGGCCACCAAACACTCCCAACTCAACCCCCGGGCAACAGCCCTAGCAAAGGGTTTTTACCTTGCTCAAGTCCCACATAGGGGCAGGTTGGAAAAACCCTATAAAAGCCACCTTGAGCAAAGAAAAGGCGCACACATGCTGCCCAGCTTATGTGCTGCTTGTGCCAAGCACACGTGGCACCCACATCTCCTCTGCTGAGATGTCCACTTTCATATCTACTGCTGGGATGTGTGTAAGGGGCTCTCTACGCCTTTGGAGAAGCTCTCGCTCTCTCTTGAGCACTTTGGTCTGCTCTCTCCCTCCTCCCCTTCCTAAAAATCCTCCTAAGTAAAACCTGTTTTGCTTCACTGCTTGTCTACTCCTGAAATTCTTGTCAGGAAGGCAAAGCAAGAACCTAATAACCCTGGGTAAGGCCTAGCACTGACTTTTCTTTTCTGCAAAGAGCAAATCCTCGCTCCAAATTGAGTCCGTGGCTCTCAGAGAAATCAGGTGGTAGGGATCAACTGCCTTACTTAGAAGACCAAGCGGACATCAGGTATGGATTGAGGGCCACCTAGAGGGGCTGGTGGGGTTCTGGTCCAAGCTGTGCTGACTTTTTCAGCCCTACTCTGCCCAGTTGGTTTGAGGTGGCAGAGGCAGATCTGGGGAAAGTGACTGTTTCTCCTTCCCACCTCAAATAAGCCACCCCTGGGGGCCCACTGACTTCACGTTTTGTGGGGAATCAGGGACAGAGGGCTCTATCTTAATCCCTCTGACCTGGCTCTCAGGAGAGATGACAACCTTCTCAAGTCTTAATCAGGACACCAGGGACATTACCAAGTGCTTGTTTGTGGTGCTTGGACCCTGCATCCTCCCATGAGGCTGGCACAGAGGTACTCTTCGCCCACTTACTGAGCAGTAATGGTGTCTTCAGAACTGGTAAGCTAATATGTGTTAACTTCAATTAGTTGGAAAACATAATAAGAACCCATGGGGCTGGAGGTGCCTGCCTTGCACATGGCGGGTCCAGGTTTGATCTCTAACATCCCAGATTTTTCCCTGAGCACTGCCAGGAGTGATTCCTGAGTGCAAATCCCCCTGAGAATCCCCAGGTGTGACCCCCCCCCCCCAAAAATCCAGCCATTTCAAATGCTGTGGTAATTTTATTAGTCACAACAGCATCTACACACGTTTGAAAACACACCCTAATACCACCCATCATCTGTGATAATGTCACATCCGTTTGGACTCACAAACCACCTGTGACCACAATCCCTTAGCCTAAAGCAGAGCTCTTGGGTCAGGCCATCATTATCTTGATCAACAAGATCATTACCTTGATCCACAAAATCAAGACTTGGACAGAAAGAGTCAACATCCTGTACGTATATAACAAACAAAACGCAAACACAGTATGTCTTGTGGCACGGGGCTAGTTGTTAAGGAGTGTAGGTAGCCCCTGGGGGGTGAGGGGTGGGAGTGTGTGCATAATAGAAAAATGGGACAGTGATGGTGAACGTGTGTGGGAAGACCTTTCCTGTTATCAATCTCTGAATTAATGAAAACCTCACAGGCTTTGTGCTATACTGAGCCCAAAGGGAGGAAAAGGTGCCACTCTGGTGAGAAGGCATCTGAAGGGGGTGGGGGGATAGGGGAGTCTCCTCCTGACTAGTGCCCAGGAGATCCAGCTGGGAAAGCTGAAAGGCAATTTGCGTTTTCATCTCGTATTCACATTCAACTTGAGCAAATGAGCCGCCAAGGGACAGGAGAGAAGTAATTCAACAAATGCTTAAGTAAATGCCTCAGCATCCAGTGTGTCAAGGGCAGATTGGAGCGGAGGATCTAGCGGGGAAAACAGACCCTCACAGTGAAGAGCTCCAAGAAAAAGAGCATTAAAATGAAAAATTAAAAAACAAAACCGAACAAACCAGTTTCTGACAACACCTGTTGGGACGAAGGTAGGAAAATGATGCAGCAGGACCAGAGAAATGCGAGGCGCAGTCCTGAGGTTTCGAATTTGGAAAAGTCTGAAGTGACTTTTGAGCCCAAACTTGAATGACATTAGAATGAGCTGCCGTCAGAACGGTACCAGGGAAAAACCAAATGCAAAACTGGCCCATAAATATTAAGAAACGGGATTTCAAAGCCCGAGAGGCACAGAAAACAGAAGTATTCGTTTAGGAGGGGCGCGGGGTTTTGAAAATTGATGCTGTCCACTCAGGGAAAGCCCCAAGTGCCTGGTGTCCATGGACATCTCCGGAAAGAACTGCGGAGCCAGTGCCCAAGGAGCAGCCTCGCGCCCGGGAATGTTCTGGACAGTGCTCAGGGGACTCAGTCGTTGGGTCCCCAAGTCCTTCCATTCGATGACCAGGACCGGTTTTAGAACTCAAAGCCCGACAAAGCTACTGGGACAGAAGAGCCTGGGATTAAGGCTACCAGTACCCGGACCTAAAAATGACGGGGTCTAAGCAAGACGGCAGAGGTTTAGGATGCCCCTTGGCTCGGAAGCAAAGCCAGTCCCGTGCCAGAACCTTCGCAGGAAGGTTTGCAAGCTACACGTATGTCCCCTCTCCCACACCTCTCACTCTGCAAGGCCTAGAGAGCAAGTGGACAGCGCTTTCCTGGTGATTCGGTGGTGGCTCTAAAAAGAGCCTTTGGAATAAAGCGGCCGGCGCCTGCAACCCCGCCTCGTCCCCGCAGGGCCTCACTTGGAGCTGGTGTACTTGGTGACGGCCTTGGTGCCCTCGGACACGGCGTGCTTGGCCAGCTCGCCGGGCAGCAGCAGGCGCACGGCCGTCTGGATCTCCCGCGACGTGATGGTCGAGCGCTTGTTGTAGTGCGCCAGGCGGGACGCCTCGCCGGCGATGCGCTCGAAGATGTCGTTGACGAACGAGTTCATGATGCCCATGGCCTTGGACGAGATGCCCGTGTCGGGGTGCACCTGCTTGAGCACCTTGTACACGTAGATGGAGTAGCTCTCCTTGCGGCTGCGCTTGCGCTTCTTGCCGTCCTTCTTCTGCGCCTTGGTCACGGCCTTCTTGGAGCCCTTCTTGGGCGCCGGGGCGGACTTGGCGGGCTCGGGCATGGCAGAGGGCAGCGCAGGACAGCGGAGGAAGGAATGACATAACGGGCGAGCCCGCCCTTTTATAACCGCGGTATGCAAACGAGGACTCCAAAAGCCCTTCGTTCTGATTGGGCCGTCCCGGGAACGTGCGTCATCCTCCTGCTTGCGCAACGGCACCGATCCTCTCCTTTCATTGGCTGTTTCTGCAGCCGCTAGAGGACCAGTGAGAGCCTCGCTCCGGACCCCACCCCGAGGGAAGCTTATAAAAGCTTTCCACTTGCGCGCCCCTTAAGCTCGTTCTGGGTTTCCGACCTCCCGAGGGCGGCAGTCTAGTCCCTAGCCATGTCGGGCCGCGGCAAGCAGGGCGGCAAGGCGCGCGCCAAGGCCAAGTCGCGCTCGTCGCGCGCGGGGCTGCAGTTCCCCGTGGGCCGCGTGCACCGGCTGCTGCGCAAGGGCAACTACGCGGAGCGCGTGGGCGCCGGCGCGCCCGTCTACCTGGCGGCCGTGCTCGAGTACCTGACGGCCGAGATCCTGGAGCTGGCGGGCAACGCGGCGCGCGACAACAAGAAGACGCGCATCATCCCGCGCCACCTGCAGCTGGCCATCCGCAACGACGAGGAGCTCAACAAGCTGCTGGGCAAGGTCACCATCGCGCAGGGCGGCGTGCTGCCCAACATCCAGGCCGTGCTGCTGCCCAAGAAGACCGAGAGCCACAAGGCCAAGAGCAAATGAGTCCGGCAGAGGCAAAACCCAAGACCAAACGGCTCTTTTTAGAGCCACCCACGTCCTCAAAAAAAAAGAGCTACCGCGCTGCATCGTGACCAGCCTTTCGCTTGAGACTTTTTGGTGGCTCTGAAAAGAGCCTTTGGGGGGAGCGAGTGCAGGTGTCAAGCCACGCGGTGGTTTATTTGCTCTTGCCAGGCTTGTGGCTCTCGGTCTTCTTGGGCAGCAGCACGGCCTGGATGTTGGGCAGCACGCCGCCCTGCGCGATGGTGACACCCCCGAGCAACTTGTTGAGCTCCTCGTCGTTCCTCACGGCCAGCTGCAGGTGGCGCGGGATGATGCGCGTCTTCTTGTTGTCGCGCGCCGCGTTGCCCGCCAGCTCCAGGATCTCGGCCGTCAGGTACTCGAGCACGGCCGCCAGGTAGACGGGCGCGCCGGCGCCCACGCGCTCCGCGTAGTTGCCCTTGCGCAGCAGCCGGTGCACGCGGCCCACGGGGAACTGCAGCCCCGCGCGCGACGAACGCGACTTGGCCTTGGCGCGCGCCTTGCCGCCCTGCTTGCCGCGTCCGGACATGACGGCCTGGGAAAGGGTCGTTACAGCTTCCTTTTCCAGGAGGATGTGCCGGGACCAGCCACTCGGGGTGATTTATAGGAGCTACCGGGAGGGGTGACGGGAAGGCGTTTCATTGGCTGAGAGCGGGGCCCGGTCGGCCAATAGGAGAGCAGGATACAGGCCTCGTTTGCATCCTCCGGGTCGGGAGGGACCGGCCGGGACGTGTCCGCCAATCGCTGGGAGCCACCTGCGAGCCCCTCGTTTACAGATCGCGGTCTTGGCAGGGAAACGGTTTGCAGACCGAACTTAAAGGGCGCTTTTGTTTCCGAGGCTTCATTTCCGCCCCAAGGTGCAAGGTTAAGCGAACGTGATTACTCCCGCCGACGGGGACGGGACTCTGACGGGCTCCGCAGCCTGCTGTGTCCCCACAGCCGTCGGCCCCTTGCAGGACCTCGGACCGGCTCCCTCCCCGCCGGGCCCCACCCGCCTGCGCGCTCCGAAGCCGCGTGACCCACGACTGGGACGGATTCTTCATCCTCCGCGTCACCTCTGGGAGGCGTCCTTTGCCCCTTTGGCTTTTAAAGTGTCCCCACCGGCTTTGCTGCTCCGGATCGCGCATTTCCCTGCGTCAGTTTCCCCGGAGTCTCTCGTTGGCCGGCTGCCTCCTTACCCATTCGAATTTGTAGTCCGACGTCTCCTATGCTTTCGTTTTTGTTTTTGTTTTTGTTTTTGTTTTTGTTTTGCTTTTTGGGTCACACCTGGCAATGCATAGGGGTTACTCCTGGCTCTGCACTCAGGAATCACCCCTTGCAGGGCTTAGGGGACCATATGGGATGCTGGGAGTCGAACCCGGGTGGGCCGCGTGCAAAGCAAACGCCCTACCCGCTGTGCTATTGCTCCAGTCCCCCACCCCCCCCCTCCCCGTGTTCGTTTTAGAAGCTCAGACCCATAGACTGATTAATTGGCTACATCAATAATCCGTTTGTCCCAACAACTCGACCTCAGCAAATGCAAACTTACCTTACCATCCTTTTTCTTCTCTCTTTTCTGATTCTGAATTGCATCAACCGTCTTTCAAGTAAATCCGGTCATCCAAAAAATACACTTCTGAGAGGCAGACGTTTGGCAGACAGACAAGAGCCTAGGTCATGAGTTTTTGGGATATCATAAAATCAAAATTGCTATCTAAAAAAAAAAAGAAATTGCTCTTTTTGTCAGCCAAAATGTGTGAAGGCTGGACCTCCCCCCAACACACACGCGCACACACCGTTCCCCACCCTCTGGATATGTGGGAACAGAGGGGGGCTTGTTACAACCAGAGAGATAGAGCAGCTAGAACGCTTGCCTTGCATACATTTGACCTGGGTTGGATCCCTAGCACCCCAGAGCCCCTCCAGGCCTCCAGGAGTGATCCCTGAGCGTGGAGCAGTGCCAGGTCTGGATCAAAACCAAAAACAAACAAAATATGGAAACCAGACATTGAACTTGAGAAGCCTGAACTGAGATCAGGATTCACTTTCCTGTTCCTGCAAAGAGCAGCTCTGAAAAGACACCAAACCCAAACGGTCCTGCATGCCTTGGGCTGGGAGCTGATGCCACAATACTCAGATGAAGCGGGTCTCTGGAAGCGAGTGAGACGTGAGTGTCCAGACCCTTGAGGTGTGTGTCCCTGTCCTGATCCCACCCTGCATTTCACTGTGGGGTAGCACTTTGTTTAGCCACAGCTATTCCCCGTTGCTTGACTCCCCACCTACCTGCTTCTCAACAGTCCTCCTCTTCATCCTCCTCCTCCTCCTCTGCCCCTTCTTCCCACATGCTCTTGTTCACCCCTTTATACTTCTTGGACTCAGCAACAGCCCTTGCAAACTCATTTGCTAATCCTCCACTGCCTTCTACAGAAATCTTTAATGCAAGTGATATTCCTTTCTCCTTGTCCCTGGAAATTCGATTTTCATACTCTCCTGAATAACCCATTCAGATAGAAGATGGAATACTATGGAGAAAAGAATAGATTAAAGTTCTATTCTCTGAGCCCTTTTCTGATGTTCTCTCTTATCCTTGCCTCTTCAACTGACAGTCACCTCCTACCTCCCAGGCCCGGGGTACACAGATAGATGGAACTAGTACGAAGGATTCTGGGATGCCATGAGTCTAGGAAAGAGAGGCATCTGGTGAGCTCTGTAAAGTAAGAGATTCCCAATACCTGTCAAGATTCCTTCTGTTAAGAGCACTGCCTAGGATTATGAAATACCCAATTCCAGTCTAAGGTGATAGGGACAGTCACCTCAACAGTGGTTGTAGTTACCCCAATTGATGATATATCATTCTAGAGATAGATCTGCTAATAGAACCATGTGGCTCAGAGCTGGAGAGATAGTACAATGGGAAAGGCCACTTGTCTTTCATGTAGCCGACCCAGATTCCATGCCCAGCACCACCTATGGTCCTCCGTGTATTCAGGAGTAAGCCCTGAATACAAATAACTGGGGATTTGCAGGGGTAAGGTGGGGGGCAGGGATTAAAATTAATTTCAATTTGAAACATTTAAATTTAAAACATTTAAACAAATAAATTTAGAACATTTAAACATTTTTTTCTAAATGTTTAGTGGGGGCGATGTAGGCAGGCAGATGCAGAAGACCCCCTCCCAAGGCAATGGCAGTAAATTTCCGGGAAGTTAGGATGTAGGTGGACCTCACAGGGGGCTCACATGAGTCAGGGAGGAGAGAAAGTCGGGCACCTTCTCCCAATTGCCTCTGCCAACCGGGACCCAGGGCTGCTTGGGTTCTTGTCTTGCCTCCCAGAAAAGAATTTCAGAAGAAGATGAGCAGTGAAGTCTTTTTATTTGGAGGAGAGAGAGAGAGAGTAACACCCTCCAGGGAGAACGTGGGCTTCTCCAAGGGCGGAGAGAGCCTTGAATCGGCTTTTATATGGTTCTTCTCAGGTTGTCTCAGTCTGGACTGTTCTGGAGTCTTCTCTGGGTTGAACTGCTAACGTTAATCGGATTAAGGGAGGTGTCGGAAGGTATTCGAGGAATTTCCTTCCTGGGCAGAGGTCCAATCTCCTCAGGGTCTGCTGCTGAAGGTCTTATCAGGTCTTATTTTCTGTACACACAAGGTGGGTCAACCTTAGAACTTTCCTTCCCAGAAATTTCATTGACCTAGGTTTCATTGCCGAGGGACTCTCCCTGTCTACCTGCCTATATCAGTAATAGCCCTGACCTTGCAGAGAACCCGGAGCTAAGGCATGATAAGACCCCTCCTGGTGCCAGTTCAGTCATGGACTCTGAGGATGTTGGAGCCCTCCTAGGACAGAAGCTCCAGCAGGAACAAAAGACCAGGGAAGAAATTTCAAAGAAGACCATCACCACTCCCAACCCTACCTTAGCAAGGACTTTGACCTAGGTAGAAGCCCCACGTGGGGGGAGGTTGAAGAAACCCTCTAGAAAGGCCACCTTGAACAGAGGAAGGGCATGTATGCTGCCCCAGCCCATGTGCTGCTTGGGCCCACGCGGCCCAGCACTTGTAGTGCCTGAGCACATGTGTTGCCCACATCTCCCCTCTTGAGATGTGGACTCTCATGCTTTCATGCCTAATGCTGCGATGTGTGTAGGGGCTCTCTCTGCCCTCGGAGAACCCTGGGTTCTCTCTTGAGCAAGTTACTCTCCACTCCCTCCCACTTTCTCTTCCTCCTTCTCTTCAAAACCTCCAAATAAAATCTGTTTCACTTCATTGCTCGTCTGTGTACTCCTGAAATTCTTTTCTGCAAAGTGAGACAAGAATCCAGTAACCCTGGGTCCCTGGTGGCAGAGGCGGATGGGGAGAAAGTGACTGTCTTTTTCCTCCCTCCTTCACGTAAGCCACGTGTGGGGCCCACCAATATCAGAGGGATACCTCTTGCAGGAGTCAGAGCGATAGTAAAGCAGTTGCTAGCCTTGTGTGTGACTCACCTCAGTTCAATCCCCGGCACAGTGTGTGGTTCCCCAAGCCAGACCTGAGCATACTAAATGCAGTCCAAAAACCAAAAATTGTTTGTGTTTGGGGGGCAGGGGAGGTGGTACTAGTGCACATGATTTGCATGCAAGAAACCCATCTTCAAACCCTTGTGTTGTGTGAACCCGTGAGTAATGACTGAGCATGGAATTGTCCCTCAGAACCACTGGATATGAACCCCTCAGAAGAAAACAATTAAGAGTCACACAACCACTTTACTGAAACTTGATTCATGGATGCAGAGAAAACATTTCACAAGATCCAAGACCCACGAATGATTTTTAAAAACACTCAATGAAACCTTGATTAGAGGGGCCCGAGTAAGAAGAGGATAGGCTATAAGCTGCTGCATGTGTGCTGTCCACCTGGTTCAACCCCCACACCACATATGGAGACTCTGAACACCACTGGATAAGCAAAACAAATCAACCCAAACTTGGCTAGGGAACTGGAGCGATACGACAGCTGGTAGGGATCTTGCTTGGCATGAGATCGACCAGGTTCCATCCTCAGCACCTCACAGGGTCCCTGGCAGGCCAGGAGTGATCCCTGACCACAGAGCCAGGAGTGATTCCCGAGCGCAGAGCCAGGAGAAGCCCTGACCACCTGCCAGGTGTGCGCCAAAAGAAAAAACAAAATAGTAATACTGGATTGGAACTCAGGTCTGCCCAACTCAAAGATTGCGTTCTTTCTCCTTTCACTCACAGGACTGCACTAACATTACCCAGCATCATTTGTCGAGGAGGGCAGCCGCGGGAGGGAAACAGAGCCTGAACTAGCCTCACTAGATTATATTTCACCATAGTATAAAATATTACGTTAGTTCAGATAGGCTAATAGCCTACAAATTCCATCTGACTAAATTACTCTCTATTGCTCCCCAGAGTTCACTTCCCAAACAGTCTTAGCAGAGCTATTAAAAATAAACACAATCATTCTTAAAAGCACACACGTCCTCAAACAGATCGGATCTTATTTCCTTGAATACCTCAGAGATCTTTAACCAAAGGCAGCGAGAATCTTCCAAAAGACCATCTCAGGTATTCTTTATCTTGCATTGTAGCTCCATGCAGTCATTCCAACCAAGCCCACGTCTTCCCTGTGCCCCCTTCTCTCCCTGTCTCCTCATCAGATACACTCGGTGGGCCCATCACGCCTGCCTGCCCGGGGCAGCGTCACCAGGGCCTTTGGCCAGACCAGTTTATCCTTCTTTCAGGAAAAACGCTCACAGGTCTGGTTCCAGCCCCAGAGTCACCTCCTCCCACACCCGACTCTCATGTCCTACTGCTGGCACTGGACCTGGCTGGAACATTGGTCTCATGCTCTGTGCCCAGCTCAGGGTGAGAACATTCTTCCTTTCTGTGTCAGGTGTGTTTCATTTCTCTTTAGAGAGGCATCAAACTTCTGGAGTGTGAATAAATGAAAACCTCAAAACTTAGTTCCGGTGCGCGTCACACTCCTGTCTGCTTTATCTCACAGCTCAGCTTGTGAGATATCTGAAGTTAGGGTTTGCTCCATTTGGGGCCACCCGCACCCCAACTCTGGCTCTGTCATCTCCATCAGGGCAGCCCGTCTTCTTCTTTGGATCACAAATTTCCAACTTTCTGACTTTCCCCAAACAACCCCCTCTCAATTTGGGGGCCACGCGTGGAGATGCTCAGGGCTTAATAATGGCTCTGCACTCAGGGAGCGAATCCTCCTGGTGGAGCTTGGGAAACCCTATGGGGTGCTGGTGATCCAACCCAACGTGGCTGCATGCTAGGCAAGCCCTCTCCTACATGCAGTGTCTTCTGTCCTAATATGTTCCACTTTAATATATTCCTCCATCCCTCTCGGAGAGCCCGGCAAGCTACCGAGAGTATTTGATATGCCAGACACAGTAACAACAAAGTCTCCAATGGAGACGTTACTGGGCCCGCTCGAGCAAATATATGGGAAGGGAGGGAGAGAATTGTTGGTTTCATTTGCTTTTTTGTCTCATTTTTCATTCATTTTTGGCAGCGCCAAATGGTTTTCCTACTTCCACTCTTACCTTCCCTGTATTTCTCCATGCTGCAGCCAGAGATCTCTGTAAGATACAAATTTAAATTCAGATAAATGATGCTCGAGGTAGAGGCCCTCCCGTTGATCATCGATTTGCTCGAGCGGGCCCAGTAACGTCTCCATTGGAGACTTTGTTGTTACTGTGTTTGGCATCTCGAGTACGTCACGGGGAGCTTGCCAGACTCTGCCGTGCGGGCGAGATACTCTCGGTAGCTTGCCGGGCTCTCCAAGAGGGGCGGAGGAATCGAACCCAGCTTAGCTGGACTGGCTGTGCGCAAGGCAAACGCCCTACCGTTGTGCTATTGCTCCAGCCCATAAATGATGATCCTTGATTGACTTTTTTGTTGGTTTTTGTTTTGATGCCACAGCTGGCAGTGCTCAGGCCTTAGTCCTGATTGTGCTCAGTAATCACTCCTGGCAGAGCTCTGGGGACCATGGAGTGTGTGGTGGGGGGGAGGGGGGGCAGTGTTGTGTGTGTGGGGGTGAGGGTGGGACCAAATCCAGCTTGGCCACGTGTAAGGTAAATGCCCTACCCGCTGTACTATTGCTCTAGCCCTCGATGGGCTTTCTAAAAATAAAAGTAAAGTAAGTAAAGGCCCTCCCGTTGATCATCGATTTGCTCGAGCGGGCCCAGTAACGTCTCCATTGGAGACTTTGTTGTTACTGTGTCTGGCATATCGAATACTCTCGGTAGCTTGCCGGGCTCTCCGAGAGGGGCGGAGGAATCGAACTCGGGTCGGCCATGTTGGCCGCTTGTAAGGCGAACGCCCTACTGCCTTTGGCATATCTAAAAATAAAATTATAAATAAATGAGGCTAGGGGCTGGAGCGATAGCCCCAGTGGGTAGGGTGTTTGCCTTACTCCAGGACGACCAGGATCCCATGTGGTCCCCAAAGCACCGGGGGAGTAATTCCTGAGTGAAGAGCCAGGAGTAACCCCTGTGCATCGCCGGGTGTGACCCAAAAAGCAAAAGAAAGAAAGAAAGAAAGAAAGAAAGGAAGGAAGGAAGGAAGGAAGGAAGGAAGGAAGGAAGGAAGGAAGGAGGCTTTTGGGAAATTTTGAGTCTCACCTTCTATTAGGTCATTTAATCATATGAATGTTGGTGTATGTAGTATGATATATAGAGTCCCTGGGACCACCCCTGATAAACAGTGCTGAAGGGGTGAGGGATTAAGAAAACAAGACAGAAATAAGAGGGAAAAGGATGGGTGGGGTTAGGGGGCAATTCTGGCAAAATGTCAGTGATTCTAGGTTAGGGTTAAGAGAGGTGAAAATTGTACTGATCTTGCAACTTTTCTCAAATTTCAAAAAGTAAGGAGTGGATTGGGCCATGTCCATCAATGCTCCAGGCCTATTCCCAGCTCCTGGAGGTACTGAGGGTACTGTGCAATACTGGGGATGAGCCCCTGGACTCCCGCATGTGCTCAGATATTTGGGCTGTCCTTCAAAGCTTTTAACTTTGTTCTGTTTTGTTTGCAGGCCACCCCCAGCAGTGCTCAGACCTTATTCCTGCACTCAGGGGTCACTCTGGGCAGTGCTAGGGAACCATATGGGCGTCAGGAATTGAAGCTGGGTCAGCTGCATGTAAGGCAAGCACCCGACCCACTGTACTATCACTCTGGGGCCCATCCCTCGAAGTTTTTATCTCTTTTTAAGGGTCAGGATAAATATTGAAGGGGATTGGAGTTCTCTTGGACCCAGGCTCAGAGGGGCTTTGGCAGCAGACTGGTAACGAATGCTTAGACTAGAACAAAGTCAAGGTTGTCTAGAGAGGGCACAGTCAGAGGGGCACAGCACCTCTCTCAAGGGAGTCTGTAGAACATGGCCGTATCTGATGCAAAGGTGACTAAGGTGGCCCTTGTTTGCCACCTGGTGAGCAGGGTGGAAGCAGAGTGGCCAGCAGTGGAGTAGGGGTGCATGGGATCCAAGCATCTCTGGGTTTGTGACTGTTTCCATGACTCAAATTGGAACAGACACAGGGGGGGATTGTTCCCATGGGAGTTAAGTCTGCACTGCACTGTCCTACCATTCGATTTGCTCGAGCGGGCCCAGTAGCGACTCCATTGTGAGGCTTTTTGTTACTGTGTTTGGCATATTTAGTCAAATGGGTAAATGCCATTATGTTAAACTTTTCAAGTGTGGTAAGAGAGTAATGGCTATAAGGGCCTGAGCAATAAAGTAGCAGGTAGGGCACTTGCCTTGCACACAGCTATGTAAGGCAAGTTTGATCCTCAGCATACCTTTGGTCCCCCAGGTGCACCTGGAGTTATCACTGAGCTCAGAGTCAGTAATAAGCCCTGAGATGCATGGGGTGTGGCCCACAAACAAACAAAACAAAAGAGAGTAATATTACATAGGAAAATATTCTTGTTATTAGGAGAGACACGTCAGGATAGTTAGGGGCGAATGTCACGCTACTTATTTTCAAATGCAAATGTTTCAGAAAAAAAAAGTAGATAACTATAGCATAAGAATATACCAAATTTTAAAGTCTATGAATTTATCATAAAAGTATATCAGTATATACATGGAAAGTATCATGCTAAGCGAAATGAGTCAGAAAGAAAGGGATAGACATAGAAAGATTGCATTCATCTGGGGAACATAAAGTAACAAAATAGGAGACTAACACCCAAGAATGGCCGAGATTAGTACCAGGAATTTTACTCCATGGCTTGGAGGCCAGCCACACATGCTAGGGGAAAAGGGAGCTCAGATAGAGAAGGGAGCACCAAATAAAAAGTGTTGAGAGGATCCTCCCAGGCTGGGAGAAGCATGCTGAAAGTAGACTATAGACCAAACATGATTGCCACTCAATGCCTCTTTTGCAAACCACAACACCCACAAGGAGAGAGAGAACAGAGGGGAATGCCCTGTCACAGAGGCAGGGTGGGAGGAGGGAATGGGGGGTGGGAGGGATACTGGGATCCGTGGTGGTGGGAAATGGGCACTGGTGGAGGGATGGATATTTGATCATTGTATAATTGAAACCCAAGCACAAAAATTTGTAAGTCTACAACTGTACCTCATGGTGTCTCACTAATAAAATTTTTTTTTAAATTTTAAAAAAAAGTATATCAGTATAGGTCCTGGAAGATAGCACAAAGGGTGGTATGCATGCTTTGCAGGCAGGACGTATGGTTCTATCTTCAATACTGTATGATCCCCAGGGCTATTGCTTTAGCAGGAAGGGTGCTCACCTTGCACTCAGCCACCCAGGTTCCATCCTTAGCGCTCCATATGGTCTCCAAGCGCCACCAGGAGTGATTCCTGAGCACAGAGCCAGGAGTAAGTCCTGAGAACCGCAGGATGTGGCCCCCAAACATATACTGTATGGTCCCCTCAGCATTTCTAGGACTGACCCTCGAGCACAGAGCCAGAAATAAATCTAGAGCACAAAAAGGCATGGGTACCTCACCCCAAAATATATGAATAAAGGGCTTAAGTATCAGTATGTATCACTGTATCACTACCCTCCCGTTATTCATCGATTTGCTCGAGCGGGCTCCAGTAACGTCTCCATTGTGAGACTTGTTCTGTTTTTGGCATATCGAATATGCCACGGGGATCTTGCCAGGCACTGAAAAGCTACATATCCTTCTAGAAATCATCCCATCACATCCCGACTCAGGGAGCTCCACTGCCTTCCCATTGCCCCTTGGATGCAGACAAACCACCAATCAGGTTTAGAGGCCCAGGACTGCGGGGTCATTGGGCCCTACATCTGGTCGCTCCGGTGTTGTCCCATTTTCTCTCTCCCGGGCTCCAATCATATTTCTTAGGGTCCCCATATTTTCTGTCTTTGTGTACCAGTATTACCTAACTTCTCTTTTTGTTTGTTTTTTGGACCCCACCGGGCTGTGCTCAGGGCTTGTTTCTGGCTCTGTGCTTGGGGGTTGCTCCTGGCAGCGCTCCAGGGACCATAGAGGGTACGGGAGATGGAATCCAGCTGGACCGCTTACAAGGTCTTACTTTCTGTACTTCTGGGACCCCACTCCTCTAACTCTGAGGGACAGAGAAAGAAATTGTCCTATTGCCTCTTCTATACTACTCTAAAACCCCCCAAAAGTTTTCTCCATGGCTCCCAGTTCTGGGTAACATGCCTCTCTGGCTGGCACCCTATTCTTTTTTTTTTTCGTTTTGGGTCACACCTGGCGATGCACAGGGGTTCCTCCTGGCTCTGCACTCAGGAGTTACTTCTAGCAGTGCTCAGGGAGCCATCTGGGATGCTGGGAATCGAACCCGGGTCAGCCATGTGCAAGGCAAAACGCCCTACCCGCTGTGCTATCGCTCCAGCCCCTGGCACCCGATTCTGAGTCACATGAGAGCACTAAGCAGATGATGTTGCCATTCCTCTCCTCCTGCCTCATTTCCCCCCTCCCCCGCTCCCTACACCCTCACTTGTCCATTCTCTGCTTTCTGTCCTGCGAGCACGCCTTGCCTTATTTCCTGGCCTCCAGAATTGGCCTAAGATAACCATACACTCAATAATCTCGTAGAACTTCCGTTTTCTTCTGTCAAATAAAGGATCGGCTAGGTTTCATGCAAAGTTTCTTTGCAATAAAATGGATTGAAGGGGCTGGAGCAATAGCACAGCGGGTAGGGCGTTTGCCTTGCACCTAGCCGACCTAGGTTCGATTCCCAGCATCCCATAGGGTCCCGTGAGCACCGCCAGGAGTGATTCCTGAGTGCATGAACCAGGAGTAACTCCTGAGCATCGCCGGGTGTGACCCACTTAATCACTTAACTTCCCGTTAGTCGTCAATTTGCTCGAGCGGGCGCCAGTAACGTCTCCATCTGTCCCTGTCGCGTGCTAGTGTAGCCCAATGGCATCTCTTCACTCCGGGAACATGAAGGGCCTCAAACCGATCGTTCATGATCTTGACGAAGAAGTCTGACCATCTGGTAGGTGGGCGGCCACGTGGTCTTTTGACATCCCATGGAATCCAGTCAGTAACAGCTCTAGTCCAGCGGTCGTCTTTAAGTCTCATTACGTGACCATCTGGTAGGTGGGCGGCCACGCGGTCTTTTGACATCCCGTGGAATCCAGTCGGTAACAGCTCTAGTCCAGCGGTCGTCTTTAAGTCTCATTAGGTGACCAGCCCATCTGATTTTCGACACCTTGGCAAATGAGACAGCGTCCCTGATCCTCGATCGTCGACGGATGTCAGAACTCCGGATTCGTTCTCTCATTTGAGTGAACCGTGATATTCCAAGCATAGCTCTTTCTATTCTTCTTTGGGAGACCTGAATAGCGTTCTCATCTTGGGTGTGACCCAAAAAGAAAAAAAAAAAAGGATTGAAAACCGTATGATCCGTTGCGCAGGGATTTGCGTTTTCTTGGAATTCCTGCGGCTCAGGGCTCGGGGCCAGCGTCCTGAGACTACAACTCCCGTGAGCCTCCGCGCCGGCGACTACATCTCCCAGGGTGCCTCGCGGCACGGAGCGTCTCCCGCTGCCGCTGCGGCCGCCGAGCGCGTGGTTGCAGGTACGAAGGTTGCCCGCGCCGGGGTTCGGAGGGTCGCGGGGCGGTCTCGTCCGGCCTGGGGGTCCGAGGGTCGCCGGGCTGGCTCGTCCGTGCTGTTGCACGCTTCTGATCGCTCCTCCCCTCGCTGCCCGCGACCCCCCGGCCGCTTGCTTCTGCACGGGCGGGCGTGCAAGGGGACCGGGCAGCTGTGCCCTGGGCTGGGCTCCGGCGGGTGGAGCGGACGGGGCCGGGGCGCGGCGGGCCCGGGCTGACCGCGCCGCCCTCCGGCCCCCGCAGTGCCGATGCTGAGTGGACAGCTGCTGGGCCGCGCGCGCTCCATGGCCAGCGGCGCGTGCGGGCCCCGGGGTGCCGCGGGCCCCGTGGAGGCGACCATCCGCAGGAAGCTCGAGCAGGCCCTGGAGCCCGACGTGCTGGACGTGCGCAACGAGAGCGGCGGCCACTCGGTGCCGCCGGGCAGCGAGACGCATTTCCGCGTGGCCGTGGTGAGCGCCCGCTTCGAGGGCTTGAACCCCGTGCAGCGGCACCGGCTGGTGCACGCGGCGCTGTCCGAGGAGCTGGCGGGGCCGGTGCACGCGCTGGCCATCCAGGCCCGGACCCCGGCGCAGTGGCGGGAGAACCCTCGGCTGGACACGAGCCCTCCCTGCCTGGGCGGCAGCAAGAAACGAGGCGCCCCCTGAGCCCCGGGGAGAGCGAGTCCCGCGGCCCCCCAGCCGGACTGCTGGGAACACTGCCCAGCCGGCTTGGAATTCCATGATCCGATGCATTAAACGAACTGACCCGATGGAGTGCACTGCTGTCCTTTATGGCCACTGCGACAATGTCCCTGGAAGAAAGGCCCCCGTGGGGCCGGCAGGAGGCTTCTGAGAAGGGATCCCGGTGGGTCCTGACACGGAAGCACAGACCTGAGCTGGACAGACAAGCCAGGACGAGCAAAGGCAGGGGCAGGGCAGGGCACAGAGTACGTGAGCCGGACAGGTCACTAGAGTGTGTGCCTGTCTTTACCAGCCAGTCCGTTTCCAACAGGATTTGCTTGATTTGAGAAAAATCTTTGAGGAACGGGCTGGAGCCGTAATACAGCCCAAAAGGTGCTTCCTTGCATGCAGCCAACCCAGGTTTGAGCCCTAGTACCACATGTGGTCCCCCAGTCCCCACCAGAAGTGATCTGAGCACCGGATAGGAAGGAATTGATTGGGGAGCTATCCACAAAAGTCAGCAAACTGATTAGAATGGAGAGCACGAGGACGCCCCTAAGTAGTGGACTGCTGGGCCCCCCAGAAGAAGAGTTCCCAGACTGGGCTGTGGAGGGGTTTATTTAGTTTGGTTGGTTTGGGGGCTACACCCAGCGGTACTCAGGGATTCCACCAGGCTCTGCACCCCTGGCAGTACTCAGGGGACCATACCCAATGCCGGGGATAGAACCCAGGTCAGCCACGGGCCAGGCAAATGCCTGTCACTTGGGCCCCATGTGGGGATGTAAGCACTTGACTCTCTGATCCCCAGGATCACCACTGTGGCCCCCTTCATTTTCTGCTCCCTGTAGCCCCTGGCAACCATTTCTCTGTAAATTTGACTGAACTCTTCCATGGTCTTGTGGCATTTCTCTCTCTGATGAGCTTACTACTCATAGAATATTAATGTCCTCCTACTTCTCCATGTTGTCACATCATGCAGAACTTCCCATTCGAAAGCTGAATAGTCTTCTGTTGTGTGTGTATACCACATTATCTTTGTCTGATAGACACATAGATTGTTTCCATATCTGGATACTCAGAAATGGGACTGCTGAATCCTACAAATTTGTTTTCAAACACACCGAGCAGTGCTCAAGGCTTCCCCTTAGCTTTGTGCTAACAAATCACTCCTGGAGGGCTTGGGGGACCACATGGGGGTGCTGGGGGTCAAATCCTGGTCAGCCACATGCAAGGAAACACCCTACCCACAGTACTATCACTCTGGGCCATAGTATTAACTTTTTGAAGTACCTCATACTCTTCTAAAATAGCCACACCATTTTGCACGCATGGATTTATCAATTCTCTCATCTCTCTTCAACTCTTAATGGTTTTGATTTGAATTCCCCAAACGATCAGTGATAGCTTTGGGTGCTGGGGGAGGTTGCTGGCCACACCCACCCACCAGTGGTCAGGGATCACTTCCGGCAGTACTTGGGAGGCTATATGAGGTGCCAAGGATCGTCGTGGCACCTCACAGTCTCCCGAGGGTCAACCACATGTGCGGCAAACACCAGAACCCCCCTGGCCAAGTACTGGCATTTTACCTAACCCTGATTCATTTCTAATCTTTGAAGAGATAGCTATGCAAATCCTTGGTCCATTTTAAAATCCTATTGTTCACCTTTTTGATACTGAAATGTAGGACGCTGGGAATGAGATTAGACATGGATGTAAGGCATCCGACTGGCCGTCTTTGGGGGAAGAGTTTCCCTGCCACTGACCCATCTTCGGGTCCCTCTACCCCATCGGGCCGTGGACAGCACATGCAGCCATTCTGAATTTGAAGGATGGTTCCTTTTTATTTTTCATCAATACTTTTCATTTTCACATCAACAGTTATATTTAGGGTTCCCCAGGAGAGCAAGGGGCATGGGGGGTTCCCCTGAGGGCTGCAGGAAAAGGCTGCGTCCAGCGGGAAGGGGGCACACGCGTACACAGGGCACTGGGAGCAAGGCTGTCCTGGGAACTGAGGTCAGACAGTCACCACCGGTGGCCACAAAATGGGTGTGGCCATGAGCTCAGGACGCTGGACACAGCAGAGGAAGGTGAATTTGGATTTTCCTTTTGTGTGGTTGTTTGCACTTTTTCCTTTTAACTTTTTTTTTTTTAAACACTTACAAACAGCTAAAAACTACAACACATCACAGCTACAGTGGGGAGGGGGCACCAGAGAAAGCGGCCACGGGGGAGGAGGGGCAGCATGGTGGGCAGCTGAGCCTACAGGGCAGAACTGTGGAGGGGAGCTGGGGGTGCAGGCCTGGCTCCAGCTCCAGGGTCCCTGGCCGACTCCCAACCCGCCCCCTTCCGAGGGGTCTCCAGGGGCCCCTGCCACAGCTCTTGTGCTTCTATCAGCTGATTGGCGCTGGGCCAGCCCCCGCTGGCACAAGGAAAAGACCCTAGGGGGACCCTCTGGCCTTGTCACGGCCGGCCCCGGGCGCCCCCTTCCTAGCTAGGCCTAACACAGAAACAGGCTGTGGGAGCCCCAGGAGGCAGCAGCCTGGGTGTCTGACAGTCCAGTGATACCCTGCCCCTTGGCACATGCACGCAGGCGCGCGTGCACACACACACTTACACACACATCCACACACATTCGCACGGTCCTGCAGAGCTGCCTCAATTCACTTGAGAAACCAAGAGCTGGAACGCTCCTCTCAAAAGTGTGGCCTAGCAGAAAGAGGTGGAGGTCAGAGGGTTATTGCGGCTCCCGGGTCCAGCAGGAGGGGGAGGGTGCCCACCACCAGCCTGACTCCCAAAGTCTTTTGGTCCCTGGGGTCTGCAGGATCTACAGCAAGTGCTGGCCCTCCATAGCCTGAGGTTCAGCAGGGCCCAGAGGGGCAGTTGGACAGAGGAGGCGGGAAGCTGGTCTAGAGCCGAGAAGAGCAAGGGCCCCCTCACTAACGGGAAGAAGCATGGGCCGAGCCTTCTCTTTTGCAAAGGGTGGCAGAAAGTCGGTGAAGAGTGCACCCCAGACCCTGCCCCGGGCCACACACACAGACACACACACGCTCCCATGGCTCAGACACCAACACGGGGGGCTTGGGGGCACAGGGCAGGAGCAGGGAGGAGGAACTGTTGGTCTCACAGTGTGCCCGCCGCCTCGGAGCCCCAGGGCCCCTCACTGCAGCACCTGCCCTCGGGTCTCGGGCAGCTTCAGGGCCAGAGAACTCCCCAGGGCCAGGGCAGCCGAGGCAAAGAGGATGGGGGCAGCCTTGGTGACCCCCACAAAGGAGGTGAAGATGCTAATCCCCAGCACTGCTGCCAGCTTGCACAGAGCGTTCAGGAAGCCGAAGGCAGTCGTCCTGCCGGAGAGTGCGGCGGCGTCCACGGGAGGAGCGCAGGGAAGAGAGACCCGAATCAGGTTAGCAGCAGATACTCACCAGAGGGCCCCCCTTGACCCTAATGCTTTCCAGCCCCCTGCTCCCCGAAATCCTCAGCTCTAGCCCCACCCACACCCCAACTACCTCTTGTCCGAGGGGTAGAGCTCAACGGTCAGCACGTCCAGCGCATTCCAGGAGGCGATGCTGACCCCCCCAAAGAGACAGAGCAAAGCAATCATGGCCGATTCACTGTTCCCAAACGATAGGAAGAAGCAGGAGACGCAGGACATGACGCTGGAGCCAGCTGGAGCCGGGAAGGAGACGAGCACAGCAAGTCACCCAGAGCCCTCCACACCAGCCTGCCCTCAGCCATCTCTGACGCCAGCTCACTTGAGGCTCTTTCTCCAACAGCCTGTGAACGGGAGACTCACCCCGGCCCCTCTGACAACTGTCTTCTCATTCAGGACACCAGGAGCAAGCATGTCAAACTTAAAACCTGCTATGAGCCAAGCTGGCTTGACATTTCACATGCAGTGATCTAACATGTCACCCCCATGAACGGGTATCTCCTCTGTACATGAAACAAGTGGGCTCACAGATTAATCATTTTCCCAGGGCTAGAGAGAGAGTACAGATTCCAGCTGAACCCCCATCACCACACATGGTCCCCAGATGCCCCCAGGAGTCATTCCTGAGTCAGAGCCCAGAGCTCTGAGCAACACCAGTCATAGCCCCCAAAGACCCCAAAAGAGATAAAAGAAAGAAAAGAGAGAATCTGCCCAAGCAGGCAAGGAGCGGAAGTTCCAGGTGTCAACCTCAGGCCAAAGAGGCAGTACAGGAGGAAAGACACTTTGGTGTTGGCTGTGACATGGATCGAATTCCCAGCACCATATATGGTCCCCTGAGCACCACAAGGGGTCACTCCTACTGAGTCCAGAGCCAGGAACAGCCCCTGAACACTGCTGGGTGTGGCCTCGAAACAAAAAACAAAAATTCAGGTGCGTAATTTCAACACCTGTACACTCCACCAGCCTTCCCTCACCGGCACTCCCCAGAAGTCCCATCCCATGTCCCAGCCGGCGCCACCTGCCCCTTACAGGAGTCCTGCATGGAACCTTCTGGGCGAAGCTTCCTTGGACCAGGATGAGCCACCGTCAACAGCCGCCCGTCGGCCCCCTTACCAAGCATCCGGAGCCTGCCGATCTTGTCCATGAGCAGGGCGGACACGATATTCCCCGGGAGCACAGCCAGTGTGCCCAGGAAGCTGACAAAGTAGACCATGTAGGCACCTTCGCCCGTCCCCGTCACATCAAGCTGGCAGCCCTCCTTGCTGTGCAGGAAGGTGCTATTCAACAGGCGGCTCTTCACGAACTTGTATTCGAACAGGTCTGTGCAAAGGCAAGGAGGCGGTCAGGGCCAGGTGTGGGGGGCATGACTCAGGACTCGGCCGCTGAGGGCGCGGATGGGGACCAGAGACCTCTAGTGTAGAAAGTGGCACAGGGTGATGGCACAGCGGGGAGGGCATATTCCTTGCATGCGGCTGACCCAGTTTTATCCTCAACATTCTACAGAGTCCCCTGATTCCTGAGCACAGAGCCAGGAGTGAGGCCTGAGGATTGCCGGCCCAGAAAGAAAAAAAGAAAGTGCCACAGCCTGCAGGGAAACATGGACAGACAGGCCCCTTCCGTGCTTCTCAATGACAGTCTCTGCTGATGGCACCTTCTTTCGTTCTGCCCTAGGCGAATCCCAAGCTGCCCCTGTGTGACGGGTTTGGGAAAAATCACTGAGGAAAATATTTAAAATCATGAAATGTCCTGTCATTCTTTTTCCACTGAGGCGAGGAAGCTCACCATTCGAGGTGAGATGTTCGCAAAATCAGCACTTCCTATGCCCGTAGTTGGCGAACCGCTGTAAAAGAAATTGATTCAGCCGAGAAATAAGACAGGGATTAAAGCACTTGCCTTGCATGGAGCTGGCCCTGGTTTGATTCCCCGAGCACCTCCAGGGGCAAGCCCCGTGCACAAGCTCCTGAGCACTGTTGGCTGTGTCCCAAATGCAAAAACAAACAAAAGAGCAAAAGGATTCAAGGATCCAGGAGAGGGTTCAAAGGCCTGAATGCGGGAGGCCTGGATTTACCCCTGCTGGCACATGGTTCTCCAGCAGTGCCCAGAGCAAACTCCAAGCAGCGAGCCTGGAACAGCCCATGGGACCACTCTGTGTAGCTCAAAAATTAAACAAAAATTCATGTGACAAATCCTAACCTGGGAGCATGATATAGTCGGTAGAGAGCTTGCCTCGCACACAGCTAACCCAGGCTGGATCTCTGGCACCCCATATGATTCCCTGATCACCAGGAGTGATCCCTGAGCACTACCAGGTGTGCTCCCCACTCCCCCCATAAAAATAAAATAAAAAAATTCTCAACTTTTGTCCAGTAAATCCCTTTTACCGTTTTTCTCCACGACCCCACCCCCAAGCTGTGAATTTTCTTAATTTTATTTTTTTCCTTTTTGGGTCACACCTAGTGATGCACAGGGGTTACTCTTGGCTCATGCACTCAGGAATTACTCCTGGCGGTGCTCAGGGGACCATATGGGATGCTGGGAATTGAACCCGGGTCGGCCGCGTGCCAGGCAAACGCCCTACCCGCTGTACTATCACTCCAGCCTTGAATTTTCTTAAGTTTTAGTTTAAAAAAATTTCTTTTATGATTTGTTTTGCTTTTGGGGCCATACCCGGCGATGCTCAGGGGTAATTCCTGGCTCTGCACTCAGGAATTACCCCTGGCAGTGCTCGGGGGACCATATAGGATGCCGGGGATTGAACTTAGGTCTGCTTCCTGTTCTGGCCCCTTCTTGAATGATTTTTGAATGATCTTTATCATCTGAATGATTTTGCTCTTGAGATCAGAGCGCTGAGCTACTTTCATTTCGGCCAGAGGCAAAGAAATGGGATATCTCACTACTCGAGCTCCCAAGGGAAAATACTGTTTCCGTACGACTGAGAACCACTACTGATAGCTGGAAGGTGCACAGGGTCCAGGTAAGAACTAGAGTGAGGGGATAAAGTGTCTTCCCACCACCCAGGTCTGCCCGCCACAGACATCCAGCTCACCAGTGTTGTAAAACACGGTATTGACGAATGTGCAGTTCCGGAAAAATGTGTTGGTGGATGTGACGTCCTCGAAATAACACTCTTCGAAGAAGGAGTCCTCGAAGATGACGGACTTCAGACGCAGCCCGATGAACCTACAAGGCAGGGGTGAGAGGCGCACCCTTCCCAGCTGACCCCGGAAGGAACATGCCAGGAACACGGGGACTTGGTCCCCAGCTCGCAGCCACCGAGTCAAAGGCGAGGGACAGTGCAGGGTGAGGGGTGAGACCCCACATACTTGTCGTTGAAGTACTGGCCCCCACGGTGGATCTGGTTCTCCAGAGTGAAGTTGAACGTCACGTGCTCCACCCGTTCTCCAGGGAACACTTTGGTGCGGGATGCATAGTCCACAGCCTGGAGGTGGCGGATCATGTCAGGGAACCAGACGGTCAGGCCATAGTAGCTGAAGGGTCCGGGAAGATGGAGACAGACAGGGCAGCGAGAGTGAGAGTCCAGAGCCCGGGAGGTGCGGTGAGGCTTAGCCCACCCTCTCCCTTCACCAGCTGTTCTTTTCAGGGGGCCAGTGATGCCCAGGGCTTCCTCCTGGCTCTGTGTTCAGGGATCGTCCCTGGAAGGGCTTGGGGGGCCATTATGGGGTGCTGGGGGTGGAATGCGGTATGCCACCTACAGATCAGCTGCCCTTCCCCCTGCGCTCTCTCTCCAGACCCTTGCCCGTGAGTCAAGGTGGGAAGCCAGAGGAGACAGAGCCCCTTACCTCGGCTCTCACCCTGCTTGTTCCTGTCTCCGTGACCCTGCCCCTCACCTGAAGGACATGGTAAACCACACGCCCATCATCATCAGTGTAATGCGCCGATACTCAGGTCCGAAGCAGGAGAGAAAATTTCCCCAGACCTGGGTGGACAGACGACTGAGCTGGTCAGCTGCTGCACCCACTTCCGTGCCCTACACCCCCACGACACCAGTCCAGCCCTGCTTCATCTCTACCCCCCCTACCACCCGTCCCCCATTACCTGGCCCCCCAAGCTCAAGGCCCGGACACCCCAGCGCTGGTACCAGGTCCCAGTGTCCGACTGGATCTCAATCAACTCATCCTCCTGGTGAATCGTCTTAATGTGGGTCACCTGGGGCCAAGAAGGGGCTGAGTAGCTGGAGGATCTACTTCCTGCCCTTTGGGGTACAGGAGGCCAGGGGTGGGGAGACTGCTCAGAGCCGTCTAGGAAGGAGACCCGGTGTCCAGAGAGGGGCCTCCGGGGCGCCGGGAAATGGCGCAGGGAGGGAGAATCGGGGCCAAGGGACGGGGGCGGGGGCCAGGGTCACGGGCCAGGCCAGACTCACCGAGAAGACGCGCTCAGGGTGCCCCTTGGCGCGCATGTTGGTGTCATGGACCTGCTTCAGCACCATCCAGGCCTCGTCGTGCTTCCCATTCTAGGGCCGCAGACACCCCGTGGGTGAGCCCTGACAGTGGCCAACGGACCCTCCATCCTCCCGCCACCTGCAACCTGGTTTCTGGAGCCACTGGACGCAGGAAAGCCCCCGGAGCCCTGCACCTTTGGGCACCAGCTCTGAGCACTGAGCTGGGGGTAGCGAATGGGACAGCTGGGCAGGGACGGGGTAGGGGCATGCAGGAACGAAGACACATGGGTCCTGGGGCTGCCCTAGCGCTGCAGAGAGGACGGGGGGGTGGGGGCGCAATGGTGAAGGGCATGCAGAGAGGTCCCTGTGCCTCAGGCAGTGACGGGGACTGGGGACGGGGCCGGGGACTGTCAGAGCAGGGTGAGGGCCTGCAGAGTCTCACTCCAATCGACACAGGTGCCCCATGACCCCTGGGAGAAGTGCCACCAGATGACGGGAGCGGGTCCCCAGACGGGGGCGCAGCAGGGAGGAGCCAGCCAAACCCGCGTGGGGGGTCTGAACACACGAGCCTCGGTGCCCCGTGCAGCCCCGCCCCAGTCACCTCCAGGAAGAAGCGGGGACTCTCGGGCTGTGTGGTCAGAGCCCCGATGGCAAAGACAGAGGGGAAGGCGCAGACGAGGACAAAGACCCTCCAGCTGTGGAACTGGTAGGCGGACCCCATCTGAAAGCTCCAGCCTGAGGAGGCAGAAGAGCGTCAGCACAGCATCCAGGCGGCACCTTGGAGGGAGCTCGGCGGGGCCAGGCGGGGGGCCAGGCTGCTCACCGTAGTGGGGGATGATGGCCCAGGCCATGGCAGCCGCATACACCCCACCAATCATCCAGAACATGCAGAGCCAGCTCAAGTGCTCCCCACGCTTCTCCTGGGCCAGAAACTCGGAGAAATAGGAGAAGACAATGGGGATGGAGCCGCCGATCCTGGAGGACAGGGCAAGAGTTCAGTGCGGGCAGGCACAGTCCTCACCCCCACCCCAGCCCCCCGCACTCGAGCCTCCGAGGGAGACTCAACCCAACCTGGAACTCAGGAAGTCAGGGCTCAGGAACACAAAGGAGCCACCAGAGGTCTTGGAAAAGGAAAGGCCCCCAAAGGCAGAGGGCACGAGGGCAGGTTTCTGGAAGCAGGCCCAAGAGGCTGGAGACAGGCAGAGGAGGGCATAGGCAGGGGCGAGGGGCCGCTCAGGGTCCAGGGTCTGGCAGTGGCAGGCATCAGCCAAGTGTGAGGAATGCGGGAAGCAGGGGCTGTGGGAAGGTGTCTGAAGGTCCAGGACACTCCGGCGTGAGGCTGAAAGCTCCTTGGCCCCCTCGTGAACCCGGGCTTTGAGTGGAAGTGGCGGTGCGTGTGGGACAGGAGTGGCCCAGGAGCAAACCGCTCCGGAGACAGCAGGCAGCAGGGCCCTGGTCTGACAGTGGGCAGCTCCGACATCACTGGGGGCCCGGGCCAAGAGCCACATGCTGCCCTCCAGAGGCCGAGGTGGCGGACACTCACCCAACCCCAGAAAGGAGGCGACAGAAGAGGAAAGTGCCATAACCCTGGACAAAAGATGAGAAAAAGGCAAAGACACTGTTGACCGAGAGTGAGATGAGTAGACACTGTCTCCGGCCCAGCCGGTCGGCCAGGCCACCCCAGAAGAAGGCGCCCACCATCATGCCCAGGTAGACGATGAGGCCTGGAGAGAGGGAAAGAGAAGGCGCGTGAGCCGGCAGGGACGCTGCCCAGGCAGGTCACCGTGAGTGGAAATGACAGCAGCACGACCAACGCTCAGGGGAGTGACGGCCACCAGAGACGAAGGTGCGTGAGGGATGATGGATTTTGTGAGCAGAGAGGCAAGGTCACGCCTGCAGGCCCGGGGCTCGGCAGCAGAAGCAGACAGGGGAGAACCCAGTAATCCTACTGTTCCCGTCTCCTCCTCTTGCTTCACTGCCACACCAGCAGTGCTTAGGACCGACTCCTGACTCTGTGCTCAGAGGTCACTCCTGGAAGGCTTGGAGGACCCTATGGGGTGCTGGGCCTCAAACCTGTGTTGACAGCATGCAAGGAAGTGCACTGCCTTCTGTACTCTCACTCCAACACCGCTTCTAACACATGCACACACACACAAACACGCATGCATGCACGCACGCACGCACATGCACACACATGGCATGCCATCGACAGCTTGCAGGAATGAGGACTAGATATATCAGGTCTCCCAGACTCTCCCAGTATCTGCCTGTCCCCCTTCAGATTCTCTGAAGTTCCCTGGGTGAATGGCTCAATTCCTTGAAATGCATTTCCCAACCCCAAAGGAAATCCTGGCCGTAAAAAAAAGTCCTTCTTGGGGCTCTATCACATCTGCTACTGAAACTCCCGTTTCTTCCTCTCCCTTCCTGAAACTGGTTAGAACAAGCTGGAAAATCACCTACTCAGAACTCTGCCTCTGTACCATGTCCATGCCACCCCATGCCACGCCGCACGGGGCCACGTTATCTCAAGGTGAGTCGGGGGGGGGGGGTCCTCCTTCAGGAGGAACGCTCTCTCAACACTCCCAAGGCTTCCTGAGAGCAGGGAACCACGTCTCCAGCTGAGGGCCCGGGATCTCTCCCCAGGTGCAAAAAAACATCCCCCATGAACCCCGGGACCTAGAGACTGACTCCGTGCCCCAAGTCAGGAAGGGGAAGCAGGACCACGGACCACCCAGTCCCCACTGCCCTCTTCCCACTTGGCACTTCACGCCCTGGAGAGCCCCTCCAAGACAGGGATGCTTGCGGAGTGGGTGCCCATGGGCATTTCCGGAGTCGGGCACGGTGGGCGGTGTACCCCGTCTCACTTACCCAGCATGCCTTTGTTGGAGTCCGACAAGCACATGTCCTTCTCGGCACTGGGGAGCACAAACCCCACCACGAAGACCTCAACGCCGTCGGCCATGAGCGCCAGCCCCAGCACAAAGTAGAGTGTCCACTGGAAGCGGCCGTGGCCACATTCGCGCAGGATGGTCTCATACTGTTGGGCCAGCTCTTCCCGTTCCTTCCGCCGCTGCGCTTCTCCGCGGCCTCCGCGGGGACCCTCCCCATCGCCTAGGCCCCCCCTCACACCAGCCAGCGGGGCCCCGTCTGCCATCTGCCCGCCTTTGCCCCCAGATTCTGCGCGGGGGATGCCCTGGTACTCCCCCTCGTAGATCTCGTCATCCTCGTCGTGGCCCTCCGTGGCATCGCTGGAAGCACCCCCTTCCTCCTCGTCCTGGGCCCCTTCCCCGCGGTAGTAGCTGTCGGCGGGGGCTGGGAAGTCATCGTCGTCGTCCTCCTCCTGGAAGCGGGAGTAGGATCTGCGGGAATATTCGTCCTGGACCCGGTCCAGGCCCTTCCCCACCTTCTTGGCTGCGTGCTTCTTCACTTCCTTGGCGATGTCCTTGGCGCCCCGAATGAACGCCGCCCGATCTCGGGAGCCCTCTTCCATGGTGGGCTCAGGGGGTCTCCAAAGCACAGACCCTCTCCTGCTCCCGACTCAGCGCAAAGACTCAGAAAGAACCCCGTCCCCAAGTTACAGCAAACGGGTGCGCATGTCCTTGGGATGGGAGAGGACAGAGAATGGCCAGTGATCGTCCAGGAGGAGGAAGGAAGTGGAGCGCTAGTCTACGCCCAGTTCAGCAGGGTGCATGGGGGGAGGGCTGGGGTCCCAGACAGGAAAGGGGAGCCAGAGGGGGCGCTGAGGCACTGAACTCCAGGACGACAGCACTTTCTCTTCCCTTAGCGCTGGAGATCTAGAAAAGAAAGCAGAAGCAAAAAGAGGGTGTGTGAGGCTTAAGAGGCCAACTCAAACGTCCACCTGGAGGGGTTGGAGTGACAGTACAGCAGGTAGGGCATTTGCTCTGCACGCGGCCGACCTGGTTTCGATTCCCAGCATCCCATATGGTCCCCCGAACACCGCCAGGAGTAATCTCTGAGTGCATGAGCCAGGAGTAACCCCTGTGCATAGCTGGGTGTGATCCAAAAAGGGAAAAAAAGTCAACCTGGAGCCATGCCTAGGACAGTGGCTCTTCCTTGCTTCCAGCTGGTCCGCAGTCCCTCCCACGTCCAGTCCCTTGACCATCAATCTTTGGAGGACAGAGAAGAAATCAAGGAGACCAGGCTCCCTAATCCACTCGAATCTGGGTTCTCTGTCTTGAGGGAGCTCGGGGCATTGGGAAGAATGTGTCGGGGAGGGCCCCGGTTCCGGCCTGTTGCCAACAGTCTGCAGGGGCACCAGAAGGGGGGCTCCATGTTAACAGTCCTCTCAAGGAGGCCGCTGTCCAACATAGCCCAGTGGGCAAAACCGAGGCCAGCCACACAGTGACCATGGACGTGAAACTCCAAGTCATGGAGTGTCCTCAGATTTCCAAAGGGGAAGGAAATTATTAAATGTGATGCTGTAAAGAAGTTCTGGATCACTGGACATGGCACGTGGAAAGGGATGAAGAAGCATAAGCAGTTTCACTCTGTGGCGCTAGTCAGTGAGACGCTATTCGACTTCAGGCAGCTACGATGCCTCCAGGACAAGACCCATAGCAAAAGCCATGGAGGAGGGGGGAGCCGGGTGATAGGGCCACGAGGCGGGCACTGCCTTGCACACAGCCAGCCGAGGTTGGATCCTCAGACCACCTATGTCCCCCTCTGCCTGCCCTGAGCCTGCCAGGAGCGAACCCTGAGTGCAAAGCCAGGAATAAGCGCCGAGCGCCACTGCTGTGGTGGTCCAAAAACCAAACCAAACCAAAAAGCCACCTCTGGATGTGCTTCAGGCTGAGCAGAAGCCAAGGGAGAAAGGCAAGTCCATGCAAAGGCCAACTTGTGGCATGACCTGGAGGGAACCGCTGGCACTTACTAACCTCGGGCAGGTGGGTTTTGGAAGTCCTAGGAAACAAAGATCTTGAACCGGTGACGGGGAATGTGCATTGGTGGAGGGATGGGTGTTTGATCATTGCATCATTGTAACTCAAACATGAAAGCTTGTAACTGTATCTCCCGGTGATTCGATACATTGAAAAATAAAGAAAGAGGGGCTGGAGAGATAGCACAGCGGGTAGGGCGTTTGCCTTGCACGCGGCCGACCCGGGTTCGATTCCCAGCATCCCATGTGGTCCCCTGAGCACCGCCAGGAATAATTCCTGAGTGCAGAGCCAGGAGTAACCCCTTGCATCGCCAGGTGTGACCCCCCAAAAAAATAAAAAAGAAAGAAAGAAAGAGAAAACAACGCTCCATCCCCCAGGTCCAGTGTGAGAGCCTTTACCCACAGACTAAGTGGATTTGTAATTTTCTTCAGTCACATTGAAAACTGAGAAGGAAGCGTGGCAAGGAGCAAGGGAGGGCCACGCGGAGAAGCTGCCATCCAGGACCCCAAGCCCAGTGCCGGCCCCTGCCTGTCCACGCTCAGACTACCCGCAGCAGAGCCCTGGTCAGACAGCAGAGCAGACGCCCCAAATGAGGGAGCCCCAACCAAGGTCAAGAAGAAGAGGCCAGAGCAAAAGCTCAAGAAGGCATGATGAACCCGGCCATCTGCTTCTTCAGGGCACTCCACGGGGGCCCCTCTCACTGCAGGACCGGGACCGGTAAGGACAGCTCAATGAGGCCATTTCCAACATGGAGCTTAGTGCCTCACCCTCCCCTCCTGGTCCTCGGAATCCTCGTGCTCCTTCCCAGAAGCCCAGACTGCAGAGCCTAGGAGGCTGGTGCGGCAGCAGACCTGGGTCTCCCCCAAGGACGCCCTTGGTGGGGGGGGGGGGAGTCAGAGAAGAGCCCCCTCCTGCACTGACACTTGGCCCTGGTCAGGGATCCTGCTTCTCTCTGCTCCCTGCCAGCCAGGCCTTCACCAACAGCCAGTCACACACCTATGCACACAGGCGCGCGCACATCCACAAACACATGTGTGCGCGCACACATACATGCATCATACAAATCCATGGATGTAATAGGTGCACATGCACGCACATTACACGCACACATGCTAGCACCCAGAAGCCTGACCGGCCGCGGGTTCGAGAGCAGCGCTGGTCAGCCGGGCTGGACCCCTCCGGTCAGACGCAAGCAGCGGGCCGTGGAGACCCGGAGTGACCCCGGTACCTAGACCCGCGTGGGCCCAAACCCTCCCCTCCCTCGGGGGGCCCTGCGTCCGTCCTTCCGTGGGCAGTTCTCCTGTCTTTCCCAGCTCGGAATCCCCCCGCCCCCAAACCCAAGAGCCGCATGCGACCCTGGCCAGGAGGGCCAGGAGCCGTGGCCGGCATCTGAGCCCCCGGGTCCAGCCCAGGGGCTCCAGAGCAGCGGCCCCAGGGCCACCAAGCCCGCCAGGTCAGGAGAGAGAAGCACAGATTCGAGGGAGCCGGGCCGGGAGGAGCGCGGCTATTTTTAGCCCCCGAGAGCATCGGCTGGTGCAAAGCGTGAGCGGGAACCGGAGTCGGGGTGGCCGCGGGGGGACGCGGCGCATCTGCAGACGGAGAAGGGGGCTGGGGGGGAGGGGGGCTCGGGAGCTCACGGGGTCCGCACGCGCCCCACGCCCACCCCAGCGCGCGGCACGGGCGTGGGTGACAAGGTCACGAAGCCTCGCCCGAGCAGGAAGGGGGCGGCGATCCCCGGACCCCCGCCCCGGCCGGGGGGCGCCCCCCGAGCCCGGGGAGACCGAGGAGCCACAGCTGCGAGGAGACACGGATGACGGAGTCAGCCGGGGAGGGGGCGGGGGCCGGGGGCGCGGGGGGCCCACCCGCACCCCAGGCCCCGCCCGGCCCCGCCCGGCCCCGCCGCCCCCGCGCCTCCCCTCGCGGGTCCGCGCGCCCGGGCCCCCCCCGCAGCCCCCTCCTCGCCCCCGGGCCCCCCTCGCCGCCCTCCCGCGCCGCGGGTCCTCACGCCCACGTCCCCGCGGACCCCGGATCCGGAGGGAAGGTGAGGCCGCGCTCACCCTCTCCCGCGCCGGCCAAGGTCATCCATCACCCGCGGGGGCGCGGCGAGGCGGGCGGGGGCCCCCCGCACCCCGATCGCGCCGGGGGGACCCAGGGCCGCGCACACATGCACGCGACGCGGACCCGGACACGGACACATACGTGCTCCACGCGTGCGGGGCGCCGGGACCCGCGCGCTCCGGGACCCCCGACCGCCGCCCTCGCCGGAGCGCGCGGGGACCGCCCGGGGGGCGCGGGGGTCTCACCTGGCCCGAGCCCGCGGCGTGGGCTCCGGCGGCGGCGCGGCGGCGTCTGCGCCCGGCCCGCGGCAGCGACACTGCAGACCTGCCCGCGCCGCCCCGCCCCGCCCCGCAGCCTCGCGAGAGACGGGGGAGGGGGGATGCGGGGCGCGCGGCCGCGCCGAGGCGCTGGGGAGGGGGCCCGCGCGGGGCGGGGATCCCGGGAGCGGGGACGCGGGACCAGCGGGGCTGGGCTGGGGGAGCGGAGGTGGGAGGTGGGAGGGGTGGGAGGGGGCGCCCCCCTGGCCTGCCCCCCACCCCACCCCCCAACATTTCCTGGCGTCTCCCAGAAACAGGTGCGGACTGGGCACTTGCGGAAGGAGCCCCCGGCGTGCCCCTGGACTGCCCCCCGGACCCCTCCCCGGACCTGGGGTCTAGGAAGGGCTTCCAGGCCTGATCCTCACACCTGGCCGCGGTCACTGCGCGTTCCTCCTGCTCTTCCTTTGCAGGCGTAGGTCCCCCCACCCCCCGCCCACCCCCCAAGCACATTCCCGTTCGGTCCATTTCGGTGTGTTGTTGTGATGGCCAGGGGACGCCCACATGTGGATACACACCAGACCTGAAAAATAACTTCCCCAGCACACGGGATAAGAACCTTTCACTACTGGGTAGTCCAGCCTGGTGCTTGCTGACTGCTCGGCCTTGATCCCTCCCTTCTTCCTTCCTTCCTTCCTTCCTTCCTTCCTTCCTTCCTTCCCTCCCCCCTCCCTCCCTCCCTCCCTTCCTTTCTTCCCTCCTCCCTTCCTTCCTTCCTTCCTTCCTCCCTTCCTCCCTTTCTTCCTCCCTCCCTTCCTTCCTTCCTTCCTTCCTTCCTTCCTTCCTTCCTTCCTCCCTCCCTCCCTCCCTTTCTCCTTTCTTCCTTCCTTCCTTCCTTCCTCCCTCCCTCCCTTTCTCCTTTCTTCCTTCCTTCCTTCCTTCCTTCCTTCCTTCCCTCCCTCCCTCCCTCCCTTCCTTCCTTCCCTCCTCCCTTCCTTCCTTCCTTCCTTCCTCCCTTCCTCCCTTCCTTCCTTCCTCCCTCCCTTCCTCCCTTCCTTCCTTCCTTCCTTCCTCCCTCCCTCCTTCCTTCCTCCCTCCCTCCCTCCCTTTCTCCTTTTTTCTTCCTTCCTTCCTCCCTTCCTTCCTTCCTTCCTTCCTTCCTTCCTCCCTCCCTCCCTCCCTCCCTTTCTCCTTCCTTCCTTCCTTCCTTCCTTCCTTCCTTCCTTCCTCCCTCCCTTCCTTTTCTTTCTCCTTTTCCCCCCCTTTTTTAAACTACACCAGTGGTGGGCTCAGGGCTTCCTCCTCACGGCAGGCTTGGGGGACCATGAGGGCTGCCAGGGATCAAGCTGGATGGAACTCAGCCAAGCAGGAGCGGCCAGGGCTTAACTCACACCTTACTCTGGCTTCTCCCGGCCGCAAGCTATGGATTCTTCCCTGTACTGTAGACAGGGATATTCTTTTTAATATAGACAGTCAGGCTTGCCAGAGCTGCCACATACAGCTTGCCTTCCAGTCAGCTTCACTCAGTGTGCAGGTGTCCAAGTACTGGCTGAGGCCCTGGAAAGAGCTGACAGGTCCCCAGAGACATCACAAGGGCCCTTGAAGCCTTTTTTTTTTTTTGAAGTAGAACAGATTTTATTCAGAGGCTTTGAGAGAGAGAGAGAGAGAGAGAGAGAGAGAGAGAGAGAGAGAGAGAGAGAGAGAGAGAGAGAGAATAATGCACTCATGGGAGAATGCAGGCTTCTAGGCTTCTCCAAGGGCAGAGAGAGCCCCTACACACACCCCAGCATTAGACATGATAGCAAGAGGGGACATGCAGGGACATGATGCCCAAGCCCAAGTGCTCGGCCATGTGGGCACAAGCAGCACATGGACCTGGGCAACGTATGCGCCGCCCTTGAAGCCTTGAGTCCACCAGGGAGCAGAGCCTGCGTTCACAAACTTAAAAACTCAATCTTGGAAATGGAAAAAAAAAAAAACAACCCACAATTTATTGAAATATAGAAGTCATCACACATAGTATGTTAATTTATCATAAGAAATTTAACTTGGAGTAAAAAGGCTAAAACACTTGCCTAGACATGGCTGGAAGCACACCCGGACTCAGCACCTCCAAGTGTCCCCCTGGCACAAAGAATTGAACCCCTACTACATGAAAATTCATGCCTGCACGGCCAGCACAGGAATCTCTCATGCCCGGTTGGAATTGAATGTGAACATCTAAATGCACAATGGCATGAATGAACGGGACGATTTGTATCTTTAATGGCATTTCGCTGTTTCCAAGGAGGAGCTGTGCCAATGGGTTCAGAAAACTCTTCTTGGCTACAATCTCTTCCCCATCTCTAGACTCTGGAAAGTCTTGCCAAGCTCTGTTTGGCTAGAGCACTTTTTCTTGGATGGTACTTGGAACAGCTATGCTCATGCGGGCCTCAGGGACTCTGTATTTTATTGATAACCCCCGTTTTTTGTTTTTTGATGGGGAGGGGTCACACCTGGCAGTATTCAGGGCTTACTGATGGCTCTGCACTCAGGGATCACTCCTAGTGGGGCTTCGGGGATCATATGCGAGGACAGGGATCAAACCCAGGACAGCCACAGGCAAAGCGAGTGCCCTGCCCACTATTCTGTCTTCAGCCTGATGGCCCCTCTTGAGATCGACAGTATTTAAATCATGTCCTCAATTAGGAGTTAGCCAAGGCCTGCTGGCAGGGAGCCAGTTCTCCTCTGTGACTTTGGACAGTTATTCTGGACTTGCTAAAATAGAAATCTTGTACTCTTAAAAAGAAAGCTGACATGTTCTTTTTTAATTTCTGAGGAAAGATTTCGTTTCTCGTAGAGTGCCAGGGTCCAACGCACCCCACTAACCACTCCTTCCCAGACCCTTGCTGGACCATTAACACTGGGGTTCCCAGGAGCTCAGTCCTGGCTCCTTTCTCCACTTACCCTCCTTTTTGGTCACCCCAGGCAGTCATATGTGTTGGGTATCAACCCTAAGTGCTTTAGGCTTCATCAGTGAGCATCCTGTGAGCATCCCTAATCCCCTGAGTTTATCTTGAACCTTTCCTTTGTGTTTTACACCTCATTGTCACAGTTCCCCAAGTCAACCTTGGTTACTTATAAGTCAAAACTTCCTGGTAATTTTGGGTTTCGTATTTGTAGCGAATTATTTGCTTTTTTTATATCCCCTATAGCCTTTTCGTATTTTACTACAGAGCAATGTTCATTGCTTCAACACAGAAAGACCTTAATACTATGCTCCTAATATCTGGGAGTTGATTGACTGAAATCTATATACTCCTGGGCATAATTACTTGGTCATAATTATTTTACTCAGGTTTCGGTTGCTGTAGTTCCTAACACCCCAAAAGGGAGGTCCCACCGTGGGACTGGGATGGACCCGGGGCGAGTGGCAAAGCTACCCCGGCATCAAAATGGGACATTCTAGAAAGCACGAATGCATGATCTTGATGCAAGCTGTTATGACTTAAGAGACAGGACCCCCGCGGGGATGGACAAGCTGAACTCACCTGAGGACTTAGTCTGGGACTTGTTGTATAGGTCTCGCTTGCTCTCAGAGCCCAGAGAACTAAGTTTTGGGATCTTTATCTCTTACTGTGTTTATCCAGATGACTGCAAGATTGGTAAGAAGCAGAATTGTTTGACAATGCCTCTGATGGAATGTTTTCCCTCTTAAGTCACACGGACATGCAGTCCTACACCTCTGACCCTTCTGATGTTCTACAAGTGAGTATGCTAGCAGCTCTGCATTAAGCGGTCATCTGCACTATCAGGCTGCGGACCCCATCTCTGTCTCTGCTGGGGAGGCCTGGGGAGGGTGGGAGGCAGCTCTCGGCCACGGAATGCACACTCATCGCAGCAGCCCCACACGCTGCTTTGTGAACTCACAATGACCTTATTTTTCAAATTTAATATTTATTTAGACATTATGACCTACAAAGTCATCTGTAATAGAGTTGCATAACTTGAATGCTTGCCAGTAATTCCAAGATGTTTATCTCTACTCTAAGATCAAACTCAAATTTTCCATATATCAATTTGGCATCACCTCGTGAATGTCTCCAATATTTCTGCACTCAGGAATCACTTCTCGAAGAGTTCGGGGACCACATCGGATGCCGAGGACCAAACCCAGGCTGGCTTCATGTAAGGCAAGTACCTGCTGTGCTATTCCAAGCTTCTCAAACTGAACAGATCCAGAAGTAAAATCCTGATCTAGGAATTCCTTAGATCTTCAGCCAAGGTCTGCAGGCCAGAAACCCGGCAGTGATCGATGCTTCCTTCCCTCCTCTCCTCTGCTCTGCCATTCTGATCTGGCCTCTGAAAGATCATCTCTTCTGACTCCTTCTGTCACTGTCTCTCTAGACCAAGACTGGCACCATCTCTTTTCTGGACCACTTCAACAGCTACTTTAACTGGTTTTCCTGATTTCAGTTCATTCCCCTAGGCTTCATTTTCCCCAGAAGTCAAGAGTGACCTTCCAAAAGCAAATCAGGTCTATACAGCCAATCTCCCTGAAGAGAAAGGAGTATCTCCCTGCCTCAGGAAAGAGAGAGAAAGAGGAGAGAGAGAGAGAGAGAGAGAGAGAGAGAGAGAGAGAGAGAGAGAGAGAGAGAGAGAAGTATTTCCTTAGAAATTTATTCACAACATTCAAAAATATCAAATATCTGGAAGCTAAGAGATGGTACAGTGAGTCCCTTGCACACAGCCAACAGCATCCTATATGGTTCTTCTAGCACCGTCAGGAGGATTCCTGAGTGCAGAGACAGAAGTAAGCCCTGAGCACTATCAGGGGTCACTATGAAGCACAAAGCCAGGGTCTTGTTTACTTTTCCTCCTGGAGTTTAGGGAAATTCGGAAGTCAAAAGATGTTTTCAAGAACAGGGGGAGGGGGTGGAGCAATAGCACAGCGGGTAGGGGCATTTGCCTTTTACACAGCCGACTCAAGTTCGATTCCCAGCATCCCATATGGTCCCCCGAGCACCGCCAGGAGTGATTCCTGAGTGCATGAACCAGGAGTAACTTCTGTGCATCGCCGGATGTGACCCAAAAAAGCAAAAATAAATACATAAAAAAGAACAGGGTGAGAGGAAGGAAAGAGCCCAACAGCGGGCTCATGCTGTGTACAAAGGCCCTGGTTCAACCCACCACAGCCCGGGCAACCCTGGGTCTGAGCAGGTATAGGTTCCTGGAACATCACCAGCTATAGCCCCAAAAAAACAAAATCCTGAGATAACAGGGTTAAAAGAAGGCATGAGGTCCTTTGGTTTCATTTACTCAATTTTAGAAGAGATTTTAATGTGATGGAAATCAGATTTGGAGGACAAAAAAAAAACAACCTGGAAATAAATAAGAAGTGGAGGCTTAGGGCTCCTACTGTTTAAATGTTTGTGTAATTATTTAAGACCCGTATATGGTTCCAAGGAAAATCACATTAGCAGAGACTGCTCTGGTAGAGAAGGTTCAGGGGGTCTCAGCACACTTTGTTGGGCCATACCCAGAGGTGCTCAGGGCTTACTCCTGCCTCTGCACTCAGGGCTCGCTCACGGCAGGGCTCAGGGGTCATCTGTGGGCTGGGAATCAAACAAGTGTCTTACCTGCTGTACTAATATTGCTCCAAGTCCAGGAGCCCAGAATATGATCCCAGGTATCCCGTGGAAGCGCTACTGGAACGAACACGGAGCACCCTTGCTAAGTATCCCCCACACCAACGACACTGTGGCCCCAAATCAAAAAAACATAAACATGGGGGCGGAGCAGTAGTTGAGTGGGCAGGGCACTTTCCTTGCACACGGCCAACCCAGGTTTGATTCCCAGCATCCTATATGGTCCCCTGAGCACCGCCAGGATAATTCCTAATGCAAAGCCAAATTCCTGTCCATCGCCGGGTGTGACGACACCCCCCCCCCCAAAAAAAATAAAATAAACATGGTACACTCAGGACTGGCCCTGAATTGCAGGACCCCCAGCCTCCACCGGGGGCAGCCTGGCAGCCCCAGCCCTAGTTCCTGCTGGCACAGCCACATCGCATCACTGGAGTGCCTACGCCCCACAAACATCCGTATGCTTTAAGAAACTTCTTCCACAGCCCTCACTCTACCAGTCTCATCAAGTCCCATCAGATTCAGTCTCTGGGGCCAGAAAACAGTACAGCCGGGTAGTGCTCTTGCCTTGAATGTGGCTGACCCAGGTTCAACCCCTGACAACCCACATAGTCCCTGAACCACCGCCGAAGGCGTAGAGCCAGAAGCAAGCTCTGAGCATCGCCAAGTGCGGCCCCCCAAAATGAAAACAAAAACCCCTAAAACAAACCACGCACCTCAGGGTCCCATTCTGTAGACCCCAGCACCTATCAGGGGGCTGCACTGCAGGTGAGCCCACACAGCTCCGGTGCTACACCTTCTCGCCTACAGACCCCAACATCCCTCAGGAATTTTTCAGTCCTCCCTCTAAGGTAGGGTCACCAACGTCTCCAGCCCCGAGAAACACGTCTCCAGTACACTGTTATTAGGAACGACAAAGAAAACTTCCTATCAGTCCCTATCTCCAACTGCGTCTTCAATTCCCGGACAGTGAACCTTCAGCTCACAACAAATAAAAACAACATACAGAACAACAACTATCCTCAGCAGACCGGCGACGGCAACAGAAAATTGAACAAGCGTTTGAATGAATGCTGGCTACTAGACTGGGAAGAGAATAGCAAGGGTGGAATGTTCCGTTTCTCTCCGTCCTGTCTCGCGCCTTTCCTCTGCCTCTGCCGTCCTGACTTCCCCTTCTCCTTCCCAACAGGGATGTCTTCTCTTTCCAGTAACCGACAGCTCTGACGAGGGGGAAAGAACGAAGTTATTCTGCCAAGGAAAATACCACAAGAATTAAACAAAGAGTCTAGTTTTATTTTCTTTGCGCATTTGCTAAAATGCTTAGGAGCAACATAGAAAAAAAAAAAGAACGGAGGTAAGGATTACACTTAAAAAAAATAAAAATAAAACCCAAAAAGAATGACCTCAGAGGGATTAGTGCCTTAGCCCCAGGGGGCACCAGCAGCTCTGATTGGTCCAAAGGGTTGGAAAGATACTGGGAGGAACAACGAGAGATTACTGAGGGAGAGGGCCTCGAAGCGGGCCACGAGGGGGCACAGGGGGACGGGGAGTGGGTCTGGGTGGCGGCAGAGGGCCCCGCTGGTAGCCGTAGGGCGGGGGTCTCGGAGGGCCCGTGTATCCATGAGGCGGCATCAGCGGAGGAGGCCCACGCATTCCATGTGGTGGCATGGGACCTGGATGACCTGCGGAGACAGGGGACGACTCGGTGAATTTAAGAACCGGAGAGTGGAGCCTGAGACAGCACAGAGGCCAGGCACTGGTCTGTGAAGCTGGCCTTGGCTCGATGCCCAGTCCCCAAGCCCAGCCCGGTCAGGAGTGATCCGCAAACACGGTGGGGTGTGGACCCACCCGCTTCCCTGCCAAACAGGAGGTAGCCGATGTCCGAGAATGGAGGGAGTGGACAGAACGGTGGAGGGAGGAAAACATTAATAAGCAGAAAAAAGCGCAGAGATAAGGGCTGAGACAAAGGAAGGCGGAACCACGCGAGGCCAAGGGCGGTGGTCAGTCTACGCACCCATGGGAGAGCCGAACGGGGGGCCCCGGGGGGGCATGCCCATGGGAGGAGGGCCAGGATGAGGCATTCCAGGCGGCGGGCGGGGCGGCGGCTGTCCCCCGGAGCCAGGGGGCCCTGGGTGCGGATGTCCTAAGCCATGAGGGCCATGGTGGGCCAGCTGCATCTGAGACATTCCTGTGGGGAAAAGAGCCAGGGAAATCACAAGGGCAGAGACAGGCAGCATAAAGGGGCGAGAACAGAGAAAAACGTCACGTCACAAAAGGCACGCAGGAGACAGACAGGGTTACGCGCTCCTATCTGCGACCCGGCAGGTCCCAGCAACCGACCACCCAACCAACTCTTGGGTCACGTCACGTGCTCAGTCCCTGCTACGGGCACTGTGACACGTTGCTAAGGCAAGTGACAGGTGGGACGGCCGTGCTGACAGCAAGCAGGGGAGCAGCCGATCGGCCTGCATGCGGATCGAATTTGGGAAGATGAACGAGGATTTTTCAGGTGGAAAAGAGAGCAAAAGTAAATACCCCGTACAGTCCAGTGTTTTATAGAAGTCCTGTGAGGAAAAGGCTGTGGCGTATGTCTTGAATGCACAAGAACTGGGTTCAAACCCCAACACAGGGTATGTGTGTGTGTGTGTGCGTGTGTGTGTTGGGGGGAGGGGGTGCTTTCTGATCACTCTGTGAAAGCGACTAAAGTGGAGAAAGCCAGCCTTAGAGCCCGGGAATCACTACTGTAAATGAAGTGAGAAATGACAGGACATCGAGGCTCAGAAGTGGGGTACTAGCAATCGAGCTAGCAGCAGCCGCTATATACTGCGTGAAAGGCCACCAGGAGTGATCCTGAGCCCGGAGCCCGGCCCACGGGCACGCTGGCCGTGCTCCCAAACCGCAAAACTCATCAGCAGCAACAAAATGGGCCGGAGAGAAACCTCAACTGGCGGAACACGTACTTCGACAGGGGAGACGCCTGGGTTCGGTCCCACACACCACTCACACGGTGAGAAGGACCTGGGCGCTGCCTGGCCAGAAACCAACCCAGCCAGCAACAAAGGTCGGGTGGCACAGGAGGTGGTTGTTCGGGCGGCCGAGAGCAGCGGAGGGCATGCTTCCCTGTGGGAAGAACACCCCCCCACCACCACCAACCAAGCCCAGCCCACCCCCCTTTTCCTGGCAAGTACCCACCTGGATGCGGCATCCCCCCGGGGGGGAACGGGTGCGGATGCGAGTGGCCGTGTCCGGGATGCCCGGCCCCGGGGGTGCCAGCCGAGGGGGGGGCCGTGTCCTCCGGCCCCAGGTGGCATCGGAGGCGGGGGCATGGCCGGGGGGATGCCAGGTGGAAGTGCTCCGGGAGGCGGCACCGGGGGTGGGAAGGAGCCAGGGGGCGGCATGCCTGCAAGGGAAGCGGAGCAGGTGCAGAGTCTGGTCCAGCCTGGCCATCGCCGGCGACTCTGACACCCCTGCCCCCCCTGTGCCAGCCCCGTCTCCCAGGCCCTCTGCAACATGCCATTCGTTCGTACCCGGCGGCGGGAGCCCGGACCCCAGCGAGGACACCACGGGGTTGGGGGCCGAGGGCGGCGGGGGCGCGTCGGCGAAGAGCTGGTGCGGGCGGTCGGCCTGGGAGAGCGGGTTCTGGGCGGCCAGCAGGCGCTCGGCCGCCGAGCCGTGCCGCTCGCCCTTGGAGTCCTTCTTGAAGGCGTAGGACACGGTGATGGGGCGGTTGCAGAGGTACTGGCCGTTCATGGCCTCGATGGCCGCGTCCGAGGCGTCGAAGGAGGCGAAGTTGATGAAGGCGTAGCCCTTGGAGTTGCCCGTGTCCGGGTCGCGCATGATCTTGGGCGTCTGCAGGATGACCCCGAAGGCGCTGAAGGTGTCGTAGAGCAGCTTCTCGTCGATCTCGGGGTCCAGGTTGCCGATGAAGATGTTGGCGCCCACGTCCAGGTTCTTGTTGTGCGCCGAGGCCTTGTTGACGCGGATGGGCTTGCCGTAGAGCTTGATCATGTTCATGATCTTGATGGCGTAGTCGGCGTCCTCCTCGCTCAGGAACTCCACGAAGCCGTAGCCTGGCACGGGGGGGGGGGGCGCGCACGTGACCCCCGAGGCCCACCCCCGCGGCCCCCGCCCCCCGCGGGCGCGCCCACCCGCCCGCTCACCCTGGTGCTGCCCGGTCACGCGGTCCTTGGGCATGTGCGTGTTGACCACCGGGCCCGCCTGCAGGAACAGCTCCCAGAGCAGCGGCTCGCTGACCTTCTCGTCCAGGCCCCCCACGTACACGGTGGCATCTGGGGGGCGCGGGGCGCGGGGCGCGGGTCACGCGCGGGGCCGGGGACGCGCCGCCGCCGCCGCCGCCGGGGGAAGCCCCGAGCCCGCCCGCCCGCCCGCCCGCGCCGGGCTCAGCGCGTCGCCCCGTCCCCGCCCCCCGTTCCCGCGGGGCCCACCCGGGGCCCACCCGGGGCCCGCTCCGGTCACCCTGGTTCCGCTCCGAGATGGGTCCCGCCGCCATGGCTCGAGCGCTCCCGCCGGCCCGGGCCAGGCGCTCCGCCCTCTGGCTGGCCCCCGGGCGCGGCTTCCGCTTCCGGGGCGCGGGCCGGAGGGCGGGGTAGAGGCGGCCGGGCCGGAAGCGGCCGCGCCGCCATCTTGGGCGCCATCTTGAGCGCGGGCTCGGGGTCCGCGGGGCGACGCGGGTGGGGCACTCGGAGCCCAGACGCGGGCGGGGGCGGGAGGCGCCCGGAGCGGGTCCGAGCGGAAGACGAGGGTTCCCGAAACCTCCCTCGCGCCGCCCGCGCCGGCCGCCGGCGGAGACCGGAAGCGGAAGGGAGAGCGCGCCCGGGCCGCCCGGGAATTGGCGGAGCGACGTCGTCGCCCGGCGCGGGGGGCGCTTTCCTCCGGGGCCCCCCACCCGCCGTCCCCACCCCGAGGGGCCGGTTCCTGACCAGAAACGCGCCAGCCGGGGCTTAAATAACGTGCTTTAATCGGCGTCTTCGGTAGAAACGTCGTCACACAAACAAGCTTGGAAGAGGCTCCCTCAGCCGCTGAGGGGGCGGGGGGCGGGGAGGCCCGAAGGGTGATTAAGCCCCCCCAGCGGAGGAGACGCGGCTGGGAGCTGCCGTCCGTTTTTTTTTTTTTTTTTTAAGACTAACGAAGAGCGTCTCTGATCTCAGAGGATGTCCAGAAGCCGCGAAATTACCCCAAAAGGCGAGATGTGTCTTGTGGTAATTCTGTGGTAATTCTGGTCATTCTCTGGTCATTCTGTGGTAACCCTCAGAGAACCGTGTGTGCTGAGTGACTTCCAGCACTTTGCAGCCCTCAAGCAGTGTTGTTCGTCCGGGGGTCGTTCTTGGCCACGGCGAAATACTGGGGTCCCGGGGTGGCACACGGATGCTCCCCCCAGGAAAAATCTTGCTTCGCACCGGTGCGGGGTTGCGGGGCGCGCCTGGTGATGCTCCGGGCTTGTTCCCGGCTCTGTGCTTAGGGGTCGTGCCTGGCAGCCAGCCAGGGCCAGCTGCTCGCGGGACGAGTGCCTGGCCGGGCCGACGGGCTCGGTCATGGGCATCCACCAGGCCACGGTCAAGTGTGAGGCACCGACTGCGAACCCCAGGACCGGCTCCGGGCACCAGCAGCCCCTTGCCCGCCCCGCCCTGGCTCCTGCACCCGAATCCCAGGAAGCGCGTCTGGAGGCGCCAGACAGGCGTGGAAGACTCGGATGCCCTCGCCTCAGCGAGCGAGAGAGACAGCGTGAAGGGACGAGCACGGGGAAGACTCGGATGTCCTCCGCCTCAGCGAGCGAAAGAGACAGCGTGAAGGGACGAGCACCGAGGACGACGGAGCCCCGAGCCCCGAAGATCCGCCCCAGGATCGGCCACGCTTTCAGCAGGGCCAGGAGAGGGCAGGGTCGGGCTCCTCTGTCACTCTCGGTGCCCACTTCTTTAGTAGCTCTTCAAGACGGGTGAGCTCCTCCCGGAGGACAGAGACGGTGGATGCCAAGAGGCCAGTCTGCACGGGGAAGGGCGATGGGAAGAAGCGGACCAGAGTAACGGGACGCCAGCTCGGCTATTGCAAGCCACTCCCTTTGCCGCCTCCCACTTTTTCTCCTCCTGCTCTGCCCTAGGTTTTTTGTTTTTTTTGGGGGGGGGGTCACACCCAGCAATGCACAGGGGTCACTCCTGATTCATGCACTCAGGAATTACTCCTGGCGGTGCTCAGGGGACCATATGGGATGCTGGGAATCGAACCCGGGTTGGCCGCGTGCAAGGCAAACGCCCTCCCTGCTGTGCTGTTGCTCCAGCCCCTGCCCTAGGTTTTGATAGAAGCTAAGAGTAGCGTTTCCCACACCCTCCCCCACTCCCTTATTCTGTCTCTCTGCCTCTCTCTCCCCTGGCCCCTCCCACCAAACCCACCTTGATGCTGACGGGAATGTCCCTTCACTTCCCAGTCCTCCAGCCCTTACCTTGTTTCACCTGAAATCTGGCCCTGTGGCCATGCCACTGCCCCCACTCACACCTTCCGCGCTGCCCCTTCTCACCTGGCCCTCCGGCCTTCCCCGCAGGTAGCAGCGTCTCCAGAGCCTAATCTGGGGTCCCAGACATCCAGGCAGCAGCAGCCCCTCTGGCAGAGGGCAAGCACCCCAGTGGGAGGGGAATCCCCACTCCTGGTCGGCCAGGCTTTCCGAGGACACTGCGGGTCGAGGGAGCCAACGCGAAGAGACTGCGAGCAAGGACGGACTGTTTCTCCAGGGGCAGAGCTGGTTCAAGGGGGCCAGAGACCCCCTAGAAAAGAGCCACACGGAACTGGGGGTTCCAGGAGCCATGAAGCTTGGCTAAGGAGAAAATGGGAAGCAAATGACATTTCTCAAACCCAGGTCAGGAAGGAAAGGGAGCAGCCAGCAGCACGTCAAGGCTCTGCAGGCATCCCCTGAGAGTCTGTTTCCTTTCGCTGGGCTTCAAGCTGGGACGCAGAATGGATTAAAACGGGTTTTCGGGAGCCTTGTCAAATGTCCATGGCAGATAAGAAAAACCGTGCACAGAAAAGGAGTCCAAAAGTTGCCCTCTGACATGCTAGGGTTTCTCCCTTCCAGGGTCATCATGATCAGGGACAGGCCTGGCAGAGTAGGGTAGCTTTTCCTGGGCACACGGGTTCTGTCTGTCCCTTTCTCTCTATTGTACGGGAAGTGCCCCTGTGAAACAGAAAATTTAGGAAGGTCGGGTACCTCACCTGCTGTCTGGGGAGCCAGGAGTCTGGGTGGTGTTGTGGGTTATACCCAGGATTATGAAATTGTAGAATCTGTTTGTCGTTGTAGCGTAATCTCCAGTCCCAGACTGACAGCTGTGGGTTACCAGAGATCCCGGCTGGAAACTGGGCGTACCCAGGGGTGTAGACTGGTGTATAGGAGTTGAACTGGACAGAGGGAGCAGGAAGAAGGATGGTCAAACAAAAATACAACCTCTCGCTCCAAGTCTAGAGGGAAGTGATGGCCAGGGTGTCTTTTTCCAGGAATGAGATGTAGGGTGAAGGTCTGAGAATGAGCACCCACCTCAGCCCCCCGCAGATGTCCCTTCTCAGTAATGCACCCTGGGGGAGGGGGTAGCAGGGTGAGAAGCCAAGTCCAGAGTGGACATGCAAGACCTGAGAGAGGTTCAAAGGGCAGGGGAGGGGCTGGAGCAATAGCACAGCGGGTAGGGCGTTTGCCTTGTACGCGGCTGACCTGAGTTCGATTCCCAGCATCCCCTATGGTCCCCTGAGCACCGCCAGGAGTGATTCCTGAGTGCAGAGCCAGGAATGACCCCTGTGCATTGCCGGGTGTGACCCAAAAAGCAAAAAAAGGGGGGGGCAGGGGACCTGGGGTTGAGCCCCAGCACCCTATGATGCTGCAGTGCTGTTGAGTTCCAGCCTCAAACATGAGCTGGGAGTGGTCCCAGAGCTCTGATGGCCCAACATGCCCCCTCCACCCCTTGCAAAAACATGGAGGTGACTCACCTGCCCACTGTGCTTTCCACGCTCCCAGGGAGTGTCCCTTAAGAATGTGAGAGTGTCAGGAACCCTCACACTGTCATGAAGAGCAAGAAGGAAGAACTCAGAGAATTCAAACTCAGCTGGAAACTGCTGGAGGAGCTGCCAGACGCAGTCCAGGAAGAGGAGAAACACTGGGGCCTGAGAGAGACAGAATGGTCGGGGGCTGTGGGGACTGAGGGGTAAGACCAGATGGAGAGGGGTCCACAGGAGAACAGCAAGGAGGCGCTCATGGAACCCTGAGTTGATGGCAGAAAGGGGGGCTTGCCTCCAGGGGTCTCCGTGCAAGCTCAGCCGAATCTCAGGTCCTTCTAAACTGATTGATATATGAGTGAATTCGACTGTATTTTTATCGATTGATTGGTTTTGGTTTTGGGGACACACCTGGTAGTGCTCAGGGCTTACTCCCTGTTCTGTGTACTCGGATTACGCCTGGCAAGTGTTTAGGGGAGCATACGGGGTGCCAGGGATTGAACTTGGGTTAGCAGCACGCAAGGCAGGTGCCCCACTGACTGTCCTATTGCTCTGGTATCTACATACTTGTTTTTCAACCCCTTTACTTCTTGGGGAATATAGCCAAGACGCCACCGCCGACAACAAAAACCAAAGCAAAACGTTCTCACCTCTCCACTGGCCGCATTTCCACCAAGTCGGGTCAAGAAGGGATGTCCAGCCACCACCCACTCCCGCTGCACTAGGGTTTGGAAACCAAGCAGAGTCCTGGCTTCAGGGGCTAAGAGCAGCTGGACCAGTGAAGAGAGGAGCCCATTGAAATCTCGATCGCTGCGCTCTGGGCCATAAAGAGAAGGGACAAAGGACAGGCCAAGAAACCAGGGCAGGAACGAAGGAGAAAGGGGGACAGGGCGAGAGGTGAGAGGCGCAGGGAGAAAAGTTGGGGGTCAGGTTGAAGGGCAGAGAGAAATGAAGAGAAAACAAAGACCTTGAGTGATTCACGGCTCGGGCTCCACCTGGCCCGGGCACATACCCCGTTCAGTGCAGAGACAACATCGCCTCAAACCAGCTCCCCTGTCCTCAAGCCCCAGCCCAGCCTGTGCGTGGAAGGAGGGGAACAGAGGACAAATAATCCTGTCACTTGGGATCCCAAGTTGAGTGAGGAAGGGCAGGTAGTTCTAAAGGACGAGAGAAAGCTCACAGGTCGTTCTCAGTGAGTGAGGCGGGGACCACTACTCATGGGGAACAGGTTTGGGGTTCTCTAAGGAGTCCAGTCAGGTGTGCAAGGGCAAAGGCAAGGAACGGAGTGGGCGGACCCCAGATACTCACCTTGAAGCACCACAGAGCGAACCCTGACTGTCACTAATACGGAAATGTCACTGGCCTTCCGGAGACAAGACCTAGAAAGGGTGGTGAGGCGTGATCATTGCTGGGCAGAAAGGAGAGGATGAAGTGTGGAGAGAGGCCCGCCCCCTTTCCTGAGGAGCAGCCCTCAATTCTTGGGAACCATGAAGGAGAGCCCAAGAAAAGTCTTCAAGGAGTCCAAGGTCACAGGCCCGAGAGGGTTCAACGATGAATCAAGAGGGAGTACCTGACCAGGTCCAGCCATCGTGTTCCTTCCAGAGCTGAGAGCCATTTCTTCTCAGCTACCGATGATTCTGGGAGCAAGCAGAGGGGTCAGACGCACAAACTGATCAGGAGAAAGAATTGGGGTTCAGGGTCTATCTTCTGAAGGGTTAAGAATGCGTTGGGTGGGGCTGGAGTGATAGCACAGTGGGTAGGGCATTTGCCTTGCACGTGGTCGGCCCAGGTTCAATTCCCAGCATCCCATAGGGTCCCCTGAGCACCGCCAGGAGTAATTCCTGAGTGCATGAGCCAGGAGTAACCCCTGTGCATCGGCAGGTGTGACCCAAAAAGAAAAAAACGGATCGGGTGCTAGTTGACTAGGAATTGGACGGCCACATACATGATCATGAATTTTCGAAAACCAATGAGTGAGGTTTGTATAAGACTGTAACTGTAATGAAACTCTGAATCATGCATGTAAAGTGGGTAAAGGGTGACTTTATGGCAGGAGACTATGTAAGAACTTTAAGTCTTGGGGCCGGAGCGATAGCACAATGGGTAGGGCGTTTGCCTTGCACGTGGCCGACCCAGGTTCAATCCCCAGCATCCCATATGGTCCCCCAGCACCGCCAGGAGTAATCCCTGAGCATTGCTCGGTGGACCCAAAAAGCAAAAAAAAAAAAAAAAAAACACTTAAAAAATCTGTTGAGGGGGCTGAAGCCATAGCACAGCGGGTAAGGCATTTGCCTTGCAAGAGGCTGACCTGGGTTCGATTCCCAGCATCCCATATGGCCCCCCGAGCACTGCCAGGGGTGATTCCTGAGTGCATGAGCCAGGAGTAACCCCTGTGCATCGCTGGGTGTGACCCAAAAAGAAAAAAGAAAGTCTGTTGCAGTAAGGAAGAGAGGAAATAAGTGTGTCTATGGAAAATGTGAGTTGAGGAAAACTAAGGGCTCTGGGTCCAAAAGGATGACTTTTAGAGCAGGCAAAAGGTAAACGAGCCATAATCGGAGCAGACGTGGGGAGGGGGTGAGGGACTGAAGGTCATTCTCACCAGGTAGACACAAGGACCTCAGCTGCAAGTGGGCAAGATGGACATCTGCGAGACTGGGTAGCTCGTCCACTGTGTCCACCAGGACGACATCTGTGTGCCCCGCCTGGAGCATGGCCTCCACTGCTCTGGAGGGGAGGGTCACCAAGTAAGGGCCCGAGTCCTATGTGAGCAGCAAACTCTTGTTTCACTCCCAAACCTCCCTCACCTGACATCATCCTTGTTAGGGTCACTTGCTGAACAGAAGCCACCACAGCGGAGAAGGTCACTGCCTCCAGGGTGATGCCAGGACAGGCGCTGCCAGGGAAAGCAGCAGAAGGGCCAGCGTGGGGCAGCACTCTCGCACTGTCCTCGTGGGGCGGGCCCCGGCCTCCCGTGACCCTCTGGCTCCCCACTGGGATTCCCACCCTCACACTGACCGGTCCACGGCCATCACAGAAGTGGCCAAATGCTCTCCTGACTTCACTGTCCAGGATTCTTTTTGGAACCCAGAAGTATTGGGGGAGGCTGTGGAACAGAGAGTGGGTCCTGCTCAAGAGCAAAGCTGGGAGATGAGGGAGCTGGGGGAGGGGATCGGTTCAAGGAGAGTCGGATTCGGAGGGTCTTGGGCAAGGGGGAAGCTGTGGACGTGCCCGAGACTGGATCTGAGAGGACACAAGGAGTGACCACCTGGTAGCAACGTCGAACCTCTCGTTGACAGCGCTGACCCTCCAGCTGCTGGCCCGCAATTTTTCCCGCTCCGTCTCCCAGTCTTCTGCTGTCTCCAGGAGGGGCACAGGCTTCTGGGAACTCTGGCCTGGAGCAGGCAGGAGGGGCAGGGACAGCCTCTTACTCCTCTGTCTTCACAGCCGCTGCCACCCTGAGCCCTGCAGAGGCCCTCGCTCACCAGCCTGGCTGGGACTCGGGCCCGGATACTGTCGGCCTTGACTGTTCTGAGCTTGGGCTCGGACAATGGCCACGGCCACCTGTGAGGGAAAGGACGTCTTTTGCTTTGGTTTCACTGAACTGAAAAGGCCACCTGTCATTCCCCTCTTTGCTGGCTGAGACCAACTGAGAACCCTGAACACCGATGCAGGGAGCTTCGTGAAGGCCTGGGGCCAGGAGGCACATCAGGGGCCAGAGGACCTTCATTCTGGGAGGCTTCTTGGGAATCTTCTCATTTCTCCGTTTGCTTTTGAAAGGGACTCGCTTCTGTGCTGGTGCTCATAATGGGTGGAATCCTTATTCCCATTAAGCTGCCATTTATTGCAACCTTGGGGCCTGAGCTAGAGGTCTGAAGGGAGGGTGGGTGTTTGCCTTGCATGGGGTCACCAGGATCCCATAGGACCAGATCTGACCAGTCCCCAAGCACTGCCAAGAGTGATCTGGAAGAGCCGGGAGGAATCCCCGAGTATCACCAGGTATGACCCAAAAGACAAAAATAATATTATTAATAATAAATCATATAATATTATAAAATTATATTTTATATAATATTTATATTATAAAATATTATAAAAATATAGATTATATTATAAAATTATAGAATATTATAAGATATTATAAAATAAAATATTAATAATAATAAAGGGCGTTCGCCTTGCACGCGGCCAACCTTGCCGACTGGAGTTTGATTCCTCCGCCCCTGTCCGAGAGCCCGGCAAGCTACCGAGAGTATCGCGCCTGCACAGCAGAGCCTAGCAAGCTCCCCATGGCGTATTCGATATGCCAAACACAGTAACAACAAGTCTCACAATGGAGACGTTATTGGACCCGCTTGAACAAATCGATGAACAACGGGATGACAGTGCTACAATAATAAATAATTTTTGTGTCCTTTTGGCCACTCCTTGGAGGGACTGCAAGGTGGGAGGAGGGGTAGAGAGAAGGGAGAACTGTCAGGTAAAGGGTTCCTGGTCCTGAGGTCCAGGTAAGGGGAGGACGTCTCCCTGAGTGGTGTGGGGGTGAGGTTGGGTGCAGGGGGACTCTTACCTGAAATGCCTGGGGCTCCAGCCCTCCAGTCTCAAAACCAACTCTGAGCAGCCGGAAGTCTCGGCCGTGGATCAAAATCTCCTCGGGTATGAATTTAAGCAGGGACCCCGGATGGAGGAGCTGGACTCGGGATGGGCCCCTCACTGAAGCCAAGAGGCAGAGAGAAGTGGAAGCCCCATCAGGTCCCTGCACGAGAAAGTCTGCCTGCCCAGCCCAGCCTGTCCTGGGGAGTCTGAGAACAGAGAAAGGGGAGGCCCCCACAGCCTCCAGGGCCCAGGCCAGCCCACACTTACCAGCCTCTAACTGCCCGATGTTGACCAGCGAAAAGGCGTACTCACTGCTCAGCGGGGTGTCCTAGAGGAAGCCACACTTCTGAACATCTGCACTTTCTGCCTTCCCTGTTTCAGTAGCCCCAAACCTGCTACCGGCAGTGCTCACTGAGTCTTCCAGATCTTCCCAGGCCTGGCCCCCTCTGCCTTTCCCTACCTGCTGTTCTTCCCTGGACTCTGGGCCTCTCACCTGACCCCGCTGCCATCCATAGGGCTGGAAGATGACCCGGAAGTTGGTACAGATCAGGACTCCAGGCAGTTCAGGTTCTAGCCCCTTCCTCAGTCCTGGGGCCCGTGCCAGGACCTGCTCCCCTGGGGGGAGGAAGGGAAGGGGACCGTGACTGCCGGTGCTGCCCGCCCAGCATCCCCCAGAGGGGAGAGCCCAGCCGGGTCCTGTAACAGTACCTAGCTCATAGGAGGCATTCACACAGTCACAGGACAGGGACATGGCAAAAAGGGACACTGCCAAGAAAGCAGAGAGCAGCTAGATCCAAGCTCCCAGAGCAGAGGAGAGGAAGCGCCAAGCTGTCTGGCAGGAGCAGGAAACCTGTGCCTCGGCCAGGCCGTGGGGAAGGCCGAGGTTGCAAGGGGTCTGCAGAGCCGTGGGAAGACCTGATTACCTGGGAGGCATCCAGAGACCACGCATGTGCCCGGCAGATGAGTCCCTGGCTCTGGCATCCCGTGCCCCTGGACAGACTTTAGTCCAGAGAGCTGAGAAGGGCAGATGGTTAATCCCAGGGCACCCTGGAACCACGCTGGGATTCCTGGGTGGGGTGGGGGTTACTGAGACTGAGCGGTAGGGAGCTCAGGACAGGCCGGCAGGAAGTGGCGGGAAGGGCTGGTTAATGGATAATGAGACGATGAACTTGAGACTGGGACAGACAGACCCAGCTCCGTGGGCACCCCCCTCCCCACCACCAGGTCTCTCCTTACCCCCATCTCTGGCTCCTCCTTCTGGGGGGCAATGTTGAAACTCTGGGCCCGGCACCCCCACCACATTTCTCTGGCTCCATCCGAGGAAAGAGCTGCGGGGGGGGGGGGGGGGCACTGACACGTCCTGGAGGATGCCCGAGTCCCTGGCACAGGTGGACTCTCGCAGCCAGAGAGAGATGCCAGGAGAGGTGCAGGGGGACGCAGTACCAGGGGGCTCTCGAGGGCCACAAGTGGGGTCTTCAGGAAGGCGTGTCCTCCCCGGCTGGGGCAGGAAGAGGCTCCAGGAAACTTGGGCGACTCAAGCCTCGGGGAGGGAGGCCCGGCCCCTTAAAGGAGAACACACGCAAGACGTGGATGGGCGAGGACCAGCAGAAGGGGGAGACCCAGCTTCCTTCTCACACCCTATCCCGATCCTACCCTCTTCGGGGCCGGTTGGCACCGACTATTACATTGGAACCCCGTGAATTCCTTCTCTGGATGGCTGATCTGTGGGAAGATTTTTTTTTTGGTTTTTAGCTTGGGGGCCACACCCAGTTGTGCTCAGGAATCTTTCCCGAAGGGCTTCAGGGGACCCTGTATGATGCGGAGGATGGAACTCTGGCCAGATGCTCCCCGATGTTGTACCGCTCTGGCCCCAAGTGCAGTTTTTCCAAGATTTCTCCTTAAAGGAGGTGCCAGTGATGGGGAACCAGGCCTTGCAGCATCCCCCAGAAGGGGCTCAGATACAGGAGAAACGGGATCTCGGGGAGTTTCTCGCCTGGGAGACCAGGGGTAAGGTCGGCAAGATAGACGTTTATGCTCACTCCCGCCGAGAGCAATGTTTGTTCACTGCAGCACTCTCTAGAATAGCCAGAATCTGGAAGAAACCTGAGTGCCCAAGCACAGAGATGCCCCATCCCGGGCCCCTGGGAAGCGCGCCCTCCTCCCGCCCACCGCCTGGAAACTGGACCCCGCAGACACCCGAGCCCCGATGAAAGATTCATGCTCCGACCCCTCCCCGGCCGGCCGCAGCCAGGGTAGCAGGGAGGGTGGGGCGGCGTGGCAGGGGAGCACTGCGGGGACAAAGACGGGAAATGAGGCACCGAGGGAGCACTCGGAGAGCTGCCGTGTTGGGTGCGGGGACGCCGCGCGGGCGGGCGGGGTGGCAGTGCCCGCTGCCTCCCCGGGAGCCTCGTTCTAGTCTGCGCGCTCGGCGGGGCCGGAGCACCAAGGGGGTGTCCGAGTCCAGAAGGGTCATCAGAGGAAGGGGGAGACGTCGTTGGGCGACCTGGCGCAGTGTCCAACCGGGGTGGGACAGGGAGGCGCGCGCGGGGGCGGGGGCGGGGACCACCTCTCAGCCCCGCACCCTGCACCCTGCGCGCTTCGGGCGGGCTCCTGGCAGAAAGGGAGGGCGGAGGGGCCGCGGCTGCATCCAAGTTTTCCATTTTCAGAATTCCGCTTGGAGCCGGAGCCAAAGCTGCCGGGTGACTCAGGGGTTAGTCAGCGCCTGCTCGGAGCACCGACGCCCCCCACCCACGTGCCCAGTGACAGGGTGGCACGGAGCGCGCCCACACCGGGGAGGCGGTCATTCTTTTCAAGGGCCAGCGGGCCCAGCCTCCCCCTCCCCCATCCCTTAAACGAAGGAATTCCCCCCCACCTCGGGGTCAAGCCATGGGCACCTTCTCCCCAACGTGGCGATGACACCGGCCGGCCTCTTCCGTCCCGATCACCCCAATATTTCCAATCTACCCAACTGTTTCCATTTAGCGGGAATCACTCCTTGGCCCCCCACCCCAAGCCCCCCTTAATGAGCGAGGCAAACTACCCTCACTCGACAAAAGTACCCAGATGGCAGCGAGCGAGCTAGCACAGGGCCGAGTGTTCGCCTTGCGCTGGCCAACACTGGTTTGACCCACACTGCAGATGGTCCCTTGGGCGCTGCCAGGCGTGGCGAAGTCCCCTCCACCCCCGCACATCCAAAAGAAACCCCCACTGACTTAAGGTCTTTCGGGTTAGAACAAAGTTTTTCAATGAACCATAATTACCTTTTCCAAATTAAAAACGGTTTCTTAGAAAGCGGAGGCCGAGACAAGCCCCATTTGACTCGTGTCACCCCTAAGTCGCCACCCCTACGGTAATTTCCACCTTTTTATTTGAAAAGAGGTCAAAAGGAATTGGGATTAGCTGATGTACAAAACAACAGGCAACAGGACACAAAACAAGTGTGACACAGTTTTTGTTTGTTCATTTGTCCTCAGTTTTTAAAAACAGACCTACCAGCTAGAATCTGTAACAGATGAGATTCAAACACTGCAGTCCAGTGGGGAGTCAACACCATCCTGCTTTAACTCTGGAGTGCTCTTGTTCCTAGTCCAGGCCAGGAACCCCCTAATACGGAGGTTGGAGGTGGGCCTGGAGCTGGCTCTGGAGGTCTGGGTGCAGGCCTGGGAACAGATGGTGATGGGCGCTGGTCTCAGCAGCAGTAGGTGAGCAAGGCACTCACTGTGGGCACGCTCAAGGTCGAAGGGATGGCGAGGGTTCAGTAACAGACACTACTATAATGCACTATCTTTTGAAAACCATGAGCATCACGTTTTCACAATGAACAAAAATCTCAACATGTTTTGGTTTCACCTGATTACTCGCTCAAGTCCACACTTTTCCCCTCACCCTAATCCTTGTCTACTGGAGCCAGCGTTCAAGATTGCTAATCTGTGCATTACTGATTCATTCTTTGAATTGACTGCACTGAGTCAGTCCTTATGTTGATGGTGCGATTTGGGGGCTCCCAGAAGCTCTGCACCCGAGGGAGAGCACCTCTCTCCCACCAGGCACCCCTGCCCCCAAACGCTCATCCCGTGACCCCGCTCCATGAACCCGAGATCTCATCTCGGTAGGAACGGACTGAATCAACAATGATCGGATTGGGAAGGAAGAAGCTGCAAGTTGGAGAAGAAAGGAATCTGCCTAGACTGTGAGCTGGCTGTGGTGGCCAGGGGCTGAGTTCCGGGGGAGCAGTGAGCAGCGAGCGGGGCTAACAGCTCCCATCGGGCAGAAGCGACAGACACGCGTCTCTCCCACACCCGGTCCAGTCTACGCTGGACTTCATAGGAGGAAAACCCAGACAAAGGGCCCAGCTACCACTCCAGGCACCGAAGTAACATCGGCTCCTCTTCTCCATACACGCCGAGGAGTCTAGACAATTGCATAGTTATTTTTTTCCCCAGGGTGGAAGAAATATAGGTCCTCTGGTTTAAAGCTCTAAGAAATGGCACTGGCCAGGCCATAAGCTGTCCAGACTTGTGCTTTGTGCAAAATGCAAAGGGGTTCCCCTGACTACATGCAGGCCCACTGCCACCCCCAGAGACCCCAAAGACAGATCAGCTCACTGGGATTGATCTGTGATCTGTGGTTACAGCTCACTAAAATATATTGCTCTAGCTACCTTTTTATAAATTGCCCTTAATCCCTTTCCTGTTTCAATGTCAGACTGTTATCAAAAATATCTTTTCTTACAAAGTATTTTCTATTATTTTAATAAACTAACCACAGATTAAGGTCAGCTAACTATGGCTTAACAAAAGAAGCCGGGATGTTAAATTCATTCTCCATAAAGTAGGGGAGAAAGAATCACTTAAATATGATAAAAATAAAAAATCACTTTCTAAAATGTTTTTGCTTGCTGGGGTTGTTCTGTTTCTTTTTCTTAAAAAAAGAAAAGAAAAAAAAAAAGAGTCCAAAAATTTGCTTCTCTGGAAATGTAGCAGCAGAGGATAGCAGTGCTAAGAGTTTGGTTTTTGGTTTTGGTTGAAACAGTCTGGCCGAAAATCTGCCTCCCCCCCCCTCGCCAAGACACTCCTGGCTCCCTCTGTGCCAGTTCACCCGGAGCGAACTTTCTTCTTTTAATACAATCAGAGTCCTAAAACACAGTCACAATACCCTTCCTAATTCCGTTAGCTCAGTCTTCAGAAGGAATGAGGAGACGCAGAGTGTGGCCGGGAGGTCCCATCACAGCCGAGCAGACGAGAGGTGGGAGGCGTCGCGTCTTGGGAGATGGACCCCCCTTCGCCCTCTTCCCTTCCCGGCGAGGGGCCCGTGAGTTCCTGCCCGCCTCTCCCAGCCCTCGAGGATTCAGCTGGCCCGACTTCTTCCTTCAACAGCAAATGTGTCCCGCCTCCAGTTCCCTCCTACGCTCCCCGGTTCTACCCCCCTGTACTTTTCCCCACCTGGAGGCACTCTGCTCTCTCATTATTAGCCGGGAACCCCTACTGCCTACCTTTCTCCGGACTCTTGCCCGGCGCCCCAGCCCACCCGCCAAACCTCCCGCTGCTGCCTTCCCCGGTGCTGGGGAAGCCCACAGGACTGGTGAGACACAGTTATCGTTTGCACAGTCCAGTGCCTCCTCATTCCTGTTGAGTCCAGGTCTCCAGGTGGGCGGCGTGGCCTGCAGCTGGCAGCCCTCCATCCGACACACACCCAGTTTCCGCTCGGGACTGCCTGCCCCAGCTGCGCCTGGGCGCACGGGACTGGACGCTGCCGAGCCCGCAATGCGGTCACTTTCCTCAACGCGCCCCTTGCCGCCCAGTGCGGGAGGGTCAGAACCGGTGCACCAGGAGCTCCCCGCCCGGCTCCTGTTCCCGCCGCCGCAGCTCGTCCCGGTAACAGCAGGAGCAGAAGTTGTTGGTCTCGGGGTGTCCGTAGAAGCTGCAGTTGGGCTGCTTACATTTGGTCTGGGTGGGCGGGAGCCCCTGGGCCCCCCCGGCCCACCCGTCAGGCTCGGGGGGCTCCCTGTAGCCGTTGCTGTAGGAGTCAGCCACACGGAAGGGCTGCGGCAACAAGGCGCCCTGGTGAGTGCCATCCTTGGGGTGACTGGCCGGCTCCGAGGAAGAGGCGTCGTGCGTGGGGCAGGCTCGGCCTGGGGGGCACTGTCTGGGGAAGGTGGCGTAGGGAGGGAGGCCACCCCCACAGGGGCCCCCTGCCAGCTGCCTCCGCGGTTCCTGGCAGTGGACCCCGCCCCCAGAGGACCGGGGGATGGTGTAGCCCCCCGGGTAGCTGGCGGAGAAGGCCCCGGCCTTGGCCTCGGCCGAGGGCGCCGCCAGCAGCCCGTCCCCGCCGTCGGGCTCCGGCTTCTTGGCCGGCGGGGGGCCGCCCGCCACGCTCCCGTTGGCGAGCTTCCTCTCGGCCTCCTTCTGCCTCTGCTCGGCCAGGAACCGCTCCTCGGCGTCGGCCAGGTAGCGCTGGATCATCTCCTCCTGGTACTGGTGGCGGAGGCCCATGCGCAGGGTGCCCACGAAGATGAACTTGCCCTCGCCCTGCATGGCCATCCGCAGCAGGCCCAGGCTCTGCGTCACCTCCTGGCTGTACTTACTCCCGCCGTTGCTGGCCGCGTCGGCCGGGGGCTTCTCTGCCGGCGGCCCGTCCCCAGCCGCCTCCTCCTTGGCGCCCTTCCAGCTCTTCAGGGCGTTCTTCTTCTTCTTGTCCAGGGTCTCGGTGCCACCGCCGGGCCCCACGCCCGCGCCCAGCCCCGCGGGCTTGGCTACCTTGCCCGGCATGAGGCCGCCCATGTTCTTCTTGAGTTTACTGCCCAGGGTCTTGCCGAAGCTCCCCAGTTTGTTGGCCACAGAGTCGGCCCGTTTCTTCTCCTTCTCCCGTTCTCGCTTCGACTTTTCCTTCCGCCTGCTGCCGTCGGCACCGGCAGAGCTGCTGCCCACCGACTCCTTGTCGGAGTCACCAGACTCTGGCGTGGAGCGCGGCTCGTCTCCGGCTGAAGCGGTAGGGGACTCGGGCTGCGCGAGGGGAGCCTGCGAGACAAAGACAAGGTTCATCGGCCCCGGGCCCAGCTGGCTCGACGTTCCCATTCGTCTGGCTCACGGGGCACCCACTACCCTGGGAGTCAGCATGGGAAGGAGTGTGGGAACGGCCCGAGTGGTGGGCGGGGGCAGCCTCACTCCAAAGAACGGGTGCCGGCCTGCCCCTCCCCTAGCCACTCTTGGGCTCTGTCTGACCCACTGCCACGGGGCACGCCTCTGAGTGGTTTGGAATGACACCAGGCACCTGGGAAGGCTGCAGCCGAGTCCCGCACGTACTGGGTGACCTGCAGGGGACGGCCTTTATCCAAACTCAGCCCCGGCAGTCCCGCAGGGGACAGCCTTCTATCCTAACGGTCACGAAAGGCGGTCAGGATAGAGAAGGCAGCAGTATGACCGCGATAGCTGGAAATGATCACTCTGGACACGAACTGAGTGTGGAACGTGGGGGAAGGGATAGCCAGGGCCCCTCAGTCAGTATCTGCATTGCGAACCGTAATGCCCAAAAGAAATGAGAGAGAGGAGAGGGGGGCTGGAGGAGGAAGGAAGAAGGGAGAGAGGAGGAGGAAGAGGAAGAGAAGAAGAGGGACAAGAAGAAGAGGAGGAAGAGGAAGAAAAAAAAGGTGGGGGTGGGGTGAGGGAGGGAAACTGGGGACACTGGTGGTGGGAAGTGTACATGGTCAAGAGACCGGGATGAAACGCCACACAACTAAAATCCAATCATGAATAACTCTGTAACTGTGTCTCTTACTGTGTTCAATTAAAAACGTGAGTATTTTTTTTATTTGAAACGAACCCCAAAATTACTCAGCCCGGTCAGCCCCACAGGGAACAGTCTTCGTCCAAACTTGGCCAGTCAGCCCTGAAGAAGACTCCACAACCACACGTGATCCCTCTGTGCTCTCCCGCGTGTCCGTCCCCTTACACACTGGCACCCAGTCAGGCCAAAACTCAGTTCTCACAGCGCTCAGAGTTGGAGCAGGAGCCCAGCAAGCTCCTTTCGGAAGTCCAACATGGAGGCGTGCGCAGGGGTGGAGAACTTTGGGGCGATCATGACAGACTCAGTATCTCCTAAGAATATGCAGGAGCTGGGGCTTGGAGCGATAGCACAGCGGGTAGGACGTTTGCCTTGCATGCAGCCAGCCCGGGTTCGATTCCCAGCATCCCAGATGGTTCCCCGAGTACCGCCAGGAGTAATTCCTGAGTGCAGAGCCAGGAGGAACCCCTGTGCATCGTCGGGTGTGACCCAAAAAGCAAAAAAAAAAAAAAAAAAAAAAAAGAATACGCGGGAGTGTGCTGGAGCTGAAAGTGGCAGGAAGGGAGGAGGGTGCCAGGTGGAGGAGGACTGAAGGCCCGCTGAAATTCACTGGGGCTCCCCAGTTCCTCCCCTTCAGAGGAGCTCCCTCCCCTGCCCCACCGCCCACAATGTGACACAGTCCCAGGTGGAGGAAAAGGCCTCACCTGGGCATCCGAGGACACAGGAATCCACTTCACATTCATGTAGCCATGCAGCAGATGCAATTTGACCTCGAGGGACAGAATAACACTGGGAAGACAAGAAACGGTCAAAAAGGAACTGTGACTTTGGCAAAGTCTGGATCCTGACAGGTGGTGTGGGCAGGGCAACAGGGCCTGAGCACTGCCCTGGTGCCGGTGAGCTCCAGGGATCTCTCCTGGGACAGGTGAGCCCCGGAATTCTGTTGTGGGGTGGGTGAGCCCTGGGATTCTCTCCTTGAGTGGGTGACCCCAGGCTCCATTCCTGGCACACAATAGGCAGCCAAGCACCGAGCCACGAACAGCCTCAAGAACTGCTGGGTGTGACACCAAGACACTGCCCAATTTAAATCAATATTAAATGAACTTTAGCTACTCTCTAATCACTGAGCTAGAGAGTAAGTCACTGGGCCCCCTGCGGGACTGGCAACAAGGATAAAAAGGCCCAGCACAGTGTCAGGAAAACTGAAATAATAAAGTGTAGCCTTTATTGTTCTGGGAGATATTTAAGAAGTAATTTTTGGTAACGGAGGACCTACTTAAAAATTGAAAAATTCTGGTGTTTTATTTTATTCTTGGGGATGATACGCAGCAGTGCTCAGGGCTTACTCCTGGTGGGGCTGGCAGGGGACGAGGCGGAATCCTGTTGGGTTCTGGGACCGAATCCTGGCTGGCTGCATGCAAGGCAAGTGCTAGCCCCTTTACTTTTATTTTCTGGGGTTTCCTCGGGCATGCTCAGATGCCTTGAGGTCACTCCAGCTCAGCTAGTGGAAGTGCTGGCCTGACATCAGGGCTCAAGGACCAGCCCTCGCTGCAGCGTTGGGGCCGCCATGGCCACGCCTGGAGCACTGGGGGTGCAGACTGGGCTCGTGCACATGGTTCCAGGCAGACCGCGACAGTGTGCCCCACTCCCCGGAACCACCTCCCTGGTTCCAATTCTCAGCTCTGCTTTTGCTCTCCTTGGGGGCTGGGGCCAGGCAGGGTTATACTGGCAGCGCTCAAATGCCTCTCCTGGCTGCGAATCAAATGGGCGGGGGGCTCGGAGACTCACGGATTCTTCCCGGGGCGAGGTTGCAGCAGCACAGGGAGGAGGCCTGGGAGTGGGGAGGCTCCCGTTCACCTTTCAGAAAGGTGAAAACCCAGAGAGAACGATTCCAGCGAGGTGAGTTCTGTGGCGCAAGGGATGGGATCCAGGGCCTGGCAGACGGGCCGGGGTGGGGCGGGGGGCGGGGGGAAGCTGCCCCTGTCCAACCATCTGAAACTCCCATGCCACTGGTTCTGGGAGACAGCGTGACCTGACGCTCTTGAATAACAGGAAATTCTTTCCTGACGGTTGTTTTGGGGATTCTAGGATGCAAGATTCCAGCTAGGTGCAAGGTTCACTAAGAAAAGAACCACGTGAGAGAGACCAGGAGAAAAAGCAACTGCGAACGCCGGGACTGCCCTGTCCTCCGCACCTGCCTGAAGACGGGCCCCCTGGCCTGGCCCCAAGAACACTGCCCGAGAGCGTCTGGGCAGCGCAGAGGTGCTCACAGAGGCCTCACCTGGCCAATCGGACGTTGTCACTGTCATCCCGGCCCCACTCCCAGCTCTTCCCAGGGTCCACCGCAAAGTGTAAGGGCAGCAGCTTGTGCTCGGAATCAGTCAGTGGGATCACAGCTGTGGAGGAAAGACACAGCGTCAAGGTCCTCATGAGGCGACAGGAAGCGACTGGACACAGACTGACCCTGCTAAAGGGAGCTGAACCCCTGAATCCTGCCACGGGTCCCGACAATGCTTCTCAGTTCTTACACACCCATGACCCCCCGCTGAAACTACCCCACGGGTTTTCCTTCTTCCCCAGAAGACGGCTCAGGCCCCCGACCTTCAGACCTCCGTATCAGCCAGCCCACTGACACCCGGGACGCTTCTGCCAGTCAACACGGATATGGGAACTGCAGCACTGTTAGCACAAATGCAGCAGGCGTGCTCTGGAAGGTTTTACCGCCTTCATCCGCAAGCCGAGGGCTCAGGGAGCAGAGCCTAGAGGAGGCTCTTCCCGCCAATACGCAACAAAACCAAACCCTCCGGTCTGTCGTGAAGGCAACGAACCACACCCCGGCACCGTCTGTGTGGCCGGGTGCTCGGTCCTGCTCTGCATGCGCTCCCCCTGGGATTAAAGCAGACCCGCGCAGCTGGACACGGCAGGGAGCTCGGCACCTTGGTCCTTGGTGTTCTCCTTCCGCTCCATGGACACAAGCGCCGAGAAGTGGGCTTGATCGTAGGCGAGCACCAACGGGGAGCGGTGACACTGGCTGGCCGGGACCTCCAAAGGCAGGTAGATACCCCCAAAGGGAATGGGGGCGAAGGCTGTTGGAAGGCACGAGGACAGCTCAGCCTACGTTCCGGCTCATCAAGCGTCCTGTTTCCCACCTGTGCACCTCACTCCCGTTGATGGTGATTCTCACTTTTGTGTTTGCTTTGGGGCCACACCCAGCAGAGCTCAGGACTCACTCGTGGTGGGGCTCAGGGAACTGAATGGGGCAATGGCCAGGCTGGCCATGGACAAGGCAAGCACCTTGCCTGCAGAGCTCTCGCCTGGCCATTTGACTAATTCATTCGTCACTAAGAAGCTTTAGCAGTTATCCTGGCTGCTCTGTGTGGACTCTGGAGGGTTCTGCTCCGTTCTGGGCCTCCTCTTCCCCCACGGACCCCCCTTCCTCGTCTTCTTCCCAGCACTCTGCTCAGGGTGGCCGAGGATGGACGGACTCACCTTCTCCGCCCGAGTCCCTCAGCATCGTGTCAGCCACCACCACGATGGGCCTCCGGAGCACGTGGGCGAGGACGAAGACGTGGAACTCTTCCAGGCTCTCGTACACGGGCTCCTCGGAACTCTCCAGCCTGCAGCGGGCAGGAGGAGCGGTAAGACACGAGAGACCAGGAGGCCAGCAACCCAGGGAGACCACAGCGCACACCTCTCGGCCGAGCTCTTCCACTCCCAGACAGAGCCCAAGGCTCCAGAGACAGCAGCATGCGAGGAACGCGAGGGGAGCCACTCACCTTCCTGTCCTCCCCCGATTCACGGTGACTCGATCTACAGCCCTGCAGTCTGGCCCCCCACAACCACCTGCCTGTAACACTACCCTCCAGGTGCTACCAGAGAACAAGGAAATAAGGGGAACCGGAGGGAAAGAGCCAAGGCCGAGGCGCTTGCTGGTGGGTGGCTGTAGTTCCAGCCCAGGTTCGAATCTCAGCACCGCAAATGTCCCCTGAGCACAAGCTCGGGTGTACCCCCAAGTTTCCTCCCCACAAAAGAAAGGAGGGCAGAGCGAAAGTCTAGCAGGTGAGGCACTTGCCTTGCATGCAGCTGACCTGGGCTTTAGCCCCAGCACCCCACAAGGATCTCCTGAGCCTGCCAGGAGTTAACCCTGAGCACCACCTGGTGTAGGTCCCCAAGGCCCCCCACAATTCTTAAAACAGGAAAAAAAAGGCTGAAATTCCTCTTCTGCATTCCTGCGTTGCCACTCTTAGGGCAGCTTCCCAAGGGCGAGGCCTACGGCACAGCCTGCTGGGATCCTGAGTCCATTCACTGCTCACCCACTCGCCTGAGCCCGCATTGATCAGCCTTATGCACAATAAAGTCTGGGCTGGCTTTAATTTTAAATATTTTCTTGGGAAATTTTCGAATTTTAAAACACATTCAAACTAGAAAATCAGACTCAACGTTCAGCAATCTATCATCCTGCTTTATTCAGTGTAACATGTGGTCCATCAGTTTAATGGCTAACCAGAGCTCTGTTAAGTTCTGTTTTGAGGGCCACACCTGGAGATGCTCAGGGCCTCCTTGTGGTAGGGTGTGGAGGACCATATGGGCCGCTGGTGACTAACCCTGGGGCGGCAACTGCCCTCCTACTGGCTGTGCTGTCATTCCAGCCCCTAGACCTATTCTCTCAACCCCACTTCCACCCTAGTAGGTAATTTTGAAGCAAATCCTAAATATCATTTCAACCATATGTCTCTAGTTCTAAGAAAAAAAAGAACTCCTTTTAAAAGCAAAATACCATTAATATCACTTTCAAAATATAACACTAATCAGGCATGTAGAAATTGTTCACATTTCCCCAAACATCTTCTGTCACCGTCAAGTTAGTCCTTGGGGATATTTATTTCAATTTCATTTTATTTGAGGGGGAAATTATTCATCTCATTTTGAGGGGGCTTCCAATGGGGGTGGGGGGTGGGGACAGAGGAGCAGCAGTGCTTAGGAATCCACGTGGTGCCTGGAACGATGCCCAGAGGCCACGCATGCCCACCAAGGGCCATCAGGTGCGCTAGTCCTTAAGTCAGTCTTTATTATTGTCTTTTTTTTTTAACTTAAGAAGATTACAGTTGAGGTGATGCACTTACAAAAGTACTGACACCTACGCTGCTCCTTCAGCATCACCAGGGCCCGAGACACTCCACCACTGTCCTTACACATATTTACTTCCAGGCCCCTCCACTGTCCCCTCAAAGCCTCCTCCCACCCCAACTTGGTCACCTCAGCTCTGTGGTCCAAGCCCAAGCCTGATGTCCAAGGTCTGGACATTAGATACCGTCTACTCCCGTTTTTCCTTTCTTAGTGCAGATGGTCATCCCATATTTCTCCTTCTCCTTCTGACTTATTTAACGTGGCACGTCCCAGTTCCATCCCCATGGTGACAAAAGGTAAATTTCACTTTTTCTCAAAACTTAGCAGCATTCTATTGTGTATATACACCACAGGTTTTTTTTTTCCTTTTCCTTTTTTTTTTTTTGCTTTTTGGGTCACACCCGGCAATGCTCAGGGGTTATTCCTGGTTCATGCACTCAGGAACTACTCCTGGCCGTGCTCAGGGGACCATATGGAATGCTGGGGATCGAACCCGGGTCGGGCCGCGTGCAAGGCAAACGCCCTACCCGCTGTGCTATCACTCCAGCCCCATATACACCACAATTTCCTGATCCACCCATCTGCCATTAGACATCTGGGATGTTTCCAAGACCTTGGCTAGTATACGTGTACTTAGCATTGCTGTGAACACAGATGGCATAGATCTTTCAGAGTTAATGCTTTTGTGTACCAAGCCTAACTCAAGTCTTCAAAATTGTAGGTTTCCTTTTTAAATGTTCCTCCCAATATCTTGAAGAATTTGGATCATCTGTCCCGGGGTTTCCAGACGTCTACCTTTTTAAAAATTTCCCCAAGAAATTGCTTTATTTCAAAAAGTATCTTAAAAAAAAATAAAAGTATCTAAGGTGCCCGAAGAGTATCCTTCAGCAGGATGCAGAGACAGACCCTACAGCAGGGGTCTGCCACACTGCCTTGCAGCGGGCCGGGGGCAGGAACACAGAAACCTCTCGAGGTCATTTGCCACTCATCCCTGCTTCCTAACTCACTGTCCGTGTGGAGACATCTCACCTTGTCCCCTGGCTGGGCCTTTACCCGAGCACCGCCAACAGAGATGTCAGCCAGGGTCAAGGTGCAGGACCCGGAACCTGTGCTGCGGGGCCACGATGGGTCCCCAGAGGGCTGGTCCGGGAGCCCGCTTCTCTACGTGTTTCTGGTGCTCACCCCAACCTCGACTCTGGTCAGTGGGCCCAGGGGGAGAAGGTCCCTGGCCTGGATGTGGGGACAATCCATGGGCCGATGTCAGTACCTGTCAAACCTCTGCAACCCCCCACGTTAATATAATTATTATTTCTTCGCATGCTGCTGCTTCTTTTATATTTTTGGGATCAAACCAAGGTCGGTCACATACAAGGCGAATGTCTGAGAGAAACCTTTAATGACACAGAAATCCGGATTGCCCAGCCCAACTCTCGTTCTGCATCATGTCCTCTAGATTCCAGTGGCATTGAAGCACCTAGAGTTCCAGAACACTCCCTGCTGCTAGCCCCGTGGTGCCTTGCCAGGACCCCTTTCTCCTCTCCCAGCCCCACCCCAAACAGGGAGGCTCAGGAAAGGGGGTTCCGGGGTCCTCCACTGCGGCGCACTTACCCGGAACAGCTGGCTCCGTTGGTCCCGAGGTGCATCCGGGGCTCGCTCGAGGCGAGCTTGGTCAGTTCATTCCATTCTTTCTGCCACTCGTCCTCTGTGTACACCAGTCCTGACTGGAAGAGAGTGGACAGGAGAGTGCCAAGCTTGGCTACGAAGCCAGACCAGAGGGCACGGCCACAGGGCCCCCCTCCCTGCTCTCAGTGTACCCGGCTAACAATCTGTATGACCAAGTCAAATCTCTTCTCCCTTTCTTTCCCTTTTTTTGGCCTCCCAAACATCGCTCGGTAGGTCATTCCTAGAAATCCTGAGCCAACTGGGTCAAAGTCCAGAGCCAGGGCCTGAGGCTGTGTAGCTGCCTGGGCGGGAGTCTCCAGGAAGCCCTGCAGTGGTGCTGACATGCCCTCCGGGGTCTCTTTCTGACATCCTTCTCCCTTGTCTTCGTTACAGAGTCAGAGCTTGCTCACAAGAGGGGCCTGGCGCCTGCTGCCTGGCTCCAACCCCAGTCGGAATTCACTTTCCACCTTGTCCAAACCCACTCTTCTTCCTCCAGTTCTACCTAGCAAAGGACACCACTATCACCCAAATACCCGTTTCAACAAACCAGGGAGGTACCTCGGTTCTCCTTTCATAGGCCCATATCTGAGTCCCTTGGATCAGCAGTTATTAAATATGAAGCACCCCAGGGCCAGAGAGAGTGCCAGAGCACTGCTCCGTGAACCGGGTTTCAGCCCCCACCTCCTGAATCCTGTGGGGTGTTCCCAGGTGACCGCAGCACTGCAAAGCAGGCCCCAAATAAGCAAAAATAGCAACAGCTCCCTAACTGGTTTTTACTACTTTCGATCACACACTCTTATGGTCCATTTTATTTATTTATTTTGTTTTGGGGCTTCATTCAACAGTGTTCAGGGGTAGCTCCTGGTGGGGTTTGGAGGACCCCATGGGGCAATGGTGATCAAATCCTCCCCAAGTATTTCTAAAATTCAACCCAAACATTTGAGCCCTGTTACACGTTTTTCAAAAGGACCATCACTGCGGGTCAGAGGGTTCTCAAATGGTGGGGTACAAGCTTTGCACGTGGGTGCCTCAGGCTATTCAGATGGTGTCCAGATTCCTCAGGTAGCTCACTGAGCGCTCACCTGGCCCGCTCTGACTGAACCCAGGTTCTCACACATGCAAAACCTGACCCCATTCGCTGGGGTCCCTGGAATGGAGTTCCTTGCTGTTTGAACTCAGCTTCTGTTGAGACTGGGGAATCGTCCTCCCATCTACCCGGTGACTCTCAACTCCGAGAGTCGCAAGACCCCTCTCCAAGCCTTTCTTCCACGTCCCAGTGTGATGACCATTCCCACCCATGCTCCACCCATGCTCCGGTGCTCTGCTGCAGTCATGTGTGTGCCCGTGTGCACACACATGGGTCGGAGGACTGAACCCAGGTTCTCACACATGCAAAACCAAGTGCTCTACACTGGGCTACACCTACTGCAGCAGCTAAGGCCAGTGCAATGTTTGTTTTGGAAATACGCCCACTACTACCGTGAAGAGAGTCAATAAACAACACTGAGTGAAACTACCAGTTTCTGTTATTGTTCTATTTGGTTTTGGAACCACAACCAGCAGTGCTCAGGACTCCTGGATCTGTGCTTAGGGATCACTCCGGGTAGGTTCCGGGGACCATGTAGGATGGTGAAGATTGGGCTGGGTCCGTCATTTGCAAGGCAAGCGTTCTCACCACTGTCCTATCTCTCTGGGCCACTACGTTTTCACTAAGAGGGAAAGGCGACACAAGCATTCCACAATCTACTGGCTTCAGAATACGGTGCCAGAACACAGGTCTCCTGCCTCAGGGCGAAACGAGTATCAGAGCTTAAATCCACACTGATAATAGAGAATCACAGTGGAAACGGGAGGGGCATTAAGAACATATTTAAGGGGAACTAAAGAGGCACTTTATTTTCAGTTCATAAAATGTCATCTCAAGAGTATTTTTTGTAATGATAGGGTACGGCCAGCAGTGAGGTGTCAAACAGGCAAGGCATGTGTCAACCACTGACAAGTCCCCATCACAAAACTTGCAGCAGAGAAATAAAAATAACAGCATACAATTCAGACGTGGAGGTACCCTAGTGACACATCAGGTCATGGATTTGTTTCCTGTTTTTCTACAAACAGCCACTAGATGGTGTGCCCACCTAGCCTGCAGGGTTCACAGGCCATCCGGAAGACAAGGCCTAATACATTGCTTGCCATTGGCCCAAGTCCCAGAGTCCGTCAGTGCCCTCGCTCACTCTCTATGCCCAGGTGGAACAGTTCTGTGCTGGTCAGTGCTGAATGGTCAGTGCTGAAACAACGATCAAGGCCCCATTTCCAAAAGGGAACTAATCATGAGCTGAGTACCAGAAAAGAACACCCCTCTCCTGACCAGCCGCTACTCCTACCCAGGCTATCCACAGGGTCTGGCACGGAACAGTTAGCTGATCACGAAGAGAGCCTGAGTATCTCTGCCTCTCTGAGCTAAAGAACACCGAACTCTAACCCAACTGTAACAGCTGGAACTGGGAAGCCTATTCTCACACTTGCCTTACGTCTATGTCACAGTGCACATGCTGTGTCTTGCGTGGTCTAATCTTGTCTCTGGAGTGGTCAAGTCTATGGCTTAGGGAAGGTACGATTTTAATGGGTAAGGGAAACTCTAGCCTCCTCTAGCTCAGTAAACCGATCCTTCACTCGGTGGAACCCAGTTCCACCAGGAGTCAGGCACCTGGTGGTACTGGGACACTGTTCCGGGAGACCTCTCTGGGCAATTCCTCAGTGACCTTCCCAGGCCAACCAGGCAAATAGGAGTGTGACCTGAATGGATCTGACAATCAGGTTCTTTGGTTTTGAGAAGAAAACGAAGACATATTCTACTTGTATATTTCAAGTCTTCAGAACTTAAAATTCTAAATTATGTTCTGAACTTATTTCTACATTACGGCCAGTCTGGAAAGAGCAATAAATGGAGAAAATTAAGAAGATGGAAAAGAAAAGGAAATCTTCTGAAGAGATAGTTCCACATTCCAGCATGTCCCACCGAGGGCCTTGTAGGCCTCTGTGGACCCAAGGACATTTCAAGAGGGCCACAGGTGAAAACATGTACCTGGGGGCAGGGATCACGGCACAAAACTAAGGGGTCCCAAGGTCACACGGGGAGGCGGAACCATAGGAAGGAAACAAGGTCGGGAAACAGTTAAGAAACCCTGACATAATCCAGTCAGTACCAGAATATACCCTGCCATGAGCATACAAAAATAGACACACAGGAAGGGCAGGAGATAAACAGAGAAGACAAGCGGAGTCGGGGGAGGAGGCGGGGAGGCGGCCCAGGATCTTCCTCTGAGTGTCTGGTGTGATCATTAGGTGGGCTGGACGAGCGACCCTCGAAGGCCAGTGACCCTCTCAGGTTTCCCATAATACAAACATCTGTTCTTACGGACCTGCAAAGAACAGGCAAAACTATGTTCCAATAAACGCTATTTGGGGGTGGGGGACGGTGGCAGTGTCACACCTGGCAGTGCTCAGAGCTAACACCTGGCATGGCTCGGGGGACCCTATGCGGTACTGGGGATGGAACCCGGTTTCAGGTGAAAGCCACGCCTCCTATTCACTGGAACTGCCTGTCACCCCTGTTTAAACATTTTTTCAGTGAACAAAAGGAGTATGAAAAGCGAATGTACAGGGACAGGGAGGTGCTACCAGGACCGACAGGCCTGGCACGTAAGGGAGCAGGGCTGACCCCTGCGCACAACTAGAAGTGACCACGTCCTCCCGGCCACCCGTACCCAGCCCAGGAGCAACCCCAACTCCACGAGGTGTGGCCACAAGACCCGAACCAACACAAAAGTGACCCCCCAGGATATTCAAGCACTTCCTCTCTTGTGTCCTTCAACGGAGATCCGGCCACACTGGAAGCAGACAAGCCGGTCACTCACGGGACACACCCACAGGTGCGGGCAGGTGCGGCTGCCCTGCGTCCCAGGACGATGCCCAACCTCCCCGCCGCCCTTCACCTCTTTGTTCTGCTGCGTCTGCTGCCACCTCCAGCGCCGCCTCAGCGCCTCCTTCTCCGAGCCCTTCTCCATGAGCGAGTGCAGCGCCTTCCGCAGGATCAGGTCCCGATCGTGGAAGCCCCACATGCCTGCAGAAGGACACAGCTGTGAGGCCCCGCACAACTCGGCTCCGTGCACGGAGTGACACAAGGCCGCCTGAAGGGCTCAGGCTGACGCCGGGGCGCACAAAGGTCCCCGAGGGAGGGAGACGCACCTGATGGAAAAGAACAGCCCTGCTCAGGTGACAAGGAACCTGCCAGATCTCACCGCACAGGCGCCGCTCGTCGATTTGGACAAGCTACACCAGGCAGGCGGGCAAGCCAGGCCTGCTCACGGGGCTGAAGTCTGAAGACGCCGAACCACCAGGCCTCCTGCTACGGGTGAACAAGCCCCACAAAGGTCTCATGAAAATGAGTCTTTTAATCCACTGAGCAACAGGCAGCACTGTAGCCCTGTCCTCACGTTGTTCATCTAGTTGCTTGAGCGGGCACCAGTAACGTCTCCATTGTGAGACCTGTTACTGTGTTTGGCATACTGAATACGCCACGGGGAGCTTGCCAGGCTGTGCAGGGCTAAGCCAAGCCTCACCAGGTACCAACGCTACAGCACAGCGTGTGCGTTAAGCCCAGTCACAGATGGTAGCCAAGAGCGAGAAGAGGGTGTTCAGGGAAGTCCACGCTGGACCCTAAACCTGTTCAGACTCACGTGGGACCTCCCAGACAGCAGTGAGCAGGCCAGGAATGCAGAACTCCCAGGCAGGGCTGGCATGTACACACAGAGACACGCCCTGGCCCCTGCTCCCGCTCTTAGCCATGACTTCTCGAGACTCGGCCAGAGCACTGCAGCCTCTGCCCAGGTGCTGAGGACCAGGGAAGCCCCTGCTGCTGGCTCTGGAGCCCAGGACCCACCCTAGCGACCTGTGGACTGGTGGGTCAAGACGGACACTTGCACTGACATATATTCATTGTCTTCTCTCGCGCACTGAGTCATTATTTTTCATTTACTTTGGGCCACCCCTCGTGGCGTTCAGGACTTACTCTTGGTTCTGTGCTCCCCCCGGCAGGGCTCTGAGGACCATACGTGGGGCCCAGCAAATACCTTCTCTTCTGTACTAGCTCTCCAGTTCTGAACTTGAGATTTTGTTGGCAGGATCAAAATCTGCACGTCAGATTTAACTTTAATGCTGCCTTTACTCCTTTTTGGGAGTCCGTTTTGTCTCTGTTTCGGGGCCACAGCTAGGAGTGCTCTGGGGTTACTCCTGAAATGGTGCTCAGAGCGTGAGCTCTCCCCTGCCCCGCTAACACTACCTCCCACGGGAACGGAGGGCCATGCACACTTACCAAGGGAGGCTGCATGCAGGAGGCAGTTCCCGTCTCCAGTCGTTGCCAAAGGGAGCAGCCTCTGACAAGTGGGGTCCATGCTCACCCACCAGTTCAAGCGGCCTACGGCAACAGGAGAGAAAAGCTTTTGTGGAACACCGCCCACTGCTCTTTGCTTGCCTTCCTTTTGTCTTGGTCCCGCCTGGCCGGGATCAGAAGTTACTCCTGGCTCTGCACTCAGAAATCAGAAATCACTCCTAGAGGTGCTTGAGGGACCATCTAGGGTTTCAGGAAGCAAACCAGGGTCGGCCGGACCCGCTCTACAATTGCGCTGGCTCCAACTTCATTCACTTGAGCAATCATTTAGGATCGACCCAACGCGAAAGTGAAATCTTCCGAGAAAGGTTCAGGTAAGCGGGCCTGACTTTCGGATGACTTTCCACTAAGCCTCCTTCGGAGTGTTGGTCCGCTGCTTTCAAAAGCACTCCAGAGGAACACAAAGTGGATCTGTACGATTTCTCTGGGCTGGTTTTCGGGTACCGATTCCCACTCCCGCCACATTTCTGGTTTCCCTGCAAAGCAGACATCTCCGGGGGAGAGCGTCTGTCACCTGCTCTAACCGGCTCACTCTCCGCGTGAAGCAGCAGCAACCAGACTGCCGCGCTCTGCCCTGGCCAGCTGCTAACTCTGAGCCCGACGGGGGGCGCTCGCGCCAGTCGCCTCTCCTGGGAGAAGCCCCGGCAGCACGGCAAGCGGACGCACTCACGGACCTGCCTGCTCCAAGGCCACGAGCATCGACTGTTCAATGAGGTCTCTCTCGATGAAGCTGCGGAAGTCGTCGGGGTACAGGGTGAGGTCTGGGAGCTGGAAGGCACAGATGGGCATTTCCAGGGGGTGCTCACTGCTCCCCCCACCCCCACCATTGGAGGAGACATGGGAGCGGGCCAGGGAGATGATGCTGGAGCTGGCGTGGGAGATACCCCTAGACAGGCGTTTCTCTGCAATGAGAAATGGAGTCACTGAGAACATGCACGGCCCATCTGGGAACTCCCACAGCGACCGTTTGCCCTGAGGGTGCCCAGCACGATACGCTCTGGCCTCAGTGGTTCCAGAGCTCACAAGCTTCTTTCTCAAACATAAGAGAGCGGAGGCAGCGGAGGTCCTGCAGACATGGCACTGACACATGACAGGCACACACGCCACCTTCTGCCCTTCTTGGACAATGTCCCCTCATCCCTCCCCCCCCCCGCAGGGGCCCATTCATGGGACCTGCTCACTAGGAGGACAAAGGATTTTACAGAAAGGGGTTTCGGTTCAGTCAAATTAGTTCTTCAATACTTTTCAGTTTTGGTGAATGCAGAAAGAAATTTCCATAAGAGAAAACACAGGACAAGTCTTAAATATTCAAGAGAATCTTTTTTGCAATCATATTTCTTTCTACATTATTTACTAGCATTTTTCATGGTATTCGCGTTTATCAGCGATGTATAGGTATAGTTAATTCCTGCTACAGATGAAGACAGCAATGCGGACAGTGCCCCCAGTCACTGCATCTGTTCAGGACATGCGCCACTTGTAACTTCCTAGTGGCAATCCACATGATCATGATTTGTTCAACAGGGTACTGTGATTCATCTGCATGCCCTCCACCACGTCAAGATCATCCAAAATGAGAAAAGGTAGTTCTCAAACCAGTGTCCGTCAAGCTGTCTCAAATTACTTTATAGTGATGATATACATAAACATAAACACACACACACACACACACACCCCACCCCCCTTATTTTCTGGTTTCTGGTGGCAGGGATTGAACACAGGATTATCTACGTGAAAAGCATGTGCTCTCTATCACCGTGCTACATGCTTGAACCCTGTGATGCTATCTGTGAACATCATATTCTCTTTCAATAAAAAAGTTAACGAGGGCACCATGATTTACGAAGTTATTCACGGAAAAGTTTCAGGCCTAATCCTCCAGCCCCGATCGCACCACCAGTGTCAGCCTCCCTGCAGTGCCGCCAGGTTCGCCCCTGGCCCTGCCTGCCGCCTCATGACACGTGTTCCCACACGGCAGGATGCTCAGGCTCATATGCAGAGATGGGATTCGAGTGAGGGCCGTGGCCAAGGCGGCAGCAAGGCAAGCCCCAGTTTACATACCGTCTCTCTGGCCCCTAAAGCGTTTTAAAATTATAGATAAAGTACCATGGGCTCATGGTGAAAAAAAAACAAAACAGGGGCTGGAGAGAGTATAGCGGGTAAGGTGCTTGCCTTGCCCGGGCCAACGCAGGTTTGATCCCTGGCACCTCACACGGTTCCCAGAACCCCACCAGCAGTGATCCCTGAGCACAGAACCAGGAGTAAGCCCTGAGCAGAGCCAGATGTAGCCCCAAAAACAAAGCAACAATAAAATCAAAATAATACCAGAAAGTATTAAATATTACAGAGGAATGTCCCTTTTATTCAAAGTTTCTGATCCTGTTTTCAGAGGCAAGCTTAGTATTTTTCTAGAATTTTTTATATATATATATATGTACAACAATTAATATTTTAATACGGTAAATAGGAGGACACGAAATACACTATACTGTGTCTTTCTCTTCATGTTCTGATTCTTTCTAATGGTTACAAAGTACTCCGCAACATGAATGATTACACTTTATGTAACCACTATTCCACATACAAATACTAAGTCTCTTTTTTTTTTGGCCACACTGGTGGTGCTCAGTGGCCCCCCAAAGGGACGGAGAAGTCTGCCCTCGGGCTTCCTGGGCCAAAGCAGCAGCGCTCGGAGCCCGCCGGTGCCTAGACCAAGCCCGGGGCCTGTGCCCACGGCTCAGGCGCCCAGTCCCGGACACACGTGCATTTCGGATTTCTGACAGATCCTGGGGAGTCGTACAGCTCACCCCATTGCGAACCCTACCTCAGTACATACACGACCTCTCAGAACATCTCCCCGCTCCACAAACACACAGCCCCCAGGACGCAGACCCAGGAATGTGGCACCCCTAAGATCGTCTTCAGCCGTCCCCCAAATGCCCCCGGTACCTTGAACGATGTCATCCTGTCGCTGGAGGGTGGGCCGGGGAGGGCGCACGGCAGGCTCTCTCTCGGGAAACCCCTTACCAGGGGTCCTGGCACCCCCACTGCCCTCACTAAAAGGCAGGGGCAGGTTCCCGGCGTGGACCTGACGGAGCTGCTGAAAATCACTGAAGGCGGCGCTCACGTCCCAGTTCTTCCCTGGAGGGGCGAAGCAGAGGCAGAGGGCTGAGTGTGCAGCTGCAGCCGAAGGCGGAGCGCGGTCACCGCGCACCTCCACGCTCGGCAAGGGTTCGAGGAACCGCCGAGCCGTGCCCTGACCCTTCCTCCTTACCTCCTACTGTGACTGGAAGCAGCAGTGCACCGGTCTACTGGTCTATTTCCCAAGCATGCCCCAGGAGCACGAAAACGGTCTCCCTTCAGGGAAAGGGCCTGGGGCTCTCGAACCCATGACCTCGTGGCTCAGACCAAGGGAACCAAATGACAGCAGGACGGGGACCTGCCTGAGGCCGCCGCAGTCCACACAGGGACCAGAGAGGCAAGCGCCCTATGCACGGAGTAACTCTCCAGGTCCCTAAGTGCCTTTTCGGAAACACACAGATGGGGCATTTTCTGTGTACTTCCTGTTGCTGCTCTCATGTTTTTCCTTCCACAAGTTCAATACTACTAGTATCAGACCACAGCTGAAGGCTTTTTTCTCAACGATTTACTTCGCCTCCCTTTGTTCACTGCTTCAGCTCACACTGGCACCTCTGTAGTCCCTGGGCCGGCAAAGACTTAAGTATTCCCACTGCCCGAAAGGCTGAGGTGCTTCTGTTCTGCTTTGCTTTGGAGGCCACGGCGGCTATGCTAAGGGTCCCATGCAGGGTTAGGGACTGACCCGGGCGCGTACACAGCCTTTTGAGTTAGCTCTCGGTCCCTCACAGGAGGGACTGGGGCTACACCTGGCAGTACTCAGGCACTCCAGGCTCTGTGCTCAAAGGCCTCTAGGTGGTGCTCTGGAGACCCCGTGTGGTGCCAGGGCTGAACTGGGGCTGGACAAAACGCAAGGTAAGAGTCTTAACACCGATAGCATCTCTCCAGCCCGCTGTGACACTCTACATATGTCCTGGTTCTCCAGAAGTCACAACCTGGGCTGGAATGATAGCAGGTAGTAGGAAGGGCTTTTGCCTTGCTTGTGGCTGAGCCATATTCGATACTTGGTACCCCACATGGTCCCCTGAGCCCCACCAGGAGGGAACCTTTAGTGCAGAGAGAAACCCCTGAGCGCTGGTGGCTGGGGCCCAACTGTCCCCATCCCCCAAAACAAAACCCAAACAGAAACAAAGAAAAAAAATCCACAACCTGTTCCTGAGCGATAGTACAGTGGGCAGGGTGCTCACCCTGCACACCCCCGACACCCCAGATGGTCCCAAGTACTGCCAAGCATGAAAACTGCCGTCTCCCTCACCAATCCCCCTCTCTGGTCTCACAGTACTTACACACTTCATAAACGCACTGAAGCTACTATAGTTATCACTTATCAACTGTCTTTCCCAACAGAATGCCAAGGGCAGGGATTTCGGTCTGTTCCAAAGACAGTCCATGTCACCGAAGAGGGGAGGCCCGATGAAACATGAACGCGTGGTGTGTGCCCTGAGCACTGTGCATCTGTGTTTTCAATCGTCTGCTGCGCTCCTTACAACCGGGTTTCTGACCACCCAAACTGCATCGTCACCATCTTTTGTCCCTAACAGCTTCTTTCCCCTGTTCCAAGCCAGCCGGTCCTCCCCATCCTTCCAGGTCCGAAACCTAAGTGAACCCCCCACCCCCCGTGACTTCACTCTCTTCTCCACATCCCAGATCCTGCTCCTCCTCTTCTCTCAGCAGCGAGTCTTTACCCGAAACATACCTCAAACCTGGTCCCTTTTTATTGCCTCCACCCCAATCAGGGATAATACACGGTCCCTGTCTTTTGAGAGGGACCCTAATCTACTCAGTCTATTCTTGGAAATCAGGGTTAACTTTTAAAGCACCCTAGCGAGATACAGAGAGAAGCTAGAAGAGCAGGAGCAGGTCCTCTGACTTCCCTTGTAAATTCTATTTTAACTTTATCCACCTCTTTTGTTTTGGGGCTACATCCGGCGATGCTCAGGGCTTACACCTGGCTCTGCGTTCAAGAATCACGCTGATGAGCTCCGAGGACCACATGGGGTGCTGGGGGTCAGGTCAGCTTCGTGCAAGACAACAAGTGCCCTCCCCTGTCCGATTACGCCAATCCTACCTGCCTATAGTCCACATCATCATCTCATTTCAAGCTGGCAATTTTCCTTTTTTCGTTCTCCTCCCTGCAGTGTTGGGGATCAAATCCAGGCTTCACACATACAAGGCAAGAGCTCTACCACTAAGCCACAATCTCGACCCTGACTTAAACTTAGCAATATTACTTGGGGGCCACATCTGGTAGTGTTCAGGGGTTCCTGGACGATGCCCAGTCGTCACGCCTGGCAGGGTCAGGGATGCAACTGGGGTTGGCAGCATGCAAGACAGGTGCCTTAAGCCCTGTACCATCTCTCTCGCCTACTAAATTAACAGCATTCTTCGCTGATTTGACCACTTCTCTGGCCATTCATTATGCCACAACCTTCAACACTAAGAACCCAAATTTTACTATGTCACTTCCCTGATTAGCATCTTTCACTACTTTTCCAGTGACCACCACTTGAAATGTAATGACACAGAAGGGCCCCTATTCTGTGCAGAGTCCACTTGCTAGGCCCCGTCCCCTCTTCTACCTCACGACAGCTTCTCCGGTGTGTCACACAATCTCTGACCCTTAGACCAGCTGTAAGCCAACGTTTTCTACAGAGACACCTGCTTCTGCTTTCTCAAGGTTCCCCGCACTCTTCACGTCCATCAGCACGAAGGTCCTTCTGCACTAGGTCAGCCTTCTCTTGCATCTTTTCGAAGTGCCTAACGCTTTCTTTCATGTCAGTACAAGTATGTGTCTATACACGGGTACATGTTCAAGTCCTGCAAGCATTCATCTGTAATGTGACTGCCAAGAGCCGTCTAGATCTGCACCCGCACTGCCTAGTTCAAGTACTACTGAGTCTCATATTAAGAAGTGCAAAACTCACATTTAAAAAGTGGATAGAGGGCTGGAGCGATAGCACAGCGGGCAGGGCGTTTGCCTTGCACACGGCCGACCCGAGGTCAATCCCCAGCATCCCATATGGTCCCCCGAGTACCGCCAGGAACCCCTGTGCATCGCCAGGTGTGACCCAAAAATAAATAAATAAATAAATAAATAAAAAGTGGATAGATAGCACAGTGGGCAGAGTGCTTAACTTGCATATATGTGGTCAACCCTCATTCCCCAGCACCCTATATGGTCCCCTGGGCATCACCAGGAGAGAACCCTAAATGATCCAAAGAAAAAAATTCTTTGGATATAATTTCAATCCTTAAGAAACTCAAATCTAGAACATTTGGGGGCTGTAGAGACAGTTAATGGGCATGAGGCCCAGATTCAATCCCTTGAGCACTGCTAGGAATGATCCCTGAGCACACAAAATTCCCTCAGCACTGTTAGTAGCAATCCCTGAGTACCACACGCTGGAGGTGGCCCCTGAAAGCACTTGGTGTGATCTGAAAACAAAGCAAACAAATAAAGACAAACCCCAGGACATTCATACTTATGTATAAATAGAAATAAAGAAAAATGGGAGCAAAATAAAGCCATTAAGTTTACTCAACATAGACATACCCACTCAAACTATAAAGAAACCAGACCACAAAGCAGGGAACACACACTGTCAAGCACTGTCCTCCCGTTGTTCATCGATTTTCTCGAGCAGGCCCAGTAACGTCTCCATCGTGAGACTTGTTGTTACTGTGTCTGGCATATCGAATACGTCACGGGGAGCTTGCCAGGCTCTGCCGTGCGGGCGAGATACCCTTGGTAGCTTGTCAGGCTCTCCGAGAAGGGCGGAGGAATCGAACCTTGAACCTGGCTCGGCCAGGCTGGCTGCACGCAAGGCAAACGCCCTACTGCTGTGCTATCTCTCCGGCCCCTCCCCCAAGACTCTTAGCAGGAAACACATAATGTCTAATTAAAACAAGCCCATGGACTTGGACCACAGAATTCAATTTATCAAGATGGGGGAGGGGTGGGGCTGAAGCAGGGTGCCACTGGGGCAACTTAGTAGAGTGACACTGTGTCCCCTTAAAACATATCAACATTCCACTCTTGTAAATCAATGTTACTTCATAATAAAAATTAATTAATTCTAAAAACTAAAACAAAACCACTGATGATCCCAAACACAAAAACCCAAACAGCATCTTTATAAAAGAGAAAAGCTTACAGATCTAGAATGAAATCTCCAGTAGGCTAATATTAAAGTTCATTTCCGAAACCTGAGTGTGAACAGTGAAGAAAGCAACCCCCAAATTTGAGGTAAAACGGGGATTTTTTTAATAGAAAAATTGAATTTTCTCAAAATTAAAAATCATGTCTAAAGGAGATCAAGAAGTAAGCTAACGTCCACTGGATCCCTCCACAGTCCATTCCAGGTCAACGGAGATGGGAAAAGTCTTCTCTCTCCCCCTGCACAGCCCCTACCTTCCAGAAGATCGCGGGCCAGCCCTGGCTCTGCCCCTGTAGAACGGACAAACTCCGAGAGGACAGCGTCCATGTCCACGGTCATGTGATCATGAAGCACTTTCAGGCAGCGGATGGATGGGGGACATAGATCAAGATTCAGGCCTCCACCTGAGAAGGAAACAAACACGTCAGACTCCAACTTGCACTGGACGAGCCAAAGATTGTCTGATTTCGGCGTCCTCCAAACCCACTGAGGAAATGAAATCCTACCTCACTCGTCTCAGCTCAAGTTATTGTAAAGTGGCACCACGGAGGTTCCTGATACCTCGTTAATTTATCTACATCAACCACAAAACCGTAACGCCACCCCCGAGAATGCTTTTATCCTACCCTTTCTGGAGTATTTCATCTTAACTACCTGCTTCATGAACGAAAGCACACAGCTGCCAGCCCAATGAACACCCTCCCACCTGCAGTTCTTTTTTTTCCCTTTTTGGGTCACACCCGGCGATGCTCAGGGGCTAGTCCTGGCTCTGCACTCAGGAGTCACTCCTGGCGGTGCTGGGGGACCCATATGGGATGCCGGGAATCAAACCCGGGTCGGCTGTGTGCAAGGCCAACGCCCCACCCAGCGTACCACTGCTCCGGCCCCCACCTGCACTTCTCACACAGCCCCGAGATCATCTCCTTCCTGTCACCACACACACGCTGGAATTACGTTTCATGGCTCGTCTCTGGTTCTCTGTGTATGTCAAAGCAGGATGTGTGTGTCTTGTCCGCTCGGGCGTTCCCAGCATGTGTTGCTGGGTGCTAAGCACAGGAGGCTCTTCGGTAAATGTTTGCCGAATGAAAGAACGCGTGAGCACTATGGGTGGAACAACCAGAACTGGTTAGTGTTCTGGGGCTGAGGATACAGGAGGATCAAACTGATAAAAGAACTCAAGGAAGACGGAACAAAACAACACGCTACTGTACAAAGCCGTGAGCCCAACGGTCCCCGTCAGAAGCCCAGCTCTGCCCACCAACCCCCGGAGCTCTGGAAGCGCATCTCTCTCTTTGGGACTCTTGAATCTGCGCCCCAACCTCTCACCAGACGCTGGGGAGGTTCTCGGCTATTCTTTCTTCCTCCAGTCATTCTTCCCCTTTCCCTTCTCCTCTTTTCTGCTATCCCTATAACTGGGAGATGATTTCTCTGAAGACGCTTGTCCTTCTCCACCCACAGCACGTGACTCTTCGGGACGCTCCCTGCAGAAGACCGTATTTCACAGTCCCCATTCTGACAGAGACGAAGTCCCCCACGGGGAGCAGGGCAAAATCCACACTCCGCTCCGGCGGTCAACTGAGAAGCGAGGAGTGAAGGCCAATCTCGAACCCGAGCTGCACTTCAAACAGGCTCCCAGTTAGCTCTCCGCCCTTCCACGTCATCCCGCATTTGGGGGCGCCTCACGAGAAGTCTGGGGACTGGAATCGTAGTACAGCGGGTAGGGCACCCCGGCATCCCATATGGCCCCTCAAGTCCTGCCAGGAGCGACCCCTGAGCAGAGTCAGGTGCAAACCCTGAGCATCCCTGGGCGTGGTCCAATCCTCCCCTCAAAAACAGAAGCCTAGAGCTACGTAACGGAGCCTTTCCAAGAACACCTACTCCAAATGTCTTGCGTGTGCTCTATCTACAACGGTTCTTAGACACTTCGCCTTCACATCTGTTCCCTACTCCAGGGTACAGTCTGTTCAGATACATGATCAGCTCCTGATACCCGGTATTCCTTAGAAACAACAGTAATAGGTGGATCATAAAACCATGTCATTGACTTGGAAACAAAATTTTTTTTCTTCTTGTTTAGTTTTTGGCTCACACTCAGCAGTGTTCAGGGCTTAGTCCTGGCTCTGAGTTTAGGGATCATTCCTGGTGGTGCTCGGGGAACCCTGTGGGGTGCTGGGGATTGAACCCAGGCCAGCCATGTGGAAGGCAAGTGTCCAGCCCACTGTCCTAGCTGATATCCCAGCAGCGAATTCTTTTTGAGGAAAAAATAATGTGCCATCATCACATACCACCTACAATTACTGTTCCAGCAGTCCAAGAGACCCAGAGAGAATACATGTTTTATTCATATATGTAGCCCTACAAGTAGCTTAGCTCCTGCAGTACAGTAGGGTGTCAGCAAAGGGCTAGCGAAGGAATACAGCCCCAAATCTCCAAACTGACCAGCCTGAGAGCTAACTAGGGGGCTTCATAATCCGTATCACTCTGCTACTTCTGAGGGTCGATCCGTCTGCAAGGCTTCGAAACTCCTCTCTGCAACCGTCACTTCAACGTTACGGTGGGATTCTTACGAACTGGACTTTGGTCTCATTCGCCTCCTGGGGACCCTAGACGGCTTGGATTCTGGGTCTCCTGAGGTCCCTGTCAAGTTTATAAAGTGCACTTCATGTCTCTAGCATTTCAGAAGCATCGATCCTTATATTCTCTTTGATCCAAATATTATCAGTATCTAATTTATTTACATTTCGGTATCATAGGAATTAGAAAAATGTTGCCAACACATGAAGTTTTGACCAAAAATATCCCAGATTTGGGGCCCGAGCACATGGCCAGCCCTGGCACAGAGGTGGAAGTTATCCCTGACTCCTGAATACTGCCAGGCATGGGCCCCCTGTCCCCCAAAAAAGTGTAGGAGCAAAATGAATTTCAATCTTCTCTCCCTCCAAAATAAAAAGGAATTTAGCAGTTACTTTTAAAACTTCCTTTGAAGTTACTCTCATAATTCTCTTTAAACAATGTGGTAAACATACAACAAACACACAAAACAGAATCAGATAAAAGGTGCTCGGAGACAAGAGTTGAGGTGCCCTTCTCCAACCCCCCATGGGTTATTCCCCGGCCAGATACGGGATTCCGAGCTGAGAAGTCAGTGAAAAACATTACTATCATATGAATAGTTTTCTGCATGCCAACACAGTCATTCGTTTACATACACACATTGGTTTTTGGGTCACACCCAGTGATGCTTGGGGCTTACTCAGGAACAGAGGCGACTGGGGGACCATATGGGGATGCTGAGGTTCGAACCTGGGTGGGTCACATACAAGGCAAATGCTGTCCCCACTGTGGTTTGGCTCCAGCCCATAAACAAAGCATTTTTTAAAAAGTTGTTCACACACACCCATCCCACCACTATTACCCCTTACTTACCAGCGTTATTTCAAATTTTCCGAACTACCACCCAAACCCGCCCCAGTAGCAGCCCTACATAATTTATTATGTATTGCTTGTTATAAGTAATTCTCTAAAAATGATCAAAAAACGTTTCCCTAGAAGAAAGTGTGTTAAGATCGTTATAGCTCACCCTGGAGCCACCAAACCCTTCCTACAAGAGATCACTAACACGCTGTTACAGGTTGGGCCTTGTGTGCGAATTTTTTTTTCTTTTTAACTCATACTGGTTGTTTTCTACCTTACAGCCTATTCAATGCGCCTTACTCCTGGTACATCGGTGGCACAGGGTATGAGATGTCACGGTCGCGTGCTCCAGGAATTCTCAAATGTTAAATAAGGTGATGCAGCTGCAGTTAAATTTTTAACTGGACGGTGGCTTTGGGGTCTGGGGCACCTGTGCAGCTTCCTGCTCTCTTCCAAGACGTCCTTGTGAGTCTCTGATTCACGGCTGGTTACTGAGCTTATACGACTCCAAAGACAGTTTGTGGGTGTGACCGCCAGGCTCCTGGAAGAACAGGGAGATTGGGGGGCGGTTGCTCATCCCCAACTCTGCGAGAGCCTGGAGATTTCAGTCACAAAACCTACGTAACTGAGTTTTCCAGCAGATTCACTCGTGGATGAAGCTAGTCCGAACCTCCAGAGACCAGCTGTGAGCATGGCAGCAACTAGGTTCTGGAGATTTTCCTCTGCTGGTCTGTGGGACTCACCCATCCCCTCCGGAGTGCCTTGGATATAAGGTTCAGCCTGACGAGGACTTTAGAGGCATCTCCAACAAAGCAGTTCTGAAATTAAGAACTGCTGGAGAGCAATACTGCACAATACTGCAACACTAACACGACCCAGCCAGCGTTACAAAATCCTTCCTTACATCAAGACTGGCTTTACCCGTATTCATTTGGGAATGTTTCCTACCTACACATTAGCCATAGGCTCAACACGGGGAGTGAATTAAGTCTTACACCTTGTGCACTTTTTACTTTTGCTTCTGTCTTTGCCTCTGGTCCTTACTTCCACTTACATGCCCTCCTGAAGAGATGACAGCAATCAAGAATGAGTAGTAACAAGTGAGTTTTCACCCAGCACTTTCCCAAAAGCAACGAAACAGCAATACTAATTTCAAATACGGCAGCAGTTCACTGCCTAGAGAAACGAATAAGGCTTGAAAGGGCAGATGCCCAGCGACTTTAACTTAAATGCTCACGCTCTCTTTACTATGACAGACAAAGAAGTCGGAGCAATAGTACAGAGGGCACTTGCTTGCATGCAGCCAGACCAGGGTTTAATCCCCAGCATGTCATGCAGTCCCCTGCGCCCTGCCAGGACTCCGTGCAGAGCCGGGAGTGAGCTCTGAGCACCACCAGGCGTAGCTCCAAAGCCAAAATCGGAAATGAGCACATTATTGATTTCTGGACTGAATGGATTCTTACCCACTTATTGTTTCATCCTGGGAAAAGGCTGTTTACCTTTCCTATTGAAACGCGTGCCTTAACTTGTTCACTTTCACCATTTCTGCCTGAGTTCCGGGGCCTCACCATCAGCGAGACCCTCTACCTTCACCCCAGCAAGTGCTGCCGGCTCTACAACCCGACTCCTCGACCTGCTGCACAACAGCTTGGCAGCTTCATCTCACACTGAACCACTTTATTCTTTTTGCCGGGTTCTGGAGGCTACATCCACAGCTGGCAGTGCCAGGGATCTAATCCTGGGCGCCAGCAAGCCAGCCCCAGCCCTTCTGGGTCCTCTCCCCGGGCCGAAGCCTGCCTGTGCCTTACCTACCTTCCCAGGACCAAAATCCACTCTGTTCCTCATCTCAAGCACTTAGGTCAGGGCTAGGTCAACAATGGTGCCCAAGAAACAATCTCCCGCCCCACAAGGCTGCTAGGACACAGGAGAGGTGGGCTGCACTTACAGTGATCGACTTTAAGTGGGGAGATTTTTTCCTATGGTGAGTCAGGAAAAGACTTCCCAAGGAAGTGAAGCTACCAAGGAAGTGTTTGACCCAGAGAGTAAGTCAGAATTGAAAAGTGACATTGAAAATTGGAAAGTGAAAGAATACCCTGAGAAGATGAAGTATGAATCAAAGTTCTGTTGTGGCAGGAAGGAGGAAGGAGGGCCCTAAGAATGATGTGAGACGAAGATGAAGAGAGGGGCCAGTAGATCCCACCCACCCAGTTTGATCCTGAAAGAAGAGAGAAGCAGGAGCCGGGTACGATCAGATCTTGAAACACAGCACGAGGAGCACTGAGAAGAGCTAAGAGGGAGCAGAAGAGAACTCAGGGGACTGCTGAGGGTTCCTGAGGGAGTCTCTGTGCACAAGCTGATGGTGATGTGCTCGTGGCACCCTGGACAGACCTGGGAGGTACGTTCCGGGCCAAGCAGAAGGCCAACGTCTGCACGGACAGACACACAGCAGAGGAGAAACAGAGGCCCGAGGGAACAGAAACAAGCCAATGACGCGGCAGAGCTGGCCTGGCTAGCGGTGAGGACTCAGGACAGAGAGGACCCTACCTCGCCCCTTCTCCTACTACACAGGCATGACCCCAGAGACCGCCTGCTTCGTTTCCTCTTCTGCGAAAGCTTCACTCTGCTTCCTCTGGTGAACCCCGCACTCAATTTCCCAACTGACGGAACAAAGCAAGAACATTCTTTCCAGTTAAGCTCCCCCACCCCCCTCTGCAAAGCGGTCAACTGTGCTGGCATCAGCTCTGTCCGACCCTCGGTCTGCTACGGAGGCTTCTACAAAGGCGTCACCTCCTCACGGCTCTTGGTCGTCTCCGGCCTGTCTGGCTCCTGTGCTCAGGCCACGCGCTCAGCTGGCCTCTGGCCTCTGTCCCGCTGAGCTCTTCTCACCCTGTGTCGTGCACGGCGACCTGTAACCCCAGGTCTTCCTCTCTGCGCTTTTCGGCAAGCCCGTGAGAAATGTCACTCACGCCCGAGTGCCCAGATGCTAGGCCCAAAGGTGTTCACAGCCCCAATCTAACTTTTCCTGCCTCCCCCAGAAGCCCCAGAAGCGTATACACAGGGACCCATTCTCTCAGCCCTGAACCCGAGTATCAGCATACACAGAGCCCCATTCGCTCACACACCCCCCACCTCTGCAAACAATCTTCCAGTATGCTTGTTCTAACAGACATCACCCAAGTCCAAGACCAGACTGTTCTCTTGCCTAACCCTTAGTCACGTTATTTACAAAGTTTTACGAATTTCTCCAATCTTCTTTTCTCTGCAGCTCTTACTCGCAATGGTTACTCCTGCAGGTTGATCAACCTAAATGCAAACATGACGGCATTATAACCCACTGTTTAATTCGTCAATGGATCCTTTATGACTAACGCTTAAAGGTTCAAATTCCCAAGGTGGCTCCCCAGCCCAAGAGAACCCCAGCAGTCAACAGCCTCCAGAACTCAATCGCCGCCAGGCTGATGGCCATTCTCCAATGAGTGAATCTGCAGAAAACCCAGGTAGGGGGGACTTGTGACTGAAATCTTCAGGCTCGCACGGAGTCGGGAATGGGTGACCTCTCCCGTGTCTCCGATGACTTGGCAATCAAACCCACGGCAACCACGATCCAAAGACTCAGAAACAAAGCTCTTACAAGAGAGCAACACAGAACAGCACGTCGCAGAGACGCTTCCAGACCCGGCACCAGGCTGTCTCCTCCGGGCAACCTGGAGGGAGGCGTGTGAGTCCCCCTTCCCGCTCCCACTGAGCCCTGACAGCTGAAACCCTCCAGAACTCAATTGCCGCCACGCTCATAGCCACTCTTCACGGGCTCAGACAAGCCTCTTCACCCCTGAATGAATCTGCTGAAGAACCGTATTTTAAATTGTAGAATTCCTGGAGCATCTCGTACGTTGTACCACTGATGTACCAAGAGCAGCAAACCACATTTGATGGGTTTTAAAGTAGAAGTTTAGTTTTAAAGTAGAAGGCAATCATTGCAGGGGTGGAGGCGGAAAAAAAAAATATATCTATATCTATACACACACACACACACACACAAGCACCCAAGACTCAACCTTTAACAATATGTTAGTAATCAATCTCTTAAAGACTTAATGGCTCCAGCGTGAAATACAAGAATTTTCATACATTTTCCTCTAAGGAAATTTTCTTGAATATTTTTAACAGATTATTTATAATAAGCAAGCACTGTAGCACTGTCCTCCCGCTGTTCATCGATTTGCTCGAGCGGGCCCAGTAACGTCTCCATTTTCGAGACTTGGTGTTACTGTGTTTGGCATATTGAATATGTCATGGGGAACGTGTCAGGCTTTGCCGTGCGGGTGAGATACTCTCAGTAGTTTTCTGGGCTCTCGAAGAGGGGCGGAGGAATCGAACCCGGCTAGGCCAGGCTGGCTGCGTGCAAGGCAAACGCCCTACCGCTGTGCTATCGCTCCGGCCCAACAAGCAATACAAAATAAATTATTTTGGTTCTGCTTTGGGGGCAAGGTTTGGGGTTCGGGGCGGAAACATTCAAAATAAGGGGGTGGGAAGGTGTAACAGGAGTGAGACTGGTGTTTGAATATTAAATGTAACAAGTTGTTGTGAATGATTTTATAAAATAAAATTTTAAAAAATTCCTAAATTTCTGTGGGCAAACAGGCAGTACGGAGGTTATGGCACCTGCCCTGCATGTGGCCAACACTGGTTCGATCAGCGCGTCACTCCCCCACCGCCTTGGGTGAAGCCCCAACTCCACCCTCCGTCTCCCCAAAAGATGAAACTCTCTCTCCTCCATGGTACGAAAATTGACAAATGAACTAAATATAGTAAAAATGAACTTGTAAAAATTAAGTTCAATTCCCAAAGGGTGTGGAGTCAATTGGGACAAAGGGAACAAACGTATTTTCAGGGACGGAACTGGGCTCTCAGTGGTGGGCTTAATGTAGCATGTGTGTACATACGTCCATACAAATGCACACACAGGTATCTCGGTGGTGCACATTTGAAAATTGTTATGTGATGCAGTATTATTTTAACAAAAGAGTAATAGATTAACTTTGAAAACGATCTGAATTCTAACACGTGACAAATGAAGCCCTTCATGAGTTGGTTCTACCTTAGTTTTTCTGGGAGTACGGGTGGCAGGGCCATGTTTGTCTCAGGGATCCTTCCTGGGGGTGCGCCGGGTGGGGCCAGGGTTACGAGCCTTACCAGCTGGATTCATCCGCTAGGTGAGCTTTACTGAATTTGTACAATCCCACACACTCACACACACAAAAAATGGTAGTATTCTGTGTTGTAACTACTTGTGTGGGGGGTTTTTTTTTTTGCTTTTTTGGGGGTCACACCCGGCGATGCACAGGGGTTACTCCTGGCTCTGCGCTCAGGAATCACCCCTGGCGGTGCTCAGGGGACCATACGGGATGCTGGGAATTGAACCCAGGTCGGCCGCGTACAGGACAAATGCCCTACCCGCTGTGCTATTGCTCCAGCCCCACTATTTGTGTTTTAACCAGGCAAGTTAGTGGCCCAGCTCAGACATTTATTTTCTGCAGGTTTACATGATCATATCTACAACAGACTTCTTTTCCTAAACATTTTTAGTTCAATCAGGTATTAAAATCAGCCTGACTCCAAATGACTGCAAATTCAATGTAGATACCAGAGCTACGTGAAGACCGGAAAAACCACTGAGCCTCCACTCTGTCCAGCATCCCTGCTGACACCGTCCTGCTGCTTCCTTTGTGAGAAGGAGAACACGACCAATTCCATACCAAAGAGACCGATGTGTTAGCCCAAACTGGGAGATGTTTTAGAGAAAACTCTTTTGTGAACTGGCATTTTTCTTTCCATTGGTACTGATAAGATCCCTTAGAACTGTTACATGGAAAATTTAGTAATTTGGAAGACTTGTATAATGGAAGTGATCGGTGAAAAAATCAGAGCAGAGTCCAGAGGAAGCCTACTGCTATAGTGTGGCCCAACTGGAACAGAACAGAAACCATATTGGTGTGTATTTTTAAGATTTAGAGCAATCTGTCCATTTGCCAGATACGATAAATCTTCTCTTACTCCTTCCAGTCAAAGCCCAGCAGAGTTTAAAGGGTTGATCCTCAATAAATTCAACTTTTAAAATGAGTTCGTAAAAACAAAAGTTCTATGCGAGCCCTTGAAAAGATTCTCACTATTGCATGTAAGACACGAAAAAATAAGTATTAAAATCAACAAAGGCAAAACACACACTGCCCCTTAATCCACCCTAATCATCAGTAATTGGTAATCTCTCCTTTTCATTCCAACAGCTGGCCATTCTGCTGCCACTTAAACGATTTCTATTCACTTAGAGAAATGGGAAGGCCAATTTTCTAGGACAATTCTATCCACAATCAGTAATCCAGAGAAAATGAACTCACTTTGTACATTTCTTTCAGTAAATTCCTCAGAACACTAGTATTTTGAAAGTCTCACACCATTAGAAAAAGAAATCTGCTTTTCACAAATTATATAATTCAAGGATACTTTGGGGGTCAGAGTGATACCTCAGAGGACTGGAGTGTGTTGCTGGTGTGAATTCAGTCCCCAGCAACCACATGTCCACCCATGCAATGCTAGGTTACAGCCCGAGTTCACTCCAGCATTGCTGGGGAATCCCCCGCCCCTGAAATCAAAGATATTTTCTATTACTTCTATTAATTTTTTTTTTTTGGCTTTTTGGGTCACACCCAGCGTTGCACAGGGGTTACTCCTGGTTCATGCACTCAGTAATTACTCCTGGAGGTGCTCGGGGGATGTTGGGATCCATAGGGGATGTTGGGAATCGAACCCGGGTTGGCCACGTGCAAGGCAAACGCCCTATCCGCTGTGCTATCGCTCCAGCCCCTACTTTTAAATTCTTCATCTTCAAATCCCACAATTCTATCTTTTGTTTTGCAGGGAGGGGAGAGGGACTTTTTTGTTGGGCTGTTTCGTTTTGGGGCTACAACCGACGACCCCACTCTTGGTTCTGTGCTCAGGGATCAAAAATCCCAGCGGGGCTCAGAGACCCATACGTGATGTCAGGGATGAAACCCACGTTGGCCATGTGCAAGGCAAGAACTCTGCCCAATGTATGGCTCTGGCCCCCACAATTCTATCTTTCTTGGTCACATCAAAACTTCATGAAATGGGCCTAAGAAATCTTGGCTGGCATGCCTGCCGTCACCCACGGCCTTCTGATGCCAGTCACCTTCCTAGGGCTCACATCTCTCCAAACCGACTGAGCCCGTCACTTCAAATCTCCCCCGCTGGGTCTCTGAGCAGCAGACAGGGGCTGCATGGGGCCCAAGGATATACAGAAGACGAGTCACATTCTCCCCTAACAGGCACTTGAACCCGGTGCAAGAAATCTAACAGGTCATTAGTTTGCTGCATGGCAGGAAGCGGAAGAAGGAGCATCTCACTGGGATGGGCTCAGGAAGTTTCTCAAGCAGACAGAGCCTTTGGGACGGGTGAGAACGCAGTAGGCCGGAGACTACAGCAGGAGGACAGAACCAAGTCTCTGAAACTGACAACTTTCTTTGGCTTGGAAAAAATTCTACACCAGGGGGCTGGAGAAACAGCTCCAAGGACTGGAGTTCCCGCTTGCAAGCAGGGGGCATGGGTTCAATCTCCAATACCGCAAGGTCCCCCAAGCACGGCCGGGCGTGACCTCAAGGCACAGAGCTGAGAGCAGCTCCTTCCCCTCCCCTCCCCCAATCTTCCCCCACACCTGCCCACCCACAAAAAAACACTCAGGAACTCACATGTGCCCAAGAAGTACTGGCAGTTCTGCTACCCACAGCAGAGCACTAAGGCCACAGCGCTAAGACTAAAGGGGGGAGGGGCAAGCACTGTGGAAGGAGCACAGCCCCCTGGGAGCAGGCTTAAGAGCCCCAGAAGCAGACACCCCCAGCGAGGAGGGATGTGACCCCAGAATGGGCTGTGGGCCCCACCACGGGCCACAACCAGATGCAGCAGCGACCCTGGGTCAGCCCCTCACTGGCACCATCAGCAGAGAGGAGGGGATGGAAGAACATTCTAACGGGCCTAACCCACTGCTTGGCACACTACTGTGCCCAGCAAGTATCCGCGATTCTCCTCATTTATGGGGAACTGAGAGCTAATGTGGATCAAAAATGGGCTTCGACTGTCATCATTTAATTGCTCCCTGCTGAGAAATGTACAATTAAGGTCTAGATGAACAAATATATTTGTGCATGCAGCTGTCTGAGAACGAGGTTTCCATTTTACTGTCACTTTTTTTGGGGGGAGGGGGTCACACCCGGTGATGCACAGGAGTTACTCCTGGCTCTGCACTCAGGAATTACTCTTGGTGGTGCTCAGGGGACCATATGGGATGCTGGGAATCGAACCCGGGTCGGCTGCGTGCAAGGCAGACGCCCTACCTGCTGTGCTATCGCTCAAGCCCCTACTGTCACCTTTTTTGACTGCAAAAGCATTTTCACAAACATGCCCTGATTCAGTGAAAGTTAAACCCCTTGAGGGTTTTCTCATCTCTTTTCGTGCAGTTCTCAAAGCACAAATAATACTCTGACAGCAAGTATCTTAGACCCAAGTATTCTGAATATGTCACTGTCCTCCCGTTGTTCATCGGTTTGCTCGAGCAAACCCAGTAACGTCCAGTAACGTCTCCATCATGAGACTTGTTGTTACTGTGTCTGGCATATCGAATACGTCACGGGGAGCTTGCCAGGCTCTGCCGTGCGGGCGAGATACTCTCGGTAGCTTGCCTGGCTCTCGGAGAGGGGCGGAGGAATCGAACCCGGCTCAGCCGCGCTGGCTGAGCACGAGGCAAATGCCCTACCACTATGCTATGGCTCCAGTCCATTCATTCTGAATATGAAACAGGCTTATCTTTGTTGTCTAGGGCATGATCAACTTAGAACAGCCAAAGAGACACAACAGGCTAAAAAATACTCAGTATTTTGCTCTGAAAAGTGATCTCCATGTTTGCCACACAGTCAGTCAGTCACAAGCTTCCTCCTGCCCACACCGACCCCACACCAGATTTCTCCTCCAAGGTTGCAAATGGAGTTAAGGTGGCTGTGCACGGGGGAGGGGCCTGGACTTGGTCTTCAGCACTGACCACACGACCGACCCGCAGTCTTCCCAGGTGACACAACCAAGACATCAATCTCCAGCATGGCCACCACAGCCACGCACAGGTAGCCAGGAAAGCAACAACTCAAAGGTGTGCAAGCAAAGCGGGCGTTTGGACCTGGAGCCCCTTCCCTGGCCCCAGAATTATGAACTGAACATTTTATGGAGGCATGAAATAAAGCAGGCCGGGCTGGAGAGGAGGTACAGCAGGTAAGGTGCTTCCACACAGTCAGCGTGGGTTCGATCCTCAGCACCACACACACTCTTCCAAGTACCACCAGGAGTGATCGCCAAGCACGGCAGCAGGAGTAAGTCCTGAGCACCACCAGATATATGACTCAAAAAATAGCCACAGAACCCCAAAACCACACACACACACACACACACACACACACACACACGATAACTCTGAAATTTAAAAAACTTGAAAAAACAAGGGAGCAACATAGGACACGCCTCAGAGATGCCTCCAGACCCAGCGTCAGGCTGTCTCTGTGGGGGCGGGTTTCCCTCCCCCCCCAACTTCCCTCCCCGCCCCAACAGAGCCCCTGCCACCGAAAACCTCCAGAACTCGATTGCTGCCAATGCTCACAGCCATTCCCCACAGGCTTGGACGGGCCTCACCCGTGAGTGAATCTGCTGTATAAGCATTCTAAATTTGAGAATTCCCGGAGCATCTCATACCACTGAGGTACCAAGAGTAGCACACAACATTTGATGGGAGTTAACTGACGTGTTATAATCTCTTATACACGGGCCTACTGGCCCCAGGATGAAACACAACAATCTTCACACACTTTCCTCTAAGGAAACTTAATTGGACCATTTTTAGGGGATTATTCATAACAAGCAATAATTAACACAAAATTGTTTCCGTTCTGCTTCGGGGGGGGGCACGGTTTGGGATTTAGGGTGGAAACATTCGAAATACGGTGGTGGAAGGTGCAGCGGTGGTGGGATTGGTGTTCAAATATTAAATGTAAATGAATCATTGTGAACAACTTTATAAAAATTAAAAAAAATTTAAAGTAAACAAGCATTTTCAATTTTATTAAAAATAATCGTGTTCATAGGACCAGAGCAACAGCATAGCGGGTAGGGCGTTTGCTTTGCCCGTGGCCGACCCAGGTTCTATTCTTCCGCCCCTCTCAGAGAGGCTGGCAAGCTACCAAGAGTATCCTGCCCGCACGGCAGAGCCTGGCATGCTCCCTGTGGCGTATTCGATATGCCAAAAACGGTAACAGCAAGTCACACAATGGAGACGTTACTGGTGCTCACTCGAGCAAACTGATGAACAACGGGAGGACATTCCACCGACAGTGGAATTGTGTCCATTAACAAAAGCAGAGGATCTACAATCATACCTCATGGTGTTTCACTAATTAAAAAAAAAAGCAGAGGAAGGCACTTAAGTGCCTTTTATATTCAGTGAACACTTACTACTCACAGAATGAGCATCGGGCTCTGCTCAAACACATTCGCATAAACCGTCTCATTTGCGTCATGAGCCATTCCCCAGTACTAAAAAGTTCTAACATTTGCAACCTTGATCCCACCTAATTCCTGAAATCGGATTCCTACTGGAACCCAGCTCCTTCCACCTTAAGCATGTTCTACTGTTCTTTCTGAGGCGATGCTGGCATCCAGGAGGTGGCTTCAAGAGCTGGAGATTTCGCATGGAGTCCTGGGTTTGACTTCCTGCACTCAGATTCTCAGCACTGACAGATGTTGCCATGGCTCCCCCCAAAATAAATTCTTTTGTCCATCTTTAAGTTCCTTTTGGGGGTTAGCAGGAGGCTGGGGATGTTAACAGGGTGGCGGTGCTCAGGGTTTGCCCCTCTGAGATCAGGATCACTCTGAGAGGTGCTCAGAGAGCAAATGGTCTGCCCGGGATTGAGCCTGGGTTGGTTGCCTATAAGACAAGCACCTCCCCACTGTACTATCGCTCTCATCCCTGTTTTTAAGTTCTTAACTCCAAAATAAACACTGCTTATCCCTAATGACACAAAGTGATAATACCCATAAAATTAACCAAATAATGCCTTGGATCACATCAGCTAAAAAAAAAAAAAGACCAAAAAACTAGAATGGTAACAAACGTCTATCTTAACTGAGCAAAAGACATTGGATTTTCATATTCCTGCCAATCTCAGGACTATTTTCCACTCCCTTTGTACACGGAAAGCATTCTTGATTTGAATGGACTGCAGACAGCAAGTCTGACCCTAGAGTCACCAGAGAGAACTAGGGAATGGGAAAAAAATTCCAACTGGTATGATTACATTACAATGTTAACAACACATTACTCATCACTGTGCTACAAGAAAGAACTTGCAAGTGGGCAAGGAACATGCAGGAAGCCAAGGACACAAACAAGACGGTCTCAGTCCTCAGAGCACACAGCCAAATGCCACAGCAGGCCCCTGCGCAGGCCATGTCCAGGTAGAAGTGGCAGAGAGAGAGGAGGAAGAAGGGAGGGGACGAGGAAGATCTGCCTGCGCCAAGGTGGATTCTTTCTGGAACTCATGAAAAGAAACACTGGGGTTCCACCTATTTTTCTAATGTGATGTAATTACAAAGGACACACAATAATGAAGTGAATGGTTTCAGACACTTTCCTGGAACACACCAGATGTGCCTCTCTCTACATCCGAGCTCTCCTGCTTTCTTGTTTGATGACTCTGGGCAAATTATTCTACTCCTCTGTGTCTTAGTAGGGACTTCATTTGACAGGTACTATAACAACCTAAGAACTTTATTTTTCTATTTGTTTGTTTTTTGGGTCACACTTGGTAGTGCTCAGGGGCTGAGTTCTGCACCCTGACTCTGCACTCAGGGATCACTCCTGGTGGGCTCGGGGAACCATATGGGATGCCCATGGGGATCAAATTTGGGTTGGCCACATGCAAGACAAGTGCCCTACCCACTGTGCTATTGCTCTGGCCCCTGTCCTTAGCACCTGAAATACTGCCTAAATATTTTGAGTGGATTCATCTATAAATAGGCATAAGACTGTCTCATGGAATTGTTACGAGTATTAAAGTGCTCAGTATAAATCAGGGTAGGATACAAGTGGTCCTACATGGAAAGTATCATGCTAAGCGAAATGAGTCAGAAAGAGAGGGACAGACATAGAAAGATTGCATTCATCTGGGGAACATGAAGTAACAAAATAGGAGACTAAGTCTGGTATACCTAAGAATAGCCGAGATAAGGACCAGGAGGTTTACTCCATGGCTCGGAGGCCAGCTGCACATGCTAGGGGAAAAGGCAGCTCAGATAGAGAAGGGAGCACCAAACAAAGGGTGTTGGGAGGATCCTCCCAGGATGGGAGATGCATGCTGAAAGCAGACTATAGACCAAACATGACTGCCACTCAATGCCTCTTTTGCAAACGATAGCACCCAAAAGGAGAGAGAGAACAAAAGGGAATGCCCTGCCACAGAGGCGGGGTGGGATGGATACTGGGATCCGTGGTGGTGGGAAATGGGCACTGGTGGAGGGAAGGGTATTCGATCATTGTATAACTGAAACCCAAGCACAAAAATTTCTAAGTCTACAACTGTACCTCAAGGTCTCACTAATAAAAATTAAAAATAATAATAAATAAATCAATCAGGGTCGGTTTTCACTGCTAAGTCGTTTTCAGACCACAGAGGTGAACACAGAGCCTGAGCACATGCTGTGTGCATGCAGGATACCCGGCCCAATGGCCGGCACCACATGGTCGGCCAAGCCAGCAGAATCCCTGAGCATTACCTCATGTGGCCCCCAAACCGAAACATCAGTCACTGAAATCTAAAACTAGGAAAGCTTTCTTCTCTTTAGTTTTCAGCCAGGTCAGAGGTTTTAGCAGAAAAGTCCCAGAAAGGATGAAGAGGAATTAAGTAGCCCAGACGCCAAGCATTATCAGATGTTTATTGACTCGGGAACTCGTCGTCAAATCCAGGAGATTTCATCCTGGCAGCAAAATGAAATGCCAGTGCCAGACCCTTACAGTAGGTGGAGAGTAAGTGTCAGTTGGGCCAGAAAAAGCTATTTTGGGTCTTCAAGTATGTTACCAGATAAAAGCCTGGTAGACATGAAAAAGAGAATCAGTTCCATCTTAAATATACCTCGCTACATGTTTTAAAACCAAAGAGAAAGGATTTTTTAGAGGGCTATTCTCGAAAAAGAATTTCCCGTTAGCAAAACCACTTTATTGATCGGCAGCATTTATGCCCTTTCAAGCAATATGATCTCCATAAGTAAACGTGACTGCTGATGGGGTTGCGGGCGGGGTGGGGGGAGGAGATGCTTGAAAATTGGGGGCTTCAAAGACAAACGGGGTTTCCAGGACTAACTCACCCACAGCACCCACCCGCAGCCTATCCCCTGGAAGAGGACTGCTTCATCTTCAACACTGGGGGTGGGGAGAGGAAAGGGCATATTCATTCGGACCCAAAACATAAAGTGATCCCTTGACTATGAAGAACTGAATCGCAAATGAAGACATCTCTAGAGGTCTTGGGCGCTCTGATGGTGGTGAGGGAAGGTGTACCAAGACCACAAATGCCAGCACCAGTAGGAACAACTCATTACTTTACTACTTTATTTTTTTAGGTAGCTGAAAGGGCCCAGAGAGACGGAACAGCAGGTGAGCTCTGCCCTGCACCTGGGTTCAATCCCTGGCACCCATAGGGTCGCTCAAACTCACCAGGACCTATCCCTGAATGCGAAGCCGGCAGTAAGTCCTGCGCGCCACTGGGGGTGCTCCCTCTCACCCTCACCAAGGACAGCTCTAAACTACTGAGATCTCTTGCATTAGGAACAGGGTACGCAGAAATACACACATTCCGTGTCTAAGTCATAAATGGAAAGAGCAGGTGGTCGAATCTCGGCATCACGTGTTCCTCAGAGTCCCATTTCACTCCCCAGGCATCTGCTTGTGTTACTTAGCCACTTAATCAGCAGTACCTCCAGTAAAGCGGAAGGGTATAAAAGAAAGAGCACTGACGAAATCAGAAGACTAGGCTGGACCCAAGTTCTGCCGTCTTATACTAGTTGATACTCTACATTCAGTACTCACGGAGAATGCTGAACTACCCTCGGTGCTCTTCGGATTTCTACCACAAGCCCTTGGAGCAAAGGTATCAAAACCAACCAATCCAGGGGCCAAAGCGATAGTACAATTGGTAGAGTGTTTTGCCCTGCACATGGCCGACCCTGGTTCAATCCCGAACACCTCATACGTATGAGTAAAAGGCCTGCCAGCAGTAATTCCTGAGCACAGAACAGTTGTGGCCCCCCAAAAACCAAAAACCCAACCATCTCAATCCCCAAGTCCCATAACCGAGACTGGTCATCTGTGTATTATCCTTTCCTATTTTAGTTGACTGTTTTCCGAAGCTCCCCTTCTCTATCACCATCGTCCTAAAGTGATTCTGTTCCCGAATTACCTAAAATATAAACCTACGTATACAATCCCAAGTTTACGAATTAGTGTAGTTTTAGACTAAAACCTCGGCATGAAATGCAACCGCCTAACTTCATCTTTCTAGCGCCAACACCATGCTTCAGACTGGCAGCTGGTGGGTTCTGTTCTAAACCAGCTGGGCTCCGTTCAATACTCTTGCTCAATGGTTTCCTCACAACACTGACCTGGCTTAAGGCCTAGGTCAAGGCAAACAACCTTAACCACTTTATCTTTTCTCCAGCCTGGCAGTAAATATTTGCTTTGTTTATTTATTTTATGATACCATTTCACCAAAACTCTTCAGTGCCACCCTCGAGAACATCATGCGACGACTGGAATGGGAAGGAATGGGAGTGAAGATAGATGGTTGGCAACTACACCACTTCCGCTTTGCTGATGACATTGTTTTAATAACACCAAACATCAGCCAAGCGGCACAAATGCTGGCCGACTTTGACCGTGAGTGTGGAAAGGTAGGACTACAGCTGAATCTTACGAAGACAATGTTTATGAGAAACGGCCTTGTTCCTGACGCCCCATTCGCTCTCAATGGAACGACCATCTCCGAATGCAACAGCTATGTGTACCTAGGTCGAGAGGTCAACATGACAAATGACCTGGCACCCGAGCTGCGCAGGAGGAAGAGAGCGGCTTGGAACGCCTTCAAGAACGTCGAAGAAATAGCTAAGAGGACGAAGAACCTCCGGCTCCGGGCACATCTCTTTGATTCCACTGTTCTTCCTGCATTAACATATGCCTCAGAGACCTGGGCCCTACGCAAACAAGATGAGAACGCCATTCAGGTCTCCCAAAGAAGAATAGAAAGAGCTATGCTTGGAATATCACGTTTCACTCAAATGAGAGAAAGAATCTGGAGTTCTGACATCCGTCGACGATCAAGGATCAGGGACGCTGTCTCGTTTGCCAAGGTGTCAAAAATCAGATGGGCTGGTCACGTAATGAGATTTAAAGACGACCGCTGGACTAGAGCTGTTACCGACTGGATCCCACGGGATGTCAAAAGACCGCGTGGCCGCCCACCTACCAGATGGTCAGACTTCTTCGTGAAGATCATGAACGATCGGTTTGAGGCCCTCCATGTTCCCGGAGCGAAGAGATGCCATTGGGCTACACTAGCACGCGACAGGGACAAATGGAGACGTTACTGGCGCCCGCTCGAGCAAATCGACGACTAACGGGAAGTTAAGTGATAAGTGATTTATTTTATACAACTATATACTCAGGTGGCATAAAAATTTCTTGGGCAGCAGCTGGAGCAATAGTAAGCAGGGCTGACAGGGCATTTTCCTTGCACACAGCTCACCCAGGTTGAATTCCTGGCACCCCGTACAGTCCACTCACACCCGAGCCAAGCTGAGCCAAGAATAAGTCCCAAGCACTGCTGGGTGTGACCCTCCCCAGGCCCCCCCAAAAAAAGATTTCTTGTGCAACAAGAAGCTGCATGAGGAAAGCCTAAGAAGCCATGCTCTTTCTGTATGTCCTCACCTGACAGGTCTTCTGAGTGTGTAACTATTACTCTTTCTGTGGCTTCCTATTTGTTATTCAAATACTCTATCTGCACAACTAATTATTAAGACTTTTATGACTAACTATACAGCTGAAACCTCACCATATCACTGTCCTCCGTTGTTCATTGATTTGCTTGAGCGGGCACCAGTAAAGTCTCCATCGTGAGATTTGTTGTTACTGTTTTTGGCATACTGAATGCACCACGGGGAGCTTGCCAGGCTCTGCCGTGCGGGTGGGATACTCTCAGAAGCTTGCCGGGCTCTGCAAGAGGGGCGGAGGAATCGAACCCAGGTCGGCGGTGTGCAAGGCAAACGCTCTACCCGTTGTGCTATCGCTCCAGCCCACTGCTGAAGCCTACAGAGAATAATATTCACTAAGACATGTGCTGCCAATGCCTGTAACTACAACCTTTGGAAAATGGTTAAAAAAATTCCAGATCTCATCCCTCTTAAAACGAACATATGTGTTTAGTTTTAAAATGCTGTAAGGTGGTACATACATAATACTACATATCCTATTACTATTATTATTATTATAATAATGCTCTGGCCCCTGGGCTCACACAAACCCAACTATCTCCCATTAACTCAGACGGCAAATTCCAAGTTGTCAAATTCTCCTCCTACATGTTTAGTTTATTTATTGGTAACACAGCCTTAGCATATCCTGTAAAACCTTTTTTTTTGTTTGTTTCTGGGCGGGTGATGCTCAGGGCTTACTCCTGGCTCTCCTACCTCTGCTCTCTGAAATCACTCCTGGCAGCTGGGGGCCCACGTGGGATACCAAGGATTGAACCCATGTGGCCACATTTGCAAGGCAAGTGCCTTCCTTTTTTAGAGCATCTTGTCCAAATTCCAGAACAAAATGGGTAGTTTTCAATACAGATAAATATACAGCCTCAACCAGAGAGCACACAAACTGGGAAATGTGCATGGATTTTTTTTTTTAAATCATAATTTCCGGGACCATAGCTATAGTACAATGGGTAGGGTGTTTGCTTTGTATGTGGTCAACCCAGGTTCAATACCCAGCACCAAGTATCTCGAGACCATCAGGAATAAGCCCTGAGCACAGAGCCAAGAGTAAGTCCTGAGAACCGTCAAGTGTGCTCCCCCCCAAAAAAAATAATGAACTAGAATATTTTCATAATGAACTAGCATATTACCACAAAAAAGGACTAATATAAAAGAGAAGGAATTCAATTTTGTTAAAAGAAAAGGTCATTTTCACCACACTGCTACAAATTTAAGATGCAACAAATAATTAACTTCAACTTTTCAGAATTCTGAAGCCAGTGGAAAGTCTCTGGTTCCTGGTCACTACATAGCGACGACCAAGTATTCGTCATGTGAGATAATCTCATCCTTTGTGCTGAACATTCCAGAAAATAGAGTCTGACACTCAAGCAGGTGAGCTTCCTGTTCAAAGCCACAAATGCTCACAAAGGAACCCCAAAGAGAGGTGAACTCTGACAACAGATGAGAGGCCGCTGCCACAAATGTTTCTGTTACGTGCATTATGTGCCAGGTCTCATCTCAATCCCTCACACTAGACAATCTTCATGTAAATACCAAGCCTTGCTAACAAGGAAGCCTCTGAAGAATTCTCTTTTCCTTTGATGTCAGTGATTAATGATTCCAAAGGCACTCGTTTAAAATGACCCTGACTTTTCAATGAACTGTTTCAGAACGTAAGACCGATCCTTTCGAAGCTGAGTTCTATACATGATGTTTTCCAAGGAGCGCTGTGCCCCGACACGGTTAACGTTCAAGGTTTACACACTCTGAAAGGATGAGACAAACAGAGCAGAGCTTCCAGAGCTGTGAATCCCCACCCCCAACCCCCGCCCTTGCCCCATTCCTGTGTCTCAGTCTTACTCTGCAGCATCTGCTGACTCGTCTTCCGCTTCCCGACTCTTTCCCCTGACTCTGGCCTCCCCGACGACCCCCTATCCTGTGTGCAGGGAACCACACAGTAAGAATCTGGGTCTTTCACAGGAACGAGGGTTCTCACCTCACTCCTGTGACGTCACCAAATGAAATGAAGAGCCAGATCCCTCTGATCCAGACTCAGGAGGAGACACGGGGGTGGCAGGTGGTGGGGGGAGGGCGCATTCACTCAAAAATATTGTAACCTCATGAAAGCCAACTGGCCCGGTTACTTGTGGTTAAGGCTTATTCCCCGGACGGGACTGGTCAACTTACAACCCTCGCGCCTTCCTCCACCACCGCCCCCAACATCCTAAATGCGAAGAAATAAAAACTAAGTTTTTTAACCAAAATCCGGGCTAAAGATAATTATGGTGTGCAACTTCAAGTTCAGACACGCATTCTACAATTAATGGATTCGCAACGATCCACTTTCAAAAGGTCCCTCACGGTGTTCTTCAGAGCCCCAAGAGGAAATCACAAGCTGATGTACGAAGGTTTAACTATAAGAAACTGCTGACACTTGACTACAACGAAATGGTAATTTCATAGAGTTCGACTTAATATTTAATTTCTTTTTGGCAGGAAGGGAAGCAAGTCCAGGAGGCTGAAGTGATATCATGTCATAGTCTAACATTCCAGAATTAAAAGTCCTGAAATATTCTGCTGAGAATGGTCCAATTAAAATGGGGAGTGTCATGGGGAGTTTGAGTGTGTGTGTGTGTGTGTGTGTGTGTGTGTGTGTGTTTGTGTAGTGCCACAAGGCTTTTCGGAGGCATCCGTGTATAGGAGGCAGTCTCTACTATGTCCTTGCACCAAACATGGCTCCAGGGAAGGTGACAAGACAAGACCTTGAAGATGGCGGCCATGGCATGGTGGCACCTAATCCCTAGTGAACGAAGGATGGCCCGGGCACACCCGGCCTCGCTGGGAGGAGATCACCAAACAATGCCCGTTCCCTTTGCTCAGGGAGGACTTGCAACTTCTCCTGCAGGACACAAGTCCCGACCGCCTTCACCAGGACCTGTCCTGACAGTGCTGAATGCTGCTGCACACAGTTTACTTCTCAGGGATCCGTTATCAGGCTCAAACCTAACTGCAGAGAAACATAAAGCTGAGTCTTGCACTGGACGGAGTAACCTGACTGAGCATTTGGTCGCCCTGGATAGGCAGCGGGGTGAGTCTCGGCAGGAGCAATCTCGTCCACTTTCCAGGAGCGGACAGGACAGCAGAGAAGGCGTGCCGAGGAGGAAACCACCGAAACAGAAGAATATGCACCTGCCACCACACAAACCCGAATAAAATGACAGCGGGTTCAGAAATGGAAAAGTTCATATCCTACAGGAGAAAGAAGATCAAGAAAAAGTCTTAGTGAACGATCTGGTTTAACTAGGACTTCGATACACTGCATTTTTTTTCTTTCGGGTTTGGGGCAACACCTGGCGATGCTCAGGGGACCATATGGGATCCTGGGGGTTGAATCAGGGTCAGCCGCGTGCAAGGCAAGTACCTTACTTGTGGTACTATCTATCGCTCCAGTCCCTGATGGGTCAGCTCTTTTTATTAATTAATTTATTTTTTTTTTGCTTTTTTGGGTCACACCCAGTGATGCTCAGGGGTTACTCCTGGCTCTGCACTCAGGAATTACTCCTGGTGGTGCTTGGGGGACCATATGGGATGCCGGAGATCGAACCGAACCCAGGTCGACAGCGGGCAAGGCAAACGCCCTACCCACTGTGCTATCGCTCCGGCCCCCAGGGTCAGCTCTTTTAAACAGGACAAGCTGAAAGGAGAAAGGCTGAAATGGGCTGAAAGATGAGGTGATTAGATAATGGATCTGTGCAGCACACATAGAGGAAAAACCATGTTGAGAGAAAACTACAAACGTGTCACTGACAGGAGCCAGAGAGATAAGACGGCAGGAGGGCGCGTGCCTGCGGACAACACAGATTCAATCTCCAGGATCCCATAATGTCTCCTAAGTCCAAAAGGAGTGATTTCTGAGTACAGAACCAGGAGGACCGCCTGGCTCTCCGGGTGTGGCCCCAAACCAAAAGCAAAGGGGGAAAAAAAAAGAACACTGACAGCATGGGTTTACAGAGGACTTCAAAACAAAACTACATTATCAGTATCATGTGTTAAAAAAAAAAAAGGAAATTTTAAGTGTAAAACATGACATGGATTGATACATAAAAATTTAGACCAGAAATCATTTCTCTAGGAAGAAGACAGGGGAATGGACTAAGGCTTTAGTGCTCTGTTTACAAGCACAGTTTAGAGAGCAAGAGATGTCATAGGCAAGGCAAAACAGAGACAGCTGGGGCCAGAGACGTAGGAGAGTGGGCAAGATGCTCGCCTTGCACGTACGTGTCCAGCCTGGGTTCAATCCCTGAGACCCCAGCCCTGCCGAGAGTAAGCCCTGGGCACTGCCAGTGTGGTGTCAAAACAACCCAACAAACAAAAAGCAAGCAACAAAATACTGATGGCTACTGAAAATCTTGTTTACAGACCCCAAATTGGGTTTACACCCCGAACTTTTCTAATAATTCACGCTTCAAATTCTTAACTGAAGAAAGGGGCAGGTCCCCAGAAGAACAGTCACTTCAAAAACACGGAGAAAAAAGTGAGGGGCAGGAAGTCTCCCCAGAAAGGTCGGGGAAGACTGGAATAATTCAGCTTCAGATGTACAATTCTTTAGCTCTGACTTCCTCAACACGGTGATTCAAACGGCCAAGAACGGGGTAGGGTGGGAGGCCGCGAAGAGGACAAGAAGGAAGATTTTATTGCCACCCAAAATCAGATACGAGGGCAATGAAAACCACCTTCCCACATAACACAAATGCCACTGGAACCAAGTCATCGCTGCTCAAACAAAGCCAAGGAAACGTCCAGCCACGCAGGAATTCAGATGTGAGTAGGTCTGTTGTGCCTCCTCCCTTCCCCCACTCACAAACAAAAACAAAATGTACCCTTGCCCACTTAAGAAAGAATGAAGAATTGGCAGCTGCCAGCAGCGGACAGTCTGCAAACCCCGGCCTGCTCTGGAGAAGATGCTGACAGGAGAAAGGAGAAAGGAGAGAAGAAATCAGCGCCCGGGGAAATTTTGAGGAAAGCTTAACAGTGGGGGGATCCATCCTTGCAGGTTTCTTGTGCCCCAACTTCCCCCCGGGGAGTTTAAGAACCTTAAAGGCTTTCTCTTAAACTGTTCTGTTTTTCTCCAGAAAAGTGACTGTAAAAAAAAAAATCCAAATTCTCATTCAGCATTTTATTGGATTTTTTTGTTTTGGGGGGTTTTATGGTCTTTGGGACCACAGCCAGTGGTGCTCAGGGATCATTCCTGGCCAAATCCAGGGAACCTGTGTCTTTGCCGGGATTGAACCCAGGCCCGCAAGTGCCCTACCCACTGTCCTATGATCTCTCCGGTGCTCAGCACTCTGTTCCCCACGCCCCAGCACTTTAACTCCAAAGCAATTCCCCTTCATAAAAATCCAACAAGACTCAGAACAACAGACATGAACATTTAGAATGCAGGTAGAATGATAATTCTTGCGCTCTTTCTTAAAGAGAATTTTTTTTTCTGTGCCCAATTATCAAAGCCTATTTCTTTGAACAACAGTTCTGCTGGGACTGGGAAAAGGGCTTCTTGGGCTGGAGCTCCGAACAGGTGTGCACAAATTCCTGGCACCTCCCGGCCTCCTGAGCACCACCCAGGAGAGCCCTGGTGGCACTTAGCACCGCGGTAGAGTCCCAACAGAAAAACAAAAGTTGTTCACTTGCAGAACTTAAAATGCAGTTGAAAAGAAAACAACTCAAAGAGAAGAGCTGGAAAGACAAATATATCTTGACACTCAATACAACAAATACCTGGACATACTTCTACCACTGAATCATCACAGCTAAAGAATCCAACAGGCCCTTCACACCACTCCAGGGCACTTATCAGCGAACCTAGGAGGACGGGGCTGCTCAGTCTAGACTAGCCACAGGGAACAAGAGGACGGAATGACAGAAGTCAGTGTGTCCAAGCACAGCAGTGTGGCAACACAGAACCAACATGCCAGGGAGTCAGAGAGGTGACTCAACTTTATTAATCACTTCCCATTATAGCCGCTTCAGACTCAAGTCCAGAGCATGCTACCACACTAAGTCATGCTGGGATCGGGGGAAATATCCTACAGTTCGTGGGGAAATGACGAGGGAGCTAAGAGAGCCAACAATCCCTCGAGTTCTCCGCTTCCACAATCCTATAGTCAGAATCACCCGATACATGTCTTGTTTACTGCGAAAGGTAACGAAGGTGTTCCTTTTCTTCTTCTTCTTCTTCTTTTTGCAAAGTCATCTTCTTTGTTCCTCTCCAGTCCACCCTACACACCACTGACAAAATCTTTCTGGGAAACAGAACTACCGACCAGCCAGGGCTTAAAACCCCTTCCAGGGTGCGTCTGTCTACGCAGCACGGAATATAACTGCCCGGCGCCGCCTCCTGCCTTACCTACTTCTCCTGTCTTCGGAACACAATCATCACATCAAGGTTACCTGCACCAGTTGGGCGATTTTGCTCCTTCGTGCTTTTGTCCATGCTGTTTTCTCGGCCTGTGATGCACTTCTTCCTGTCATCCGGACGGTACACCCTTAACTCATCTTTCAAGACTCAGCTCTAATTTCACGTCCTCCGGGAGGCCCTTTCCAAATCTCTGCATTTCCAAGGCAGAAGTGACCTTTAAGCCCTCCTGCGACACCCGGATTGTAGCATCGACCACACTGTGCTCCATCCCGACTGCATACTGACATGCGGGGCCGCCTGCTGCATCACAGCCTCGTACTAGCACCCAGGTACAACTCACGGACCCTCAATGCTCAGAAGAGGGGTCACAGGGAGGAGATCTTTCGCAGGAGACCTGAAGGCAGAGGCAGCAGAGGAAAGAAACAGGCGCAGAGGGCAGAAGGGAAGAACTGAGCGAAAAGTGGACGTTCGCCTGACTTTTTCTCTCTGTCTTCTGCATCTTGAACATCTGTAAACCTCCAGGACAGACTGACACAACTGTGGGGAGGGCACTCGCCTTGCACGTGGTCAACCAGGGTTTGATCCCTTCCGAGAGTCCCAGATGGTCCCCCGAGCCCACCAGGAGTGATCCCTGAGCACAGAGCTAGGAGTAAGCCCTGAGCACTCTCAGGCCCCAAAATAGAAACCAAAACAAACCAAATCAAACCTCACCTCCAAACCCAGGGTACCCACTTGGATCCACACCACCAGGAATGATCCCTGAGCGCAGAGCCAGAAGCCCTGAGCACCATCAGGTTGGTCCAAAGCCCAAAAAGAAAGAAAACAGCGAAGTTACACTGACAAAGGACTGCCCCCACCCCCCACAGCCTTCACAGTAAGGTCGATGTCTCTCTCCCAGTCTTCTCCCTTCCCCTCCTGATCCCACCCCTCCCATGCCAGCTCATCACCTCACGTCTCTCCACCTAGGACCCGTACCCCAAGGTATCTGATTCCTGCCCTAGTCAAAATTCCTCAGTGATCCACTATTTCCCATCATCTTAAGTGAGATCCCGCCAAGCCCAGCTCCGGCCCAACAGGGCAACCGTCCACTTGTTCCCCTATCCCGCTCAGCACCACCTCAAAACCATCGTTAAGAATATTCTTTTCAAGGTCCTGGCTATCCCTCAGCTCCACGATGCAGTGACTTTGTTGTTTTCTCTTCATCCATCATTACTAAATCCATCACAATCACTTAGAAGTAGCACTGTCCTCCCGTTGTTCATCCATTTGCTTGAGCGGGCACCAGTAACATCTTACAACAAATTGTGAGACTTGTTGTTACTGCTTTTGGCATATCGAATACATCACGGGGAGCTTGCCAGGCTTTGCCGTGCGGGTGAGATACTCTCGGTAGCTTGCCGGGCTCTCCGGGAGGGACGGAGGAATCGAACGTGGGTCGGCCTCATGCAAGGCAAAAAAACGCCTTACCCGCTGTGCTATTGTTCCAGCCCCACTTAGAAGTGACATCTCAAAAAATCTGAATTCCCAAGGTGTTTTTCTCAAGTGATTTCCTATCCAAATTCATTTCCTAAAGAAAAATTAAAGGGTAAGACATAAGCCCAAACTACACCGTTGAAAATAATCCTGTGGAAATTAAGATTTCTGACAGCCCACGTTACTGGAGGCTCAGAAAAACCAACTACTCCTGACATAAGAGGTGGGGAATAATCCTGAGACCATGATGTCATAAGTACACAGTCTGGGGATGAGGAGTTGGGAAACAACAAGAAAGCAATGAAAAGCTATGGTAAATGGTAAATGTGTTAAACATTAACTAGTTAAACATGGACACTTCTCCATTAAAATTTTTTTTTGATTAGCCATATTTTCAAACAAGTTTACTTTAAAAAGAAAAATCTGATTTTCAGTAGAATGCATATTGGGACAAGCCCCTCCAAAGCTCAATAGGATTTCTACAGATGGTGGGTTTTTTTTTTTTTTTTAACGTGCTAGGGATCAAACCAAGGAATTCACAGGTTTGGGGCAAAAATGTCTCATCACTGAGTCATATCCCCAGCCCTCATCCTGAGTTTTCGAGTGAAGACTCATTCAAGTCATGACACAGGCGTCAACTGCCAATGGCTCTCACACAACTCAGAAGCCACATTAGCCCCACACAGTCCTTGAAGTTTGGGTTTCATGACTATACTTAATAGTCCATCCACAAGCTGATTATTCATATTTTATGGGTTTCTAAAGCAAAATCCTTAATCCAAGATGCCTTCGGTACCCTCGCCTTACCACCTCGTATGACAACTAAAAACACAGATTCACTCGAGTTCAGTATTGAGTTCCTAAACAACAAAATTCATCTGGTTTTTAAAAAGTAACATCTTTAAGCCAAGAACTTACTAGCTTCTGATTCACCAAATGGATGCCTGTAACAGCAGAGATAAATGAAAATCTACTGCATGGATATTCCTCACCATGAATCCTACAGGAGAATCCGGCGAGAGTCTGGACACGTCCCCAGGGGAGCAGGTACAGTCGAGTAGGGGCACAGGCCGAACTCAGAAGAGCGAGTCAGGTGTATGCCCGTATCAACCGCACCAAAGCATCTTGTTTTCTGTTTGACCCCTGGAGCTCAGGAGGACCCAGAGTGAAGCAGAAGAACCCAACACACTTGTGCCTGCTACCTCTGGTCCAGAGTTCCTGGAGCAGAGGGCTCATGCCTCTCATGAAATCCAGCCTTTGTTCCAGGACCTACAATACTCCACTGACATTTGCATCAACACCCAGCAAAGTTTGGCCTCCAAGTGCCCTCTGCCCGCCTGCCTGGTCTGCCCATGACTTGACCGACCCACAATCAGTGTGACCGCCAGTGATTCCCCTCACCGGCACAACCTCAGTTGTTCACGGGACCACAGTGCCTGCACGCTCCACACTTTTGCTGGGTGAGGAGCTTTTCCTTTATGGCTGTCCCAGTTCTCTGGACAGCTCGCAGATTTGACAGAGAGATGGAGAAGGAAATTGTTCAAGGTCACGGCGTAAAAAGCAGAGCCGTGATTTGAACCGAGTACCACTAAGCCCACAGCCCAGGTCTCTATAACTAACTCTGATCCAGTCTCCCAAGTCCACCTGAAAGTTCATGGAATCATAAATCTTCCCTACATTACCCCAGTGGGGTTTTGCTTTTCTAGCCTTTATGTAATTCCATTTATAGCACATTAGACAGTTTTGTGTCTATTCCTAAATGTCAAAGCTTGTTATAATATTAAAAATGAGAGAGAGAGAGAGAGAGAGAGAGAGAGAGAGAGAGAGAGAGAGAGAGAAGAAAAGCGTTCGCCAAAGAGGCAGGCAGGAGGAAAGGGGTTGGGGGGGGTGATGGGAGGGAACCTGGGGACACGGGTGCTGGGAAGTGTCCACTGGCGGAGGGACGGGTGTTGGAATACTGTATGGCTGAAATCCAATCTTGAACGGCTCTGTAATGCTCTAAAAGTTTTTTAAAAAAATAATAAATCTTTATCTGCTTTATCTGCTTTGCCATTTATTTATAATTCTACCCGTTCTAAGATCAAGAACACCTGTTTTCACACCTCGCATATCCCCTAAAAGCCTGCTACTGGCGTATGGAGGCTTCTTTTAGTCACAGGAATGTTGAATCATTTGTCCAGCAGGTAAGTCTTGATTTAAAAACTCAACTCCCTTCTAGCATATTAAAAAAAAAAACAACTCAACAAAATCCAGGCATCAACTAAAATCACGCCAAAACTCCCTCTGCTTATAGCTGTCCACTACACAGGCTTGCGGCCTCTGAGTGTACGAGGCGCTGTGGAAAAGCTTCCCCCCATTCACTAGTGCCATAGCACTGAAGTCCCCAGAGGGCGGCCACTTCAAAGCACTGTTTCGGGATTTGGCCCCTGCTGGGGTGAATGGTGGTAGAAAGGGGGGCCCCTCAGTGTCTTCTGCCAGCATCCTTAGCAGGCTCCAGGCCAGTGCTCCAATACATTATTACCAAGTGACAGGGTCCCAGAGCATTCTGGAAACTTAGCATTCTAGTCACCGAGTTACTCCATCCTAATTCACTTGGTTAATCGCACTGCATCTCGGAATTCCAAACAAAGCCTCCTGAAAACTGATATAAGTGCAGGCTTTGAGGTACACACCCTTAACTTGAGGCTTATTCAACCTGTTTCAATCCCCACTAACAATGAATTATACGTGCACAACTCAACTAGGAAGGCTGGTTTCTGCAAAGAGAATGAGACTATACCAGGTATCATCATTAATACCCACACCAACCAATTCGCACGTGGAAACAATTAGAGATTCTGGGAAGGTCTGATTTTTTTTTTTAAGTTAGATCTTTTATCCTCCAAATCAAGTCTTCTTTCAGTACGGTCCCCCAAAAAAAGCGATGAAGGAACTTCAGGCAAACTTCCAAACTACTAGTGACACAATTCCATCGAAGTTCAATGCACAATGAGCCTTTATTGCTGATCAAGTGGCCTACCAGCAGACAACTGTTTGCTCAAGGAGTTGTCTGCTGATAACGCAAACCCCAGCCACCCAAGAGAACATCTGCATTACGTGAACCGGTAAGTCAGGCAACAACAAAATAAGTCAGTTTGGGGACACCGCCTCCCTCCCATCTTCCCTTCCTGCTTGAATGCAGAATGCCTAAAGTGGCTGTTTGATTCTAAATTATTCATGATAGTGGATAGCTGCCGAAGGAAGGTGCTAGAGAATCTAGAAATGGAAAAAGAAAATTGAAAACGAACCTATTTTCCTTCGGGTCTATCTTTTCAGCACCTTTACATTTTCAATGATCAGCAGCGTGAGCGAATACGGGTATCCATTTGCCACCTCTTAAGTACGGAGTAACCGGCCACGGAGGGAAGCACCCTAGGAGGTGGCCCAGTCCGGGGCTGGTTGGTGTTCAGCCCCCAGGGGCGCCCCAGGGACCCCGCTGATCGCACAGAGTCGCGCATCCTGCCAGGGAGCCGCACCGGCCCCCGGGGGCGCCCCAGGGACCCCCGCTGGTCGCACAGAGTCGCGCATCCTGCCAGGGAGCCGCACCGGCCCCCAGGGGCGCCCCAGGGACCCCGCTGACCGCACAGAGTCGCGCATCCTGCCGGGGAGCCGCACCGGCCCCCAGGGGCGCCCCAGGGACCCCGCTGACCGCACAGAGTCGCGCATCCTGCCCGGGAGCCGCACCGGCCCCCAGGGGCGCCCCAGGGACCCCGCTGACCGCACAGAGTCGCGCATCCTGCCCGGGAGCCGCACCGGCCCCCAGGGGCGCCCCAGGGACCCCGCTGACCGCACAGAGTCGCGCATCCTGCCAGGGAGCCGCACCGGCCCCCAGGGGCGCCCCAGGGACCCCGCTGACCGCACAGAGTCGCGCATCCTGCCAGGGAGCCGCACCGGCCCCCAGGGGCGCCCCGGGGACCCCGCTGACCGCACAGAGTCGCGCATCCTGCCCCGGAGCCGCACCGGCCCGCGGGTTGCCCGGCTTTAAAAAGCAACGAGGATGGAGCGCGCAACTTGGCGCACCCTGGACGGCAAACGCTCGATCCGAACTCGGATTCCTGGACCACCCGCCCCAAGCCCCTGCGACCTCCTTTGCTGGCTGGCGTGGAAACGCCTGGAAGTTCTTGAAGTCGGGCAGGACCGCGCGCGCTCCTCGGGGCCGGCCCGGGCGCCAGCTGCCCCCCGCCCCCCGTGCCACCCGAGAAGCGGGCACCGCGCGCCAGGGCAGGGCCGCCACCCCCGGGAGGGGCGCGGCGGAGGCGGAGTGCGGGGTCCGGCCCTGCCCTGCCCCGACGCCCCTCCCGCCAGGCCCGAGACCCGCGGGGCCACCAACCTCGGCCGCCGAGAACTTTCGCCCCGAAAGTGGCCCCGGCCCGCGCCCCCACGTGCGCGCGCGCCCCCCGCCCGCCCCTCCCCGACGGGTGGCGGCGCCGGGGCGGGGGCGGGGGCGGGCGCGGCCGCTCGGGCGCGGGGAAAGTTCGCGAGCGCGCGGGGGGCGGGGCAGGGCGGGGGCTCCGTTACCCGCGCGACTCCCGGGGGGCGCTAGGCCCGGCCGCGGCTCCTCATCCCGCTGCGTGACCCCGGCCCGGGCCGGACGCTGCCCGGACGCGCTGGCGGCCGCTCCGCGCGGGGCCGGGACGCGGGGCCAGGCGGGGCCGAGGCGGGCGGGCGCGCTCGTTGCCCCGGGGCTGCCGCCGGCGCCTTCCACGCGCGGCCGCCGCCCCGACTCCGGCCGCAGCTCCTGGATCGGCGGCTCTCGGCCGGCCGGCCGGAAACTAACTCACGCCAGTTTCCGGCCGGAGCGGGTTGGCGGTAACACAACGGGCGGGCGCCCTCCCCCACCCACCCCCGCCCTGCTCCGCCGGCCCCGCCCCGCCCCGTGGAGGCCCCGCCCCGCCCCGTGGAGGCCCCGCCCCGCCCCGTAGAGGCCCCGCCCCGCCCCGTAGAGGCCCAGCTCCGCCCCGCGGAGGCCCCGCCCCACAGAGGCCCCGCCACGCCCCGTAGAGGCCCCGCCCCACCCCGCGGAGGCCCCGCCCCGTAGAGGCCCCGCCCCACCCAGTGAAAGCCCCGCCCCTGCAGGCCCCGCCCCGCCCCGTGCCGGCCCCGCACCACCCCGCGGAGGCCCCGCCCCGTGGAAGCCCCGCCCCTGCCGGCCCCGCCCGGCCCCGCCCAGCCCCGCGGAGGCCCCGCCCCGCCCCGCCCCGCCCCGCCCCACTGCGCCGCCGCTTCCCCGGCCGCCGGGAGTTGGGGGCTCTGTCCTAGACCCCTGGTCCCGGGAGTTCTCGAACTCGCGCTCTAAGGGCCCACGGCGGACTCTTGGGACTTTCAGGTCGAACCGGTTGGCTCCGCTTTTGCGGGGAGAAGCGGAAAAGGGAGGGAGAGTTGGAGACTGCGTGGGGGTGGGGGGGCGGGGGGAAAAGGCTTCCGAAAAACGTTGGGATCCTGGGGACCCCCGCACGGTCGTTCGGACCCACCCACCCACCGGGAACCTGCAACTCCCGGACCGGTCCCCGCCGCCTGTGCGCTCCTGCAGGGAACGTGCCCTGCGCCGCGATCGATTGTGAGATCGTGTTGCTGCCACCGTTGCCTTAGGTGGCCAGAAGAGCCCTCGTGGAGGGAGCATTTCAGTGACGTCTTTCAACGGCCTTGCAGGGTAATTTAACAGGCACAAAGCCCCTACTGTGTGCAAGACGCTGTGCTCACGGGCACTGGAGGCACGGAAGTGGAAATGACTTAAGGCGTTGCATGCAACTTAGCAGGGTTTGAGCCCCTGGGGGGTTTGGTCTGCATCTCATGTAGTCTTCTGAGCACTGCCGGGAGTCATTGCTTAATGCTCCTGAGCATCAACCGAAAACAAACAAAAAAACCCCAAAACAACCCTCCCCCCCCATGAAACTCCCGAGATTAAAGAATCTTACTTTTTAGGCTGGAGCAATAGCACAGCGGTAGGACGTTTGCCTTGCACGCAGCCAGCCCTGCCGGGTTCTGTTCCTCAGCCCAAGCTATGACAGTATCTCTCCGGTGAAGTATTCCATATGCCAAACACAGTAACAAGTCTCACAATGGAAACATTACTGGGCCTGCTGGGGCAAATGGGTGAACAACAGGAGGACAGTGCTACAGTGCTACATTTTAGTAAAATAGGTGGAACAATTCTATAGGGCAAAGAACTCATATATACTGTATATATATATGAGTTACAGTGAGTTATGACTATCAAAACATTAAGCTCTTAAGCCGGAGTCTGGTGTAGGATGTTAGCTCTAAGCGTTTAAGGCTTCATCAATGAACTGCCCCTTTCCCTCCTCCCAGAGAAGCTTACTAAGCTCTTGATAGCATCCCTAAGTGAGTTAAAGTTTATCTTTAACCTTTCCTTTGTGCTTTACCTCTCTCATGGTCACAGTTCCCCAAGTCAGTCTTAGTTACTCACAAGCCAAGACTTCCTGGTAAAAGGTAAGATAAAGGTAAAGGCCCTCCCGTTGATCGTCGATTTGCTCGAGCGGGCCCAGTAACGTCTCCATTGGAGACTTTGTTGTTACTGTGTCTGGCATATCGAATACTCTCGGTAGCTTGCCGGGCTCTCCGAGAGGGGCGGAGGAATCGAACTCGGGTCGACCATGTTGGCTGCGTGCAAGGCAGACGCCCTACCCGCTGTGCTATCGCTCCAGCCCAAGACTTCCTGGTAATTCTGTATTTTGCATTTGTAGTTGATTACTTCTTTTCTATTTCCCCTCTGGCCTTTTTAGATTTTACTATGGAGCAATGCTCTTTGGTTAAACACAGAAAGACCATTAATGCTATGCTCCTAATACTTGGGAGTTGATTGACTGAAATATATCTGCTCTTGGGCATAATTACTTCATCATAATTACTCGACTCAGGCTTCAGTTGCTGTAGTTTCCTAACACCCCAAAAGGGAGGTCCCACGGTGGGATTGGGATGGACCCAAGGCGAGTGTTGCAAGTATTGATAAGAAGTAAACTTAATTGTTTAACAAATACAACTAGAGGGAAAGACGATAGCAATGTGAATGTCCCTGAGAGACCGGTGTCTCCTTAAATTAATCTCCCCAAGAGAACGGCCTCTGCCAAAGGTTTTATCTCTGTAAATGCCAATTATACCTATGTACTATATCTCAACTCCCCTTAGATGTTCTGTAAGTATGTTGGAAGCTCTGCGTTAAACGGGCCATTTTCACAATCAGTCTGTGGTCCCCTGTCTCTTTGTGTCTCTGCTGGGGAGGCCTCGGGAGGACAGGAGGCAGCTCTCGGCCAGGCCACCAAGTGCAGGCCACCGAAAGCAAGGGATACGCAGCACCCTCACAGTCTGGAACTTAGCAAACCCTCTTTCCAGCTTGTTGACGGAATAAATAAGGAGACTGATTTAGATTTATACATTTATAAATCTATGATTTGCATTTATAAAGAAGAATGACTGATTTAGATTTATAGATGAGGCGCTTCAAAAACCTTCCACCTATCTTAGGTTTCAGATCCAAGGCCCTGTCAGGATGACTTTATGCTCATCTCTTAACTGTCTTTTCGGGTTTTTTTTTTTTTTGAACTTGCTATCAAGATGTAGCAAGACCAGGCCCAGTGCTCACAGGCACACTCCAGGCTTGGTACAAAGCAGACTTTTTCTTTTACTTTTTGGCCATGATCACAAGAAGGTGCCCAATTTGAAAGCTGGCCCAAGTTGCCAGTCAAATGCATCTGGATGACCACGTTTTCCAGGCTTGCCTGGACACTGAGGGACCAGAACGTGGCAGGGCCTCTGTGGCTTTGCCCCTGTTTTCTTGCTGTGGCCATCCATCTTGCTGTTAGTTATGCAGTTGCTCAACGAGCTGTTTGTTTTGGGGGCAACCCCGCTGTGTGGGTGACACTGTGGTCAGCTGGGCTGAGAGCCAGGTCACCTGGGTTCTGCATCCAGCTCGTGGCCCCTTGCCCACAGAGTGGCTTCTGTTCCTGTGTGGCCGTCTTTCTGCCTAGAAACCAAGGGCTTTGGTGACATGCAGCCAGGCATGTGGGCTGTCACACTGCCCGTGCTCAGGAGCAGCTGTCAGATGTGTTCTCCGAAGTCAGACATGGCTGAGGATTCTTGGCTGGCCTGCCAGAGAGGAATAGTCACGAAGCAAAGTGAAAGCATCAGAGAAAACCCTCACCACGGGGCCAGGGCCACAGACCTGACGGTGGTTCAGCACAAAGTTCTTTCGCCTCAGAGATCTGTTTTGCTCTCCTTTCAGCAATTCTGAGAGCTGCTCAGGGAACTTCCTAAACTTTCACTCTTACACAAGAGCACAAAAAACAAACTTAAGATAAACATTTCTGCACTGGACAATAGACTGAATAGGGGGAAATCTTCAGATAACATTTTCTGCTAAACCAGGAAAAAATGGTAAATTTATGCATTTGTTATAGAAAATCAAACCAAAATAATTTCTGTTCCACTATTACAGTATAATTCACGCCAATAGCTCTGTAAAGATGGCTGTTGGTTTGTTTGTTTTGCTTTGGGGCCCCACCTGGGAGAGCTAAAAGCTTATTCCTGGCTCTGTGCTCAGGGATCACTTCTGGTGGGTTCAGGAAACCATATGGGGTATTGGAGATCAAACTTGGGTCAGCCAATTGCAAGGCAAATGCCCTACCTGCTGTACTATCACTCCAGTCCCAGGTTGGCTATTTTTAATTAAATTACATACTAAATGTGTGTAGAAATCCCAGATTGACTAACTCAGAATTTTTGAAAGTGGTGACCAAGAATCTCTACATTTTCCAAAATATTGACAACTGTTATAGTGTAAATACATTTCTACTCTCTGACCCACTCCTAGGTACTTGCCCTCTAGGAATGAAAACATATCCACACAATGATAAATACATGCATCATAACAGCTTTATTCCTAAAAAACTGACCTGGAGACACCTCGACTATTACCAGCTGAAAGAAACAGCATAAATGCACTGTTCACATAGCAGAATATATTTCTTTAGTTAGTTTGGTCCACGCCTAGCAAGACTCAGGCACTGTAGCACTGTCCTCCCCTTGTTCATCGATTGGCTCAAGCGGACACCAGTAATGTTTTCATTGTGAGACCTGTTGTTACTGTTTTTGTCATATTATTTAATATTTAATAGCTTGCCAGTCTCTGCCATGTGGGCGGAATACTCTTAATAGCTTGCTGGGCTCTCCAAGTGGGGCGGAGTAATCGAACCCAGGTCCGCGGCGTGCAAGGCAAACGTCCTACCCACTGTGCTATCGCTCCAGCCCGTACTCACTCTGGTTTCTCTTCAGATCGCATAAATCTCACCCACCAGTTGAGGGGTGAGAGCAGAATGAAAGAGAAATGGGTGAAACACTTATGAAAATAAGCTCCTGGTTTACAGCGTAGATTTCTTAGCTCAGTACAATGTTACTACACAACATTCCTGTCTTGTCCTAACTTCAGGATAAGGCTTGCTAATTTCCGTCTCCAGATTTGTGTTTTCCTTCTTTCTGGTCATTTGTTTACTTTCTTCTGTTTCAGGTGCCAGGCCTGACCATGCTCGGGGAATGTTCCTGGCTTTGTGCTCAGGACTGACCCCTGGTAGTGACCACATGTGGTGCTGGGGATCGAACCAGGACAGCCATGTACAAGACACAGACTTCTCTCTTGTGCTTATGTCTCTGCACTTGTGTATTTTTCTTTTTTTTCTCTCTGGCGCCGGAGCGATAGCACAGCGGTAGGGCGTTTGCCTACGCAGCCGGCCCAGGCTAGCCGGGTTCGATTCCTCCGCCCCTCTCGAAGAGCCTGGCAAGCTACCAAGAGTATCTACCAAGTGTATGTTGCCCGCATAAGCCTGGCAAGCTCCCCGTGACGTATTCGATATGCCAAACACAGTAACAACAAATCTCACAAAAGAGACGTTACTGGGCCCGTTGGAGCAGCTCGATGAACAACGGGAGGACAGTGCGACAGTGCTACATCTCTCTCTGAACCAGTATTTATTTTTATTTTTTAATTTTCAGCATTTTTATTGAGGTACTGGGATTTACAATGCTGCTAATTATATTTTTTATGCATACACCCTTCCAATACGACACCCATCTCCAGAAAGCCTGCCTCCCTTGGGGCTCCAGAGGGCCCCTTCCAATTCCCAACCCCATGAAAGCTCAGTTCTATAGATAAAACCTTCAGTTCCGGTGACCGACAATTTGTTGTCCTCTTACTACATTCATTTCTTTCTTTCTCTCTCTTTCTCTTTCTTTCTCTCATTTTTAGGCCACACCCAGTGGTGCTCAGGACACCATATGTGGGGATTATCCTTAACCCTATACTATCTCTCTGGCCTCAGTATGTTCCTTTTTTATTCCACATATGGGAAATATTTGTGTGTGTATGTATATGTGTGTGTGGACATAGTGACACCTACACACAGAGATGAATAGAGCTAAAACCCAGAAATTACGCAAAATTGTAACTCAAGTTGAAAAAGTAAGTTTCTTTCAAAAACTTTTATATTTTAAAAACATAAATTTTGTCATATTTATACATTTAAAAATAACGTTATGAGTGATTCTGTGCTCATAAATTTTTAATTTTACATAAAGAGATAAATGTTACGAATGTAAAATTTTGAAAAGTGAAGAGAATTAAGAATATTTTAAGGGGAAATCTGACAGGACCTATGAAGGTATAAAAGTGTGTTTTATTGTAAGGGAATATTGCCTTTATGTTAGAAAATATTATAGATACTGCTTAAGTACTTGTGTTAATAAGTAAAATATTTGGGGGAACACAGTGGTACTCAGGGGTTACTCCTGACTCTACACTCAGGAACCACTTCGTATGGCTTGGAGAGCCATATGGGACACCGGGAACTGAACCCAGGTCCACATGCAAGACCAGTGCCCTACCCAATGTACTATCACTCTGCCCAATAAGTGAAATATTTTATTTTATTTATTTATTTATTGCTTTTTTTGGGGTCACACCCGGCGATGCTCAGGGGTTACTCCTGGCTCATGCACTCAGGAATTGCTCTTGGCGGTGCTCGGGGGACCTGGGAATCGAACCTGTATTGGTCATGTTGGCTGCGTGCAAGGCAAACGCCCTACCCGCTGTGCTATCATTCCAGCCCCTGGTGAAATATTTTAATTAAAATATCCATGAATGTTAAAAATAAAAGACCTGTTCAGACTTAGAATAGTCAATATAAGCGAAAAACTAATTCATCACTGGAAACATAAAATACTGTAGTAATTTTGAAATGAAGAGCGCTGGGTGTTAGGTGCTGAATTCAGGAGCCGTGTTTGGGCCTGTTCATATGGTGGCAGTCTGGCGTGGAGGTTGCAAGGACCAAGGACCAGTTCCACAAAGGCCCAGAGATGTCAGTCTGGTGAGTGATCTCAGCTGGATAGGCCAGGAGCAAGCACACATCGGGAGGTGGCCGAGCCTGTCGGTGTGACCTGTGTGTTTTCCTTTCTTTACTATCAGTGCGGGCTGGAGCGATAGCACAGCGGGTAGGGTGTTTGCCTTGCATACAGCCAACATGGCCAACGCGAGTTCAATTCCTCCGCCCCTCTCAGAGAGCCCCGCAAGCTACCCAGAGCATCTCTCCTGCACGCCAAAGCCTGGCAAGCTCCCCTTGGCGTATTCAATATGCCAAACACAGTAACAACAAAGTCTCACGATGGAGATGTTATTGGGCCCGCTCGAGAAAATCGATGAACAACGGGAGGACAGTGACAGCGACTATCAGTGCCATCCTAGTAAATTCTAATTTCTCATTTTACAAAAATTTAATTTCTCTTTTACTAAAAACGGGCAGATTTCTCTACCTGGGAAAAGCTCTGACCTGTGTAGCATTTAATAATCTCCACCCTGACAGTTTCAGGTCCACTCTGATGCCCTGAGCAGGACCTGGGAACTTACCCATCAGCGCTCGGCCACCAGCTAGGCACATCACCGCAGCACACCCCACTTGCTCTTCTGTCCATAAGGATTGTCCCTGCAGTCCAAGGCCCGACTGCATCACCACCATCCCCACCCCTTTAAAGAATTCCTATAAATTCCGAACCATGAATAACCAATCAACTGAAATCTAACCATTACCTTGAATTACTCGTTTCTCAAATATTTGCTCATAAACCAACTATTTAATCAAGGAAAAATAAATCTAGAAAAAGTTGAGATAGCAATAGAGAGGAAAATAACTTAAAACCAGGGAAATAGCTTAAAACGTGTGGAGGCTGAGGCGGCGTGGCGCAACACACCCCCTCCCAACACACACACAACACATGCTGGGAGTTGCATTTAGCCCCTCCTGCTGTGGTCCCTCCCCACTCTACACACACACACACACACACACACACACACACACACACACACACACAAACAAATAAGTAGCAGGAGAGAAGAGCTTTAGGACACCATTTCCATTCTCACCGGTTTTGGTGGATTGGCAGGAGAGGAGAGGGGAGCCGCTGAATAGTGAGCTCTGGAGATCACCAAGGGCTTTAATGTGAACAGAACTTGTCAGCTCCCAATTCCTGCCAGTGCTGGGCCCCTGCAGAGCTCTGTGAGGACACTAGAGGACTCTTGGGTAAGAATGGACCAGTTCCTACTCAGGTCTTGACGAATCCCCTGTCAGAGCAGGTTCCTACAGCCGTCAGAGGCCTAGTGGTGATGAGGAAGGTCAAGGAGCCCATTTCTGAAGTGCTGAAGAGATCACGAGCTACTTACCCCGCCAGAATGTCAGCCAGAGAGGTCGACTGCCTCCCCTTCCAGGTGGCAGACCCTCAGGTTTGGGGGAAAAGCAAATCATTTAGCTGTTAACACATTGCGACGATGAGGAAAGGTGGAGAGTGGTGTGATTGACTCACTCCATCCCTCGAGGAGGTCAGAGGAGGAGGCAGACCAAGTTCAGGCTGCCAGACAGAGTGTTCAAGCTGAAGTAGAGAAGATTGCACAAAATTCCTCATTTTGTGTGGCCAATGGTCCGTATTGAACTGTATATGTACTACACACTAAGAATGTTTCTTTTAATGGCCAAGATTAGTACCAGGAATTTTACTTCATGGCTTGGAGGCCAACAACACATGCTAGGGGAAAAGGGAGCTCAGATAGAGAAGAGAACACCAAATAAAGGGTGTTGGGAGGATCCTCCCAGGATGGGAGAAGCGTGCTGAAAGTAGACTATAGGCCAAACATGATTGTCACCCATTGCCTCTTTTGCAAACCACAGGACCCAAAAGGAGAGAGAGAACAAAAGGGAATGCCCTGCCACAGAGGCAGGGGGGAATGGGGGGAATGGGGGTGGGAGGGATACTGGGATCCGTGGTGGTGGGAAATGGGCACTGGTGGAGGGATGGGTTTTTGATCATTGTATAATTGAAACTCAAGCACAAAAAATTGTAAGTCTACAACTGTACCTCATGATGTCTCATTAATAAAAATTTTAAAAAAAAAGAATGTTGCTTTTGTTTCTTAAATGATGAACACGTGTCTCTTTCACCACATTGCAAAGTTCTGGGTTGAGTGATTTTGGAGTTGGCATGAATGAGACTCTCCCCGGTGCTACAGCCTTTGATTACTGGACTGAACACTCAGCCTGTTGCCATGTTCACATGATCTTGGGAAAGCCAGGAGACCATCGCAACTTCTCAGAAGTCCAGGATATTATTGTGGCTAGAAAGAATATGAAGTTGAAAGCTGTCATCTGTCAACTTCAGTTGCTTTGGGTTGTATTTACTCTAGAGTATTGGGTAACCTTCCTAGTCTGAGAAGAGAAGGAAGGAGTAGAGCTCAGAAGAAAGGAGTAGAAAAAGTCCAACGAAGAAAGGATTCACTAAAAGGACCTAAAAGAAACATCTAAGAGCAGAGTGATGTTTAAAAAATCGCATTGACTATGGAAATAGAGCCACGTTTTAAAAAACTCACTGACTATGGAAAGAGAGAGAAAGGACAGTTGAGGGACCAGATCATGCTGACTCAGAGACGCTCTCACGGTGCCGTTTTCATGGGCTTTTGCCCCAGCAGTGCCCTTCCTGCTTTCCCTTTGGATGGAGTTCACTCACCGAAGGAACTCTGCCCTGACTTGCGAGTCAGTGCTCCTAATGCCAGTCAACAGTCTGCCTGCTTGAAGGAGCTTTCATGAGCAAAACTCTGCTTAGAGTCCAGATCCTCTGCAGAGACATGTGCCCTTTCCCTTACCCAGGAAGAAAATTGAAGGTGACCCAGACAAATAGGACAAAGCGGCCTTTGACGAGACATTCATGACTGAGAGCAGCATAAAGAGCTGATTCTCGCCACCCATACGGCACATTCTCTCGTGGGTTTCCTACTTTCTGTAAGATTTTTCTTTTGATCTTTAATTTCCTCCTCCCCTTCTTTAGGCGAATACTATTTTCAGGCTGTTGTGCAGCAAATAACTTCGATTCTTCCGCCCCTCTTGGAGAGCCCGGCAAGCTACCGAGAGTATCTCAACCGCACGGCAAAGCCTGGCAAGCTCCCCGTGACGTATTCAATATGACAAAAACAGTAACAACAAGTGTCACAATTTGTTGTGAGACGTTACTGGTGCCCACTTGAGCAAATGGATGAACAACGGGAGGACAGTGCTACAGTGCTACTGGACACGAGAACGTGACGGTTACTTCTTAACAGAGAAGCACAGCCCAACTAATTAATATTCCATGGTGGGGTCTATTCCCGTGTAATACCTCCCTACATACACGCATGTGTGTGCACATGTGCACACACACATGCTGGCACACACGTACATATACATATATATGCATGTACTCACAGTCTCAGTGTGTCACTAGTGTCTGATTAAACCTCAGCTGGTTGGGCTCAATTGTGTGACAGTGATTCATCATATCCATTGATTCATCGTATTTAGTCCTCCCAATTCTTTTTTCTTTTGGATTTTGGGCCTCACCTGGCAGTGCTCAGGGGTTACTCCTGGCTCTGTGCTCAAAATCACTCCTGGTGGTGCTTAGGGGACCATATGGGATGCCAAAGATCAAATCTGGGCTGGTCACATACAAGACAAGGACCCTCCCTGCTATACTATGGCTCCGGCCTATCCTTCCAATTCTTAAAACTGTAGACACATCTCATTACCCTCCAACCAAGGCTTCTGTAAAGTAACTCACAGCAAATCTCCTGTCTTTGATCTCTCTCTTCTCCTTCTACCCTTCTTGCTTTGCCTAAAATTCAGATCTGCTCTCATCATTCCCAGTTTGTTTTCAATTGTAGCAGAAGAGAAATTACTAATACTACTAATAATAGCTATAGAATATTATTATGTTTTTGTAGGAGTATTACTATTTGAACCCGACTCCCCGCGCCTGGGTGTTCCTTCCCGGAGTCCCTTGGAGGGGAGCGGGTTGAGCTTTCCTCCCCGCCCCGACCAGGGCTACGGCAGCTGAAGACCTCCAGGACCAGCCACCAGCATGCTGAGACCACTCTCCGCACACATGAAGGTACTGGCAGAGGGACAAAGCCACGCGGGTTCCGGGGCCGAGACCTCCAAGCCTACTCGAATTGGAGTCGAGCATCCTCCACCCAGATCCTCCAAATTCCAGTAGGCGGGGGTCACACCCACCACCTGGCCCCCTGGCGCCGTGTAATCCCATCAGCGGCCAAGACTCAGAGACTATAAAATCCAGATCCCAGACGAGAACAGTGCAGTCTCTGCCCCCACGCCTGGGTGTTCCTTCCCGGAGTCCCTTGGAGGGGAGCGGGTTGAGCTTCCCTCCCCGCCCCAACCAGGGCTACGGCAGCTGAAGACCTCCAGGACCAGCCACCAGCATGCTGAGACCACTCTCCGCACACATGAAGGTACTGGCAGAGGGACAAAGCCACGCGGATTCCGGGGCCGAGACCTCCAAGCCTACTCGAATTGGAGTCGAGCATCTTCCACCCAGATCCTCCAAATTCCAGTAGGCGGGGGTCACACCCACCACCTGGCCCCCTGGCGCCGTGTAATCCCATCAGCGGCCAAGACTCAGAGACTATAAAATCCAGATCCCGGACGAGAACAGTGCAGTCTCTGCCCCCGCGCCTGGGTGTTCCTTCCCGGAGTCCCTTGGAGGGGAGCGGGTTGAGCTTTCCTCCCCGCCCCAACCAGGGCTACGGCAGCTGAAGACCTCCAGGACCAGCCACCAGCATGCTGAGACCACTCTCCGCACACATGAAGGTACTGGCAGAGGGACAAAGCCACGCGGGTTCCGGGGCCGAGACCTCCAAGCCTACTCGAATTGGAGTCGAGCATCTTCCACCCAGATCCTCCAAATTCCAGTAGGCGGGGGTCACACCCACCACCTGGCCCCCTGGCGCCGTGTAATCCCATCAGCGGCCAAGACTCAGAGACTATAAAATCCAGATCCCGGAACCGCGCGGCCGCAAATGCGGCCGCGCAACATCTTATTATCTTATTCCTACTTTGGACAAACTTGCAGGCTATCGAATGTAGCCTGCCCACAGGGCAGAGTCTGGCAAACTCCCCGTGGCCTACCAAATATGCCAAATACCAGTAACAATGATGGGTCTCATTCTCCTAAAGAGCCGTGAATATAATCTCAGGGCTAGGATGAAAGAGACGTTACTGGGGCCTGCTCGAGGCAATCGACGATTAACAGGATGATGAAATGAAATGAAATTACTATTTATTCAGCCATTGATTAAGCTGATTGAATTGGGCATGAACTCCACACCTTACTTTATTTTTTTCCCATTTTTATAATTTCATTTATTGAATCACTGTGAGAGTAGTTACAAAGCTTTTGGGTTTAAGTCTCAGTCATACAGTGAAACACCTGTCTCTTCACCAGTGCCCATTCTCCACCACCAAAAACCCCAGTATACCCCCCATCCCACACCCTCCCCCTACCTGTGGGGCAGATGATTTCCACATTACTCTCTCTTTACTTTGATTACATTCAATATTTTGGCACCAGACCCACTATTATTATTTGGGATTTTACTCCAACACTCAGATCTGACAAAAAGGCAACAGTAGACAATTTGTTTTCTACACTGATTATGAATAACATATGATGTCATGCGGCCGCAGTTGTGGGCATGTGATTTTGGAATTCCCAAATTTTAACAATTAAATCTGGAGGCATTTCTGCCAAAAGCCGCTGGGTTCCGAGATTTGTTTCTGAGTCTCTTGGATCATGGCCGTTAAGCAGCTTGATCAGAAGCCAGAGAGGCCGTTCGTGGGTGGCGACTCAAGGTCTTGTTGGGGTGGGGAGGAAAGGGCTGGCTCCACCCCCATCCCGTGAGGCCCCGCGTGTCTCATCACTGTGGGCCCAAACCTGACTGTCCATGGCCTCTGGAAGATGGTGGCCACCCAACTGCCAAGGGAGAGCAGGAGGAGGGACAACACCCTTTCACCCCTGGGGTGGTCTGGTGCTGGTAACCCATTGTGGGGACCGGACGCATTTCTGCCAAAAGCTGCTGGGTTCCAAGATTTGTCTTTGAGTCTCTGGGATCATGGCCGTTAAGCAGTTCAATCAGGAACCAAAGAGGCCATGCCTCCAATTATATAGCTGAGCCAGAGGTGGTTTGTGGGTGTGTCTCCCACATACCTAACTTTTGGCCGTTTACTTTCTTGGTAAATTCTGCCCCAAGTTTTTGGGGTCTGGCCAAAGGTACAGCAGAAATTTTGGGGTATCTGGAAGTCTGAAGGTACCATCAGGAAGTGGATGTACTCGCCTCACAGGTACAGACTGACCTGCTGGCGGCACCATACCCCCTAGAATATTATTTTAAGTACACCAACTACAGCAGTGGGGCATTTGCCTTGCACGCAGCCAACATGGCCAACTTGAGTTCGATTCCTCTGCCTCTCCCGGAGAGCCCAGCAAGCTACCAAGAGTGTCTCGCCCGCATGGCAGAGCCTGGCAAGCTACCCGTGATGTACTCGATATGCCAAACACAGTAACAACAAGTTTCATGATGGAGATGTTACTGGGCCCGCTCGAGCAAATCGATGAACAACGGGAGGACCGTGATACCGTGATACACTAACTACTAAAATTAAACTGGTTTAACATTAAATAAAATTTAATATATTCATGGGCTGGCATTACTCTTCCTGAAGGACTAATCAAATTCAGAGTTCATAATTTGCTTTAGATTACAGTATACAATGAGAAAGAAAATTTATTTAGGGCCCAAGATATAGTACAGCAGGTAGGGTACTTGCATTGCATGTGGCCAGCCTGGGTTCTATCCCCAACACCCATATGGTCCCCTGAACCCCAACAGAAGTGATTTCTGAATCGAGAGCCAGGAGTAAGCCCTGAGCACTGCCAAGTGTGGCCCCAAAACAAAACAAAACAAAAACAACAAAAAATTAAATCAAAGCTGTTAGACTAGAGAGTTGTGGACTAGAACACAGGCTTTGCCTGCAGAGGCCTTGGTTCAGTGGCCACATGATTTCCTCTAGCACTGCTAGGACCACCCTCCCTCTCCCCCCTACGGACCCAGACAAGCAGAGCCCCTAAGCGCTCCCTCAAAACAAAAGTAAAGAAAGAAAAATTTTAGAAATAAACTAAGATATTGGGCTCTAGGTTTGGCCCTGCATGTATGTGGTCTCTCCCTCCAAAACAAAAGTAAAGAAAGAAAAATTTAAGAAATAAATTAAGATATTTGGTTTGGCCCTGCATGTATTTTCTATGTCTTTGTCAGTGGCCTCGGCATGCCCTCTCACTTTTGGGGTCTCCAGTCGTACAACAGGGGAATCTGTTACATGCCTGAGAAAGGAGCACTTGCAGGGCTTCAGGACAAAGAGCACAGCCCGAGGCTTCCTACTGCCCATGCCCTCCCTTTCTCCACAGGCCTCTCATGGGGAAATTGCTAATAAGGAAGGTCCAGATAATTAGGAGGTGGACCTGGAACCAAGGAGAAAATCACTGGAGACAATGGCCTGGTGTCCAGCTTAGTAAAATGGGCATCCAAACAGAACAGTCGGTAGAGCCTGTGTACATGGAGGCTAGACAGTGACCAGCAGGGGCAAGGGAAAGGCGAGGGCCGGATCAGCAATAGGGGAGCAGTAGCAAAGGGCCATTTGCAGGTGACAATCCACATGCCCAGTGACCTCCTGCCTCTGGTCCTGCAGTTCAGAGAGCACTACCCTGCCTGTCATAGCTGTCATATCCTCTCCTCACAGGATGAGGAGTCTGTGGGATCAGAAGGACTCAGATGATGATAAGGAGGCCAGGACCCCTTTGCACACCTCCAGGGGCCTGCTCTCAGGGTCTGTGAGACTCTTGCCAGAGTCCAGATTCCCAAGGATCATCTGCTATGCGCCAGCATTCTGTCCGGTGCCTCATTCCTGGTAGTGCAGTCATGGTCCACTTGAACCTTCCCAATGAAGGTTTGTGAAAGTGGAAGGACAAAGCTTATTGAATATAACAACTTATTGAGCTTATGTATTAAATTTAAAGCATGAAAACAACGGGTTGGAGACTTTATTTGTACTCCATTATTTTTGTTTGTTTATTGAAGGGGCTGGACCACACCCTCTGGTACTTAAGGGTTACTCCTGGCTCTGCACTCAGGAATTACCCTTGGCAATGCCCAAAGGACCACATGGGATGGTGGGGATCAAATTGGGGTTAGCTGTATACAAGGCAAGTGCCTTACCTGCTGTTCCATTCTCTGGCCCCTCTATTTGTACTCTTGCCCCAGGCCCTGAAAGTGTGAGGGACGGGCCTATACAGAGACTACTGGGACAGAGAACTCGACATGGAAGGAAGACACGTGCTTCTCTGCTATTTATTTCAAAGCTTTGACTGTCAAAATCACAATCACTGATTGATCTGGAAAAATTTCCTTAGAGCCAAGTTGACCCTATTGAATGATTTTTCTGTATCTGAAGGCAAACGTTCTCCCCAACAAGGTTTTGTGTAGCAAATAACTAGTCTCTGGCATAGCAGGGAGGATGTTTGCCTTGCACGCAACGGACCAGAGTTAGATCCCCAGAATCCCAAATGGTTCCCTGAGCACCTCCAGGAGTAATTCCTGAGTACAGAGACAGGAGTAACTCCTGAATATCACTGGGTGTGGTCCCCAAACAAAAAATGCCCCCAAAATGAGTCATACCGTTGATTTCTTCATTTCCAAGCATGGCTGTGGATTCCGACCTCTAACTGACCTTATCTGGCTCTCCTCAAAGCCTGGTGGGCACTGTGCCCACTCTCAAGAGGCGTAACCTCTGGCTCTCCTCTCGCTTCAATAGTCAGCTTTCTTTATTTTTAAATTTATTTTTTAAGTTGTCACAATAATTTATTACATATTTCAACACAAATTCCATCACCTTACACCTTCCCACCACCATTATTTTGAATTTTCCCACCACCACCAAACCCCCCAAAGCAGGTCCTAAATCATTTATTTTGTATTGTTTATTATGAATAATCCACTAAAAGTGATCCCAAAAAGTTTCCTTAGAAGAAAGTGTGTGAAAATTGTTGTATTTCACCCTGGAGCCATTAAGCCCTTGTATAAGAGGTTACTAACATAATGTTACAGGGTGAGCCTTTGTGTGCTAATTTTTTTTTTAAATCAGGATGAGATCGATTGCCTTCTATTTTACACTTCATCAAATGTGGTGTGTGGCGTACAGCAGTGGTGTAGAGTTTGAGATGTCTCACGGCCGCGAATGCAGCCACACACTCCAGGAATTCTAAAATTTTAAATAGGATGATAGAGCTGGAGTTAGATTTTTAACTGAATGGAGCCACTGGATCATGGCTGTTAATGTGTTTAAATGGCGCCCAGAGGCAGTTCTTGGGTGTGAAAAGGGAGAACAGGGAGATGAGAGGGAGGTCACCCATCCCCAACTCCATGAAAGCCTGGAGATTTCAGTCACAAAACTTGCTACCTGAGTTTTCCAGCAGATTCAGTCTCATGAATGAGGCTCTTCCTGTGCCTATGGAGATCAGCTGTGAGGATGGTGGTGATTGGGTTCTGAAGGTTTTTGGCTGACGGGGTTCATATGGGGCAGGTGGAGGGACTCACCACCCCCTCCGGGATGCTCAAATGAGATCCAGCCTGGTACAGGGTGAGGAGGCATCTCTGAAGTTTGTGAATAGCCATACTTCTAATCAAAAGAAAGTCATCTATATTTGTTGGTTTCTTTGTTTTGCGGCCAAGCCTAGTTGTACGCAGTGCTTACTCCTGGCTCTGCACTTGTGGATCACTTCTGATGGGCTTAAGGCACCATAAGCAGAGCTGGGGATTGAACCAGGGCCCCCCATGTACAAAGTGAATGCCATTCCCACTGTACTATCACTTGGGCCCCCAAAGTCACCTATTTTTTTCTAAATACATAGGGTTTTCCTCCCCTTTTATTTGCTATGCTGGGGATCAAACCCAGGTTTTCAAACGTGCAAGAAAAATGTCCTGTGGGGTCCTGGCGAGTCGACCCCCTGCAAACTGGAGTATGATCCCCCGAAGTCACCAGACTTACTCTCTAAAGGGGAGGGAGTGGGTAGGGGAGAAGCCTCTGCCCTGGCCCTCTGTACACTGCGGGAGTCTAGTGGTCAACCAGTTCTCCGTTTATTGGCCCCTACCCAGGGGTTCTTATCCGTACACTGGGGGGAGGGCAATCCCACGTACAGCACGGTTCTCTTGCACAGAATGCTTCTCTCGTAGGGCTCATATAGATGTCAGTTAATGATTTACATTTACTGCTCTTAGGGCTGGGTTATCACACAGTCATGTCCCTCATTCCCAACCAGAGTGCATGTGTGGGGATTCTGGAGCGGGCCCCCTGAGTCTTTGTAAACAGGGCCGGCTCTTGCTTCCATGGGCAGGGGATTTGGTCAAAGTCTCAGTCTAGCTGCTGATACCCCAACAATGTCCTACAATTGAGCTACTTCCATGGGCCAGCTCTTTTTGTTTAAATAGCATATTGGGGCTGGAGCGATAGCACAGTGGGTAGGGTGTTTGCCTTGCCCGCAACTCACCTGGGTTTGATTCCCAGTATACCATATGGTCCCCTGAGCACCACCAGGAGTAATTCCTGAGTGCAGAGCCAGGAGTAACCCCTGTGCGTAGCCAGGTGTGACCCCAAAAAGCAGTACCTCCACTACCCAGCTGCCGCCGCGCTCCAGGCTGCTTTCTGACCAAGACACTTAAGACACTTAATATTCATCTTCCAAGATTACCAAACCACATTTGATGGGGTTCAGATGTGTTGTAAACCATGGGAACATCTATAAGGGTGATTAGAGGCTGCCCTAAAAGCCTCCATCCCTCTCAGAGAGCCTGGCGAGCTACCGAGAATATCCTGCCCTCATGGCAGAGCCTGGCAAGCTACCCGTGGTGTATTTGATACGCCAAAAGCAGTAAAAACAATGGGCCTCATTCCCTTGACTCTGAAAAAGCCCCCAGTACAGCAGCATTAAGAAGTATGAGTAAGGAGAGACTGATAAAATCTCAGAGCTGAACTAGGCTTCCAAAATGAAGAAGGACTAAAATGAATGTCTGTACTTTCAATGCATGTACACTGGCATCAGAAGCATCCATCGAGGACCTGATGGTACAAGCACAGAAGATCAAGTACGACATCATTGGTCTGACCAAGATGAGAAGGCATCAACCACATCAAGCCACTTTTGACACTGGAAAAGAACTGTTCCTCGGAACATGTGACAAAAGAGGCATTGGTGGTGTCGGTGTCCTTGTCAACATGAACTTGACCATGAGCATTGATTCATTCAAATGCCTAACAACCTGAATCAGATGATTACACTTGAATAGATGTGCCTGCAGTTTCTATCTTCATCGCCCATGTACAAAGTGAATGCCATTCTCACTGAATGCCATTCTTCTCCTACGCACCAATATCCAACTACGATGAAGAAGAAATTGAGAAATTCTACATGGAGCTGGAGAAGTTCTATAAAGAAGACCACACCTTCTACAAGATCATGTCAGTGATTTCAATGCCAACATAGGACCTAGAAGATTGCCCAAAGAACTTCATATCAGGACCAATGGCCTAGAATGGAATGAACAGGGTGAGAGACTGTCTGAGTTCATCATGTCTACCAAAACCATCCATGTTAACTCACAGTTCCAGAAGGCCGAATCTAAACATTGGACATGGGAGTCTCCTGGGTGACAGTTCCACAATGAAATTGACCACATCATAATCAATCGACAGTTTTGCCTGACCGATGTCACTGTTGTCACAAAATTCCAAACAGGATCAGACCACCATCTCCTTTGTGCAAAATTCTACTTCACGGAGCAGGGAGAAAGGCTGCAAAATTTAAGAGAACTCCCAGAATGACCACCAACTGGAAGCTCTTTGGCACTATTGCGGCAGCATGGGGAGATGCTGTCATTGACGACATCGACAAGGAATACGATCAACTGGTTCAGCACCTCCATGATTGTGTGAGGAACGCCAAGAGAGAGAAAGCCACAAAAAGACAACTGTCTTCAGAAATTCTCGAGCTCATTTCCCAATTTGCCAACGTGGCTTGGCGCGAGCCTCAGACAACCACAAGCGAATGTCTGAGCTCGCAAAGCAGTGCAGAGAAGCGATAAAGGAAGACTTCAAAGAGAGAAGAGCAGCAGTGCTGGCCAATGTGGCAGAGGCCGGGAAAAGTATTCTCAATGCCCACCTGTCCTTTGCCAACTACAAGACCAAGATGACCGCCCTCCGACGTCCTGATGGATCTATCACATCTTCCAGAAGAGCAATGGAGAAGATTATCCATGACTTCTACTCAAATCTCTTCGATAGCCATGTCCACCTGCCCACATATCAAATTCCGCAGGATGGATATGTCGTTCCCAACGTTCTCCCTTCCGAAATCCAACACACCATTTTGTCAGTAAAGAAGTGAACAGCACCCGGCCCAGACAAGGTCAGACCCGAACACCTGAAGAATCTGCTGTCAGTACTCATCAATACACTGGCTTGGCTCTTCACATGCTACCTGTCAGAATGCAAGTTTCCGTCCCACTGGAAAATCAGCAGGATCATTTTACTGTACAAGAAGGGAGACATCCAGGACATTGGCAACTATCGCCTGATCTGCCTGTTGTCTGTCGTCGACAAGCTGTTCACTGGAGTCATCCTGAATAGGATTGGCAGAACACTAGATGAAGGACATCCACGCAAGCAAGCCAAGTTCCAAAAAGGATTCAGCACGATTGACCATATCCACACGATGACCAAGCTCATTGAGGTTTCTTAGGCATTCAAGTTGCCACTCTGTCTAGCATTCAACGATTTAAAGAAGGCTTTTGATTCTGTTGAGATGGAAGCAGTCATCGAAGTCCTAGCCAAACAGGGCATTCAAACTCAGTACATCAGGAAGCTCTGTGAGCTGTATTAAGGATTCACCACCAGGATCTCACCATTCTACAAGGAAGTGATCATTGATGTAAAGCAATACCATTTCACCTAAACTCTTCAGTGCCAACCTCGAGAATGTCATGAGATGACTGGAATGGGAAGGAATGGGAGTGAAGATAGAGGTTCGGCAACTACACCACCTCTGCCTCGCTGATGACATCGTTCTCATAACACCAAACATTAACCAAGCGGCACAAATGCTGGCTGACTTTGACCATGCGTGTGGAAAGATTGGACTGCAGCTGAATCTCACGAAGACAGTGTTTATGAAAAACAGACTACTTCCTGACGTTTCATTTGCTCTCAAAGGAATGAACATCTCCGAATGCAGCAGTTATGTGTACCTAGGTTGAGAACTCAACATGATGAACAACCTGGCACCTGAGCTGTGCAGAAGGAAGAGAGCAGCGTGGAACGCCTTCAAGAGCGTTGAAGAAATAGCTAAGAGGACAAAGAACCTATGGCTCCAGGCACACCTCTTTGACTCCACAATTCTCCCTGCACTAACATATGCCTCAGAGACCTGGGCTCTATGAAAACAGGATTAGAACGCTATATGGGTCACCCAAAGAGTCATAGAAAGAGCTGTGCTTGGAGTATCATGCTTGACTCAAGTGAGAGAAAGAATTTGGAGTTCCGACCTCCGTCGACAATCAAGAATCAGGGATGCTGTCTCATTTGCCAAGGCATCGATAATCAGATGGGCTGGACACCTAATGCAATTTGAAGACGACCGCTGGACTAGAGCTGTTACCAACTGGATTCCATATGACTTCAAAAGAACACGTGGCTGCCCACCTACCAGATGGTCAACTTCTTCATCAAGACCCTGAACAAATGGTTTTGAGGCTCTTCGTGTTCTGGTAGCGAGCAGACACCATTGGGCTACACTAGCACGCGACAGGGACAAATGGAGACGTTACTGGTGCCCGCTCGAGCAAATCAATGAGTAATGGGATATCAAGTGATCAAGTGATCAAAAAATAAATAGCATATAAATTGGCCTTTTACATTTATTTACCTTAGAAGAAAAAAATCTGGGACATAAGATAGTACAGTGGGTAGGGAACTTGCCTTGCATGCAGCCAAGCTAGGTTCAATCTCCGGTTCCCTATATGGTTCCCTGAGCACTGTCAGGAGTGATCCCTGAGCACAGAGCCAGGAGTAAACTCTGAGCACCACCAGGTGTGGTTCCAAAACTAAACAAAAAATCTTACTTTAAAAAAATCACTCAGATCTTCTCTTCCCTGGGCTGGAATACTTTGAGCAAGAAATACATTTCCTTTTGCTTCATCAGATTATGTGTTGATAAGGCTTTTAATATCAGGTTTATCACCCCCGGACCCCCAGTGGGAGTGGAGGAAGTGAGGAGGAAGCAGGCCAGGCTTGGGGAGGAATCTGGAGGCTGGGAGGGTTTGAGTCAGATGTTTACTCTCTGCAGCTGGGAGGGAATGAAGCCAGACATGAGTGTAAAACTAAATTTGGGAGGCGTGGCAGGGTTAGGTATTAATCTGGAGAAGCAAAGTTGTCATCAAGTGCAAGGAGCAAAGTCAGAGCCAAAAATAGGAGGCGAATTCAGCAAATAGGACTTCAGCACCTGGAACACAGTGGCTGACACTAGTGTCAGACAAGGGCTCAGAACTGCAGAAGGAAGCAGACGGGATCTCTGGTCTCTGCTAAGGTAGGAGCAAAGGTGGGTCAGGCCCAGGTCAGGCTTAGAAGAAGGCATGACAGGACAAGGCCAGGGGCGTCCCAACTCTAGTACTCAGTGAATGCTTTCCAGAGGATTCAACCCATTCGATAAACGGTGCCAATATTTATGAAGAACATGAGAGACACCGAAATAAATATTGTTGTCAGCAAACTCAGCAACTTCCTGAAAGAGGGAGAAAGGAGGGGACGGGAGGTGGTGGGGGAAGGTGTGAATATGGACATTTAAACATCACTGACAGGCAGGAGAGATAGTACTGCTTGCATGCTGCATACCCCAGTACCCAATACCACCGGTACTGGCCTCTGATTACAACCAGGGGTCATTTCTGCGCACAGAGCCAGGAATATCCCTGAGCATTCACCTGTAACAATTGGTGTGGCCCCAATCTACTTCCCTATATTGTTTTGTTTTGTTTGGGTTTTGGGCCACACCTGTCAGTGCTCAAAGGCTACTCCTGGAATCATTCCTGGTGTGAGCCAGGGACCATATGGGGTCAGAGATGTGGCCCAGGTCGGGCACATTCAAGGCAGATGCCCTATCCACTGGACTTTTTCTCTTGCCCCTTCCCAATATTTTAATATAGGCTGCAATAAATATTGGGGTACATATACCTTAAAAGAGATGTAACTTTTAAAAAAGATATCCCCGTGACGTATTCGATATGCCAAACACAGTAACAACAAAGTCTCCAATGGAGACGTTACTGGGCCCGCTCGAGCAAATTGATGATCAACGGGAGGGCCTTTAAATTTTTAAATTTTAAATAACTTAAAAAATAACTTAAATAGTAAATTTTGCTGAAAGGAAAGTACAGCAAGGAGGGATCCCTGAGCACTGCTGGTTGTGGCCCAAAAACAAACAAAAAAACTTAAATAAAACTCACCTTAATGGCATAGTGGTAACTTAAGAGTTTATCTTGCAATCAAATATAACATCCAACCCTTTCATTTACAAGCATAAGTAGTCTTTCATTCCAAAATAAAGAACAGCCTTGCATCCTTTTCTCTCTCAGACCGAAACTTTCTCTGTCTGTGTACATCTTTCTGTTTCTCTCTCCTTCCTGTTTCCCAGCATTGGAGTCTGGAGCCCAGGATGGAAGAAATGAGTCAGGGTTAGTTCCATAGTCTTTACCTGTGACAAATGCTGTAAAATCGGATGCCTCAGAGTCTAGGGCAGCTGACGTGACCGAGAGTGACTCCAGGGCTTAGTGACTGGAATTTGGAAGAACTGTGTCCACACACTCACGTGAGCACAACGCACTCCTGCCCCATAGCGTTCTCAGATCAGCAGTCAGGCATTGCGGGGGCCATGGAAACACGGACAGCAGCTTCGTGGACAGGGAGACACCTGTCGTTTTTGCAGGAAGAGATAAGGAGGTTACAGGTCGCATCTTAGGAGAAAAATGCAGCAGAAGCTAATCCAGCCCAAAGCCCCGAAGGCCTTCTGGACACAGGACCTATGTGAGGAGATTTGGAAAACTAATGAGATGCAGAATTCCAGGCTTGTTTCTTGGGCTTCAAGTTTGGAGCTATGACCAGGGGTGCTCAGGGACTATGCCACTCCAAGATCAGTGCTCAGGGCTCACTCCTGGCAGCTTGGGATCACACAGTCTGCATGGAAAGCATATGCTCAAGTCACTGAGTTGTGTCTCTATCTCAATCTTTGTTTTTTGTTTGGGGGCCATAGCCAGCGATGCTCAGGGCTTACTCTTGGCTCTGCACTTAGGGGTGCCAGCGATCGAAACTTGGTCAGCCATGAGCAGGGCAAACACCTTGCCCCCTATACTATCCTTTGTTTTGTTTGTTTTGGGGCCACACACCAATGCCTAGGGGTTACTCCTGGTTGGGCTCTGTACTCAGGAATTACTCCTGACAGTGCTTGGGGGACCGTGTGGGTTGCCAGGGATCGAACCCAGGTCAGCAGGGTGCAAGGCAAGTGCTCTACCCACTGTGCTACCTCTCTGGCCCTTGTTGTACTATCTTTCCAGCTCCCTCCCCTCACTTTTTTTTTTCTTTTTGGGCCACACCCGGGCGATGCACAGGGATCACTCCTGGCTCTGCACTCAGGAATTACTCCTGGCAGTGCTTGGGGGCCATATGGAATGCTGGGAATCGAACCCGGGTCGGCCTCATGCAAGGCGAACGCCCTACCTGCTGTGCTGTCGCTCCAGCCCCTCCCTGCCCTCACTTTTATTCAACTCTAATAACTCACCGAATTCACCTATATTCAATAGTATATATTTTTAAGAAACCCAAGAGAAACATCTCAAAGAGTCTTTTTACTGAAGCATCCATGGCGTCTCTTAGCTAAAACATCAGCAATGCAGCTAAGCACCGTAGCATTCCGTAAGATCATATTGGTCAGCTTACTGTGGCAAGACTCTTTTTTTTATTTTAATTTTAATTTTATAAAGTTGTTCACAATACTCCGTTACAAATAATGTTCAAACATCAATTCCACCACCATGCACCTTCCCAGCACCGTAAGAGGAAAGTGTGTTAAGATTGTTGTATTTCACCCAGGAGCCATTTAAGCTCTTATATAAGAGGTTACAAGCATGTACATTAAAACCAGACAAATGTGTGCTATTTTTGGTATATCAGTGGGCTAGAGGGTAAGGGTGTAAGGGGCAGCGCAACTGTGAATGCAGTACAGTGAGCATTTTTTTTTTTTTTTTTTTTTTTGCTTTTTGGGTCACACCTGGCGATGCACAGGGGTTACTCCTGGCTCTGCACTCAGGAGTTACTCCTGGCGGTGCTCAGAGGACCATATGGGATGCTGGAAATCGAACCCGGGTTGGCCGCGTGCAAGGCAAACGCCCTACCCACTGTGCTCTCTCTCCAGCCCACAGTGAGCATTTTAAGGTAAAAGGTAAAGGCCCTCCCGTTGATCGTCGATTTGCTCGAGCGGGCCCAGTAACGTCTCCATTGGAGACTTTGTTGTTACTGTGTCTGGCATAACACAACGAAATGATAGCTGGGGAAGTAACTCCAGAAAAGACGGGAAACTCCCCTTACCTAGTTTAAGCTCTGAAGGCAGAATCAGAAGCATTAAAATTAAGTCCTGAAAGGCAGAACAATCTTCCTTCCTGCTTCCTCCTGCCTGGGCTAGCGAGTGATACAAAATCCAACTCTTCTAGCCCAGAGCAATAATATTCATTTCTCCCTTAGTTTGGATTTGTCAATTACTGGTCAGTGGTACCTGAAAGGCAATTCTTTTTCAATCACTTTAACAAAAAGTATTAAATTTTTTTTAAAATTTAAATTATTTGCACAAGGCAATAAAATAAATATTCTATTCCCTGGGTTAAACCTAGTCCTTGATTCGCTTTTCTTCAATAAAGATGAGAGTTCATTTTATCTCCATTTTGCCTATAGTTACGGTACATGATAAGTTCCTTGTACATAGAAACATTTTTATTTTTGGTATTAAGGATGAGACCATTTACAGAAATTGAATGCCTGAGTTAATAGTGTTTCAGACAGGTGTTTGTTGTGATAACTATCACTCTGCACTCTGGAAAATAAGGGTCTATCAGGCTCCAGAGGACATTGACTTAAAAGAAGAACTGTGAGACAATGAAAGATCTCAGTACAGGTGGTAAAACCAAGGAACAGGTGACTTAGTGAAGAATACCAAAAGAGAGTCAGAGATTTTATTCATCATCTATTTACCTTGTTCACAAAATCTAAACAATTTATTCTCGATCTTTTAGGAGTTGAACTGAAAGACACTTTATGAAATAACTTATAAAAGATGTCACTATAGATATTTGAAAGCAAAAAGCAATAATTTCAAATGCCGTCTCAGAGTGAACAAAACGGAAAACTAAAACACTGATTATTGTTTTCTCACTTAAACCTCTCAACATTTTTTTTGAGGGGGGACACTTCTGGTGGTCCTCAGGGCTTACTCTTGGCTCTGTGCTCAGAAATCACTCCTGGTGGCTCTGGGTTCATATCGGGATGCTGGGGATGGAATCCAGGTCGGTCACATTCGAGGCAAGCGCTCTATCAGCTGTACTGTCTCTCTAGCCCCCCAAACCCTTCCTTTAACCGTAAATACTCATTATTTTTTAAAAACTTCAAACTTTGGGGCTGGAGCGATAGCACAGCGGGTAGGGCGTTTGCCTTGCACGCAGCCAACATGGCCGACACAGGTTCGATTCCCAGCATCCCATATGGTCCCCCGAGCACCGCCAGGAGTAATTCCTGAGTGCATGAGCCAGGAGTAACCCCTGAGCATCGCCGGGTGTGACCCAAAAAGCAAAAAAAAAAAAAAAAAAAAAAAAAAAACCTTCAAACTTTCTTTAAACTCCATGATTTACAAAGTTGTTCACAGTACGATTGTTCCAGGTATTCAATATTCCAACACCAATCCCACCATCAGTGTGATCTTCCCTCCACCAGTGGCCCCAATTCCCCACTCATCCCCCAAGGCTGCTCCCTTAGCAGGCACAAATTAATATGCTTTATAATGCTTGTTACAATATATGTCTCAAAATGGTGTTGCTAAAGTCATGGCCTGAGGATATACTGAGCTATTGGGTGGAAGTTGAGCCTTCTGTGTTACTGTTTTCACTCATTGACCTTAGTTGGCCTTCTACTCATTTTCCCATGTAATTTTCTTGTTTCTCCTGGGCTCTCAGTCGGACAAGCCTCATGCATGAAGGAACCGGCAGAGGAACCCAGGTGTGTGGGACCCGGGGCGTAGATCTCCAACGGATTGGGACTGGGCCTCCTCCACCCAGATCCCCCATCTTCCAGCATGTAGGCGTTACACCCACCAACTGCCCCTGGCACCGTGTAATCCCATCAACGGCCAAGACCCAGAGACTATAAAACCCAGCTCCTGGAAGCGTGCGGTCGCATTTGCGGCCACGTGAAGTCTTATATCTAGTTCTTACTCTGGAGAACCTGGCAGGCTACCAAAAGTATCCTGCCCACATGGCAAAGTCTGGCCAACTCCCCGTGGTGTATCCAATATGCCAAAACCCAGTAACAATGATGGGTCTCATTCTCCTGACCCTGAAAGAGCCTCGAATGTGGCACTTTCTAAAATCTCAGGGCTAGGACGAAGGAGATGTTACTGGTGGTGCCTGCTCGAGGAAATCGATGAACAACAGGATGACAATGATACAGTGACAGTCCGTTCTATGAAGTTTGGAGTATTTCACAGCTGCACATCAGACCATCAGCTGCAGGGGTCTCTGTGGCCACTCTGGGATCAGCCCTGAAGCTAGGCCTTTTCTCTGGCAACCAAGGGAGTCAGAGGTGGGTGGGTGGAGCACTGGGCCTTTGGCAGGGCAGGGACACTGTCTGCCCCCACCTCCCACCTAGGGTCCAGAGATCTGGGCTCAGTGGTGGCCCGGCCTTCCTGGGGAGAACTCAGCTGCCTGTGTCTCTTGGAAATCAGTCCTGAAGCTGGGTCGTTTCTCTGGGTAGAGACAGGAGCCAGATGCCTCACTGACTGTTTGTTTTTTTTTTTAATAATCCTATAACCCAATATGAACTGAGTTACAGAAGGTAAACATAGGAGGAAACTGAGGCAGGACAAATTGGAACCAAGGAATCAAATGTTTACAGGATCTTCTACTGCTTCATCATGACTTCTGTTACATTTGGGATTTGCTCTCTTTCTTGTGCTCAAAAATTTCTTTCCCACAAGAAAGAAAAAGCACCCCAGAGCTTCACACCTCAATGTCAACCTCTAAAAAGGACCTGAGATCAGTTTTCTCTGTGCAGAGAAAACATTTTTTGGTGAAAGGTTTTGATTAGATCATAATAGTTCAGATACTCATTGTCCGCCTAATAAATTATGCCTAGTGTAGGAGGTAGAAAAATATTGTGTTTGGATAAGAAGTCCAGCCTCCAACAAATTTATGTGTTAGGGCAATCCCATAAGAACAGGGAAATTGGGCTGAAGAGAGAGCAGAGCTGATCCTGGTAGAACCCTGGCATTTCATATGTTTTCTGAGCAACTGCCAGGAGTGATTCCTGAGCACAGGGCATGGAACCCTGAACCCTGCCAGATGTGGCCCAATCCTTCTGCCCAATAAATAAATAAAAAGTGCACACCACCGCCACCCCTAAAAAAGAACATGGAAATCTCTATAAGAATTTTATGATTGGGGCCAGAGTACAAAGCTTGTCTTGTTCGCAACCGACCTGGGTTCGGTCCCCAGCATTCCATTTTGTTCCTCATCCCTGCCAGGAGTGATCCCTGCGTGCAGAGCCAGGAGGAAGCCCTGAGCACTGCAACCACCAAACCACAACCACCAACAAGTGACACAACTGGAGAAGCAGCTGTGGCTAGAAGCTGGTGTTAATCCTCGCAACAGCACCGTGCTGGGAGGCAGAGCCAGGCAGTCTGACTGCTTCACAGGATCCAGAGAGCTCTGGAGCAAGAGCCCCTCTGGGAGAGTCTTCCCACATTTTCTAAAGGGAAGAGGGGAGAATGAAGAAGCAGGGTTTCTCCTCACAGAACAGATCAGGGGAACCCCATCCACTCCTCATTGTCTCCCTGACAGAGCAGGGTCATGTGATCATATCCAGCTGCAAAGAAACTGGTGAATGTATTCTCTTTTTTCTTTCTTTCTTTTTTTTGGGTGGGTCACACCCAATGATGCACAGGGGTTACTCCTGGCTCATACACTCAGGAATTCTCCTGGTGCTCGGGGGGCCATATGGGATGCTGGGAATTGAACCTGGGTCGCCCCTATGCAGGGCAAACGCCCTACCTGCTGTGCTATTGCTCCAGCCCCGATAAATGTATTCCTTTAGGGAGCCATTTACCAAGTTCACGTGAGTGACAGTACAGGGTAGTTATGGGGCTTGCCTTGTATGCAACCAACCCCAGTTCTATTCTGAGCACCACACAGTTCCCAGAGCATCACCAGGAATCATGCCTGAGCACAGAACCAGGAGTAGCCTCTAAACATCTCAGGGTGTGACTCCTAAGCCCCCAAACTAACATAAAATGAAATGAAAGCTTCCTTCGAACTCGGCAATACTCAGGCTTACTCCTGGCTCTGTGCTCAGGGATCACTCCTGGGGACCTTGGAGGGTACCCTGATCCACCAGGGTCAGCCATATGTGTAAGGCCTTAACCCCTGTACTATTGCTCTGGTCCCCAAATGAGAAATTATTTACCAAGATATTAGAATATTAAGGAATATTAAAGAAAAGCAACCATACACGACAAGTACAATGAATATTAATTTATCTAACGAGAGAACAGCATTATTCCAAGAATTTCTCTTGGAAGAAATTGTTCTATCTTCTTCAACACTGTGATTTGGAAGGGAAAATTTGGTCACAGAAGTGAACCCTGACACAGACTGCTTCCAATCTAACACCCTCATCTTTTTTTTAATTTTTGGGTCACACCCGGCGATGCTCAGGGGTTACTCCTGGCTCTGCACTCAGGAATCATTCCTGGCGGTGCTTGGGGGACCATATGGGATGCTGGGAATCGAACCCAGGTCAGCTATGTGCAAGGCAAACACCCTACCTGCTGTGCTATTGATCCAGCCCCCAACACCCTCATCTTGACCTCAGTGATTAGTGAAAAGTTTATACCAGCCCACAAACTCATGAGGATCAGAGAACCTCCTGGGATTTTCTAAGGGGATTTCTACAGGTTATGAGGTTATAGAGTAAAAGTTCAGGGCTTCTTACTGATTGATATATGGTGACTGGAAAAGGTTAAAATCAATACTTAATAAAGTAGATTGAAGCAGAGGTGAGGCATGAAGAGAAAGGCATCAAGTTATGTGAAAATGGCTTCCCCCCAGCCCTTCCTGCAGTTGGGCTGTGTAAACCTGTCTATTCCCTTTCGTGCTCACATTCATTCCATTTGGGTTTCTGTAATTTGTGATTAAAAGAGTATTAATACTTAAAATGGATTTAAATTGAGGGTATTTGACTCTTTGCTATACCTCTCTGATAAGGAAGACACTCCAGCATGTGCCAGCATCTCTGTAGAGTCAGACTTGACCTAGGACCCCAGAGGCATCCCTCACATCCCTGTACAGCTCCGGCTCCTGGGACAGAAGAGAGAGGTTCTGGGCTGTCAGAGCGGGGGCACAGAAAGGAGATGACCCTTGGCTGCATCGCCAATGAACAGGGTCTCAGCATTCCCCCGCAGTGCCTGATTGAGAGAATGGGCATCTTGTGGAAAATTTGTCCAAACTCCCTGCCCCCTGCCTCCATCTAAAAATCAGATGATCTCCATTGGAGAGAGAGTGCAGCGGGGAAGGCAAAAGTTTATTCCCCAGTATCCTACGTGGTCCTCTGAGCCCCATCATGAGTGATTCCTGAGCACAGAGCCAGAAGTAAACCCTAAGCATCATGGGGTGTGGCACCAAACAAAAAGTCCAAAACCAAAAGAATTGGATGATCATTGATCAACAATCGTCATTATTCTATAATACATTGTTGTGCTATTTGATGATGGGGGCACACAGCTTGACACTGTAAGTGCCCAGGACTGACTGCACCCAACAACCAAGTCCTCACCTCATGCTACCCCTCACACGACCCCCCAACTCTTTCTCTACGGTACCCAACACTGTGTCCATGAGATTAGGAATCTGCTTTGTTGGAATGTCATGGTCTGTGCGGTCATTATTCATCTTCTCCATAAAAATGAAGCCCTCTAGCCTGACTTATTTCACAAAGAAACAGCCCCAGCCCCAGTCCTTCGTCCCACAGGCATGTTCTAGCTCCTCTGAGCCCTGCTTCACTCAGTCAGGGGTTGCAACACACGCTGCCACATTTGCACACTCTTAGTTGTGGTGCACCAGTGCTCTCTGGTTCTGGGCTCACAGGGTCACGCACTTGACTGTGGTGTCAAGACAGTATCACTCAGTCCTGGGGTGTCCCGACACTGAACTCTCTATCTTCACTGGCCCCACATTCGCCAGGCAGGTGCTCTGTCACTGAGCTATCCCAGGTGGGGACTTGGTTGTTGGGTGCATCAGTCCTGTGCACTTATAGTCCTGAAATATCCCAGGACTCCCAGGATAAAACCTCAGGACTCTCCACATTGTTAAAATACAGGATTTCTTGGGGAAAATATCCATCTGTAAGGTTTGGATGAAGTCAGGCATTGCTTATTTAGTCTCTCAAGCCCAGAGAGATGAGTTAATTCTTTGAGGAAAAGACATTGAACTTGGATCAAATTCAGTTGCCTTGGTTTAGCAGGCCACAGTACCCATATTGCAAATCATAACACCCAAAAGGAGAGAGTAAGAGGAAATGTGCCTGCCACATTGACAGGGAGGACGGGGGGAGGGTGGAAGGAGGGATACGGAAATATTGGTGCTAAAGAATGGGCCCCGGTGGAGGGATGGGTACTGGATCATTGTATGACTGAAACGTAATCACGAAAGTTTGCAAGTCTAGTCTGTAACTGTATCTCATGGTGAATCGTTAAATAAATAAATAAATAAAACAAAGCAAGGATACCAGGAAAATGTGTATATTGTTCTTTGTTTTTGAAACACATCTGGTGGTACCTAGTGGTGCACCAGTGCTCTCTGGTTCTGGGCATCACTGGTCTCCCAGTAGTGCTGAGCGGATCAAACTCAGGCCTCCCACCCACAGAGCCTGCTCCCCAGCCCTCCACCCCACCTCCCCACTCTGAAATCGTGGAGGATGTCTTCTATGTTTCCGAAGAGGAAAGATGCTGGTTGACTCCTTTGATTGGTCTGAGATCTTTTTGGGTTTGTTTGTTCATTTGTTTAGGTCTTTCTGGTTTTTGGTTTTTGCCATATCCAGTGGTGCTCAGAGTTATTCCAGCAGTGCTCATGAGACTGTGAGGTGCCAACCCAGGTCTCCAGCATGCAAAGCCTGCGAGTCAGCCCTTGGAGCCTTTCCCCAGTCCCCGTTTGAGATATTTTGTTATTTATTTAATTATTTAATTAAATTAAGGGCTGGAGCGATAGCACAGCGGTAGGGCGTTTGCCTTGCACACAGCCAACATGGCCGACCCGAGTTCGATTCCTCCGCCCCTCTCGGAGAGCCTGGCAAGCTACTGAGAGTATCTCACCCGCAAGGCAGAGCCTGGCAAGCTCCCCGTGAAGAATTCGATATGCCAGACACAGTAACAACAAAGTCTCCAATGGAGACGTTACTGGGCCCGCTCGAGCAAATCGACGAACAACGGGAGGGCCTTTACCTTACCTTTTATTTAATTATTTACTTCAGCACGGCAAAGCCTGGCAAGCTATCCGTGACGTATTGGATATGCTGAACACAGTAACAAGTCTCACATTGTTACTGGGCCCGCTTGAGCAAATTGATGAACAACGAGAGGACAGTGACAGTGACAGTGACTTTTGCAGAATTGGGCCGGAGCAATAGCATAGCGGGTAGGGCGGTTGCCTTGCATGCAGCCGACCCGGGTTTGATTCCTCTGCCCCTGTCGGAGAGCCCGGAAAGCTACCAAGAGTATTCCACCTGCACGGCAAAGCCTGGTAAGCTACCCATGACGTATTCGATATGCCAAAAACAGTAACAACAAATCTCATAATGGAGACGTTACTGGTGCCTGCTTGAGCAAATCGATGGACAATGGGAGGACAGTGCTACAGTGCTACTTTTGCAGAACCAGGGATAGAACCTGGCCTCTCACACACAAGGCAAGTGCTTACCTTACACACGGCTGACTCCAGTTTGATCCCCAGCACTGTTCACGGTTCTTGAGCTTCGTCAGGTATAATCCTTGAGCACAGAGCCAGGAATAAGCCCTGAGCACTGCCAAGCCAAGTGTAGCCCCAAAACAAAACTAAAGGCATATGAATATCCAAGTTGAATAGCATATTTTTAAGTAAAATTCCTTTGGACAGGAAAGTTAATTGGTTAGATAGTAGGTAATATTCTGTTATAATGGGACTTTGCTTAATCAAGCACAGTCATCACAATCACGATCACGACCACCCTGTTGTTCGTCGATTGCCTCAAGCAGGTGCCAGTAACGTCTTCTTCGTCCTAGCCCTGAGATTTTTTTTAAAAGTGCCATATTCAAGGCTTTTTCAGGGTTAGGAGAATGAGACCCATCATTGTTACTGGTATTTGGCATATTGGGTCCGCCACGGGGAGTTTGCCAGACTCTGCCGTGTGGGCAGGTTACATCTGGTAGCCTGCCAGTTTGACCAAATTAGGAATGAGATGATAAGATGTCGCGCGGCCGCAAATGCGGCCACGCGCTTCCGGGAGCTGAGTGTGATAATCTCTGGATCCTGGCCGTTGTTGGAGTTACACGACAGTTGGTGGGTGTAACTGTCTAGTTACTGGCAGGTCCAGTCCCAAACCGTGCAGGCTTGGAGATCTCAGCCCCGGGTCCCACACACCTGGGTTCCTCTGCCAGTTCTTTTATGCGTGAGGCTCATCCAAGTGTGTGGAGAGTGGTCCCAGCATGGCCTTGGCTGGGCCCCGGTGGTCTTCATCTGTTGGGCCCTGGTGGGGACAGTCAGGCATAGGGTAGGAGACTCTGCCTTGTTCTCTCCCAGGAGCTGAGTGTGATGATCTCTGGATCCTGGCCGTTGTTGGAGTTACACGGCAGTCAGTGGGTGTAACTGTCTAGTTACTGGCAGGTCCAGTCCCAAACCATGCAGGCTTGGAGATCTCAGCCCCGGGTCCCACACACCCGGGTTCCTCTGCCAGTTCTTTTATGCGTGAGGCTCATCCAAGTGTGTGGAGAGTGGTCCCAGCATGGCCTTGGCTGGGCCCCGGTGGTCTTCAGCTGTTGGGCCCTGGTGGAGACAGTCAGGCACAGGGTAGGAGACTCTGCCTTGTCATGGCGGAGGAAAATGGCAGGGGGACAGGAGGTCTTTATTATACTGATTGACCCAGGCTAGGCTGGCACCTGAAACCAGAGACAATGCTCAGGTGTCCATAAGCTTGTTTGTTTTGTTTTGCTTTTGCTTTTGGCCCACATCTGGTGACGCTTGGGGTAACTCTTGGTTCTGCACTCAGGAATTACTCCTGGTGGTTCTCAGAGGACTGACCATAGGGGATGCCGAGAATCAAGCCCAGGTCTGCCAAGTGCAAGGCAAGTACCCTACTCTCTGACTGTCACTCCATTCTCAGAACAAACCTGTTTCTATAGGGCATTGCTGCAAATGCATCATTGCTTTGCTTCATGCTCAAGCAATGAGGGGGTGGCACGTACATCGTGACACTTTATCAGTGTGGACACGGGAGTTTTCTAAAATCAGCATTTTCTTTGTAATAGAAAAGTTCACCCCAAGTGCAGCCAGGGTGGGCATACCACTTTTATTGTTGTTTTTTGTTTTTTGTTTTTTGCTTTTTGGGTCACACCTGGCGATGCACAGGGGTTACTCCTGGCTCTGCACTCAGGAATTACTCGTGGCGGTAGCTCAGAGGACCATATGGGATGCTGGGAATTGAATCCAGGTCAGCCGAGTGCAAGGCAAACGCCCTACCCACTGTGCTATCGCTCCAGCCCCGGCATACCACCTTTAAATTGTCACTGTCACTGTCACTGTCACTGTCCTCCCGTTGTTCATCGAGTTGCTCAAGCGGGCAAAAGTAACATCTCCATTGCGAGACTTGTTGTTACTGTTTTTGGCATATCAAATATGCCACCGGAGAGCTTGCCAGGTTCTGCCGTGTGAGCGGGATACTCTCGATAGCTTGCCGGGTTCTCCGAGAGGGACGGAGGAATCGAACCCGGGTTGGCCATGTGCAAGACAAATGCTTTACCCACTGTGCTATCGCTCCAGCCCCAAAACCAAAGATAGATATCATAAATTTTCACCATAGCATTCTCCCCTGTTCAGGTGGATATCAAATCATTGATTCCTCAGCATCTTGGCCGGTGAAATAGGGCTATGATGGGTTTGCATAAACATCAGCTTAACAGAAGACATAGGGTATAACCAAAAGCCAAGCACGAAAGAACTGATTGTCTTGTTAATCCAGTCATCATCAATTGAAACTAGGCATCAAAAGAATGAGGCTACTTCTAAGTCTTTTCTGTCCAGTCCCAAACCTCAGGGGCAGTGGTCACCTGTGAGTTCAAAAAGTGTGGGTGTTCAACATGTGTGTTCATTGGCCAGGGGTTGCTTCTATCCAGCCAACAGCAATGGACAAAGGAGGAAATGGGGGCCAAGCTGATTGGCGATCAATCTCCTTCCTATTCTAGTCTCACTCTACCCTCATCCCAACCTCACACTCCTCAGATCCCCGTCTCACAGTGACCCTTTTTGAAGTCAGGGGAGCTTACAGTTTGTGTCTTTTCGATGCTTGGGTAGCTTACAGCTTGCCCTGGGTCCATCCAATCCCTCATTGGAACACTCCTTTTGGGGTGTTAGGAACTAAGGGCAATTGAGGCTCAAGTCAAGTAAATATGTCAGATGCCCAGGAGTAAATATTATTCAGAGTCAATTAACTCCCAGTTACAAAAGCATAGCATTAACTGTGTTCTGGTGTTTATACAAAAAAGGATCAAAAACAAATCTCGGAACCCAGTGGCTTTTGGCAGAAATGTGTCAGTCCCTGCAGTAGGTTACGGGTACCGGGTCACCCCAGGTGGGAACAGGTTTTGTGCCTTGGCCTGTTCCTCCTGGCGGCTCGGTGGCCATTGTCCTCCAGAGGTCATTGGGCAGTCAGATTTGGGCCCGCAGTAACGAGACATACGGGGCCTCATGGGATGGGTATGGAACTGACCCTTTCCTCCCCGGCCCAACAAGACCCCAGGTCGCTGCCCACGAACGGCCTCTGTGGTTCCTGATCAAGCTGCTTAATGGCCATGATCCCAGAGACTCAGGAACAAATCTCAGAGCCCAGCAGGTTTTGGCAGAAATCCCTCCAGATTTAATTGTTAAAATTTCGGAATTCCAAAATCCATGCCCTCAGGCCAGGTTAGATTTTCCCAGCTCCAGAGTCCTTTTCAGTTTTTCCTTTGGGTCAGAGCCTGTTCCATAAACTCAATTTTAACCAATTACATTTCTTATGGGCCCTTTGGCCCTCCTGAGTTGAATCCAGGGTAGCTTAATGCATACCCCAGGCCCATCCAAGACCCTTGATGGAAACCACTTTTTGGGGTGTTAGAAATTAAGGCCAATTTAAAGTAATTGAAGCAAAAATAAATAAATAAATAAAGTAATTGAGGCTTAAGTCAAGTAAATAAGATGGAATTTCACTAGATCGCCTGTTCATAAACATTTTGCTCAAAGGAATTACTTGTTTAAATCAAACTGGTTTGGCAAGAATCTGGGATGCTGTTTTCAATTGCATCCTTAATACAACAGACTCCAGGAAGTGAAGCACCAAGACAGAACCAGGAAGGCATTAGCAGACTCCATAAACCCTAGTCAAGATGTAATAACTATTGCAGTGGGCTTGAGGGACCATTTGTGGTGCCAGAGATGGAACCCAAGCCAGCAAATGTCTTATCTGCTGTACTATCTCTCTGACCTAGATTGATCATTTTTTGTAAAAATTATAAAACATTTAATGAGAAATTTTTAGTGCTAAGACAATGGTATTTTCAAATGGGACCACCCTTCATAAACAGTGACTGAGCGAAATCATTACTCAGAGTTCTGACCTCAGTACACTGTAGAACACCAATAATTATGTCTATATTTGAACCATGACTCAAGTGAAGTCATTCTTAGTATTTTAAAGACATTTCTAGCAGACAAGTAACTGCAGTCATAACCTTCTGGCTTAAAGGTTGTTTTAGAGTTCTACTATTAATAGCTTAAGAATGAGCTTTCAGAAAGTCCAGGAAACGTTTGGACGGTTGAACCCAAAGCCAGCCTAGGAACACGGTCGGCTGCTCCCAACAGAGGCTGCCCGAGCTCTCTGGCTCCCTGTGGGAACTTACAATTTGCTAGTGGTGTTCTTCTGGTCCTCATTTTTCACCCAAGGAGGCAGGATGAGGGAACCTCATCTTAGACTGATCGCAGGAAAGTCTTGGTGGGTTCTCCAAAGCCCATGGGAGCTTTACCCTGCCACTACCTCACATTCTCATCTTTGAGATCTGAAAGTCTAGTGACCCACAACCCGTCAACTGTCTCTTCATGATATGCAACCTCCACACCTGCTCTCAGATTCCAGAAACACCTAATGTGCTAGATGCTAAGGCTATTTGACTGCCCCAACAAATCTTTGCTAATTTTGGTAGAACCTGGGCCCATAGTCAAACTCTTGGTGTGCTGGTTCCCTCTTAGACTTATAAAAACACATCACCAGGGCTGGAGCCATAATTGCACAGCGGGGAGGGTGTTTGCCTTGAGTTTGATTCCCGGCATCCCATATGGTTCCCTGAGTACTGCCAGGAGTAATTCCCAAGTGCAGAACGAGGAGTAACCCCTGTGCTTCACTGGGTGTGACTCAAAAAGGAAAAAAAAAAACCACCAGGGCTGGAGCAATAGTACAGTGGGGAGGGCTTTTGCCCTCCACAAAGCCGACCTGGGTAGATCCCCAGCACCCCATATGGTCCCCCAAACACACCCGGAGTAATTCCTGAATGAAGAGCCAGGAGTAACCATTGAGTTGAGGCACCAAAACAAAACAAAACTGAACAAAAAACCAACAAAAGACAAAACAAAAAACAAAAAACACATCACCAACAAACTCCTAATGTTGGATCCACTCATCATAAAATCTCTGCCTCTGAACACAAAAGCTCTATGTTCTGAACACAAAGGGAGAAAATTACGTAATTGCCTGATGCTACTATACAATTTCAAACTGGAAATTAAGATTAGAGACACTTATATAATATATGTTTTTTTACCTTTTGGGTTACACCCAGCGATGCTTGGGGGGCCATATGCGGTGTGGGGGATTGAGCCTGGGTCAGCTGTGTGCGAGGTGAACACCCTACCTGCTGTACTATCGCTCCAGCCCCCCACATCGCTAATTCTTTCACCACTGTACCAAAATTTCTCTAACTACCATCTACCCTTTATACCACCACCTCACTCCTCCAAAAATAACTTTACTTCCCACCTCTCGGAGGATTAAGGGCTTGGTGTGAGCTGGAAGGAATTTCCCTGACTCCCAGGCCTACACTAACAAACCCAGGGACATGAATCCATCCCAATCTTGTTCAAACTTCTGGATCATTCTTTTCTCTTGGTTTAAAGAAAGGGCCTCTTATAATCAACGCGAACCCCTCAGCCCACAGTCCCATCCCTTCCTGTTTTCTTACAGAACTTGTGTATTAATGTTCCATTTCTCTTCTAACGTCTATATTTTCCATTTCTGTCTTTTTCCCCTGGGTCCCTCCATGCAGCTCACATTACCCTAATATGAATGCCAACAATACAAAAACTGGCCTCATCCAACATTCACTGGCTCCTATAAAAACAATTAGCTAATCAAATTAAACTACTGTTGTCCTTCAATCTAGCTGCTTCATTTTTGTTTGTTTGGTTTGGAGTTGGGGGCCATGGTGCCACCCATGCGAAGCACCCCAGTCCTTGGAAGCACCTCCCAGGCCTCAATCGAGTTTCCTGAGTGTAACCACATGTCTAGTATCTACTTCCACTCGCATTTACTTCTTAACTCACTGAAATTTGCTTCTTTTCCTTCAGTGGTTCAGTGATATGTCTCTAACAAAAGGTCACCAATGTCTGTTCCATCTGCAAAACATTAAAAACATTTTTTAATGTTTACTAATATTCACTTTTTCCCCTACTGAATATAAGCTCCATGTGATTACTATACATCTTTCTTTCTTTCTTTCTTTCTTTCTTTCTTTCTTTCTTTCTTTCTTTCTTTCTTTCTTTCTTTCTTTCTTCCTGTCTTTCTTTCTTTCTTTCTTTCTTTCTTTCTCTTTTAGTTTGTTTGTTTTGGGGGGGGTCACACCTGGTGATTCTCACGGTTTACTCCTGACTCTGCACTCAGGTTTTACTCCTGGCAATGCTCAAGGGATCCTCTATGGTGCCAGGGATCAAACTTAGGTCAGCCTCGTGCAAGGCAAGTACCCTCCCCACTGTGCTATCACTCTGGCCCCTCCTGCCTGCTTTTCTGCATGTGTGAGGCCTTCAATCTCAGGTACCAGGAAAGAAAAAAATAGTATGAGTTTATAAATTTTATTCTGGCAGCTAAAATAAACATTTTCCCCCCTCCTTGTTTTGTTTCCCTTGTAGGCACTGTGATTTCTTCTACTGATACTGAGGATAGGGAACTGCATTCTTTACCTTCTTTCAGCAGCCAGGCCTGGTCCAGAGGACCACTTCCCTTCCCTCTATTACTGTCACAGTGCATTCTCTCTCTCTCTCTCTCTCTCTCTCTCTCTCTCTCTCTCTCTCTCTCTCTCTCACACACACACACACACACACACACACACACACACACGAGTGTCAAGCTTCTCTTAAGGACCAGTTCTCCTGCTTTTCAGTTCCATTACCTCTAGATGTTAGTTATTCCCCTACTATCTTTCTTTATAACCCACATATGAGAGAGATCATTCTGTCTGTCTGTCTGTCCCCCTCTGACTCACTTCACTCAGCACAATACTCTTCAGATCCATTCATGCATCAGCAAATTGTATGACTTCATCTTTCCTGACAACCAAGTAGTGTTCCATTGTGTTGATGTACCAAGCTTTTTTATCCAGGCATCTGTTCTCAGGCACTTGGGTGGTTTCCAGATTCTGGCTATTGTGAATAGTGCTGCAATGAACATAGGAAGGCAGATGACTTTCCTGCATTGTGATTTTGGGTCCTTGGAGTAAGTTGCCAGGAGTGGAATTATTGGGCCATATTGCTCAATTCCTAAATTTTTGAGCAATGTCCACATTTGCTTTCAAAAAGGCTGGACAAGTTGACATTCCTACCAGCAGTGAATGCAGGTCCCTTTTCCCCCCATATCCTCACAAATGCTGGTTGTTGTTTTTGTTCTGTGGTATGAGGTATATCTCATTGTTGTTTTGATTTGTATTTCCCTAATGATTCATAACATTGAACATTTTCTCATATGCCTTTGGGCCATTTGTATTACTTCATTGAGGAAGTTTCTGTTCATCACTTCTTCCCGTTTTTTGATGGGGCTGAATTTTTTCCTTGGATAGTAACCCTTTGTTGAATGAGTGATAGGCAAGTAATTTTTTTCCCTTTATTTTATTTTATTTTTTTTTACAGTTGTAGATTTACAATTTTTTGTGCTTGGGTTTCGATTATACAATGATCAAATACCCATCCCTCCACCAGTGCCCATTTTCCACCACCATGGATAATATCCCTCCCACCCCCATCCCCCCATCCCCCCCTGCCTCTGTGGCAGGGCTATCCCCTGTGTTCTCTCTCTCCTTTTGGGTGTTGTGGTCTGCAAAAGAGGCATTGAGTGGCAAACATGTTCAGTCCATAGTCTACTTTCGACATGCATCTCCCCTCCTGGGAGTATCCTCCAAACATCCTTTATTTGGTGCTCCCTTCTCTATCTGAACTGCCCTTTCCTCTAGGATACCCGGCTGGCCTCTAAGTTATGGAGTAATCCTCCTGGTACTGATCTCAGCTATTCTTGGGTATTAATCTCATACTTTGTTACTTTATATCCCCCAGATGTATGCAATCTTTCTATGTCTATCCCTCTCTTTCTGACTCATTTCGCTTAGCATGATACTTTCCATATTGTACCACTTGTATGTAAATTTCATGACTTCATCTTTTCTAACAGCTACATAGTACTCCATTGTGTAGATGTACCAAAGTTTCTTTAACCAGTCATCTGTTCTTGGGCTTTCAGGTTTCTTCCAGTTTCTGGCTATTGTAAAGAGTGCTGCAATGAACAAACAAGTGCAGATGTCACTTCGACTATACATTTTTGCCTCTCTGGGATATATCCCAGGAGTGGTATTGCTGGGTCAAATGGGAGCTCAATTTCTAATTTTTTGAGAATCGTCCATACTGTTTTCCAGAAGGGCTGAACCAGTGGACATTCCCACCAACAGTGAAGGAGTGTCCCTTTCTCGCCACATCCACGCCAGCATTGGTTGCTTTTGTTCTTTTGAATGTGGGCCAGTCTCTGAGGTGTGAGATGGTATCTCATTGTGGTTTTGATCTGCATCTCCCTGATGATTAATGATGTAGAGCATTTTCTCATGTGCTTTTTTGCCATTCGGATTTCTTCTTTGAGAAAGTTTCTGTTCATTTCATTGCCCCATTTTTGGATGGGGTTGGATGTTTTCTTCTTGTGGAGTTTAACCAGTATTCTGTATATCCTGGATATCAACCCCTTGTCAGATGTGTATTCGGTGAATATCCTTTCCCATTCTGTAGACTGTCTTTGTATTTTGGTCACTGTTTCTTTGGAGGTGCAGAAGCTTCTTAGTTTAAGATAGTCCCATTTATCTATCTCTGTTTTCACTTGCTCGGCCAGTGGCGTGGCATCTTTGAAGATACCATTAGCTTCAATGTCATGGAGGGTTTTAGATAGGCAAGTAATTTCTCCCAGTCTTTGGGCTGTCTTTGTATTCTGGTCATCAGTTCCTTTAAGGTACAGGTTTCTAATTTATGAAATCCAACTTGTTTATCTTTGCTTCCACTTAATCGGTCAGTGGTGTTTCATCTTTAAAGATGCCTCTAGTGAGAACGAAGAAATAAATAATATAGCAGGCATGGTACCTGCCTTGCATGCGGCTGACCCAGATTCAATACCCAGCACCCCACATGGTCCCCTGAGCCCTGCTAGCAGTAATCTCTGAGTGAAGAGCCAGGAGTAAGCCCTGAGCACTTGAACTAGAGGTTCCTCTAACTTCAATGTCATGAAAAGTTCTGCTTGTGTTTTCCTCTATGTACCTTATAGATTCGTGTCTGATATTGCGGTCTTTCAAATAAAGACGAATTTTTTTTTTTGCTGTTTTGGGGCCGCACCTGGTGATGCTCAGAGACGATGAGGCTCCAGGGACCCCAAATGACAGTGCCACTGAGACACACTTGGAGTCTGTGGGAACACCCAGAATCAGGATCCGAACTTGAGCTCTCATGCTCTCAAGGCAGACGCTTTGCCACGGAGGTTCGGAGGCAACTGAATCACCTTGTTTTCATTGATGCATTGGACCAGGGCTGGGCAGAATCTTTCTCCAGGCACAGACACCTGAGCACTCTCCTTATGGACTCAGTGCAGAGCTGCCCTCTGCACCCAGAGCCTTGGAATGACATGCACACCTCCCACTTTCGCAGACGGCACCTGTCCTAGTTCTTATTTCTAAATCTTGAGCCAGCAAATCAGACAGACTAGTTTGCGTTATTCGAGTTCAGTAATTGAAGAAGGCAAAAGGAGCACACAGGCCGAACCAAACAATATGTGGTTTTGATACAAAAGGAGCTTTTTTTTCTGCTTAAAAACAAATGGTTATTGCCCACTGGGCAGGCACCTAGCCTGTCCCCTCCCCTGTCCTGTCCCTGGTTCAGAGCAGGGTGTCCCGCCCAGGAAGGGGTATGAGCACTGAGGCCTCCTGTCTCCAGGGGTCTGGCCAATTCGGATTCAAAGCAGGCCAAGGAAGTGGCTTTCCAGCTGGCCCAGAACTGGATCCAAACCAACTATGACGTCTTCTCCAGACGTCGGCCATGTATGAGAAGTGTGACATCTCCAACGGTGGGCAGCCGGGAGGTGGAGGAGAGTTTGAAGTTCAGGAGGGCTTTGGATGGACCAACGGCATGGCCCTCATGCTCCTGGACCGGTACAGTCAGCAGCTGAGGTCCGGTTGCCAGACAGTGCTCTCACAGCTGCTCTGCCTGGTGGCCGCCCTGCTGTCCACCTTTCTGCTCAGCTTCCTGCCCCGGTGAAGGCCTCGCCACCACGTGGCCTGTTAAACTGCTCTGAACCGCCCCCCCCCCCATGGTTATTTATTTATTTATTTATTTGATTTTTGGACCACACCTTTAGTGATCAAGGCTTCCTCCTGGCTCTACACTCAAGGATTTCTCCTGGAGAGGCTCAAAAGATCATATGAGGTACCAGGGTCAACTGCATGCAAGGTTAGGGCCCTTTCCACCATAATATCACTCTGACTGCAAATATGCTTATTATAGAAGAAATTTTAGCCACCCAAAACTAAGGAAGGCACATGAAAAATATCTCAAATGAATCATAATAATTTTAAATTTTGATATGGCATATCATTAAGAGCCTCAAGGTTAATACTTAGGTTTTAATATCACTACTACTTTCTACCTGTGTGAACTTAGGTAAGTTACTGGGGCTTTCTCTGCCACAATATCATCACCTGTAAAGGGGAGCTTGATAGTTCATATCGTTGCTTTAGGGAATCACATGAGTCATTGAGTAAAATGCTTAAAACATTTCAGGGATGTAGAAAGATTGATGTGTTTGCTATTATTACTTCAGCAAAAATCCAAGCAGGAAGTCAAGACAAACCAATGGGGGCCCAAGAGTGACTCTGTAGCAAAAGCATCTGCTTCTCAGACCTTGTGACACCCACAAGTGCCCTTCCAGGTTCTGGGGATTCTCCAGCTGTGGGTGCTCAGAGCAGCAGTTGTGCACAGTCTCTGTCACACTGCAGCAGATGTGTACCCGCACCATGCTGAGTTGGGGGTCTCCGTCGTCACAACGGCAACAGCTGAGGAAGGGGAAAGGAACTTTTAAAAGTCAACTCACAGACAGACAGGAAAAGTATACCATCATTCACATAATCGTAGCAGATTTTATGTAGATTTGTTTTTTTCAAGTGGGATGTGACCATAGTGCAATGTGACTTTTAGTTTGGTTTTGTTGGGTCACAAGGACCAGCTCTCAAGGCTTACTTCTGGTTCTGAGCTCAAAGATCACTCCTGATGGAATCGAGTTGCCCAGGATGGAACTTGGGTCGGCTGCATGCAAGGAAAACTACCCTACCTGCTGTTCCTACCTAAAAAAGCGGTAGACTCTGCAGTGATTGTTCAGTGAGATCTGGGCATGTCCGTGAACATTCTACGTTAACAATAGAGAGGAAATAGGGGATCGATGAAGAATAGCACTCTAGCAGTGGGTTTGCATACCCCTAAAACAAATCAACATTTACATTTTTGGAAAACAATAATGCATAAAGACGTTTTAAATATATGTAAAATTAAAATAGCATCACTTGAACACTTGAAATCCCCTTACTCATCAGTTTGCTCAAGCGGGCACCAGTAACATCTCCATTCGTCCCTGTCCTGTGCTAGTGTAGCCCAATGGTGTCTGTTTGTTCTAGGAACATGAAGAGCCTCAAACCGTTCAGGGTCTTGACGAAGAAGTGGTAGGAGGGCGACCACGCAATCTTTTGATGTCCCATGGAATCCAGTTGGTAATGGCTCTAGTCCAGCGGCCGTCTCCAAATCTCATTATGTGGTCCAGCCCATCTGATCTTCTACGCCTTGGCAAATGAGACAGCGTCCCTGATTCTCAACCGTCGATGGAAGTCAGAACTCCGGATTCTTTCTCTCACTTGAGGGAAGCATCATACTACAAGCACAGCTCTTTTGATTCCTCTTTGGGAGACCTGAATAGCGTTCTCATCCTGTTATCGTAGGGCCCAGGTCTCTGAGGCATATGTTAATGCAGGAAGAATAGTAGAATCCAAGAGATGTGCCCAGAGCCGGAGTTTTTTCATCCTCTTAGCTATTTCTTTGACGCTCTTGAAGGCGTTCCAAGCCTCTTCTTCCTGCGCAACTCAGGTGCCAGGTCATTCATCATGTTGACTTCTCGACCTAGGTACACATAACTGTTGCATTTGGAGATGTTCCTTCCGTTGAGAGCAAATGGAATGTCAGGAACTAGTTCATTTTTCATAAACATTGTCTTCGTGAGATTCAGCTGTAGTCCGACCTTTCCAGACTCACTGTTGAAAAGGGCCAGCATTTGTGCTGCTTGGCTAATGTTTGGTGTTATGAAAACGATGTCATCAGCAAAGCGGAGGTGGTGTAGTTGCCAAACGTCTATCTCCATTCCCATTCCTTCCCATTCCAGTCATCACATGACGTCCTCGAAGGTGGCACTGAAGAGTTTCGGTGAAATAGTATCACTCTGCTGAACCCCTCTCTTGATATCCATGATCACTTCCTTGTAGAATGGTGAGATCCTGGTAGTGAATCCATAATACAGCTCACAGAGGATCCTGATGTATTGAGTTTTAATGCCCTGATTGGCTAGGGCTTTGATGACCGCTTCCGTCTCAACAGAAGCAAAGGCCTACTTTAAATCAATGAACGTTAGACAGAGCGGCATCTTGAACTCTGAAGAAACCTCAATGAGCTTGGTTATCGTGTGGATATGGTCAATCGTGCTGAATCCTTTTCAGAACCTGGCTTGCTCACGTGGTTGTCCTTCATCTAGTGTTCTGCCAATCCTATTCAGGATAACTCGAGTGAACAGCTTGTAGACGACAGACAACAGGCAAATCAGGCAATAATTGCCAATGTCATGGATGTCTCCCTTCTTGTACAGTAGAACAGTCCTGCTGGTTTTCCACTGGGACAGACAGGTAGCGTGTTAAGAGCTGAGCCAGTGTATTGATGAGTACTGATAGCAGATTCTTCAGGTGTTTGGGTCTGACCTTGCCTGGGCCCAGTGCTGTTCACTTCTTTATTGTGGCGTGTCGTATTTCAGAAGGGAGAACGTTGGGAACGACAGATCCATCCTGCAGAATTTGGTATGTGGGCAGGTGGACATGACAATCGAAGAGATCCGAGTAGAAGTCATGGATAATCTTCTCCATTGCCCTTCTGGAAGATGTGATAGATCCATCAGGACGTCGGAGGGCAGTCATCTTGGTCTTGTAGTTGGCGAAGGACAAGTGTGCGTTGCGAATGCTTTTCCCGGCTTCTGCTGCATCGGCCAGCACTGCAGCTCTTCTCTCTTTGAGGTCTTCCTTTATCGCTTCTCTGCACTGCTTTGTGAGCTCAGATGTTCACTTTTGGTTGCCTGAGGCTTGTGCCAAGCCACATTGGCGAATGAGCTCAAGAGTTTTCTAAGACAGGAATCTTTTTGTGGCTATCTCTCTCTTGGCGTTCCTTGCACAATCGTGGAGGTGCTGAACCAGTCGATCATATTCCTCGTCAATGTTGTCAACAATGGCATCTTCCCATGTTGCTGCAATAATGCCAAAGAGCTCCCAGCTGGTGGTCGTTCTGGGAGTTCTCTTCTTAAACTTTGCAGCCCTTTCTCCCCACTCTGTGAAGTAGAATTTTGCACGAAGGAGATGGTGGTCTGATACCATTTGGAATTTTGGCACAACAGCAACATCCATCAGGCAAAACCATCTATTGAATATGATGTGGTCAATTTCATTGTGGAACCATCCACCGGGAGACTCCCATGCCCAACGTTTAGATTCAGCCTTTTGGAACTGTGAGTTACCATGGATAACTGGTAATTGGTAGACACGATGAACTCAGACAGTCTCTCACCCTGTTCGCTCCATTCTAGGCCATGTGTCCCGATGTGGAGTTCTTCAGCTGATCTTCTCAGTCCTATCTTGGCATTAAAATCACCAACAATGATCTTGTAGAAGGTGTAATCTCTTTATAGAACTTCTCCAGCTCCATGTAGAACTTCTCAATTTCTCCTTCATCATAATTGGATGTTGGTGCATAGACAATAAAGATAGAAACTGCCAGCAGTGAGCTACATCTATTCAAGTGTAATCATCCAATTTGGATTGTTAGGCATTCGAATGAATCAATGTTTATGGCCAAGTTCATGTTGACAAGGACACCAAGACCACCGACACCTCTTTCGTTGCATGTTCCGAGGAACAGTTCTTCTCCAGTGTCAAAAAAGGCGTGATGTGATTGATGCCTTCTTGTTTCAGACCAATGATGTTATACTTGATCTTTCTTGCTTGTACCATTCGGTCCTTAATGGATGCATCCGATGCCAACTTTCATTGAAAGTACAGATGTTTTAGTCCTTCTTCGTTTTGGCAGCCTAGTTCGGCCTTCAGATTTTATCAGCCTCTCCTTCCTCATCCTTCTTAATGCTGCCATATTGGTGGCTCTTTCAGGGTCAGGAGGATGAGACCTATTGTATTTACTGGTTTTGGCATATCAAATACGCCACAGATAGCTGGCAAGCTCTACTGTGTGGGCAGGATATTCTCGGTAGCTTGCCAGGCTCTCCAAGAGGGATAGAGGCTTTTAGGGCCGTCTCTAATCGCCCTTGCAGGTGTTCCCATGGTTCAAGCCATATTTGAACCCTATTAAATATGGTTTGGTAATCTTGGAATATGAGTATTAAGTGTCTTATGATGTGTCCGGAAAGTGTCCTGGAGCGTGGCGGCAGCTGGGTAGTGGAGGTAGTGGAGGTCTGCTGATGAGGTCTTTATCTGGTACCGGTAGGGTGGGTCTTCTGTGTGTAATCTCTGGGTCGCCGGAGGTTGGTGGAAACAGACAGGGCAGGGTAGGATGGGGGTTCTGGGTTTAATCTCTTGGTCGCCAGAGATTGGTGAGAGCAGGCAGACGAACTCTGTCCCCGGGTCCCATTGAGCCTGGAGTTCAAGGCCACAGAGTCCCACTTACCTGGTTCTGTGGGGCTTCACTCCTACTTGAGTCTCTGACCGAGCGTCCAGAAAGAGTCCTGGAGCATGGCAGCGGCTGGGTAGTGGAGTTAGTGGAGCATTACATTAAAAAATAACATTACATTAATAAATAAGTAGAAATTATCCTTTACCTGTAGTTTTATGTTTGGGTTTTTTGTTTGGTTTTGGGGCCACATCCAGTGTTGCTCATGGCTTACTCCTGGCTCTGTGCTCAGGGATCATGCCTGCTGGGCTCAGGGGACCACATGGGGTGCTGGAGATCAAACTGAAGTCAGTCATAGTGCCCTACCCCTGTATTATCTCTCCGTCCCCTTGTTTGATCAGTTAATATAGTCATGAATATTTTTACATGTTGTAATACTCTTCAGGAACAGGTGCTGCAGGCCTTTGCAAAGGCCACAGGGTGAATTCAGCCTGTGCCCTGTGACCACCAGAATCATGAGCAGTTTCTAATTTTTATGACTCCAGGCCAGCATGATCTCACAAGTCCCCCACAGCTCTCACCACACATGGTGTCATCCTCAAATACTTCTGACAGTAACAGATTTGGAGGGAAGATCCCACCAGGACTCTATCTGGAGGTGCCAAAGAAGCCTCCCAGTGCTGGGGCATTGAGCCATGCCAAGCATGCACTCCAACCTTTTGATGGAGCACCCTGGTCCTGCGTTTATTTCATGGACTTACCAAGCACTTGCAAGCATTTCCTTCTTAAGACTTTGCAGGGTAGGGGGTTTTGGGTAGTTGTATGTTCTTTCTTTATCTAGGCCATTTGCTACTTAATCAGTGTTGTTTATTAGGCATTAAGTTTGCTGCTGGAGTGATAGCACAGCGAGTAGGGCGTTTGCCTTGCACGTGGCCGACCCGGGTTCGATTCCCAGCATCCCATATGGTCTCCTGAGCTACCGTTAGGAGTAATTCCTGAGTGCAGAGCCAGGAGTAACCCCTGTGTATTGCCAGGTGTGACCCAAAAAGCCAAAAGAAGTTTGCTGCCTGCAAGCTTCCATTATAAGTATACTATGAAGAACATCTGCAAATACAAATCTTTTTTGTTGCTGCTGTTGGTTTGTTGCGGCTTTTGACGCCAAACCCTGCAGTGCTCAGGGTTTATTCCTGGCTCTGAACTCAGGACTGGCAGGACTCTGTGTTCAGGGGACCATATGGGATCTGTGGGGAGGAGACCTGGGTTAGCTGTCTGCTGAGTGAAACCTTACCTGCCTTACTATTGATCGGACCCCTACAAGTCCTTTTCTTTCTTATTTATTTATTTTGGAATCATCATGAGATGGTTACAAAGCTTTCATGCTTGAATTTCAGTCATACAATGATCAAACACTCGTCCTTTCACCAGTGCACGTTTTTCACCACCAATGTCCCCAGTATCCCTCCCGCCACTTCCACCCCACCCCCTGTCTCTATGGCAGAAAACTTCCTTCTTACTCTCTGTCTCTAGTTTTGGGCATTATGGTTTGCAGTACAGATACTGAGTGGTCATCATGCTTTCTTCTTTATTTATTTTCAGCACACAGCTTCCATCTGGAACTATCCCTCCAACCATCATTGACTTGGTGATCCCTTCTCTATCCCAGCTGTCTTCTCTCCCAGCTCTCCAGGCTGCCAACCATAGAGCAATATTCCTGGCCCTGTCCTTGGGTGTCAGTCTCATATTATGTTATTTTATATTCCACAAATGAGTGCAGTCATTCTATGCCTGTTCCTCTCTTTCTGACTCATTTCACTTAGCATGATACTCTCCGTGTCCATCCACTTATAAGCAAATTTTATGACTTCATCTTTCCTAGCCACTGCATAGTATTCCGTTGTGTAGATGTACCAAAGTTTCTTTAACCAGTTTTCTGTTTTCAGGTACTCAGGTTGTTTCCAGATTCTGGCTATTGTGAACAGTGCTGCAATGAACACCTACAAGTCCTTTTCATTTATCTTGGCCTCCTGTCCTTATTAGAAGTAGTTCCTAAAAATAGGAATGTGAGGTCAAAAGTTGATCTCATCTCTGTTTTTCTTTTCTTTCCACTGAGATCACACTGATTTCTATTACTGTCCAGACATTTAGGACTGCCGCTCCCAACTCTTCAACTACATATTCAACATCAAACCCACCCCAGAGTGCTCAGGATCTTCCAGCATAGTCATTGGGTGCCCTTCACCCTGGGTTCCTTTTTCTGTACCCTCAGATCTGCTCAGAGCAGATCGATCTGTTCCAAAGGAAAAAGCTTTCTACTGGTTGAACTCTACAAGAAGAAAATATCCAATCACATCAGAAAATGGGGCGATGAAATGAGCAGAAACTCTCTCAAAGAAAAAATCCGAATGGCCAAAAGGTACATGAAAAAATGCTCTTCATCATTAATCATCAGGGAGTTGCAAGTCAAAACAACTATGAGATACCACTTCACACCACAGAGACTGGCACACATCCAAAAGAACAAAAACAACAGGTGTTGGCATGGATGTGGGGAGAAAGGGACTCTCCTTCACTGCTGGTGGGAATGCTAACTGGTCCAGCCTTTTTGGAAAACAATATGGACGTTTCTCAAAACACTAGATATCAAGTTCCCATTTGACGCAGCAATACCACTTCTGGGAATATATCCCAGAGATGCAAAAAATTACAGTAGAAATGACATCTGCACTTGTATGTTCATTGCAGCACTGTTTACAATAACCAGAATCTGGAGAAAAAAAAAACCCGAGTGCTCTATAACAGACGACTGGTTAAAGAAACTTTGGTATATCTACACAATGGAATACTATGCAGCTGTTAGAAAAAATGAAATCATGAAATTTGCATATATAAGGGGATCAACATGGAGAGTATCTTGCTAAGTGAAATGAGTCAAAAAGAGAAGGACAGACATAGAAGGACTGCACACATTTGTGGAATATAAAGTAACATAATAGGAGACTAACACCTAAGGACAGTTGAAATAAGGATCAGGAGGACTGCCCCAAGGCTTGGAAGCCGATCTCATGTGTTGGGGGAAAAGGTAGCTGGGATGGAGAGAAGAACACTAAGTAAATGATGGTTGGAGGGATCGCTCGAGATTGTAGATGCATGCTGAAAGTAGGTTGTAGACCAAACATGATTGCTGCTTGATACCTGTATTGTAAACCATAACACCCCAAAGGACAGAGAGAGCAAGAGGAAATGTGCCTACCGCAGAGGCAGGGCGTGGGAACAGGTGGGGGGATGTTGGTGGTGGAGAATGGACACTGGTGGAGGGATGGGTACTTGAACGTTGTTTGACTGAAAGGTAGTCATGAAAGTTTGTAAGTCTGTAACTGTATCTCACGGTGATTCATTAAAAAAAAAAGAAAAGAAAAAGCCTTCAATATTTGTAAGGTCTTTAATCACTGTGTCACTGTCATCCCGTTGTTCATCCATTTCCTCGAGCAAGCACCAGTAACATCTCCATTCATCCTAGACCTGAGATTTTAACAAGTGCCACATTGGAGAATCTTTCAGGGTCAGGGGAATGAGACCCATCATTGTTACTGGGTTTTGGCATATCGAATACACCACAGGGAGCTTGCCAGACTCTGCCGTGCGGGCAGGATACTCTCGGTAGCCTGCCGGGTTCTCCAAGAGCGAGAATTAGACAATAAGAAGTCGTTAATAAATGTTGTTGAATTGTCTGGCAAAAATAATTGTACAACTTTGTAGGTCCAGTAGCTTGTTTCCTTGAATAGTTATTAATGCTAGTATTTATTTAAACTTCTACTCAGAAAAGAGTCTACTTATCAAGAATCTGCATCTTTTTTTTTGGCGTTTTGGGTCACACCTGGCGATGCACAGGGGTTATTCCTGGCTCTGCACTCAGGAGTTACTCCTGGCGGTGCTCAGGGAACCATATGGGATGCTGGGAATCGAACCCGGGTCGGCCGTGTACAAGGCAAACGCCCTACCCGCTGTGCTATCTCTCCAGCCCCAAGAATCTGCATCTTTTAACTATGGTCTTTAGAGGACAAAGATTTTCCTTATTGTCTCCCCATTTTATTTTTTCTCTGCTGTTCAAATTATAAGAATCTTAGCTATGGGGCTGGAGCAACAGGACAGTATGTTGGACATTTGCTTTGCACACAACAGACCCAGATTCGATCCCTGGCAGTTTCAACTCCTCACCAGGAGAGATTCCTGAGTGCAGAGCCAGGAGTAAGCCCTGGACATCACCAGGTGTGACCCCAAAACCAAAAAAAAAAAAAAAAAGAAGAAGAAGAAGACAAACAGAGAAAACAAAAGAACCTTAAATCTGTTCTTAAATGCTACCCAGCAATAGCCAAGTGTCTATGTGCATCAAAATACTCAAAGAGCAAATAACAGAACAAGCTATGGGATGTCTTTTGTCTTGCCTAATCTCTGTCATTATGGTAGAAGAGTAACAATAGAATAATTACTATGGTAGCTGTTAACATCAGTGGTCATCCTCTCCTGCACACTTCGTTATGCTCAGTAATAAGCACTTTACCCTCATTAATTCCCACCAAACCCATGAAAGAAGCATTCTTATCAGCCTGATGCCTACAAAACTGAGGGTCACACGGGTCAAAGAAGTGCGTTTCAAGAAAGATCAGTGACAAAGCCAGACTTGAATCTGCTTGTGCACAATCCTGTCCCCCAAGCAGGTTATTATGAATAATAAATGCTTTCACCTTGCCTCTCTGATTTTTCTGAAGGTTTTTGTACATCAGCATGGCGCTGATGGTGAGTGTTTGGAGAAGTGAGGAGGCCTTCTGAGACTGGGAAACTGACACAGGCTGTTGCCATGGGAGCATACACAGGCTGTCCCCCAAACTCTGTTCTCCACTTTGGTCCTGCAGCTGGAAATGAGAACCCCGCTGAAAATTCACCTGGGTCAGAGGGACAGGAAGAGAAGGAAGGCTCTTCAGCAGGAAAAGCAGGTCCATCTGGTTTCTGGACCAGGTTTGGGCCAGGCAAAGATGCCCCGACCTCCTCCAGCCCAGCCTCACCCAGCAGGCATGCTGTTTCTTCTGTTCTCAAGCTGACAGAGAAACGATTTCCACAAACACTTAGAGAAACTCATCTCCTTGCGTTTTAGCACACTTGGACTCGTCAGAATAATCTAGAAATCTGTTTCCCAGTGTTTGAATAAAATAGATTTTATTTTTTTAGTCTAACTAAAAAATATTTTTTAGTCTATTGGGGGGGGATTCTGTTAGCATTAACTTAGGTCAGAAATATAAATATAGATGTAGCTTTGATTTATCCAAAAGAGAGACAGTGTATTCACATCCAGAGCCAGGGTTCAAGGAAAGGGAATCCAGAGCCTGGTGGGTGGGAAATGCAGACTGGACCCCTGAGTCTGGACCCGGACACAGAGTGCTGTGCAGCCTCTAAGTCCCTCACGGGGCCGCCCAGAACATCCGAGTTCTTGGTTGCCAGGCTCTAGATTCCAGTAAAGAGGAAAGCCACGAACCAATTTCTGCTGGTTTCTGACATCTCCCTTAGGTGATTTGTGCGTGTGTGTTTGCCATAGTGTTGTACGCTCAATTAATATGACCCGTGTGCACCCAGAATGGAACTAGCTAAGGGTTTAATTCTCATCTTCACAATGAGCCTACCAAGTAGCCAGTACCATGTTGGACAGATGGAACAGGGCTTGGCCCCGTGTGAGGCAAGCCCTTAACGTCTGTACTCTACAGCCCCATCATCAGGTAGCACTGTAGCACTGTCCTCCCGTTGCTTATAGATTTGCTTGAGCGGGCACCAGTAACGTCTCCATTGTTAGACTTGTTGTTACTGTGTTTGGCATATTGAATACGCCATGGGGAGCTTCCCAGGCTTTTCTGTGTGGGCAGGGTACTCTCAGTAGCTTGCCAGGCTCTCTGAGAGGGACGGAGGAATCGAACCCAGGTCGGCTGCATGCAACTCAAATGCCCTGCCCATTGTGCTATTGCTCCAACCCATCATCAGGTAATTTTTATTTATTGATTGATTTACTGGTTTGGGGGGCAAACCCAGCAGTGCTCAGGGCTATCTCCTGGCACTGCACTCAGGATTCACTCCTGGCAGGGCAAGGAGACCTTATCAGGAGTTAAGGCCTGAACCCAGGTCTAAGGGAAGGCTGGAAATAAGAGATGCAGGAGACACCAGGAGAAAATGTTTAGAAAGCAAGAAAGAAAGGAGAGAGGGAGGGAGGGCCGAGGGGTCCAGATCTCAACTTCCTCCTTTATTTTGGAAATTATATGATTTTTAGAATTTTTATTTAAAAATAAAATTATTTTTAAAAACTTGTTTTTGTTTATTGGGCCAGACCCAGTGGTGCTCAGGGCTTACTCCTGGCTCTGTGCTCAGGCATCACTCCTGGTAGGGATCAGGGGACCAGATGAGGCGCTAGGGATCAACCCTGGGTAGGTGGCGCACAAGGCAAACACGTGACCAACCATGCTGTGTCTTGGGCAGGAGCTACACAATCTTGGTTATGTTCATTGGGTTACAAGTTGCTTCATTGGGTTACATTGGTTTGGGGAAAGAGATTATTATTTTTTTTTTTTTTTGCTTTTTGGGTCACACCCAGCAATGCTCAGGGGTTACTCCTGGCTCATGCACTCAGGAATCACCCCTGGCGGTGCTCAGGGGACCATATGGGATGCTGGGAATCGAACCAGGGTACGCCATGTTGGCTGCGTGCAAGGCAAACGCCCTACCCACTGTGCTATTGCTCCAGCCCCGAAAGAGATTATATTTATCTAGAAATAAACTAGAGCAGTCAATAAGTCCCCCTACAGTAAAATTTGCTTGATGGTTCTTGTACTTGGGGGGTAAAAATCAGTTCTGCCCTTATCAGTAGAAAGAAAACTTTTGTAATGTACGGCGATATAGTTATCCAGAACTATTGTAATAGTCATTGTGCAGTATGTGCAAATATCAAATCATTGTGTTACTTATACACATGAAGCTAATGTGATGCTATACATCAATTACACTTGAATCAGAGGATAAGATTGATTTCTATAGAACGCATGCTAGCTGTTTTTGATCTTACAATGTGTGAGAAGTCGCACAAAATACCTTTTCTCTGAAAAAATTAAGATCTGTTTATGTCACTGCTCGTTCCTTAATCTGAAAATTAATCTGTAGATTAAGATTAAGATTAAGATTAATCTGTAGGGCTGGGAATTTAGCTCACGACAGAGAGTCTGGTTTGTACTGGTGAGGAGTTGGGCTCAAACCATGACATTCAAAGAAACATAATGATAAAATAAAGATTGTTTATAGACAGTAGATTAAACACAGGTGTTTATCTTGTATAAACCCCTTTAAGGGAACAACAGGAGTCAGAGAGATGATACAAGGGATAAGGCATGTGGTAAACCCTAGTTGGACCCCTAGTACCCTCTATGGTGCCCTGGGACCCACCAAGAGTGATTCCATGTGCAAGAAAAATGTCCTCCTCACTACACTGTCTTTCTAACCCCAACGGTCTTGTCTTAAGATGATTTTCTCCTCCCAATCCAAGCTCCCCGTGACGTATTCGATATGCCAAACACAGTAACAGCAAGTCTCACGATGGAGATGTTACTGGGCCCGCTCGAGAAAATCGATGAATAACGGGAGGACCGTGACCGTGACCGTGATTGACAGAAAACATATCAATATAAAAATTAATTCAAAACTTCTATACAGAATGGGCAATGATTCACAGCCATTCTATGGGAAAGTGTGCACACTTCATCCTCATCATCATCATCATCATCATATTGTGTTAAGGTAATTCTTGCCTAGAAATGTGCCCCTCTCTATTCAACTTCGAAGTTTACAGAAATCTGAACACAAAATAAAGTGTACTAAATTACCTAACCCTATTAAAGCATTTTGGAAATTGACTTCCAGTAAAACAGAAAATTGTCAAGCTCTCAAAAGGCTCTTGTGTTTTTACAGGGTAATTCCTAGATCTGCACTAAAGAGAAGAGTGTATTAATTCTAAGTTGCCAAGTGGCAAAATCATAGCTAATTTCCACGGTTGCCTTAGTTTGATTTGACCATGACCAACAGGTCTGAGTTTCAAGTGATCAGTTACCATGATGAGACAGGTTCTCACAGTGACAAATAAGTAATAATAAGGGAATTCAAACATTCAGTTTATTAAACTAAGGCTGGTGAAGCCATGACATGAAAAGAGACTGCTGTCATCTGGGCCAGGGGATGATTTTATAAAGCTAAAATCAAGATATAAGACACGGAAAAATTAATAGTATGAGGAAGTAATAAAACACAAAGTGACTACAAGAATTCAAGTACATTCAAATCTCAGCTCTGAGAAATGGCCTCCACACGGCCTCTTAGCAGGAAATAGAAATACTTCTGTGTTCCAACAGCATGCACCTTTGTTTTGTTTTTGGTATTTGGTTGCACATGAAAAGGAACTGTACTGTTATTGCTTGGTAACATATCGTTTTCACATCTGTCTGACATTTGCTTCTGGGAAACAATGTGGTATATCTGTTAGGATGGTCTGAGAAGCAACTTCTACATCTGCAGAGTCTGGAGCAAATGTCTCCATAAGTAACAAGCCATTTTCTCAGCAAAAACTCTGGTTTCATGGGGCCAGAGCAAAAGTCAAGTGAGTAGGTGTTTGTATTGCACACAGCTGACTTGAGTTTGGTCCCTGGTACCCCGAGCTCCACCGAGAGTGATTCCTGAGCACAGAGCCAGGAGTAACCCTGAGCACCTTTGGGAGTGGTCCAAAAATGAAAACAAAAGACAACAGCCAAAGGACTCTCGAGTTATCTGTCGGTGTTGGGGAACTGTTACCCCAAAACTCCCGGACATCTTGTACACCGTGTCAGGGCAGGAACCTGTTGGCGGGCGAATGAGGAGGGGCATGTGGCAAAACCCCTCTGAGAGTAGACTCAGTGACCACAGCTCAACTTTATTGCCAAAAACGCGCATTCTTCTAGAGAGTCTTGGCTTACAGGTCCAATCACATAGAGCTGAACACTCTTGGCCTATCACTTTTTCCTCTCTGCTTTGCCCCCGATCCAAAGCTACAGGTTGCGGGTAGGATGACTCGCTTAAGATGTATGTGACGGTTTCCGTGTTTTAAGCATATGTGAGTAGGGGGTGAATGAGACCAGTTGTAGTTACTGGTCAGCTGAATCTTACGAAGACAATGTTTATGAGAAACAGCCTCGTTCCTGACGCCCCATTCGCTCTCAACGGAACGACCATCTCCGAATGCAACAGCTATGTGTACCTAGGTCGAGAGGTCAACATGACAAATGACCTGGCACCCGAGCTGCGCAGGAGGAAGAGAGCAGCTTGGAACGCCTTCAAGAACGTCGAAGAAATAGCTAAGAGGACGAAGAACCTCCGGCTCCGGGCACATCTCTTTGATTCCACTGTTCTTCCTGCATTAACATATGCCTCAGAGACCTGGGCCCTACGCAAACAGGATGAGAACGCTATTCGGGTCTCCCAAAGAAGAATAGAAAGAGCTATGCTTGGAATATCACGTTTCACTCAAGTGAGAGAAAGAATCCGGAGTTCTGATCTCCGTCAACACTCAAGAATCAGGGACGCTGTCTCATTTGCCAAGGCATCAAAAATCCGATGGGCTGGACACGTAATGAGATTTAAAGACGACCGTTGGACTAGAGCTGTTACTGACTGGATTCCACGGGATGTCAAAAGACCGCGTGGCCGCCCACCTTCCAGATGGTCAGACTTCTTCGTCAAGATCATGAACGATCGGTTTGAGGCCCTCCATGTTCCCGGAGCGAACAGATGCCATTGGGCTACACTAGCACGCGACAGGGACAAATGGAGACGTTACTGGCGCCCGCTCCAGCAAATCGCCGACTAATGGGAAGTTAAGTGATTAAGTGATTAAGTGACTAGGGGGTCGAGTGAGGCTCAAGAGGCAGGTGCCCTGTTTTGCAATCTCTGCCCAGCTACTCCCTCTTGCGAGGTTTCCCTTCAGGACCGTTTTGCAAGGTCGGGTTTTTCCTGCTCCAGTGCCTGTCACCCTGCTGCACGTGGAAGAACTGCCCGGAGAGGGCACAGCTCTCTCTTATTGCCCACAGGCACGGTGACAACGCCGGGGTGATTTTCCAATTCCTACAGCCCTCTCTGAGTTGTTTAGCCATGTCGGAAGCCAACGAGGCACCCTCAGGTTCATGACTGTTCTGCCCTGCTCTTGCTCCGCTGCAATCCAGATGCTTCTTGTTGCAAATTCTGCTCCAGCGGTGCTGTTGCTTTTGAGATTAAATCCATTTGAAGCTAATCAAGGCAGGAGGTGACTCTTTCTTCCCAGCACAAATCTCCAATAAGGACAACTTGGAAGAGATGGTTGTACTCGGCGATGCGAGTGCCAAAAAGCCAAGGGAAAAAAATGTTATTTTGGTTTGTTTGGGGGCCACACCTGGCAGTGCTCAGAACTTACTCCTGACTCTATGCTCAGAGAAGTTCTCCAATCCAAGTAGATAACAGGATGTCTGAGGTGCCAGCAGATAGCAGGAAACCTCCAGCCAGGCTCTGTTTTTGCACTGACATTTGGACAGACGACAGAACAGCCAGGGCCTCACCCACTAGTATGGAGCTGTGTCCGGGCACTAAGGAACTCCCAGGGCAGAGGGAGGCCCCGGAGAACAGTCCAAGAGGGATCCAGTGACAGGTGACAGAGCAGCAGCCCCAACAAGGGACACAGTGATGGGGTTCCCACTACGGATTCTGGACAGGAAAGCACCCACTGGACTGAGACAGCAGAGGGACAAGCGCAGGCCACCAGACACAGGAGAGACAGGCCTGAAGTCCAGGCATCAAGGGACAGCACAAGTGAAATTGTACACAAAGGAGAGGCCTGGACATCTGGAGCGACCTGATCCCATTCTACTCAACTGTACAAAACACTCTAATTTCTGCTGAAATTCTTCTGAGTTTTGTCTCCAAATCTTCCACATGGTGTAGGTGTGTTCCAAAGGTGGCCCATGTGAAGCAGGGAGGATAAAGAGGGTCACTTTCTCCCCACCCGCCTCTGCCACCCAGGACCCAGGGTTACTGGGTTCTTGTCTCGCCCGACAGAAAAGAATTTCAGGAGTGGACGAGCAGCAGAACTTCTGTGGGAGGGGGTCCAACCTTCTCCAGGTGTGTTGCTGGTACCAGGTGAGGGTCTTATCAGACCTTAGTGTCCGTTTTCTGCAAGATTGGCTTTCGAAACTTCAGGGTTATTACTTCCTAGGAAATTACTGCCTTTGCCCTCTTGGAAGGAGACCTTCCCTATCTGCCAACCTACCTACATCACATACAATGCTCAAGAACCCATGAGCACAGGAAAAATCTATCTTGGCGTTTGCACTGGGCGTGAGGCTGTGCTGGCAGCTGCCTCCCTGCTGTGCTGCCTCCCAGCCCCTCACAGGCCTTTTCATTTCAGAGCACACTGGGTCACACGACTCCCTCTCTGGAAATCACGCCCGGATGGAAATCACAGTATTGACAAACAGGGCTAGCTCCAGGCCCCGTTTCCATAAGTGTTGCCTTAATAACTGCTTGAGCATTCTATATTTTATTTGGGATTTTGAGTCATACTTGGCGGCTTACTCACTCCTGGCTCTGTGCTCAGCGATCACCCTGGCAGCCTCAGGGGACCATATGGGGTGCTGGGGATCAAGGCAGGCAAGGCAGTGACCCCACCCGCTGTGCTATTGCTCCAGCCCTTATTGTGTTGTCTTGGCTTAGAAAGTCTGCAATTACGGTACTGAGTTTTGGCTCTGCAATTACGGTACTGGGTTTTGGCTCTGCAATTATGGCTCTGAGTTTTATGTTTTGTTTAGGGGGGCTATTTCCAATTCAAGAATAAAAGTCTGGGCCAGAGGGATGACTCAGCACTGTAATGTGTCAGTGGGCCAGCTATACTCCCCTCTGCCCCTGGGTGTGGCCCCAAAACTATAAACAGGGACAGGACACGCAGAGCAGGGTTAAGGCACTTGTCTTCACATGGCTGATCCCAGATGCATCCCTGGTACCACATATGGTCCCCTGAGCACAGAGCCAGGGGTGATCCCTGAGCACTGCCAGGTGAGCTCCCAAGCAAAACTATAAACAACAACGAAAAGAACGATGCTTTTTTCTTTAAAGTTTTAAAACTTGTTCACTTAGATTTTGGTTGTTACCCTATATTTTCTTTAGAAAATAGTATTATTTTTCAAATGGATGGCTAACGGCCTCTGAACTCATGCTGTCCATCCACTGCCCATTGATTTAAATATGATCTTTAGGGGCCAGGCCAATAATATAGCAGGGAAAGCATTTGCCTTGCTTGGGGCCGACCCAGGTTTGATTCCCGGCATCCCATGTGGTCCCCTGAGCCTGCCAGGAGTGACCCCTGATTGCAGAACCAGTAGTAACACTCCTGAGTATCACTGGGTGTGACCCAAACAAACTAAATAAATAAAATAAAATGTAGTCTTTATGTTACTGTGTCTGGCATATCGAACACGTCACGGGGAGCTTGCCAGGCTCTGCCGTGCGGGCGAGATACTCTCGGTAGCTTGCTGGGCTCTCCGAGAGGGGTAGAGGAATCGAACTCGGGTCGGCCATGTTGGCTGCATGCAAGGCAAATGCCCTACCGCTGTGCTATCCCTCCAGCCTTTATGATAGAGTACATTTCCACTTCCGTCTGAGCCTATTGGTGGCTGGAGTAATAGTATGGTGGGAAGGGTGCTCACCTTGCACAGGTGGATGTGGGTTCAATCCCCGGCATCCCACATGGTTCCCTGAGTCTCCCAGGAGTGATTCCTGAACGCCGAGCCAGGAGTGAGCTCTGAATATCACTGGCGGGGGGTCACTGGTTGTCTAAGATTGGGGGGGGGGGGTCAACAAAAACAAACAAAAAAATAAGTGCTTTTTCAAAATCTGAGTCTACTTCTGTAAACTCACTCTAGCCTCCCCCACTTGCCTTTTCCATTGCTGAACTCTTTAGTTGTTTTTCACAGTCTGATGTCTAATAAAGCAAATTATCCCAGATCCATCTACTACCTATTATTCCATAATTTCTTTCTTTTTATTTAGTAGGGAGGGGCACACCAGTTGTGGTAAAGGCTTACTCCTGGCTCTATACTGGGGCGTATGTGGTACTGGGGACTGAACCCCAGTCAGCTATATACTATATACCAAGGCAAGTACCTTACCTTCTGTACTATCTCTCTGGCCCGATTTTTTTTAATTGTCTTTTTTTTGTTTGTTTGTTTTTTTGTTTTGGGTCACACCTGGCGATGCACAGGGGCCATTCCTGGCTCTGTACTCAGAAACCATTCCTGGCGGTGCTCAGGGGACCACATGGGATGCTGGGACTCGAACCCGGGTCAGCTGCATGCAAGGCAGACGTCCTAACCATTGCGCTATCGTTCCAGACCCATAATTGTCCATTTTTGCAGCATCCTCTCTTCATATGTCAAGTGTTCATGTTCCGCCAATTCCCCTTGAGATTCTATTTGAGATTTCATTGATTTTCTAGATAAAAAGAAGAGTTTGGCACCAATATATTGCATTTTCCTGTCAAAAATTCTTTTTTCTCATCCTCCCCTCAAAGATTATTTACTTTAATTTATTTAAAACTTTGCATTGTTTTTCAGGAACAAGCAATAATTTTTCATATAGGTTATACATTGCTTGCTTGGTTTATACTTTTGTAATTCTTTTATTTGAGTTTTTTTTTGTAGTCTTAAGGATTAAGCCTAGAGCCTCACAAATGCAGGGAAAGTACTTCACCACTGAGCCACATACTCGGCCCTGGTCGCCTTAGAGAAGGGATTTCCTCCCCCTTTTCTTTGTCTATTAGTTCTTGCTGGTACGGAGACTTTGTTTACCTAACACTGAGTCATTTGTTGTACTTATGGTTGTCTAAGATGGTCAAACAGGCAATCATATTGCTGTATATAATTTTTGTCTCCCTCTTCCCAGTATCTTTTCCCTTCCTTCCTTCCTTCCTTCCTTCCTTCCTTCCTTCCTTCCTTTCTTCCTTCCTTTTCTCTCTCCTCTCTTTTTTCTTTCTCTCTCCTTCCTTCCTTCCTTCCTTTTCTCCCTCCTCTCTTTTTTCTCTCTCCTTCCTTCCTTCCTTCCTTCCTTCCTTCCTTCCTTCCTCCCCTTCCTCCCCTTCCTTCCCTTCCTTCCTTCCTTCCTTCCTTCCTTCCTTCCTTCCTTCCTTCCTTCCATTTCTCTCTCCTCTCTTTTTTCTTTCTCTCTCCTTCCTTCCTTCCTTCCTTCCTTCCTTCCTTCCTTCCTTCCTTTTCTCTCTCCTCTCTTTTTTCTTTCTCTCTCCTTCCTTCCTTCCTTCCTTCCTTCCATTTCTCTCTCCTCTCTTTTTTCTTTCTCTCTCCTTCCTTCCTTCCTTCCTTCCTTCCTTCCTTCCTTCCTTCCTTTTCTCTCTCCTCTCTTTTTTCTTTCTCTCTCCTTCCTTCCTTCCTTCCTTCCTTCCTTCCTTTTCTCTCTCCTCTCTTTTTTCTTTCTCCTTCCTTCCTTCCTTCCTTCCTTCCTTCCTTCCTTCCTTCCTTTTCTCTCTCCTCTCTTTTTTCTTTCTCTCTCCTTCCTTCCTTCCTTCCATTTCTCTCTCCTCTCTTTTTTCTTTCTCTCTCCTTCCTTCCTTCCTTCCTTTTCTCTCTCCTCTCTTTTTTCTTTCTCTCTCCTTCCTTCCTTCCTTCCTTCCTTCCTTCCTTCCTTCCTTCCTTTTCTCTCTCCTCTCTTTTTTCTTTCTCCTTCCTTCCTTTCTTTCTTCCTTTCTTTCTTTCTTTCTTTCTTTCTTTCTTTCTTTCTTTCTCCATAGTCTAACAGTTCTAGAACACAGAGTAGCAGGAGCAGTTAGAGTGTTAGGGCACCCTATATGGAATGACTGCCAACCTCAGCAGTTGGGGAACCAGTAGGGGGAGAGGAAATAGGAAATAATTGAACCAGTAGGAAATTGAAATAACTGACCTAAGAAAAGGCAGCCAATCCCGAGCTGCCCTGTAGGAAAGTCCCTAACCGCCCTGAGGCCCACCAATCAAGGGATAGGTCGGTTCACAGATGGCTTCAGGGTGTAAAAGGGGCTTGGAGATGTAGGGGAGATCTCTTTGGGGAGACAGCCCTGATCGATCAGTAACTGGACTCTGAGCTTGGCGCAGAATAAAGCTCTGCTGAATTTTAGGCATTTCTCTTGCACTCGTTCCTTAGATCACGGACCTAGCAAGAGCATTCCTGTCTCATCCGTGAAAAGGCATCACTGTTTCATGATGAAGTTCCAGTGCTGGAGCAATACTACAGTGGAGAGGACGCTTGCCTTACACACCAACCCAGGTTCAATCCTTTGCACGCCATATGGTCCCCTGAGCACCACCAGGAGTGATTCCTGGACACAGAGCCGGGAGTAAACCCAGAGAATCACCAGGTGTGGTTCAAGAGCAATGAAAATAAAGTTTCAGGGCTTTGTAACAGATGGCCCTCATCAAATTAAGACAATTTCCTCTTCCTAGTTTACAATCATTTCTGTCAAGAGTTAAACTTATTAGGGGGCATAGGGCTGGAGCGATAGCACAGCGGTAGGGCGTTTGCCTTGCACGCAGCCAACATGAACGACCCAAGTTCGATTCCTCCGCCCCTCTCGGAGAGCCCGGCAAGCTCCCGAGAGGATCTCGCCCACACGGCAAAGTCTGGCAAGCTCCCCGTGACGTATTCGATATGCCAGACACAGTAACAACAAAGTCTCCAATGGAGACGTTACTGGGCCCGCTCGAGCAAATCGACGATCAACCAGAGGGCCTTTACCTTTACCTTTACCTCATATATATATATATATGAGATATATCTGGGCTGGAGCGATAGCACAGCAGTAGGGCGTTTGCCTTGCACGCAGCCAACATGGCCAACCCGAGTTCGATTCCTCCGCCCCTCTTGGAGAGCCCGGCAAGCTACCGAGAGTATTCGATATGCCAGACACAGTAACAACAAAGTCTCCAATGGAGACGTTACTGGGCCCGCTCGAGCAAATCGATGATCAACGGGAGAGCCTTTCCATCTCTTTCCTTAGAAATGGTACAGCGGTAAGGCACTTGTCTTGCACCCAGCTGGCCCAGAGTCAATCCCCAAAACTGCATAAGGTCTCCTAAACCCTGCCAGGAGTGATCCCTGAGCTCAGAATCAGGAGTCAACCCTGAACACAGCTAGGTGTTGCCTCCAAAGAAAAAACAAGAGAAAATCATTTAATCTTATCCACAGCTTTTTCAACATTTTACAAGATTATCTTTTTTTTCATTTAATTGATTTTTTTTTCTTTTTGGGTCACACCCAGCGATGCACAGGGATTACTCCTGGCTCTGCACTCAGGAATTACTCCTGGCGTTGCTGGGGGACCTATGAGATGCTGGGAATAGAACCTGGGTTGGCCATGTGCAAGGCAAATGCCCTACCTGCTGTGCTATTGCTCCAAGATTGTCTTTAATTTTAATTTTTTTTTTTGGTACATTGAACCTATTCGACCACACTCAAATTAATGGGTTTAACCCTACCTGGATAATTCAATGAATCAACAGAATTTAAAATTCAACCAATTCAGCACTTTCTGTTTGTTTGTTCTGGGTCCAACTAGCTGTGCTGGAGGCTGTTACTCTCTGCTTGGTTTGGGGAGGGGGGAGGCATGGTAGGGCATAGCTGAGGGGATATTTTCTCCCAGTGGTGCTTCCGGAATACAAAGTCCTAGGAACCAAACTCAGGCCCACACATTCAAGGCAAGTGCTCTGTCACTGAGCCACATTCCCAGCCCTTGACAAATACCTGTGCATCTAATATGCATTGTCCTTTTCTGGGTACTTGTGACACACAATTCTTCAGAGAGCTCCTGTTCTTGTAGCCCTATAATCTGTCTTACTATTACTGCTGAATTTTAATTGCTAAAATGTGCTTTACTTCAAGCATGATAGCCTCCCAGTAGCTATATTGCAGACCATGATACCCCAAAACAGAGAGAGACTATTGGGGGGAATTGTCTACCATAGAGGCAGCGGGAAGGTTGCGATGGGGGGAGTGGACACTGGGGACATTGGTGGTGGAGAATGTGCACTGGTGTTCGATCATTGTATGACTGAAACTCAAACATGAAAGCTTTGTAACTGTGTCTCGCAGTGATTCAATTAAAAAAAAAAAGAGTCCAAAAAATTGTACTATGGCTTAACATTTTTGTATTTACAGTTACGAGTGTGACTGCTATCAGCCTTTTGTGAAGGACTGACCCTGGCAGCTCTTGGGGGCCACTTTCCAGTGATGCTGGGTGAGGTGACACTCAGGTTGTGACTCAGGCTCAAACCCAGGCCTCTCACATGTACCCGGAACCCAGGTGTTTCCTGTGGGTGCTGTTCTTTTGCTTTCCTTATGAAGGAAATAGAAATTCTGTAGAAATAGATGAATTTACAATCTCTCCGGTCCCTAATACATATGAGGCACTGAGTTTGATCTCCACGTGCCCAATTCTGCCAAGGGGGCTGGTGACACCCCTCCAACCCCCAGCGGAATAGGCAACTTTGCAGCAGCCAAGCAAAATAAAACTGATTTAGGGTTGGAATGATGAGCAGTAGGGAGCTTACCTTGCATACTGTGGACCCAGGTTCAATCCCTGACACCGACCCTGACCCTAGCCCTGCCAGGAGTGATCCCTGAGCACAGAGCCAGGAGTAAGCCCTGAGCACCACTGTTTTGGGCCCCAAACCAAAATCAACCTCCCCAATAACCCAAAAGTTTTCACAGTTTTTTTTTTAATTTTTAATTTTTTAATTAATTTTTAAAAATTCCTTTTTCTTCTGTGTCACCTTGATTTTTCATTTTCTATTTTTATTATTTTTTTAAATTGTTTTATATTTGAATTTTTATTTTTGTATTTACTTATTTATTTTAATTTTTAATAGTGAGACATCATGAGATGCCCGGGAATGAATAATATTCAAAGCCAATTAAATCCTAAGCTACAAAGCATAATATTAATTGTCTTCCTGTATCTATACAAAAAGGACATTGCATTAAAGTAAACTATTCATAAGACATAAGGAGAGGAGAAAGGCAATATTAACTTACAATACAAGTTCAGGGTCCTAGAAGGATCTGACCTTACAAATGAACAGATTTTGATTAGGGGAAAAGCTGATTAACTGGTTGGGGAAGAGAGCATAGAGAAGTGGTTACAGACAAACAAAGGAATGGGAGTGACTCGGGAGCACTGTGATGGGTGCAACCTGATAAACCTAGGCTCCTTGTGGCAAGGGAGAAAAGGACAAATCAATTGTTATCCTACACTCTCTGCATGTGGGATCACTTCTGGCACTGTGCTCAGGTGACCATACGTGGGGCCAAGATCCAACCCAGGTTGGCTGCTTATAAGGCAAGCACATTACCCCTGTACTCTCTCTCTCTCTGTCTCTCTCTCTGTCTCTCTCTGTCTCTCTCTCTGTCTCTCTCTCTGTCTCTCTGTCTCTCTCTCTGTCTCTCTCTGTCTCTCTGTCTCTCTGTCTCTCTCTCTCTGTCTCTCTCTCTGTCTCTCTCTGTCTCTCTCTCTGTCTCTCTGTCTCTCTCTCTGTCTCTCTGTCTCTCTGTCTCTCTCTGTCTCTGTCTCTGTCTCTCTCTCTCTCTCTCTCTTTCTCCCTCCATCCCCCACTCCCTCTCCCTCTCCCTTTCCCTCCACCCTTCCCTCCTTCCCCGTCCCTCTTCTTACAACCCAGCAGCCAGATAGACAACCTGTTCAAAGTTTGCCAATGATTTTTCACCTCTTTTCCCAAAAATGCTAAAATGCTCCTGCTCTCTCTGAAGGTCCCCCTGTAACTTACCTCCTGTAACTTGCCACACCAGAGTCCAGCTCCTGTGCACACTTGATTCTTCTCTTTTCATTCCCAGTGACTTATGTGTGGAAAGAGAGTGAGAGCGAGTCCTAGGGAATACCAGAGGCAAGTGGGGGGGTCTCCTGGCTGGTGCCAACAGGTAGACTTATATTATAGCCTGCTCCCCTAAATGGAACAAGACACAGACAATATGAAAATATAAAGCAAAGAATGATTTCCATATGCAACACATAAAATACAAGAGTTTATGAATAGCAGTTTTCTGGTTCACGTCCTTCATTCGAAAGGCAAAGGTCCAGTGAGTAGGACACTTGTCTTGGATGTGGCCAACCTGGGTTCGATCCCTGGCACCCCATAGGGTCTCCTGAGCATCACCAGGAGTGATTCCTGAGTGCAGAGCCAGGAGTAACCCCTGAGTATTGCTGGATGTAGCCCCAAAACAAAAAAAGTAAAAGGGAAGGAAAAAAGAAAGGAAGGAAGGAAGGAAGGAAGGAAGGAAGGAAGGAAGGAAGGAAGAAGGGAGGAAGGAAGGAAGGAAGGGTGGGGGAGAAAGAATATAAAACAGTAAATTTGTGAAATTGAAATATTTCATTGATTTGAAGCCAAAATCAGACTAAGCCCAACAAAAAGGAAACGTGTGTCATATATTTGAACCAGCACAAATGCGCCTTCTCTCCCTTCTGGAATCATTACTCAGCAGACCAGCACTTGATGGAAAGGAGCCAGTTGTGTTGATGTTGGTTGTCCCCCTCTGTCTGAGAACATGCCAAGCCATTTGGTTTGGTTTGGTTTGGTTTGGTTTGGTTTTGGTTTTGGAATACACATGCTGGTGTGGTGCCTGGACAGACCCTGGGCAACAGCATGCAAGGCAAGCACCCTACCCTCAGTGCTATCACTCCAGCCGTATAAGTTAAAAAAATAATAATAATAAGCGAGCCCTTTGCCAGCTTTTTCTTTTTCTTCTTTTTTTTGTTATTTTGGGTCATACCTGGCGATGCTCAGGGGTTACTCCTGGCTCAGCACTCAGAAATCACTCCTGGCGGTGCTCAGGGGACCATATGGGATGCTGGGAATTGAACCCGGGTCAGCCGCGTGCAAGGCAAATGCCCTACCCTACCTGCTGTGCTATTGCTCCAGCCTTTGCAAGCTTTCTGAATTCCTTTTTTTTTTTGTTTTGTTTTTGCTTTTTGGGTTACACTCGGAGATGCACAGGGGTTACTCCTGGCTCTGCACTCAGGAATTACTCCTGGCGGTGCTCAGGGGGACCATATGGGATGCTGGGAATTGAACCTGGGTCATCTGCATGCAAGGCAAACGCTCTACCCACTATGCTATCACTCCAGACCCAGCTTTTTGAATTCTTAACAATCCTATAAGATCAGCCCTCTTTGCAAGCTTTTTAATTTCTAAGATTCCTATGAGATCAAACCTCACAACTAGCCAAAAAAAAAAAAAGTATTGTACCAAATGTTTGTTATAAGACCACCAAAAGAACCATATTGGCATCCTGCAATTGACCTGAGAGATTTAAAAGAAAACCCACAATGTATTTTTTCCCCAGAATTTATTCCATCTCCTTCAATAAAATTTTGGCCTAGAGAAGTACCCTGGTCTCTCTCTTCGTTCTGTCCCAATGAAAGTCTATACTTCAGACGTATAGACAAACAAACTGAAGCTGTTTGTTCAGCAGTAGCACAGACATTAATTATTTATTGGGGGCGCTTTTGTGTGCTGAGTGAAAGGTGAGGGGGGGGGGAACGTTCTCGGGCCTCACAGACATGATAATCTACTTTCTAGGACATACAAAAGAAACAGATGGGAAATGCTACAAGAAAGACCCCTCAGTTTGCTCTTAGCTGTGTCCCTTTTGGAAAATATTTAGCTTCTCAGAGCTATTTATTTGTACGAGGGACATAACATCCATCTTAAAGAAAAGTTGCCAAAGTTGAAATATTATAAAAAAAAAGGTTTTCTTTCTTTTTTTAAAGATCATTTCATTTTCATTTTCATCATTTCATCATCCTGTTATTCGTCGATTGCCTCGAGCAGGCCCCAGTAACGTCTCTTTCATCCTAGCCCTGAGATTATATTCAAGGCTATTTAGGAGAATGAGACCCTTCATTGTTACTGGTATCTGGCATATTTGGTACGCCACAGGGAGTTTGCCAGACTCTGCCCTGTGGGCAGGCTACATTCGATAGCCTGCAAGTTTTTCCAAAGTAGTAATGAGACAATAAGATGTCATAAAGAAAAGTTCTGATAAGATGTCGTGCGGCTGCGAATGCGGCCGCGCGGTTCCGGGATCTGGATTTTATAGTCTCTGAGTCTTGGCCGCTGATGGGATTACACGGCGCCAGGGGGCCAGGTGGTGGGTGTGACCCCCGCCTACTGGAATTTGGAGGATCTGGGTGGAAGATGCTCGACTCCAATTCGAGTAGGCTTGGAGGTCTCGGCCCCGGAACCCACGTGGCTTTGTCCCTCTGCCAGTACCTTCATGTGTGCGGAGAGTGGTCTCAGCATGGTGGTGGCTGGTCCTGGAGGTCTTCGGCTGCCGGAGCCCTGGTCGGGGCGGGGAGGAAAGCTCAACCCGCTCCCCTTTGATTTTAAAGATCAAACGATACTATTTCCAGGGTGCCGTCTATGACCAAGATTCTGGTCTTAGACTTCTCCATTACTTGATATGCCAACAACCTTTTGGTTTTGTTTTTGTCTGGGGGCTACTCCTGGCATTGCTCAGGACTTACTCCTGACTCTGTGCTCAAGGAGCACCCCTGTTGGGTTCAGGAGACCATATAGGGTGTCAGGGATCGATCGAAATTGGGTCATCCATTTGCAAGGCAAGTGCCCTACATATGGCATTATCTCTCTGGCCCCAAGGACAAACATTTTTAATACTTCAAATAACGTGTCAAGGGAATTGCTAAGCCATGTAAGGTAAGTAAATGGTCAACAAGGGGTGGCTGTATTTATGCAGTAAGAGAAATATTGAATAATAGCAACATACTACATTAAAGAAATTTTATTTGCTTCAATGGAAAGAGACAGAAACAACAAAATAGTTTCTATATTTTCTTAATATTAAATATTTTTCTAGGGACTAGAGAGATAGCACAGCGGGTAGGGCATTTGCCTTGCACGCGGCCGACCCGGGTTCGATCCCAGCATCTCATATGGTCCCCTGAGCACCGCCAGGAGTAACTCCTGAGTGCAGAGCCAGGAGTAACCTCTGTGCATCGCCGGGTGTGACCCAAAAAGCAAAATAAATAAATAAATAAATAAAAATAAATAAAAAATTAAAAAATATTTTTCTAAGAAAAACAACTAACCTCCATCAAGTGCTTGATCAAGTCAATGAGATATTTCTAGAAATTATTTCAATATAAATATAATCATGTCTCTTTTACCACTAATAAAGTTTTAAGGTTGTAGAAGAGCGTTCATTTTTTAATATTTCATGTGGTATGAAGATTCTCTTGGAACATTGATGTATAATGCTAAAAACAACTTCATCACGTTTTGGTGTCTGTGGTCCCAAAATCCAACCCAGGTGCTTTCCTGGCCAGTTTCGTTACATTTCATGGCAGTGGCTGTATCTTTAAATTTAATTTTTAAATCACCTCTCGGAGAGCCCGGCAAGCGATCGAGAGTATTCGATATGCCAGACACAGTAACAACAAAGTCTCCAATGGAGACGTTACTGGCTGTATCTAAGACCAAGAAAACACCATGCCAAGAAAGTGGATCTAGTCTGATTGCTTTTCTAATTATTATTCTTGTCCCTTCCCTATTCTCTTGTTGTTAAAATGCCTGGGCCACATAAGCCATTGCGGTGGTCACGCTCTTGCCCCATTTCTGTCCATGGGTGACCCAGCACATTCCCGTTACAGGACCTGCTGGGACCACCAGGTGGCACGCGCTTGTTGTGGTGGCGTCTGGGGTCCTGCTTTTATTTCAACCTTCCTGTTCTTAAAGGTAATTATTGTCGTGGACAGGAGAGATGGTGCAGCAGGCCGGGCGTTAGCTTTGTACCAGCTGACGTGGATTCTATCCCCAGCACCCCAAAGCATCCCCTAAACCTCACCAGGAATGATCCCTGGGCATCCACAGATGTGACCCATCCCACCCAAAGTGCTGGTATGGAATAAATAAAAGAAGATTCCAGAGGAATTCCAATTCTTTCTTTCCCGTTTTTTGGTTTTTTTTTTTTTTTCCTTTTTGGGCCACACCTGAAGATGCTCAGGGGTTACTCCCGGCTCTGTGCTCAGGAACCACTCCTGGTGGTGACCATGTGGGATGCTGTGGATTGAACCCCGGTCAGCTGTATGCAAGACAAGTTGATGTCGGTGGGCCCCACGGGTGACTTATGTGAAGTGGGGAGGAGAAAGACAGTCACTTTCTCCCCACCCGCCTCTGCCACCCGGGACCCTGGGTAGGCTAGGACCGGTAAAGTCTGCAGTGAGCACCTGCTCAGCACGGGCCTAAGCCCCGCCAGCCCCACAAGGTGGCCGTCAAGCCACACCTGAAGTCCGCTTGATCTTCTTGGCACGGAGTTAATCCCCGCCACCCGATTGCTCGGGGAGCCACGGACTCAAGCTGGGGCGAGAATTTGCTCTTCGCAGGAAAGGAGAGACCAGTCCCAAGCTGTACCCGAGGTTTCTGGGGTTCTTGTCTTGCTCGCAGAAAAGAATTTCAGGAGAAGACGAGCAGTGAAGCAACAGGTTTTATTTGGAGGCTTTTGGAGAGGGAGAGAAAGGGATAAGCAGAGAGAGAGAGAGAGTAACGTGTCCAGAGGGAACGCGGGCTTCTCCGAGGGTGGAGAGACCCCCAAGTGGGCTCTCGAGCTGGCTCTTATAGATCCTTCTGACTTGGAATGTTCTGGAATCTCCTTGGGGCTTGGTCACTGGAGTTAACTGGATTGAAAGGGGATTCAATAATCATCTGACTTGGGATGTCCTGGAATCACCTTGGGGCTGGGTCGCTGGAGTCAACCGGATTGAAAGGGGGTTCGAGAATCATCTGACTTGGAATGTCCTGGAATCACCTTGGGGCTGGGTCGCTGGAGTCAACCGGATTAAAAGGGGGGTTTTCGGAAAGGAGGAATTTCATGGGGAGGAGGCCCATATTTTTAGGGTCTGGGGATGGTCTTATCAAGTCTTTATTCTCTGTGTCCACAGGGTGGGTCGGTCCTAGAATTCTTCTATGAGACTTTGTTTCATTGCAGAGAGCCTTTCCCTATCTACCTGCCTACATCAGAACCACCCTGAACAGGTAGATTCGAAAGGGAGCTTCGGTGTCTGGCTGCCCCTCGCCTTCCGACTAATTTCACTCTGCTCGGTATCTCCATGTAACAGACAGAGAATGACAGCCATAAAAGGACTCCACTCATTTTGGGATATAAAAAAATAATGACAAAAGTATGAGACTAATGTCCAAGAACAGAAAAACCAGGGTCCAGGAGGAAAGAAAGGGAGAGAGCACCCGAGGGAGGGGAGGGGAGGGGAGAGAGAGAGAGAGAGAGAGAGAGAGAGAGAGAGAGAGAGAGAGAGAGTAACGCGTCCAGAGGGAACGCGGGCTTCTCCGAGGGTGGAGAGAGCCCCAACTGGGCTCTTGAGCTGGCTCTTATAGATCCTTCCGACTCAGAATGTTCTGGAATCTCCTTGGGGCTGGGTCGCTGGAGTCAACCGGATTGAAAGGGGGTTCGAGAATCATCTGACTTGGAATGTCCTGGAATCTCCTTGGGGCTGGGTCGCTGGAGTCAACCGGATTGAAAGGGGGTTCGAGAATCATCTGACTTGGAATGTTCTGGAATCTCCTTGGGGCTGGGTCGCTGGAGTCAACCGGATTGAAAAGGGGTTCGAGAATCATCTGACTCGGAATGTTCTGGAATCTCCTTGGGGCTGGGTCGCTGGAGTCAACCGGATTGAAAGGGGGTTCTCGGAAAGGAGGAATTTCATGGGGAGGAGGCCCATATCTTCAGGGTCTGGGGATGGTCTTATCAAGTCCTTATTCTCTGTCTCCACAGGGTGGGTCGGTCCTAGAATTCTTCTATGAGACTTTGTTTCATTGCAGAGAGCCTTTCCCTATCTACCTGCCTACATCAAAGTGTCCTCCCAGCTGTTGGCTCTGACCCCAAGGAATTCCAATGATTATAGAAAAAAAATTAGAAAGCAATTACCACTAGAGAAATATCAGTTGGTGGTGGTGTTAGGTGCCAGAGATCTCAGTGGAAACTCGTGGTGCCACAAGCCTGAGCTCAGCAGCTGACTGAGACACACCGAGACAGGACAGATATCTCAAGGTTTCATTCACACACCAAAACATACTCATACAAGGAACTCAGTGCTGAGGGCACTCGTATAATGGATCCAGTGTTGAGGGTTTACAAGCCCAAGAGAGGTAGAACTCTGAGCACCAGCGACTCAGCGCTAAGGGTTCACAAGTCTATGAGACTCCAACCCCTGACTGCCCTCTGGGAGAGGTTTTTAAGCCCTGTGCCCTCCTGCCTACTTGGCTGGGTGCTCGTCTGTGTGCCTGGGTGCCCCCTGCTAGGTGCATTTTCAAGGCCTTGAGCAAGCAAAGCAGAGGGTACAGGAGCGAAACAGAGCGATTAATACAAATTGTCACATTTCCTTGGACCATCCTTGTTAACTGTGGTTAGATGTCCATGCCCTTGGGTCTGGCGTGTTTTTCTTACTAGGTTGCAAACTCATGACCCTGAGACACAAAATGGAGTTTTGCATACAGCTGACTGGTTTTCCAAAACGGAGTTGCTGTGGTCCTTTCTGTGGCAAGGTCTATTAATTAGTTCAAGTTAAAATTAGGTTAAAGTGGGGCTGGAGTGATAGCACAGCGGGGAGGGCGTTTGCCTTGCACGCAGCTCGACCCGGGTTCGATCCCCAGCATCCCATAGGGTCCCCTGAGCACGGCCAGGAGTAGTTCCTGAGTACATGAACCAGGAGGAGTAACTCCTGAGCATCGCCGGGTGTGACCCAAAAAGCAAAAAAAAAAAAAGTGTTTTTAGTTTTTGTTTTGGGCCACACCCAGCAATTCTCAAGGCTTACTCCCGGACGAGAGCAGTGCAGTCTCTGCCCCCGCGCCTCGGTGTTCCTTCCCGGAGTCCCTTGGAGGGGAGCAGGTTGAGCTTTCCTCCCCGCCCCGGCCAGGGCTACGGCAGCCGGAGACCTCCAGGACCAGCCACCACCATGCTGAGACCACTCTCCGCACACCTGAAGGTACTGGCAGAGGGACAAAGCCACGCGGGTTCCGGGGCCGAGACCTCCAAGCCTACTCGAATTGGAGTCGAGCATCTTCCACCCAGATCCTCCAAATTCCAGTAGGCGGGGGTCACACCCACCCCCTGGCCCCCTGGCGCCGTGTAATCCCATCAGCGGCCAAGACTCAGAGACTATAAAATCCAGATCCCGGACGAGAGCAGTGCAGTCTCTGCCCCCGCGCCTCGGTGTTCCTTCCCGGAGTCCCTTGGAGGGGAGCGGGTTGAGCTTTCCTCCCCGCCCCGGCCAGGGCTACGGCAGCCGGAGACCTCCAGGACCAGCCACCACCATGCTGAGACCACTCTCCGCACACCTGAAGGTACTGGCAGAGGGACAAAGCCACGCGGGTTCCGGGGCCGAAACCTCCAAGCCTACTCGAATTGGAGTCGAGCATCTTCCACCCAGATCCTCCAAATTCCAGTAGGCGGGGGTCACACCCACCCCCTGGCCCCCTGGCGCCGTGTAATCCCATCAGCGGCCAAGACTCAGAGACTATAAAATCCAGATCCCGGAAGCTGGGACATCTTATTATCTCATTCCTACTTTGGACAAACTTGCAGGCTGTCGAATGTAGCCTGCCCACAGGGCAGAGTCTGGCAAACTCCCCGTGGCCTACCAAATATGCCAAATACCAGTAACAATGATGGGTCTCATTCTCCTAAAGAGCCCTGAATATAATCTCAGGGCTAGGATGAAAGAGACGTTACTGGGGCCTGCTCGAGGCAATCGACTCCCGCTTTGAGCTCAGGAATCAACCCCAGCGGCGGTGGTCGGGGACCAGAGGGGATTCTGGGGCTGGAACTCTGGTCAGCAGTGTGCAAGGCAAACGCCCTACACACTGTACTCTAACTCCTTACCTTGGAGTTTTCTATCCTTAAAGCCTAAATTTCTCAGATTTATTGAATACCAAAGTTTTGAGTAACTGCGTCACAAACTCTTCTAACGATTTGTATCTGATGCATTTTAAAAATTTGATAGCTTCACTCTTGAAAATACCATTTGCTCTTACATGTCCACTGTTGGAGTACAAGGAGCTTAGCTTTATCTGGTTACACCCATCACAGAGCTCCTGAAGCACTTCCACTTCCATTGTGTTTATCTGTAAACTTCAGTCTTCCCTATGATCTCCTCCCCACCCAGTTAATCAGCTTTCCCCTTAATCAGACTTTGTTAATTTGTAAGATCAGTTTCCCAGAAATCTATGATTTTATATGTATGAGTGAAATATTGCCTTTCTCCTCTCCTTATGCCTTATGAACAGTTTACCTTAAAGTAATATCCTTTTTGTATAGATACAGGAAGACCGTTAACATCATGCTTTGTAACTTAGGATTTCATTGGCTTTGAATATTATTCACTCCCGGGCATCTGCTTTCTCGACTTAAGCCTCAGTTGCCCTTAGTTCTTAACACCCCAAAAGCAGGGTCCCGACGAGGGACTGAATGGACCCAGGGCAAGCGGTGAGCTACCCTGGCAGCGAAATGGGCCTGGCCAAAGTGCCACGATTCTTAACTATAAGTTAAGAGTTTGATCATAGACAAATGCTGTCATGATCCAAAGGTAATGACGAGACTAGGATCCTGCTAGGGGTGGGAAAGACTATCTGGCCTGAGCACCGTAGTCTGAGATCAAGATGGCCCTAGGAGAGCAATTCTATAAGTTTAAGATATTTCTTACTGTATCCATACAAAATGATTTATATAATATTTTATATGCTTGTCAGACAAGGAGAGGAGAGACACACCCTTGGGATTCCGCTCTAAGGTGAATCCTCCTGCTGAGAGAGGATCTGTCCTAGGAGCGGCCTTCCCTGAAGCTAAGATTTCTACCCCTATTGATCTCCACCCCTATTGATTGTGACCGCACCTATGTGTAATTGTTTCCCCAAGTCCTCTTGGAGAGAGATATAATGAGACTGTAGATTGGGCAGGGGGGAGCAGAGAGAGAAGGAGAGAGGGAGCAGAGACAGATGAGGAGAGAATCAGAATAAACTACGGCTAATACCTACCAGCCTGGCCCTCGTTCCTTCCTCCGCCTGACCATTGCCATCGACCTCTCCGGGGTGGGAGAAGGGTGAGACTACCGAACTCAGGCGGCGGGAGAGATAGAGCCACCGCCGCTGTGTGTGCCGTGCCCCCCCTTTTGTGTGAGTTTACACAGTCCACCCTAAACTTGTGGGGAGAAAAGCAATAACGTGTGCCTTTCTGAATTTTCTCTCTTGCAAATCACCTGGATGATTTGTTACAAGAGTTTGGGTCTACACTTAGTTATAAGAGTTTAAACTTTAGGTTTGATTTCAGTCCTATTTTTAGAGGTAAGGGGATACAAATCCTCATGTCCCATTTTAAAAAATTATTATTATTAATGTAGGAGAACTGCTATTTATTCAGCCATTGATTAAGCTGATTGAATTATGCCCCATTTTTTTTTTTTTGCTTTTTGGGTCACATCTGGTGATGCACAGGGGTTACTCCTGGCTCTGCACTCAGGAGTCACTCCTGGCGGTGCTCAGGGGACCATATGGGATGCTGGGAATCGAACCCGGGTCAGCTGCATGCAAGGCAAACGCCCTACCTGCTGTGCTATCTCTCCAGCCCTGCCCCATTTTTTTGAGACACCTATTTGGAAAACTGGTCTATTCCAGTAGGATGACCCCAATAGGATGGGGTCTATTCCTGGCCCTGTGCTCAGGGTCTTGCCAGGCACTTGGGGTATCAAGTAGTGAGGGGACTGAAACAGATCATGCACACAGACCTCTGAGCTTCCTCCGCTCCACCAGTCACAAATCACAATCACAAATCATCCTTTTAATCGTCGATTGCCTCGAGCAGGCCCCAGTAACGTCTCCTTCATCCTAGCCCTGAGATTATATTCACGGCTCTTTAGGAGAATGAGACCCATCATTGTTACTGGTGTTTGGCATGTTTGGTACGCCACGGGGAGTTTGCCAGACTCTGCCGTGTGGGCAGGCTACATTCGGTAGCCTGCCAGGTTGTCTAAAGTAGGAATGAGATAATAAGATGTTATAATAAGATGTTGTGCGGCCGCAAATGCGGCCGTGCGGTTCCGGGAACTGGTTTTTATAGTCTCTGAGTCTTGGCCTCTGATGGGATTACACGGCGCCAGGGGGCCAGGTGGTGGGTGTGACCCCCGCCTACTGGCATTTGGAGGATCTGGGTGGAGGAGACTATAAAAACCAGCTCCCGGAATAACAGTGCAGTCTCCTGCCCCCGCGCCTACTGTCCTCGCCACCGGGGCCCCTTGGAGGGGAGCGGGTTGAGCTTTCCTCCCCGCCCCGACCAGGGCTCCGGCAGCCAAAGACCTCCAGGCCCAGCCACCACCATGCTGAGACCACTCTCCGCACACATGAAGGTACTGGCAGAGGGACAGTCACGCGGGTTCCGGGGCCGAGATCTCCATGCCTACTTGGATTTGGGCCGCTCCACCAACTACATTCTTAATCCTGGGAATATTTCTAGTCGCTTTTTAGTTTTCTTTAGGTGGAAAACTCCGAGATAACCAGCAAACTTTAAATATACAATTATCTTGTAGAAGTTGTTCTGCTCCGTATATTAAAGGTAAAGGCCCTCCCGTTGATCGTCGATTTGCTCGAGCGGGCCCAGTAACGTCTCCATTGGAGACTTTGTTGTTACTGTGTCTGGCATATCGAATACTCTCGGTAGCTTGCCGGGCTCTCCGAGAGGGGCGGAGGAATCGAACTCGGGTCTGCCATGTTGGCCGCTTGTAAGGCGAACGCCCTACCCGCTGTGCTATCGCTCCAGCCCACTCCTAGGCTGGAGTGATAGCACAGCGGTAGGGCGTTTGCCTTGCACGCAGCCAACATGGCTCCGTATATTATCAATGTATAAATAACCGCCACTTACACCAATAGAGTTTTATGGGCAAGGAAAGGAATCAGAAAGTCTCGGCAAAATGGGTGTTTTTCTTCCCCTTCAAATATTACAATTGTCTGAGTATAACCAGAAGGACGCTTTTCCCCTGAATTAATATCTAAAAAACAGCTTAACTTCACAGGCAAACTTTTCCTTATTCTAAAACAACACAGAACAGGGCTGGAGCGATAGCACCGCAAGTAGAACATTTGCCTTGCACGCTGCCGACCCGGATTCGAGTACCAGCATCTCATATGATCCCTCGAGCACCGCCAGGAGTAATTCCTGAGTGCATGGGCCAGGAGTAACCCCTGTGCAGAGCCGGGTGTGACCCAAAAAGAAAAAACAAACACAGAGAACAGAAAATAATCATACTGAAGTCCAAATTACAGCTAAGACTGGAGACCAGAACCATGGCAAAGTGGGTAGGTCACTTGCCCATGGCCGACCCAGGTTCAATCCTTGGAATCTTATATGGTCCCCAGAGCCTGCCAGGAGTGATTCCTGAGTGTAGAGCCAGAAGTAACCTCTGAACACTGCTGGGTATAACCCCCCCAAAAAAACAAACAAAAACCCAGGGGCAGAGTTGTAGTATAGGGGTAGGGCACTTACCTTGTACACAGCCAGGCCTGATTCAATTCCTGCCACCACATATGATCCCGAGCTCTGATAGGAGTGATCCCTGAGTGTACAGCCAGGAGTAAGCCTTGATCATAGTTGGGTGTGGCCCCCAAATCAAGGAAAAACAAAAACCAAATGGCACAGGAGTGTGGAGAGGAATCTTCAAGTACCAGAACTTACAGGATTTGTGGGGCTGCATTTCCCATTAGCACTGTGTTGGATTATAGTTCCAAGTATTGTTTTTTTTTTCTTTTTGGGTCACACCCGGCGATGCACAGGGGTTACTCCTGGTTCATACATTCAGCAATTACTCCTGGCGGTGCTCAGGGGACCAGGTGGGATGCTGGGAATCAACCTGGGTTGGCCGCGTGCAAGGCAAATGCCCTACCCGCTGTGCTATCACTCCAGCCCTATAGTTCCAAGTATTTTAGATAAACATTGATTTATCTTTAACCTCTCCTTTGTGCTCTTCTTCCCCTATCTGTTTGTCACAAATATCTCCAAATCAGACACCGTAACTTGTAAAGTCAAACCTTCTGATGACTCTGGATTTTGTATTTGTAAGTGGAATATTGCTTTTCTCTTGTCCTTATGTCCTTTGCATTGTTTGATATTAGAGCAATGTCCTTTTTGGATATACACAGGAACACAGTTAATGCTGTGATTTTGTATTACGGGAGTTGACTCTGCATAATATTTACTCCTGGGCATCCATCATATTTACTTGACTTAAGCCTCAGTTGCCCTTAGACTGACATTAGTTCCTTACAACCCTTAAAGATGGGTCCCACGGAAGGACTTGGATGGATCCATAAGCTACCCTGGCTTCAACACAGACAATCTAAGCACCACAAGAAACACAGTAAGTTCGCCTACTCCAGATGGAATCCGGTGACCAAAAGCTTCCACAAGCAAGGCCCTGGTATGTGGGTCCCAGGACTGAATCTCCAGGCCACATGGCGGCAGAGAACCTGGGCTGTCCCTCGCTAGGTCCCCACCCACCCAGCAGACTGGCTGTCACGCCCACAATTTGATTCTAAGCGCACCAACAGCCCTGGCCCAGAGACTCCCAACTGAATCCCAAAATGGATTAGTGCCATACACAGATGTCTCTGGAACCCAACCATTTATAATCTAGAAATTTACATTTATAATCACAACCATGTGAGCTCTCATGATATTCAAAATGAGCCACGGAAAATAAATTATCTAGCGTCTGCCCCTGGCAGGTAGGCTTGAGTGGTAGTTGGCAATTTCGAGCAAAACGTAATGCCCAAACTTAGAGAGAGTTTGGGGGAATTATCTGCCATCGAGGAAAGGTGGGGCCTGGGATGTGGGTGGTGGAAAATGAGCACTGGTGGAGGGGTGGCATCAATGTGTGTCTGAATCACAAACATGAAAGCTTTATAACTGTCTCACGGCGATACAATAATTAAAAAAAGAAGGTAATGTGGAGTTCATGCCCAGTTCAATCAGCTTAATCAATGGCTGAACAAACAGCAGTATTTCTTATTTTTTTTAAAAAAAAAGGGGAGGGGCTGGAGCCATAGCACAGCGGGTGGGGTGTTTGCCTTGCACGCGGCCGACCCGGGTTCGAATACCAGCGTCCCATGTGGTCACCCGAGCACCGCCAGGAGTAATCAGGAGTAATTCCTGAGTGCATGAGCCAGGAGTAACCCCTGTGCATCGCCGGGTGTGACCAAAAAAAAAAAAAGGGAAAAAAAAAGAAGTATAGTAAGTTAAGAGCACAGTCATGGAACAAACTGTGACATGACCTAAAAGGAAATGACTGAATAAAGATCCTCTTTGTGTTAGGAAAAACTAATCTGGTCTGAGGAACTGCAGTCTGGGAAATATAGTGAGATATCCCCAGGAAAAACCAACCTTTAAGCTTAATCTAGCCACCCTTTAAGCGTAATCTAAGATTAATAGATAAGAGGCTACATCTCTCACTGTGTTTATACAAAGTGGTTAGAAATATTATTAGGAGGTAAATTTGATTGTTTGAATGGATTACCAGCAAAGGAAAGGAGAAAGCTATATGCCCTCAGATGGAATTCTGTCCTTGGGCGGATCTCCTAGAAGAATTTCCCCTGAAGGAGGGACTTCACATCGGTTCATCATTTATGGTATGTGTAACTATGTGTAACCACACCTATGTGTAACTGCTACCCGCCCCAGTCCTTCATGATTTATTTCTAATAATCCTGATGGATTTGAATAAAGTGCCACTGATTACCAGCCTGTGGCCCGGTTCCTTCATCTATCGGCTGGGGGTGAGGGGACAGGAAGGGGAAGGGGAATGGTCATGGGCCCAAATGCACCAGGGGACCTCAGTCATCCTGGAACAGTGACGACGAGAGTACTGGTTCCCTGTTTTCTCATTTTAATTGATATGAAAAATTTCAGGGGCTGGAGCAATAGCATAGCGGGTAGGGCATTTGCCTTGCACACGGCCAACCCGGGTTCGATTCCCAGCATCCCATGTGGTCCCCTGAGCACCACCAGGGGTAATTCCTGAGCGCAGAGCCAGGAGTAACCCCTGTGCATTGCCGGATGTGACCCAAAAAGCAAAAAAAAAAAAAAAATCATAAGACATGAAACTTTCCTCTACTTTCCTCTGTATATTCCTCTGCTGGAAACTTTCCGTTGTTTCAGTTGTGCGACTTTCGCACAGGCCTCTCTGGTCTCCGGACACTGGCGCCCCCCTGTGGGTGGCCATCAGCCCTGCCTGCTTCCTGGCGCGGGTGTGACTCAGGCCCAGGCTCTTTCGGCGCCAATGAAGTCCTTGGCAATGTGGCTTCACTCCTCTATTTCATTTATTTTATTAAAATTTATCTTATTATTGCTTTTGTTCTGGGGCCACACCAAGTTGTATCTGCGGGGTACCTGGGAGAGAACCTGGTCAACCAGTGCAAGGTAGGCGCCCTACCTGCAATACCTTCTCTTCAGCCCTGGGGCCGTGTCTTAGAGCACTCCTGTGTCACCTTCCTGTGGTCGTGGCTGGTGCTTCCTCTACACGGGGGCATTAAGACCTCCATACAGGGGTGGAGGGTGGGGGGAGACTTTCCCACCCTTTCCTGGGTTCAGAGCTCTACATACCATTCTATGTGAGGTTCATGAAGGCTTTTTGTCTTTGGAGTCCTTGGGTCCACTATGTCGATGGCCTTTTCTTGGTAGTCTCTATTGAACTTGGAAACTCCATATCCTAATAAGCTCTTAACTCAAACCTTAACTTCCAAATATCTCTTATTTTGTTTGTATTTTAGACACACCCGATGGTGTTCAGGAGTTACTCCTGGCTCTGCCTTCAGAGATCACCCTTGGTGCTGCTTGGGGGACCCTAGGGAACACCGGAGGTCAAGCCCAAGTCGGCAACATACAAAGAAAGCACCCACCCCACTGGGTTTTGTTCCTTGTTTTGTAATGACATAACATGTCTCCTTCACCTGGGCAGTGCTCAAGGTATAAGAGAGGACACTTCAACCAGCTCCTCTGACACGTCTTTTGGAAGGGCAAAAACCACTGCACACACCACATTCCTCGACACTCTGACTCCAGTGAGTGCACACGGCACCCTGTGGGAACGGGCAGTGAGCCCAGGCAGTAAAGGTTCGAGAACTGGAGCACAGTTCATGAACTCCGTGTGGTCTGTGCCTCACTTTGGTCATGCTAGGATCCTTCAGTGGAACTGACCACAGTTTCTGCAGACAGCGACTGTATTCTCACAGAACCACCCGAACCAGAATTAGGATTCTCGCTCTGTGGGAGGCTGAGGCAGGCTGGCCATGGTTTCCTTCCAGCATTCATTTTTCCAGGTTCCAAGGGGGCCAATTCTCTGTGTATAATTAAAACTTGTGAGCAGAAACAGCAGCAAAACTGATGGGCAGACAGATGACCCCCTTCGGTGTCCGACTAACGACAATCTAACAACCAAGTCATCTTGGGCCACTTGCATGCCTGATGAAGACCACCCGCTTGTCCTGTCCTGTTATCCTCCACATTTGCAAGAGGAGAAAAGGGAAGGTTTGCGCACTTAGATGTGAAGAGCTTTGAATCCTCCATGAATCAGACCGAGGCAGAGGGTGGGAGTGGTTCAGCTGGGAGCAAGGGCTCTGAGAACGGATGAGATTAGGTGACCCAAAAGGGTAAAACTGCAGGTCCCGCTCAGCGCTCCCTGCACCACTGGATTAATGCCTGATCTGATGTATTGCTACAGTGGCGGGAAAGTTACAGACACTAGCAGGGAACCAAGCACAGGGAACCAGGTGACAGCAAGGCCAGAGGTGGAAGCTCTGAGCACCTGTTCTGGGAGCTGGGAATGATGAACAGGCCATAAATCATAGGCGTTGATTCAGAACAGAACAAAGGACCCAAAGCCACCTGGAACCTTGGCTGGAAGGGGAGCAGGGCCACCAAAACAATTAGTAAATTAATAATTATTGGAGCTGGAGCAATAGTATAGTGGATAAGGTGCTTACTTTGCATGCAATGGGCCTGGGTCCTATCCCCAGCACCCCAGAGTTTCCCTGAACCCACCAGAAGTGATCCCTGAGTAAGGCCTGAGCACAGCTGGATATGGCCCCAAACAAAAACAAACCAAAGTCTACAGGACCTAGGACAGAACTATCCACTACAAAGGACCTAGAACAGAGCCATCCACCTCAAAGGTCCCCAGCAACAAGGGCCCCCCAAGTCCCGTGCTGTGCCCCCTACTTCAGTGCCCTTCAGTGTGTTGTCACGATGCGACCAAGCAAAAAAACCTCATTCTTTTCCTCTTCTCCTCTTTGTCCTGTGATTTGTTATATTGCCAGAAAAATGAAAGGAAGCGCTCTGTACCCCCATCCAGGGATGCAGTTTCAAGAGACTGCCTAGTTGCCTTGTAGATGACAGGCATCTACAAGCTGTTCACTCGAGTCATCCTGAATAGGATTGGCAGAACACTAGATGAAGGACAACCATGCGAGCAAGCCGGGTTCCGCAAAGGATTCAGCACCATCGACCATATCCACACGATAACCAAGCTCATTGAGGTTTCTCGGGAGTTCAAGATGCCACTCTGTTTAACGTTCGTTGATTTAAAGAAGGCCTTTGATTCTGTTGAGACGGAAGCGATCATTGAAGCCCTAGCCAATCAGGGCATTCAAGCCCAATACATCAGGATCCTCCGTGAGCTGTATTGCGGATTCACTACCAGGATCTCACCATTCTACAAAGAAGTGATGGTTGATGTCAAGAGAGGGGTGCGGCAGGGTGATACCATTTCACTGAAACTCTTCAGTGCCACCCTCGAGAACATCATGCGAAGACTGGAATGGGAAGGAATGGGAGTGAAGATAGATGGTCGGCAACTACAACACCTACACACACACACACACACACACACACACACACACACACGACAGCACCTGCGAAGCAGTTCAGCCGAACAAGCAGAGTGATCCTAAAATTAAACCAGCCACACTTGGGGCTGGAGCCACAGTACAGCGAGTGGGGAGGGCACTTGCCCTGCATGCTGCCATCTTAGGTTCGATCCCTGGCGCCTCATATAGTTCCCCAAGCACCAAGCAGAGCCAGGAGTAACTTGAGCATTGCCCGATATGGTCCCCAAGCCCTCTCCCCTCACCCCCTCCAAAAAAAAAAAAAAAAAAGAAAGAAACCCAACAACAAAAACCAGCCACACCTAAAGTTAAATTTTTAAAAAATTAAAATTATCCATCTTGGTGGGAAGGCATAAAAGAAAAAAAAAACTCTTCCCCAGAATGCCATCTGCAGAATCATCCTCCATCCTCCAACTACCGCTTTTATGCTTCTAATGAATGTGTTACTCTGAGCTTGGCTATTCATTTCCTATTTCTCCATCTTTGGTCACAGGTGACAATATTGTATTCGAAGTAACAAGGTTATTTTGAGTGGCATTTTCCAGGCAATGAAAAATTTGAACTCAAATTTTTGGACTCAACTAATACCTAGTCTTTTTTACAGACGGGTGGACATGCCTAGTGGTCACTCAGGGGTAACCAGGGGTCACTCCTGGTGGGTTCAGGGAACCATATGGGATGCCAAGGACTGAACCAAGGTGGACTTTACACAAGGCCAAGACTGGTCCCATGTTCAGGCCCCCTCTGACAACACTGCCTGCTCTACTACTGATCCAATCCAGCATTGGTCAGTCTTAAATACTTTTCAAAACATATCCCAAAAATAGAAACTTGTGCCCAATGGGAAGTTTTATTTACGCCGTAGAAAAACTGAGAAGGAAAGAAAATGAACATTCTTCACTATTTCAGAGCTATTCGTAATCTTGTTTATTTTTATTTGGGGCCACCCTTGGCGGTGCCAGGAGTGATCTATCTCTAACTTCCTTCTGACAATTCAAGTGGTTTCTACTCCCCTTAAGTGGCCATTGAATGTTTTACAAAGTAATCCTAACGATCAGGATCACGATCACGACCATCCTGTTATTCGTCGATTGCCTTGAGAAGGCCCCAGTAACATCTCCTTCGTCCCAGCCCTGAGATTTTTAAAAACGTGCCATATTCAAGGCTCTTTCAGAGTTAGGAGAATGAGACCCATCATTGTTACTGGTCTTTGGCATATTGGGTACGCCACGGGGAGTTTGCCAGACTCTGCCGTGTGGGCAGGCTACATTCGGTAGCCTGCCAGTTTGTCCAAAGTAGGAATGAGAAAACAAGAGTAATGTGAAGATGTTCTGAGTCTGATAAAATTATTTTTGGAGGTGGGTTTTGGGGCCTAAAGATTTACACCAGGTGGACCTAGGGGCTATTTCTGGCTCTGGGCCTAGGAGCCACAACAGACAGTGCTCCTGACATCCATTACACACTATAGTGAACAGCATCCACTGCACGCAAGGCCGCTTCTGATGCCTGAACCACACCTGGTGGTGCTCGGGGCTTACTCCTACGTTTGCACTCAGAGATCACTCCTGCCAGGGCTCAGAGGACCATTTGGGATTGAACAGGGGAAGACTGAGTCACTGCTGTATGGGGCTCAGCACCACTGCCCCCTTCTGATTTGTTTTCCCCTTTGGCTTCTTTGGGTCACACCTGGCAATGCTCAGGGGTTACTCCTGGCTCTGCATTCAGGAATCAGTCCTGGCAGTGCGGTGCTCAGGGGACCATATGGATGCCCTGGGTGGGCGGGGGCTGGAGCGACAGTACTGCCTACCCACAGTACTGTGGCTCCAGCCCCCACCCACCCTTCTGATTTCAACAGCACACCTCTTACAGTATCTGAAATCGTTGACTTGGTCATTGTCACTGTCACTGTCCTCCCGCAGTTCATTGATTTACTTGAGCAGGCCCAGTAACGTCTCCATTGTGACACTTGTTACTGTGTATGGCATATTGAATATGTCACAGGTAGCTTGCCAAGCTTTGCGGTGTGGGTGAGATACTCTTGGTAGGTTGCCGGGCTCTCGGAGAGAGGTGGAGGAATCGTACCTGGGTCGGGCAGGTCGGCCTCGTGCAAGGCAAACGCCCTACCCGCTGTGCTATCGCTCCAAATTAAATTGACCACCACGATCAATGGTCAACACTGGGTGGAAATATTGTCACTGGTTTCTTGCCCGTGCTTCTTGTTGTAACTGTTGTAAAGGTGTGCAAAACTCATTTACCCTCCTCTTCAAGAAGGCAGAGGCCAGTAGTCGGGCATAAACACAAGAGTAGACAATTAGAAACCGAGGCAGGGATGAGTTTGGTTGCCAAATGTATGTGTGTCCGTGAATCAGAACTTAGAGGAGTTTTGGGCTGGAGAGATAGCACAGCGGGTCGGGCGTTTGCCTTGCACGCGGCCGACCCCGGTTCGATCCCCAGCATCCCATATGGTCCCCCAAGCACCGCCAGGAGTAATTCCTGAGTGCAGAGCTAGGACTGACCCCTGAGCATTGCTGGGTGCGACCCAAAAAGGCAAAAAAAAAAAAAAAACTTAGAGGAGTTTTGCTTTTGCTTTCCTCTTGCTGGGGCCCTGATCCCTTTGCCATTTCTTTTTACCCTTTTTTATGGGTTTTTTTTTTTTTTTTTTTTTAGACAGACTTGACGATGCTTGGGGCTTCCCCTGGCTCTGTACTCAAGGATGACTCGTGGCGAGGCTCGGGGAACCTTATGTGAGGTCAGGGACTGAGCTCGGGTCAGCTGCGCGTAAGGCCAGCGCCTCCCCGCTGGACCCCGGCCCGGCCCCCTTTTTTCTGCTTCTGACCGTGCCAACTCCTGCTGGCAAATTCCAAGGTGCTGATACCGGCGCGCTGGGACGGGCGCCCGTCAGGCCCGCAGGTGGCCGACTGGTCCCAGCCCGGGCCCTCCTGGACAGCAAGGTCAAGGGGCGTTCCCCTGTCCATTCATTCCGCAACGGTGTGTCCGCGCACCGAGGCCTGGGCTCCTGAATCTCCGAAACCCAGATTCCAGTCCCACTGTGCCTCGTTGGTGACCCGGTGGGGCTCCGGGCCGAGCCTCGGCCCCTATGCAGCAGCCCCGAGCGCCCCCCGCCCCTCACCCCCTAGGACCCCCCCATCCCCCAGGACCACCCTTCATCACCCTTCAGTGATGAAGGGGTGTCCTGGAGGATGCGAGGGGGTCCTGGGGGATGAGGGCTGGGCCTGGGGGATGCAGGGGGTGGTCCTGGGGATGTGGGGTGGTCCTGGGGGATGAGGGGTGATCCTGGGGGATGGAGGTGGTCTTGGGGGGGATGCGATGCGGGGTGGTCCTGGAGGATGCGGGGTGGGCCTGGGGGATGGGGGGTCCTGGGGGAGATGAGGGGGTGTCCTGGAGGATGCGACGGGGTCCTGAGGGATGAGGGCTGGGCCTGGGGGATGCAGGGGGTGATCCTGGGGATGAGGGGTGGTCCTGGGGGATGGGGGGTCCTGGGGGATGAGGGTTGTCCTGGAGGATGCGACGGGGTCCTGGGGGATGAGGGCTGGGCCTGGGGGATGCAGGGGGTGATCCTGGGGATGAGGGGTGGTCATGGGGGATGGGGGGTCCTGGGGGAGATGAGGGGGTGTCCTGGAGGATGCGAGGGGGTCCTGGGGGATGAGGGCTGGGCCTGGGGGATGCAGGGGGTGATCCTGGGGATGAGGGGTGGTCCTGGGGGATGACGGAGTGTCCTGGGGGATGGGGGGTCCTGGGGGATGCAGGGCGGGGGGCGCTCGGGACCCCCGGGCTCCGGAGCTGCGGGGCAGGACGACGCCCGCCTCGGTCCGAGGGCTCCGCCCAGTGCGCCGAGTCCAGCCAGAGCCCAGAGCCGCGCGCGCCGGGAACTACAACTCCCAGAAGCCTCTGCGCGGGGACCGGAAGTTGCGTCCGGCCGAGCGGAAGTCGCGGGGGCTCGGCGCAGGCCCGGAGCTAATTGAGCCCGAAAAGGGGGCGTGAGGGGCTGCGCGACCCGCTGGTCCGTGCGCCGCCATGAACGTGGTCTTCGCCGTCAAGCAGTACGTCTCCAAGATGATCGAGGACAGCGGCCCGGGCATGAAGGTCCTCCTGATGGACAAGGAGACGGTGGGTTGGCCGGGGCCGGCGCTGTCCGCGCGGGCGCGGCTCTCGGCTTGGGGCCCTGGACGCTGCCCTGGAGGGCGTCTTGGCCCCGGAGCGGGCTGCTCGGGTCCGGAGTTGCGTGGCCAGCGTGCGCCTGGGGGATGCGGGGCGGGCCTGGGGGGATGCGGGGTGGGCCTGGGGGATGCGGGGCGGTCCTGGGGGATGGGGGGGTCCCGGGGGATGAGGGGGTGTCCTGGAGGATGCGACGGGGTCCTGGGGGATGAGGGCTAGGCCTGAGGGATGCAGGGGGTGATCCTGGGGATGTGGGGTGGTCCTGGGGGGATGAGGGGTGGTCCTGGGGGATGCGGGGTGGTCCTGGGGGATTGGGGGGGGTCCTGGGGGATGAGGGCTGGGCCTCGGGGATGCAGGGGGTGGCAGGGGGTGGTCCTGGGGATGCGAGCTAGTCCTGGGGGCTGAGGGCTGGTCCTGGGGGCTGAGGGCTGGGCCTGGGGGATGCAGGGGGTGATCCTGGGGATGAGGGGTGGTCCTGGGGGATGGGGGGTTCTGGGGGATGAGGGGGTGTCCTGGAGGATGCGACGGGGTCCTGGGAGATGAGGGCTGGGCCTGGGGGATGCAGGGGGTGATCCTGGGGATGAGGGGTGGTCCTGGGGGATGGGGGGTCCTGGGGGATGAGGGGGTGTCCTGGAGGATGCGACGGGGTCCTGGGAGATGAGGGCTGGGCCTGGGGGATGCAGGGGGTGATCCTGGGGATGAGGGGTGGTCCTGGGGGGATGAGGGGTGGTCCTGGGGGATGAGGGCTGGGCCTGGGGATGCAGAGGGTGATCCTCGGGGATGCGGGGTGGTCCTAGGGGATTAGGGGGTGTCCTGGGGGATGCGGGGAGGTCCTGGGGGCTGAGGGATGGGCCTGGGGGATGGGGAGGTGGTCCTGGGGGATGAGGGCTGGTCCTGGGGGGTGAGGGGGTTCTGGGGGATGAGGGGGTGTCCTGGGGCCTGAGGGCTGGGTCTGGGGGATGCGGGGTGGTCCTGGGGGATGGGGCGTTCTGGGGGGATGCGGGGTGGTCCTGGGGGATGCGGGCTGGTCCTGGGGGGATGAGGGGTGGTCCTGGGGGATGAGGGCTGGTCCTGGGGGATTGGGGGGGGTCCTGGGGGATGAGGGCTGGGCCTCGGGGACGCAGGGGGTGGCAGGGGGTGGTCCTGGGGATGCGAGCTAGTCCTGGGGGCTGAGGGCTGGTCCTGGGGGCTGAGGGCTGGTCCTGGGGGATGCAGGGGGTGATCCTGGGGATGTGGGGAGGTCCTGGGGGGATGAGGGGTGGTCCTGAGGGATGGGGGGTCCTGGGGGATAAGGGGGTGTCCTGGAGAATGCGATGGGGTCCTGGGGGATGAGGGCTGGGCCTGGGGGATGCAGGGGGTGATCCTGGGGATGAGGGTTGGTCCTGGGGGGATGAGGGTTGGTCCTGGGGGATGGGGGGTCCTGGGGGATGAGGGGGTGTCCTGGAGGATGTGACGGGGTCCTGTGGGATGAGGGCTGGCCCTGGGGGATGCGGGGTGGTCCTGGGGGATTGGGGGGGGGGGTCCTGGGGGCTGAGGGCTGGTCCTGGGGGATGCGGGCTGGTCCTGGGGGGATGAGGTCCTCGGGGATGCAGGAGGTGGCAGGGGGTGGTCCTGGGGATGCGAGCTAGTCCTGGGGGCTGAGGGCTGGTCCTGGGGGCAGAGGGCTGGGCCTGGGGGATGCGGGCTGGTCCTGGGGGCTGAGGGCTGGGCCTGGGGGTTGCGGGCTGGTAGTGCAAAAGCGGAACTATTGGGGCTGTGGAGCACCTGGCAGGCTGCAGGGCACAGTATTTACATTTTGTAAGAGGCCGTAAGGTGATGGGGACATTTTGTGGGCACCGCTCGTGTTCAAAGGGCGTATGTTTCATTCTGCACGTTATCTCCAGATTTCGGATGCTCTGTCGATGTTGTCCCATAGGTTAGTATTCAAGGGACGAGCATCATACCTAGAAACGTGGGTGGGAGGCAGTGCCACAGGCTCTGTCATTCCATCCGGCACAGCAGCCCGTTCTCGCCCCTTTGCAGACCGGCATCGTGAGCATGGTCTACACGCAGTCGGAGATCCTGCAGAAAGAGGTCTACCTTTTTGAACGCCTCGATGCAGGGAACAGAGAGGTCATGAAGCATCTGAAAGCCATCTGCTTTATTCGCCCCACAAAGGTATGACATGAGCCGAGCCTGGCTTCCCAGCCGTGCGGGGACCCACAGACGGAAACTCCCAGCTAGAGGACAGAACATGAGGCTCCCACGGGTGAGGTTCCGGGCGGGGTGACCCCGCACAGCCCCTGGGCCAGAAGACCAGTGTGTATCACCTTCATCGGTCATGCCTGGTCTGCGCGGTTACACAGCTGGACAGACAGCCCGTTCCCTCCTCCCCCAGCTCCACTTGCTCTTTCCTGCCTCTGTCCCATCACCAAGGACTACTCCAGACACCCGCAGTGTTTTCTCCTGGGTTACTCTCCGCATATATCATCACACTGAGCTCTTTTGTTTTTTGGAAGTAAAATCGTTTTATTTAGAGTATTTTACAGAGCGGGAGGGGTAGAGAGAGGTGAAGGGGGGAGAGAGAGGGAGGGAGGGAGGGAGGGAGTCTATCCAGAGAGGACTTGGGCCTCTCCAGAGGGGGATATGCCGAGGATCCCTGCACCCTCACCCAGGAAAGACGAGGTTAACCTCCAGGAGAGAATGAGCCGGGTTATCCATGGCTTAGGGCCTCTGTTCATATCTGTAGTACTTGAGTCCTCCTTCTGTGATGAAACCAACATTCATTAACCCTCCTGCCTATCGTTGACGGGGTCTGAACGTGGCGCCCGGCTCCCTCTGTCCCTCCTCCGCCCCTTCCCGGCCTTTCCGTGTCCATCCCGTTCTGGTTGCTCTGTTCCCCTCATTAAAGGCTCTTTCATTCATTGTCATTTTCCTTTTGGGCAGTTCTGGAGATCCAGTCTGGGCCTCACACCCGCCAGGCAAATGCTCTGCCGCCCAGCCACCACCCTGGCCAATTCGATTTTTTTTTTTTTTTATGTAGGAGTGCTGCTATTTATTCAGCCACTGATTAGCTGATTGAATGGGGCATGAACTCCACCTTATTTTTTTTTCTTAATTTTCTTTATTTTTTTTCTTCTTATATTTATTTACTGAATCACTGTGGGAAAAGTTACTAAGCTTTCGGGTTTACGTCTCGGTTATTTCCCTTCACCAGTACTCATTTTTCACCACCAAGAACCCCAGTATACCCTTCCTCCCACCCCTCCCAGTGCCTGTGAGGCAGATGATCTCTACTTAACTCTTCTCTACATTGATCCGATTCCATTTTTAATCTGCTAAATCTATCTCAGCTCTAACCTCCTTTAGCCTTTCTTAGCATCTCATCTGATTTGGGGTTTTTGGGTTTTGGGGGTGATGTCAGCTGGTTGCGTAGTGCTAGTGTCAGGATCGAACCCGGGACAGATACCTGCAGAGCTGAGTTCTGTCCTTCGAGCTCTCTCCCTGGTCCTTCCTTTGTGCCCTCTTTTTGCTTTAGGTTTTATGTTCTTCAACTCCAGTGCTCTCTCTGCGGTGCTTGTACATAATAAGCCTTTCAAAATATAATCATGATCCTGTCGTCCCCACTTGAACATGAACGAATTCTCTTTACCTTTACGATAAAGACGCTGCCTCAATTGGGGCCTGCAAAACTGTGTGTGACCTATTCCTACCACTCCAACAGCTTCTTTTCGGACCACGTCCTTTTGATTTTGGCGATCAAGTTGCTTAGTCTGCCGTATTCCGTTGTGCTGCAGAACCTTTGCACAGACTCTTCTCTGCCTGGAACAAATTCTCTGGCCTCCCAGAGCAGCTCAGCCCTCCCTCCCTTCCCCCACCCGCAGCATCCCCTTCCTCTCCCTGCTGCGTGTCGTGGTTGAATTTTTATTTGATTTATTGATTATGCCAGGAGGGCAGTCCGCATCTGTTTTGTCTTGTGGTTGGTCATCAGTGCCTGCCCCATCGTGAGTAACCAGTAGTCCTGTAGCTCCTGACTCTGCAGGGATTGAGGGGCCACCTCACACAGAGGTGTGGACTCACCTGGCCTCACTCCGTCTTTGCGGTAAAGATCACTCACTGTCCCCTGTGTACTTTCTTTCAGAGAGCAAAGGGAAAGCGCCCCATCCCACCCCAACCGCACCCAGCTGTCATTCAGGGGATTTAGGGGGTGGGGTGGTAGCTGCCACACTGGGGAACAGGGACTAATCCAGCATCTAAGATTCTTTAAAAAGTAGCGCTCTCGGGGCTGGAGCGATAGCACAGCAGGTAGGGCGTTTGCCTTGCACGCGGCCGACCCGGGTTCGATTCCCAGCGTCCCATAGGGTTCGCCAGGAGTAATTCCTGAGTGCAGAGCCAGAAGAGTACACCCGCTGGGTGCGACCCAAAAAGGAAAAAATAAAAAGTAGCGCTCTCATATATAAAACTCTCTCTCTCTGTATATATTTAACTCTCCTTTCTCCCTTTCTCTCCCTTTCTCTCTCTCCCTCTCTCTGTCACTCTTTCTCTCTTACCATATATCACTATCCTATCACCTCGTTGTTCATCAATTCGCTCGAGCGGGCCCAGTAACGTCTCCATTCGTCCCTGCCACGTGCAAGTGTAGCCCGATGACATACTGAGGGCTCCTTCAGGGTCAGGGGAATGGGGACCACTCATTGTTACTGATTTTGACATATTGAGTACGCCACGGGTAGCTTGCCAGGCTCTGCCGTGCGGGCAGGATGCTCTCGGTAGCTTGCTGGGCTCTCCGAGACGGATGGAGGCTTTTGGGGCAGCCTCTAATCACCTCTACAGGTGTTCCTAGTCAGGCATACAGGCGGGTAAGATACTCTCAGTAGTCTGCCAGGTTCTCTGAGTGAGAACTAGAGAATAAGAGATCGCACGGCTGCAAATGCTTCCGGGAGCTTGGTTTTAGAGTCTCTGGATCCTGGGTGTAGCAGGGGGTTGGGTTTTTGGAGGTGTTCCTCAGCTTACCACACAGTGCTGTGCCAAGACCGATGTGGGCACTAGCAGTGCTCAGGGGTTCCTCCTGGCTCTGCACTCAGAAATTCCTCCTGGCAGTGCCTGGGGGACCATCTGGGATGCTGGGGGTTGGCTCTGGGCGTGCAAGGCAGGTGCTCTCCCTGCTGTTCTCTGGCCTCTCACTTGACTTGTTTATTCTTGCCTGGCATATTATGGGGGAGATGAATAAAAGTGATGGGACACATTGGATTTTTCACTGTCACTGTCACTGTCCTCCCGTCGTTCATCGATTTGTTCTAGTGGACCCAGTAACGTCTCCATTGTGACAGTTGGTACTGTGTTTGGCACATCGAATATGCCACAGGGAGCTTGCCAGGCTTTTCCGTGCGGGCGAGATACTCTTGGCAAGTCAGGCTCTTCGAGAGGGGCGGAGGAATCGAACTCGGGTCGGCTATGTTGGCTGCGTGCAAGGCAAACGCCCTACCCGCTGTGCTATCGCTCCAGCCCATTTGGATTTTTATATGCTCAAATTAATATACTAGCACCTTGAGGAAAGTTTCAATTTTATCTTCTGTTCAACATCTGTGTCCTTCATGTTTTTAATCTAAATTTGTCCAAAATAGCACGGTGAGTTATATGTGATTCCAGATCATTTAATTTAATGTGTTTCTTATCCCCAGCCCTCACCGCCGACCCTCCGTAGACATAACAGTTAATCTCGAACCAGTCGAGTCTCTACTTACAGAAGGGCTGGAGAGCGAGCCGTGGGGAGGGCTCTTGCACATGGCTGACCCAGGTTCGACCCCCCACATTCCGTGTGGTCCCTGAGCCCACCAGGAGTGAGTCCTAGAATGCAGAGCGGTGAGGAAGCCCTGAGCATTGCTGGGTGTGGCCCAGAAACAGGCTCACAGAAATGAATGAATGATATTTATCACTTTTCTCTTTAAAGATCTTTCATATTTTGTTTGTTCTTAATTTTCTAGGAAAATATCAATTATTTGATTCAGGAACTCCGAAGACCCAAGTACAGTATATACTTTATTTGTAAGTACACAATTTCACTGCTTCATCATATGACAACATTTTAGCAAGTGCACTCCATTGGATGTCATCCGTGAGTTCATGGAACCTGTCACCTGTATAAATCCAGTTCTTTGGTTTCTGGGCCAGGGGTCAGGAATTGTTAGAGGGACAATCTGCAGCTTGGTGGCCTGGTTGAGTCCTGGGCCTCTCACTGTGCTCTTTGAACTGTCTCCAAGGGCCTCAAAGACAAATAAAAGTCATGACCTTTTTCAGTGTGACAGAGCTAAATTTGATTTTTATTCATAATAATTGTTCAATTTTTTTTTTTTTAAGTCTTTTAGGCCTTTCAGGATTCTTTGTAAGCCAAAAAAATTGAATAGCACGGCAGTCAGGGAGTGTGCCTGCCTTGCATGCTGCCGACGACCCTGGTTTGATCACTAGCACCCCACGTTCCCCTGAGTCCAACCAGAGTGACCCCTGAGTGTAGAGCCAGGGCATCACCAGTTATGGCCCCAAAACAAACAAAAATTTTAAGTTGCCAAATTTTACATGATAGAAAGAAAGAAGGAAGATATCCTTGCTAATTCCTATTTTGTTCTCAAATAACTTGGGCACAGAAGCTGATTTTCATATTTGGTGGGAGGTTGTATCTGAGTTTGTTATAAAAGCAGAAATTTATTTTACATGACAGATAAAAACATCCTGCTCTCTTTGCTATTTTCTGTATTATTGGAAGGAATGAGTTACTAGGTAAATATCTTTTTTTTTTTTTTTAGGGGAGGGTAAAGGAAAGAATCCTGGAAATAAACTAGGTTTGGGGTTATTATGTGTTCAATAAAGATGGTCTTATTTTGCTTTTGAGCCCTACTTGGCTGTGCTCAGGGCTTACTCCTGGCTCTGCACTCAGGGATCGGTCCTGGCGGGGCTCAGCATAATAGCTCGAACCCAGGGCAACCATGTGCAAGGCAAGTGCCTAACCACTGTGCCAACTCTCCATCCCTCAATAGGGATGTTTAAAATCTTTAACGTAGGCACTGCACTGTGCGTTCCAGTCTGTCGATGATAGGGTTTCATGTGTGCCGGGACCCAACAGCCTACCTACCCCAAGACAGTCCCCTCGAGGGCCCCGCTCTCTCCCCACGACGGTCAGCTCAGTTCCCTAGACCAGGTCTCAGGTTCCGTTACCTTTGGCCGTTGGTTATCCCCTTGCTGTGCTGCTTCCTATCCCGCACATGAGAGGGATTCTGTGTCCTCCCTCTCCCTCGGACTGATGTCACCCTCTGGCTCCAACCAGAGTGTGTGGCCTTTTCTTTCCTTTGCAGCTGAGTGTGTTCCATTGCGCATGGGTACTGTAGTTTCTCTATCCATCACCTGTTCTTGAGCACGGGGTTGTGTCCAGATTCGGGCTATTATGAACGGTGTTAAGTGTACACGGGAGTGGAGAGGCCTTTCCGTAATAGAGTTTTGGGCCCTTGGAGTATTTGCCCAGAACTGGAATCACTGAGGCATAGGAAAAATCAATTCCTAGTTTGTTTTGTTTTGTTTTATCTGGGGGCCACACCTGGCAGTGCTTAGGGGTTACTCCTGGCTCTGCACCCAGGAATCACTCCTGGCAGTGCTTGGGGGACCATATGGGATGCCAGGGATCGAACCTGAGTCGGTCACTTGCAAGACAAACGCCCAGCCTGCTGTGCTATCTCTCCAGCCCCACAATGCCGAGTTACGTTTGAGGAATATCCAAATTATTTTCCAAAATGTTGGACCGGTCTAAGTATTCAGCATGAATGAGTCTCTTTCCACATATCACACAAGCACTGGTGTTTTTGTACTCTCTGATGAGGGCCATTTCTCTGGTGTGAATAGTATCTTATTGTTCTGATTTCGTTTCCCTGATGGTAACGGATACAGAGCATTTTTTAATACACTTGTGACATATTCGATGTGCCAAACACAGTAACAAGTCTCACAGTGTTACTGGGCCCGCTTGAGCAAATTGATGATCAACAGGAGGACAGTGACAAGTGCCTACCTGTATGTCTACTTTGAGGAAGTTTCTTTTTATCTCTTCCTACTTGATGATGGGTTGGTTGCTTTCTGTATCAGACTATAAATTTTCTGTATAAGTCTATAATTTGTATTGAGGAAAACAGAACCCCTTATGACATTACATCTAGTGGCATCTTCAGTGATCCAGCCCAGTGGCCAACCAAATAGACCACGACCACAACCATCCTGTTATTCGTCGATTGCCTTGAGCAGGGCCCAGTAACGTCTCCTTCGTTCCAGCCCTGAGATTTTTTTTAAAAAGTGCCATATTCAAGGCTCTTCCAGGGTTAGGAGAATGAGACCCATCATTGTTACTGGTATTTGGCATATTGGATACGCCACGGAGTTTGCCAGACTCTGCCATGTGGGCAGGTTACATTCGGTAGCCTGCCAGTTTGTCCAAAGTAGGAATGAGATAATAAGATGTTGCGGCCACGCGCTTCCAGGAGCTGGGTTTTATAGTCTCTGAGTCTTGGCCGTTGATGGGATTACACGGCTCCAGGGGGCCAGTTGGTGGGTGTGACCCCCGGCCTACTGGAATTTGGAGGATCTGGGTGGAGGATGCTCAGCCCGGATCTGAGTAGGCTTGGAGATCTGAGCCCCGGGACCGCATGCCTTTGTTCCTCTACCAAATAGAAGCAAAGATAAACAAATAGGATTACATCAAACCAAAAAACTTCTTCATAGCAAAATAAACCATCACCAGGATTTTAAAAAGTACCCCAAAGACTGGGAGAGAATATTTGTCTCATCTGACAAAGGGTTAATATCCCAGAGATATGAAGCATTTGTTAAATTCACCAAGAAATCAATGAGGATTTCACGAATCACGATCACGACCATCCTGTTATTCGTCGATTGCCTCGAGCAGGCCCCAGTAACGTCTCTTTCATCCTAGCCCTGAGATTATATTCAAGGCTCTTTTGGAGAATGAGACCCATCATTGTTACTGGGATTTGGCATATTGGGTACGCCACGGGGAGTTTGCCAGACTCTGCCGTGTGGGCAGGCTACATTCGGTAGCCTGCCAGTTTGTCCAAAGTAGGAATGAGATAATAAGATGTCATAATAAGATGTTGCGTGGCTGCAAATGCGGCCGCGCGGTTCTGGGAGCTAGGTTCTGTGAGAAAAGGGAAACTGCCTCTTACAAATTTTTCATAAATGTTAGCTGAGGCTTGTAAGATAAGTTCTTGCTTTCTCTAAACTCTTATTTCACTTTAGTTTTAGGCTCTAATTCCACAGCTCTTCCTGGACAGTATAGATTCTTAAGTTCAAAAGAATTACAACTGTTAATAACCATTAATGTTCTTCCAATAAGAAATTTAGATTGAGAATTCTGCTTTCTCTGTAGGTAACTTTCTGATAAGAAATCTTCGTTTAAACCTTGTCTAGCAAGTTCCAGAAACAACTACACTTCTTAAATCCCTAGGTTGCATATCACTCACTGACTTCTCTAGAATTCCTACTTCTGATTTCAACCTGGTTCCAGCACAAACTGTTCCACACAGACAGACAGACAATGAACTGACTAAAAACCACATGTACATGCGCACACGTCTGCAGTTGATCGATAAGCCGGCAAAATAAACTATGACAAGTTGTTGAAACCTAAGGTGGTCAGATGTTAGATGTTACCATATTTTGGTCAAGGCTAGTTCTGAGGCAGGGAACTGGTATCTTCTTGCTTCTTCCTGCCTCTTGCATCTTAATGAGGATTTAAAAAGAAATAATTTGACACATTATGCTTTAGAAGTTACAGCTGTTCACCTCTAGAGGTCACTGTTGGTCTTTATAGAATTAGTTTCTATTCAAACCAAAGACAAAGCTTAGTGCCCAGCAGGGAGTCTTAGACGTCGGGGAGGTTTGTGTATGTGTGTGGTGCCCGTGGCCAAACCCAAGACCTCATGCAGAGGCAGCCTGGGCTTTCCTCGGAGCTGTGTTCCCAGCCATTGGAGGAGTTTCCAAACATCCTTGAAGACTTAGGAGCTTTAGGGAAGTGTGGTCTGACCTGCAAGCTTAGCGTATGCAGTCTCAGCATTCTTAGTTTGGCAGTGGTACCGACATTTAATGCTTGACATAATTTTTTAAATTTTAATTCCATAAGAACTTTAGGGCCAGAGAGAGAGAGCACAGGAGGTAAGATACTTGCCTTGCTCTTGGCTGGCCTGACTTCAGTGTCATAGAGTTCCACTGAGCACTGGCCAGGGATCATTCCTGAGCACGGAGCCATCCAGAGGTGAAATAGACAATTTTATTAGCTTCTGTGGTTCTTAGATAGTTTTTGGGTCCCCCACCCTTCCACCCCACAGTGTGCGTGTGTGGTCCTGGGGATTGAGCCCAGGGCAGCACACACGTGGCAAACTGGCACTGGACTCCATCCCCAGCCCATCATCCCTGTATTTTCTTCCTCACTAATAGTCACAGGTTAACTTTTTAAAAACTTATTTGATAAAATTTTAGCTTCGTATATGGTTTTGTAGATAGCTCCCATTCCTTTCCTCTGTAGAATCTCACATAAACACAGTATAATATCAGATCCATGATGTTGTCACTACAGCAGTCAAAATACATAATACTTCCATCTCCTTACGGGTCCTACATGCTGCCCTTGGTAGCTCTGTCCACTTCTCTTCAACCCAACCCCTCTTTAGCCCTGCACAGCCCCAACAGTACATTTCCCACTTCTAGAACTGTGTCATCCCAAGACTATTCTATAAATGGAGTCGTAGTCTCTGGGATTGACTGTTTTCATGAAGCGTAAAGAGATTCGTTTAGGCTGCTATATGTATTACTCATTTCTTTTTAATTCGTGGCATGGATATACATTTTATTCAGCTGTTCAGCCACTGGAGGATATTTGAGTTGTTTCCAGTTTTGACTTCTGCAAAAAAAGCTGTGAAAATATTCATATACAGGTTGCCCGTGACGTACTCAATATGCCAAACACAGTAACAACAAGTCTCACGATGGAGATGTTACTGGGCCCGCTCGAGCAAATCGATGAATAACGGGAGGACCGTGATACAGGTTTTCATAAGAGCATTGGTCTTTGTGTCTCTGTAATAATGCCCAGCTCTGTATTGCAAACCATAATGCAGAGAGAGAGAGAGAGGAGAGGTGCCAACCATAGAGGCAGGCTGGGGTGGGGGTCGGGGTGGCTTAAAGTGGTAGGGGGGAAGCTGGAGACATTGGTGCTAGGAAATCACACTGGTGAAGGGACGGATGTTAGAACATCGCATGACTGAAATGCAGTCAGAAACAATTTTGTAATGCTCTGTCTCATGATGATTCAACTTTAAAAAAGGTAAGAAAATAATTGAAATGTAAACAAATAAATAAAATAATTCCCAGTATAATTTCTGGATCATACTCTACTTGTGAGTTGTATATTTTAAAAAATCGTTCTATGCATTCTAGAGTGACTATACTGTTTTATATCCTGTTGATCCAGTTTCTTTATGTATTCATGAGTAATATTTTTAAAACTATTTTTTGTCTGTCATGGTGATGCAAGTTTGTAATCACTCTAGTATTTTTTTAGTCTGAGTATAATTTAGATTCCTTGAAAAAATGTAGACATTTCTGCACTCAGATAGATGCATGCATATACGTATATATATATACACACACATATATATGTATAAATATATATATACACTTAACGTATCTACCACCAAATTTAAGTGGGTCATTCTTTAAATTTAAGGATCATTCTTTCCGTTTACTTTCTTTTTTGCTTTTTTTTTGGGGGGGGAGGGGCTGTACTTAGAGCTTATTCCTGGCTCTGCACTCAGGATCACCCCTGGAAGGACTCGGGGAACCATATGGGGTTCTGGGGACGGAACCCACGTTGACCATGTGCAGCGCAAGTGCTCTTTCTGCTGAATTATTGCTCCAGCCCTTAGGATCTTTCTTTTTCTGAGTTTTGTACCCCCAAAATATTATAGGTTACGAAATGAAAGATTCCTTCCTTTAAAAATAGTTCTTGGATGAAAAGTTTGAAATTAATAAAAATCAATAAACCTAGGTCTAGTATTTACTCTTCTATTCTAAAGATTGTTTCATCTAGGATGTAAGTCTAAGAAGCAGGAGATAAAAATATATATGTATTAGTTAGCAACAAAAAGCCTAAAACAAATATACTTAAATTTCTTGGAGCAATCGGTTTCACAATTTCATTTGATCAAATTAAGCTAAAATGAGTTTCTATATGGTTTATTCATTCTACGTTTATAGATCAATTTGTTTTCTTCAGATTCAGAAAAGATTTTTTTTTTTAATAAAGGAAGTTGTGTGTCTTTGTTCAATTGAGTTACAGTGAGATACAGTTACAAAGTCGTTCGTGATTGGGTTTCAGTCATATAATGTTCTAACACCCTCCCTTCACCAGTGTCCATTTCCCACCACCAGTGTCCCCAGCTTCCCTCCCGCACCCCTAACCCCCACCTCAATGGCAGTCTCTCTCTCTCTCTCTCTCTCTCTCTCTCTCTCTCTCTCTCTCTCTCTCTCTCTCTCTCAAGTTTTTAAATTTTTCCATCAAGGAGGAGACTATCAGGCAGGGAAGCCCCTAGACCACGGGAGGGTTTTCTTAAACAGGATTCCAGAGGAAGGCGGAGACCTGTCCCTTTCTATAGTAAACTTTAACATAAGGGCGAGGGGCGTTTTTCACTGAGCTACAGTAGGTGGGTTGATAGGACATGCTCAGAGCACTGTCTCCTGGTCATTAGGCAGCGGATCACAGAAGCTGTGGAACCATTGGTATTAGCATGGAATTGGCAAATTGAGGTCGGTGCCCTCCCCAGCGTACTATCACTCAAGCCCTCTGCTTGGTGTGTTTGTATGTTTATAAGCTTCTGTCACTTATTTCGTTGTCCAGTACTTTATTATATATATTTTCGGTCTTCTAAAGCCCTGCTAACGTAAGCTTCTTTATTCTTTTAGCAAAAAAATAAGCTGACCTGGGGCCAAAATGATAGTTAAACAGGTAGGGCACGTGCCTTGAATGTGGTCGATCTGAATTTGATCCCCAGAACCTGGTGTGTTCCGCTGAGTCCCACCAGGAGTGATTCCAGAACCCATAGCGAGGAATAACCCCTGTGCACCACCAGATGTGCCCCATAACAGAATGAAGCAAACACACAAAACACCAAGCAGAGGTCTGGAGTAATAATACAGTGGGGAGGGCTCTTGCCTCAGTCGCCAGCACCTTGTGGTCCCATGACCTCCACCAGGAGTGATTCCAGACTGCAGAGCCAGGAGTAACCCCTGAGCATCCCTGGGTGTGCCCCCTCCAAAAGGAAAAAAAAAAGGTACGTGATTTAATTAGATTTGGATTCTAATAATTCTTACTCGTAGGATACTTCCTAGGAAGTGTTTTGTGCTTCCATTGATTAATTGGGACTTGAAAAAAAATGCTGATGTTCTGATTCCATCATTATGGTTCCTGGATTATTTCTGTGAGAAGAAATAATCCCTTACAGGGTTGGAGTGATAGCACAGCGGGTAGGGCGTTTGCCTTGCACGCAGCCAACATGACCGACACAGGTTCGATTCCCAGCATCCCATGTGGTCCCCTGAGCACCGCCAGGAGTAACTCCTGAGTGCAGAGCCAGGAGTAACCCATGTGCATCGCCGGGTGTGACCCAAAAAGCAAAAAAAAAAAAAAAGGAAAGGAAAGGAAGGGAGAGTAGGTGGGTGAATGAGTCCCTTGGTCATAGCAATAGTACAATGGGGAGGGCACTTGCCTTGTATGCAGCTGACCTGGGTCCATCCCTCTCATCTCATATGGTCCCTCAGGCCTGCCAGAAGTGACCCCTGGGTATAAAGCCAGGAATAACCCCTGAGCATTTCCAGGCGAGGCCCAAAAAACCAAGCAGAAAGAAATAGTCCCTCATTTCTGATTTTGTTAGGTGGTATACAGTTTGTATATAAAAGTTATATAGCTTCTGTAGAAAAGGACAAAAGCTTTTTTCTTCCTCTTTTAAAAGAAGGCACCTTCAGATGCCCTTCCCTGGCATCATTCAACGCCTAAAATTGTGGTTCTTTTGGAGTAGAATCATAAATTCTTGTTTTTATTTATTTATTTATTTATTTTTATTTATTTATTGAATCACTGTGGGAAAGGTTACAAAGCCTTCAGGTTTATGTCTCAGTCATGCAAATATCAAACACATTTCCCTTTACCAATACTTATTTTTTACCATGAAGAACCCCAATAAAGCCCCACCCCCCACCCCTCCCCGTCCCTGTGAGGCAGATGAATTCTAGTTAACACTCTATCTGCTTTGATTAGTAGAATCATAAATTCTTAATTCAAATTTGTTTTTGCATTCCCCTCTCTAAAAAACGTAATAATTAGGCTTTGCACATGTGTGTGTTTTAGATGTCTAGTGCTTCGTACCTGCCCCCGGTGCCAGGGTCCCCATCAGGCCCTGGCCAGCCGCCTTTCAGTCTCTCTTCCATTCTGTCTCCACCTGAGGGCTGGTTTCCTTGGGTTTTGCCTTTTCCTCTGCTGTTTCTTGGATCCCGTGTGTGAGTGAGGTCAGATGGCGCTTTCCTTTCTCCTCAGGACTTCCTCTGCGTAGCCTGACTCCCCCCAGTTCCATTCATTTGTAGCAGAAGACGAGTCCGATCTCGACATAGAAATAGTACATAGATCTGTTCAGATTAGTGTTTGTGTGTTCTCTGGCTAGATACTTAGGGGTGGAGTTACTAGATCGCAAAGTAGATCTATTTCTATAATTTTGAGAAATGCCCTTACTAATTTTCATGGAGAGTGAGCCAACTTACATTCATACCAGTAATATATAAGAATCCCTTGTTCTCTGCTCCTCAAACAGCACTCCCCGCCACACACACACACACACACACACACACACACACACACACACACACTTATGGATTCAAACTTATGTGTTATTCTTTGGAATTAGAAGGTGTTCCTTTTGTATGTGTGTTACAATAGATATTTAGTGTAATTGACTCCTCGGGCTTTTGTTGTCAGCCCATTTCTATGTCTGACGGCGGCACAGAAAATGCCCTTTGGGTCCACCACGGCTCTTGTGTATCTGTTTCAGATTTCAGTAATGTGATCAGCAAGAGCGACGTGAAGTCCTTAGCTGAAGCTGATGAGCAGGAAGTCGTGGCCGAAGTCCAGGTGAGCACGTTGGTCTTCCGACCTGTCTCTGAACCTTTTAACTAGCCAAGACCCAAAGTAAGGGAGTGCACAAGAGAAAGGAGGCCACTGCATCCGTACCGGGCAGTGGGACACGCTGAGCTCAGAGAGGATGGGGGTGGGTGGGAACAGAATGGAAGGCGTCATGGGAGCAGAGCCTGCGCCGGTCCGGGTTGGTGGCAGCGTTTTCCAGGCTGAAGCCAGAGTCTCATGCCACACTATGAGCATTGGTGGATTATGTCTCCGTGGACTATGCCTGCTTGGGAATAATAAGAAATAGTAGATGAGAACAAGAGGGCGGAGAGATGGCACAGCGGGGCGGGCACCTGCTTCGCATGCAGCCAACCTGGTTTCAGTCCCCAGCATCCCATGCAGACCCCTGAACCCCACCAGGAGTGATTCCTGAGCACAGAGTCAGGAGGAACCCCGGAGGACGGCCAGGTGTGGCCCCAAAAACTAAACAAAAAAAGATGTGAATGAGGGTTTTTCAAGTTCTTTAGTGGTTATCTTTACCATGAAGTAATAAACAGATCTTTGTCATGGCCAAAATTTGAAATAAAATACTCTGCATTTATATAATTGGTGGGGGGTGCATCAGGTGGTGATCAGGGGTCTTTCCTGGTCCTGCCTGGGCTCACGGTTTATTCCGTGGACTCTTCCTTTGTCCTCTAATTGCTGCATAAAAACTATATTAGAATGTATTATTGCCTTTTTCTTTCCTTTTTTTTTTTTTTTGGTTTTGTTTTGGGGCCACATCCTGCAGTGCTCAGGGGTTACTCCTGACTTTGCATTCAGGAATTACTCCTGGTGGTGCTCTGAGGACCATATGGGATGCCAGAGATCAAACCCAGGTCAGCCACATGCAAGACAGATGGAATTCTAATTCTAATTCTAATTCTAATTCTAATTCGCATTGGACTGTCACCCCTGTCTTTTTCTTTTTAAACACTTTAGGATTCTTGAGTACATTTATCACAGATGTTTGAACGTGTTTATCAGCTAAGTAAAGAATAGTGTATTCAGGTACAGCAGAGAAATAAGTTATAGAGGGCCTGCTTTGGGGACAGACTTAATGGGGGGTTGGGAAAATTGGAGATAATGGTGGTGAGAAGGTGCAGCGGTAGTGGGATTGATGTTGGTATGTTGAATGTCTATAACAAATAAATTAATTAATTAAAAAAAGAAATATTTTAAAATTTTAGAGCTGGAGTCATAGTGCATCGGTTCAGGCGTTTGACTTGCAGGTGGCCAACCCGGGCTCAATCCCCAGCATCCGATATGGTCCCCCAAGCACTACCAGGAGTAGTTTCTGAGTGCAGAGCCAGGAGTGGTCCCTGAGCATCGCTGGATGTGACCCAAACAGAAAAATAAAATTTTTAGAAGCTGAGGCCAGAGAGATAGCACAACAGGTAGGGTGCTTGCCTTACACACAGCTGACCTAGGTCGGACACCCTCATCATATATTGACCCCTGAGCACTGCCAGGTATAGCCCCCCAAAAAATAAAATAAAAATCTAGAAGGATAAGCTAGGTATTAATTTTTTAAATAGCTTCTTTTAATTTTTAAAATATTTTTTATTTTATTTTGATAAAGTTGTTCACAATATTTGATTACATTTAATATTCAAACACCAACCCCACCACCGTTACCCCTTCCTGTCATTTTATTTCCATCCTGAACTTCAAATCCTGCCCCCAAAGCAGAACTGAAATAATTTATTTTACATTGCTTGTTATGAATAATCCATTCAAAATGAGACCAAAAGGATGTTTTAGAGGAGAGTGTGTGAAGATTGTTGAATTTCACCCAGGAGCCATAAAGCCCTTCTATAAGAGATTAGTAATTAGTTTAACATGTTGTTAAAGGTTGAGCCTTACGTGCTTATATCCACACTGTAGCACTGTCCTCCCATTGTTCACTGATTTGCGCGAGCGGACCCAGTAACGTCTCCATTGTGAGACCTGTTACTATGTTTGGCATATCCAGTACATCAGGGGTAGCTTATATCTATATCTGTATAAATGTATTTCCCCCTAAGATTAATTGCCTTTTGCTTTAAACCCAGTCAACAATCAAATGTGGTGTGCTACTCTTGGTATATTCGTGGTGTAAACTATGAGATGATTTGCAGCCATGCAGCCCAGGAATAGATTGACTCATGGGTGCGGCTGGTCGGAACGTGTGGAGAGTGGCAGTGAACATGGCTCGGTTGAGTTCTGGAGGTTTCCGGCTGCTGGGGCAGGCTCCGTTGGGGCAGGGAGGGGCCTCGTCCATCCGCTCTGGATTGCCACAAATGAAACGGCCTGGTGCGGGGTCTGGTGGCATGAATAACCTCTCTTTTTTTTTTTTGGCTCTGCCCCTCTCGGAGAGCCCAGCAAGCTACTGAGAGTATCTCGCCCGCATGACAGAGCCTGGCAAGCTACCCATGACGTATTCGATATGCCAAACACAGTAACAAGTCTCACAATGGAGACGTTACTGGCCCACTCGAGCAAATCAATGAACAACAGGAGGACAGTGCAGTGCAGTGCAGTGCTTTTTGGGTCACACCCGGCGATGCACAGGGGTTACTCCTGGCTCATGCACTCAGGAATTAATCCTGGCGGTGCTCAGGGGACCTGGGAATCGATGCTGGGATTCTGGGAATTGAACCCGGATCTGCCATGTGCAAGGCAAACGCTCTACCTGCTGTGCTGTCACTCCAGCCCCATGAATAGCCTCTTTTAAATCACATCCTCTCTCATGAAAATACACCACAAAGGTTTTTTTTGATGGGTGTAACATTATATATTCTGTTAATGTTTTTTTTTTTTATTTTTATTTTTTAACATTTATTTATTTTATTACTTTTTTTTTCTTTTGGGGTCACACCTGGTGATACACAGGGGTTACTCCTGGCTCTGAAGTCAGGAATCACCCCTGGGGGTGCTCAGGGGACCATATGGGATGTTGGGAATCGAACCTGGGTCGGCCGAGTGCAAGGCAAGCGCCCCACCCGCTGTGCTATTGCTCCAGCCCCTAGTGTTTTATTTTTACTAAATAGTAAGCATGCATAGAGTTCTCCAGAGATAAGTGTATAGCTTTATTACCTTTTCGGTTCACAAAAAGATTTATTTTTACTCTTCCATAATTTTTAAAAATTCTCCCACATTGGCCATTGTTGCTCAGGTGTAAATTGTTAATATTTCCTACCTGTATTTCCTTATGTTGATGACATCATAGAGTGGCATAGCAGATAAAACTCTCACTTGATGGGGCTGGAGCTATATATAGCACAACAGGGAGACCGTTTGGGGTTCGGTCCCCGGCATCCCATATGGTCCTCTGAGCACCGGCAGGACTAATTCCTGACTAATTCCAGAGGCGGGGTATGACCCAAAAAGCCAAATAAATAAATAAATAAGTATCGGGCTAGAGCGATAGCAGAGCAGGTAGGGCGTTTGCCTTGCACGGCGGCCGACCTGGGTTCAATTCCCAGCATCTCATATGGTCTCCCGAGCACCGCCAGGAGTAATTCCTGAGTGCAGAGCCAGGAGTAACCCCTGAGCATCTCTGGGTGTGACCCAAGAAGCAATAAATAAATAAAGTAAATAAATATGTTTTTGAAAAAAGAAAACCTCTTACTTGGCACAACTGAAGTTCATGGATTGACTGATCTTGGTGTTTTTTGCAGGAATTTTACGGCGATTACATTGCAGTGAACCCACACTTGTTTTCCCTCAATATTCTGGGCTGCTGCCAGGTATGGTTAGACGGGGCTTTTCAGGTGGGAGCTAGTTCATCGAAGCAAAACTTTTGTAAGAGGAACTTCTAAGTGTCTTCTCTGAATAAATGTTTTGTTAAGGGTCGAAATTGGGATCCAGCCCAGCTGTCCAGGACGACACAGGGCCTGACGGCTCTTCTTCTGTCTCTGAAGAAATGCCCCATGATCCGCTACCAGCTTTCCTCAGATGCGGCCAAGAGACTTGCTGAGTGTGTCAAGGTACCACACGCCAACCCACAGTCCCAGAGGGAAGGGTGCACATGGCCTTTGACATTCATTTCCTTAGAATCTCAAAAAGTAGACAGATACTTTCTTTATGGAGATGGTGGATTAGGTTTACTGGCAAACTGGTATTTGTAATTCAAATCAAAAGCAACCAATGGAGCGAAGATTCTTAGGTTTAAACCAAGAAGTCTGTACCATCTACTTCGCTCTGGTTAAACCGTTTGTAAAATGGAGTTTTAAGTCCTCATCTTCGAATAAAATGTGATCAAATTTTGTAATGCTTGTTTTTTGTTTGGCTTTGAGTCATATCCAGCAGTGCTGAGGGGTTTCTCCAGGCTTTGCACTCAGGAATGACTCCCGGCAGGGATCAGGGGACCATGTGGGGAGCCGGAAGTCGACCTTGGTTAGGTCGGCCTGGTGCAAGGCACAAGCTCTACTCTGCTAGCTCTGGCCTGGAATTTTGTAGAGGTCTTCTTTGTTTATGTTTAGTATCTTTGGTTTTAGAGCCGTACATGGTGATGCTCAGGGGTTATTCCTGGCTGTGCACTCAGGGGGTGCTCCTGGTGGTGAACAGGAGACCACCTGGGGTTCCAGGGATTGAACCTGGATGGCTGCATGCAAGGCAGATGCCCTCCCAGCTGTACTGCTGTTCCGGCCCCTTAAACCCTTGTTTGCTTTTGTGCTTTTAAATCCTTGCGTGGGAAGTCTATGAAGATACAAAATGCTGTTATTGCTAAACGCACTTTAAATTTTTTTCTATTTATTTCTCTAATCTCCTTTTTATGTTTTTCTATGTAAATGAAATCTACCTGCAACTGATTAATTGGGTGACCAAACTGCCTCTCTCCCTTCAGCAAGTGATAACGAAAGAATACGAATTGTTTGAGTTCCGCCGGACGGAAGTCCCTCCGCTGCTGCTCATTTTGGACCGCTGCGACGATGCCATCACTCCGCTGCTGAACCAGGTAGAGCCTGTCGGAGTCGGGCTGGCCACCAGAGCTCGCGGCCTCCGTGCTCAGTCATTCTTGCTTGAACCTCCGCTTCCAGGTGTTTCGGTGTCACTCTCCTCCCAGCCTGTGTCATCTCTGCCTCCTCCTTCTGCTCCTCCCCCTGCCCCCTCTGCCAGGCTCCCCAACCTCCGGCTGGGATTCTGCTTTTCCAGGTCCTGTCTCATCTTTCCCAGCATCACGTCCGTTACTTCGTCCCCTGGTCTCTTTGTGGGAATACCGCTAGGGTCATCTGCTCGATCCCCCACTTTGAAATTTCTTTCCATGACTGCATTTTTCCAGACATGTGCTGTCAAACTGCTTTTCCCCACGCTTGTGCTCTGAGCCTTTGATGCCTGGCTTAAAAACCCTTATGGGTTCCTATTTCCATCCAGGTTTAAGTAAAAACTCCCGAAGTTCATACTTCAGGAAGAACCTTCATAATCCGGGTCCGATATCCTAGAAAAACTCTAGCTCATGGCTCTGCATTCATGCACCATGGTTTCCTGACATTTTGTTCATGTTCAGACCATTGCCAGAGTGCTGGGATTTGTTTTTTAATTTAATATTTCTTTTATATCCCCATGGTTTGCCAAATTGTTCGTAATATAGTTGTTACAGGGATTAACTGTCCCACTGCCAGTCCCACTGCCAGGGTGATTATTTCCTGACCCCCTGTGTCATTCATCCTTCAGCCCTTGCTGTCTCACCTGTGTTCTCCTGTGCTCTTGCAAATGGCAGCTGCTGATAGTGTGCTTCTGGATTTGTAGGGAAAAGTACGTTCCCTATTTTAGGTTTCCCCAACCTGTGGCTGTGACATGCAGCTTCTGTGTAAGATAACTCCCTGTTTCCAAAGTTGAAAGTAGCTTTTGTTTACGAAGAAATGCTGGATAATATCAAGAAGCAGAAATAAGAATTGCCAGTGACTCTTATTTCCCAAAGAAAAGCAACCATTCATTCAATAGAATCCACTTCGGATCTGCTATTTATTAATCACTTCGGATAAGAGGTTAAAAGATGTGTTGTCTCTCTGGGGCCTCTGGGAGGGAAGGAAAAGCCCTCAAGCCACTGAGTGAGTGAGGGCAGGACTGAAGCACGTGCCTGTCTGCGGAAGCATCAGAATTCTCTTGTTCCTTATTTTATTGTTCCTTTTCTTTTCTTTCTTTCTTTCTTTCTTCTTTATTTTAAATGTCCTAATGAAGTAATGAGGTATTGTGTTTTGTTTTGTTTTTTTCAAGTATTCTTTGGCAAATATTTTGTTTGTTTGCTTGGGGGCCACATCCGGCATTACTCAGGGCTTATTTTTGGCTCTGCACTCAGGGTTCACTCTTGGTAGGGCTCAGGGGACTATCTGGGTTGCCCAGGATCGAACCCTGGCAGCTGTGTGCAAGGCAAGCCTTGCTTACAACCTCACTCACTGTACTATCTTTCCAGACCCTCTTCAGTTGGCTACTGTTTTAGGAAAGAAAGCAGCTTGTATAACCTCTTAGATCTAGATTGCTAAAAATGAAATATACATATATAAATATGTCTGGTTACTTAAATTCTAGGTTTAGTTGTAATTTGGTGGGAAATACTGTTTCTTCTTATGAACCCATGATCAACTGTATCTCTCTCTGTCAGTGGTGAGAAGATCAAACTTGGAGGTTTTCCCTTTCCGGCTTTATTAAATAAGTCCCCGATTTGTCAGGCTAGAAAATAATCCTCAACGGTCATGGTAACGGTCCTCCCGTTATTCATCGATTTGCTCAAGCGGGCCCAGTAACGTCTCCATCGTGAGACTTGTTGTTACTGTGTTTGGCATATCGAATACATCACTCACATTAAATAAAATATAAAATGAAACGGATTCAGAGGCAAGCTTCTGAACTATGTGTGTTTTCATTGACTCATGGGACTTTTTTTCTGTTATTATTAGGGTTCTCAGGGTAAATATAGCGCCTCTCAGATCAGCAAGCACACCCTCGTGGTGTAGAAAAACCACAGAAGCGTGCAGGAAATGGTGCGACTTGAAACTGCAGTGCCAATAGGTCCCAAAATATACTCATTTCAGAGGCAAAAGCCAGAGCTAGTGATAGGTCTAAATTGTTTTCTTTATGTTCAGAATACCAGTCTTCCTGCCCTTTCTACAAAGGTATGAAATCTAAAGTATTTTGACATGTGACTGTTTCACCAACTACAATAACAAGCTGGGTGCTTAGTATAAAGTATTCCTAAAATATGGGGGGAAATGGAATGAAAATGGAGAACCTCCACGTCAAGAGGACTAGCTACTAGGTCTGCTTTCGGTCTTTGCTTTTGTGAACATTTACCATTTTGGTTTTTTGTCAGTTACCAATTGTTTTTTGTCACCGACCTTTATTTAGTGGACCTACCAGGCCATGGTTCATGAACTCCTGGGGATTAACAACAATCGAATCGACCTTTCCCGAGTGCCGGGGATCAGTAAAGACCTCCGAGAGGTGGTCCTGTCTGCTGAGAACGATGAATTCTATGCTAACGTAAGTGGTTAACATTTTCTCACACTGCCTTTCAGTTTTTCTCTTTTCCCTACAAAGGTCAGGATTGACTTGTCAGGGTGAGAGCAGGTCTGGGATTTCGTGTGGACCAAGGATCGATTGAAAAAGGCAGTCTGCATGCCGGGTGCCTCGTGGAAGCAGAAGGCTAGGGTGCTGACCTGCTAGCACTTTTTTTTCCCTACTTTAAAAATCATGAGCCCTCTTTTGTAGCCCATTGTGGGAATAATGATGGCATTCATTCCTCACATTCTGGCCGCTGTCCAGATTTGGTAATCGTAATGGAATTTTCGTGCCCTTTCCTTCTGACCACGTTCAGAATTCTTCTCTTGGAAATTGTGTGCAAGTTAGGCTAATGATGTATTAGGCTGATGATGTATCTACGTCACTTCCTTTTTCACAGAACATGTACCTGAACTTTGCAGAGATTGGTAGCAACATAAAGAATCTCATGGAGGACTTCCAGAAGCGGAAACCAAAAGAACAGCAGAAGCTAGAGTCAATAGCAGACATGAAGGTAAATTGAACGTGTGCATGAGTGACTAACGTATATAACAGGTACAAAATGTGCAAGACTTTGGGTCTGTTCATGCAGGCGACATCTCTGGGATACTCTGGGTCTTCCCCTCCGTTCATTCTGTTTGATTTGAGATTATGTTCCGTGATAGTTCTCTTAGCAAACATCCTAGTGAAAATTTCATAAGAAACCATGTGCTTCTTTTCATTCTTTAGTGATATTTCGACACTCTTAAGACTGTATTGGGTTGGGGGCCGGAGTACGGTGGGTAGGGCCTTTGTCTTGCGTGCAGCTGACCCAGGTTCAATCCCCGGCGTCCCATATGGTCCCCCAAGCACTGCCAGGAGTAATTCCTGAGCACAGAGCCAGGAATAACCCCTGAGCATCGCTGGGTGTGACTCAAGAGAAAAAAAAAAAAAGACTGTTGGATTGGAGAGATAGAACAGGAGTAATGGTCTTGTTTTTCATTCTTTTTAATGCATTTCACCTGGGACCAACCCCCTGGACCCTGTTGGGTTCCCCAGTCCCTGGCCAGGAGCAATCCCTGAGATAAGAGCCAGAGTTAAAGCCCTGAGCTAGCCAAGTATGGCCCAAAAAATAAACAAGAAAAGAGACTCCATATACTGTACCAGTTTTTCTCTTTTTAAGTGTAACAAAATGCCACGTTAGGGCTGGAGCGATAGCACAGGAGGTAGGGTATTTGCCTTGCATGCAGTCAACCTAGGTTCAATTCCTGACATCTCATATGGTCCCCCAAGCACCGCCAGGAGTAATTCCTGAGTGCAGAACTAGGAGTAACCCCTGGGCATTGCCTGATGTGACCCAAAGAGCAAAAAAAAAAAAAAAAATAGCCAAGTGATGAAAAGTTGTACCACCTTTCTCCGGGGATATGAACAATTCACTAATCCCTCCCTCTGCCCCAGTGTTCTGCATCACACTTGCCTGACCTTCCTCAGAATTAACAGAATCCCTGTGTCCTGTTGATGATCCCCGTGACAGGCCTTTGTTGAGAATTACCCGCAGTTCAAGAAGATGTCTGGGACTGTGTCAAAGCACGTGACCGTCGTCGGGGAGCTGTCTCGGCTGGTCAGTGACCGGAGCCTGCTGGAGGTGTCGGAAGTCGAGCAAGAGCTGGCCTGTCAGAATGACCACTCCAGTGCCCTCCAGGTATCTCTTAAGTCTCATGAGATGGGCAGCTAACGTAGAAGGCACAGTGCCAGGTTGAACAAGAGATTTAAAGACACAGGATCCTGCTTCGCCAACATAGACTCTGTAGACTTATAAGAAGTTGAGACAAAAATACAAATTACAGGGGTTGGAGTGATAGGGACAGCAGATATCTCCAAGCTGGACCCCCAACGTTCCATATTGTTTCCTGAGCACCACCAGGACTGATTCCTGAGTGCAGAGCCAGAAGTAAGGCCTGAGTATCACCAGAAATCACCCCAAAAAACAAAAAACAAACAAACAAACAAAAAAGGAATATAGATTATAGGGACCGGAGCAATATTACAGCTCTTAGGGCACTGGGCTTGCACTCAACTGACCTGCACTCAATCCAGGGCATCCCATATGGTCCCAGGAGCACCTCCAGGAATAATTCCTGAGTGCAGAGCCAGAAGTAAGCCCTGTGCACCACCGGGTGTGGCCCCAAGCACCCCCAAAATAATACATAACCCTATAAGGCAAGAGGGAAAAATTAGAGTTTAGTTGAAGGGATAGCAAAGCAAGTGAGAAGAAACCCTTGCAGTATTGAAGATAATATTTAGTGGAGTAAAAATTGTGATACTTGACGATGTCACTGTCACTGTCCTCCCGTTGTTCATCGATTTTCTCAAGCGGGCCCAGTAACGTCTCTATTGTGAGACTTTGTTGTTACTGGGTTTGGCATATTGAATACGTCACGGGGAGCTTGCCAGGCTTTGCCATGCGGGCGAGATACTCTCGGTAGCTTGCCGGGCTCTCCGAGAGGGGCGGAGGAATCGAACTCAGGTCGGCCATGTTGGCTACATGCAAGGCAAACGCCCTACCTGCTGTGCTATCGTGATAACTGAGTTTATGAGGAATGTTTTCTTTGATAAGGTGACATTAAGATGCACCATAAAGGATGACTAGAATCTGGAGAAGGATTTTCATTAGGGATAGGTAAATGCCCTCCCGTTGATCGTCGATTTGCTCGAGCGGGCCCAGTAACGTCTCCATTGGAGACTTTGTTGTTACTGTGTCTGGCATATCGAATACTCTCGGTAGCTTGCCGGGCTCTCCGAGAGGGGCGGAGGAATCGAACTCGGGTCGGCCATGTTGGCCGCGTGTAAGGCGAACGCCCTACCCGCTGTGCTATCGCTAGGGATAATAGTCAAAAATGGGATGCAGAAATATGCAGGAAATAATAAACAATTTGACCTCTAAAAGTGGATGTGGAAGAGAAATAAGAGAGAAAATTGAATTGATAAACAGGAACCAGTTTATAAAATGTGTAAGAGGGATCTGGATTCGGGGCTGGAGCGATAGCACAGCGGGGAGGGCGTTTGCCTTGCACGCAGCCGACCCAGGTTCGATTCCCAGCATCCCATATGGTCCCCTGAGCACCGCCAGGAGTAATTCCTGAGTGCAGAGCCAGGAGTAACCCCTGTGCATCGCCGGGTGTGACCCAAAAAGCAAAAAAAAAAGAGGAATCTGGATTGCTGTGTGAGGCAGAGCCTACTCTAAGGGCTGATGAAAGCAGTGCTCGAGGGTATTTCATCTCGCAAGGATGTTTTGGAAGTCAAAAAGAATGAAGACAGGAAAGCTGGTAGTTTCAGGGAAGGGAAAAATGTTCAGAAAGACAAATCTGAGAGATATTTCAAAGGCGAAAACAACATGTTGGTTACCGATGAGATCTACAAGTAACAGTCAATATAATAGTCAGTTTAATAGTCAAAGCCAGAACAAGTCCTGAGAAATGACAACACGTGTTGCGAACAAGAGATTTGGGGGAATATGCCGTTTTCTTTCTTTGTATTTTTTGTTTCTTGTTTGTTGGGTCACACCCAGCAGTGCTCAGGGCTCACTCCTGACGCTGTGCACACGGTTCACTCCTGGCAGAGTTTGGGGAACTGTAAATGGTGCTGGCGATTGAACCTGGGTCCGGTGCGTGCAAGGCAAGTGGCTTTACCACTGTACCTCTCTCTGGCCCCCAGGAAGCCATTCTAAGTCAAGAAGCACATTTCCTATTAATAAGACCCTGTATTCTAAAGCAGAGTCTCTCCCCTTTCCCTGCTGCAGTTTTACTTGACTTTATACAGCAAAGCAAAAACAGTATAATGGGGGCTGGAGTGATAGCAGATCGGGTAGGGCGTTTGCCTTGCACGCGGCCGACCCGGGTTCGATTCCCAGCGTCCCATATGGTCCCCTGAGCACCGCCAGGAGTAACTCCTGAGTGCAGAGCCAGTAGTAACCCCTGTGCACTGCCAGGTGTGACCCAAAAAGCAAAAAAAAAAAAAAAAGTATAATGGAAACAGCAGCAGAGTCCGAGGCAAGGCTCGTGGCTCGTGCCCATCTCCTCAAACCAAGTTTCTCTTAGGGACAGTGCTTACTCAGCCCAAGACTTCAGAATCAGCATTTCAAACTTTTAGATTGTTAGGAGGACTCAGGGAGAGATGTCAGCAGCTTCACACGTGACAGAGAAGCCCTAGGCAAACGTGGGTTCTCATCCTAGAAGTCTGATTTTTTTGCTCTATGGTACAGACAAAGAAAGGTCCTCCTTCACCTTTGATTGCTCTAGTAAGGCCAAGTTCCTCATTAAATGATCCCTTTTCATTTTTTTTGCTTTTTGGGTCACGCCCGGCGATGCTCAGGGGTTACTCCTGGCTCTGCACTCAGGAATTACTCCCGGCGGTGCTCAGGGGACCATATGGGATGCTGGGATTCGAACCTGGGTTGGCTGCGTGCAAGGCAAACGCCCTACCTGCTGTGCTATCGCTCCAGCCCCTGGTTTTTTATTTATTTTGGGGGGCCATACCCAGCGGTACTCAGGGCTTGCTCCTTGCTCTAACTAAATAAATATACAGTTTGAAACTATTACCTTCATTTGTCATATATATCTTTTTAATTATCCCTTGAAGATTTTCTTGCCTGTAGTAAAACCATTACACTTTTACTCTCAGTCGTTGATTTGGACTTTCCTATTATAAAGAATCTCTTTGGTGACATGTTTTAAGTAGTCTAATAAAGGGGATTTTGTTTCATTAACGCTCGGATGTCAGCGGCCTGACCCCTAGATGGGTCACAGCATTCCTCAGCTCGACCTTAGATCAGAGAGTAATGAATCGAAATTTTTGAGTAGAGATGCAGTTTGCTTTTTTTTGAATGGTAACTAGGCCATTGTTAGGGAGAAAAGCTCATTTATTGCTAAAACTTAATATTTCTAACGGCCACTTCTGATAGTTTATCCTAAAGACTAATAAAAGTTTGGCTCAGAAGGAATTTAATTGCAGTGTAGTACTATACTAATAGGCCCAGAAAAGACTCACTTGGCTTTTCTGTACCACAAAGAAGAATATCTCTCCTCAATAAAAAACCCTCATCCCTCCTGTTGTCTTCTCAGTGCATCTTCCCTGGGAGAAAGAACAAGTCTCTCAGGTGTCCGGCCTTGCTCAGAGCTCTTTTGCTCTCTCCTCTCAGAGGAGGCTTCTGTTTGAAGCTTGGACATGAGTTATGCCTAAGCCCTTGGACCTTTGACAATTTGGATGTGAAAAGGACTCAGCCATTTTATCAGTAAAAAAAAAACAAAAACAACTGTACTTGGGCTGGAGAGACGGTATTGTATGTAAAGTGCTGACTTTGCATGCCTCTGACCCAGGTTCAATCCCCAACACCATATATGGTCCCCTGAGCACCTCCAGGAGTGACCCCTGAGCACAGAGCCAGGATGAAAGTCTTCCAGATCCGGGGCTGCAGCGATAGTACAGTGAGGAGGGCGTTTGCCTTGCAAGTGGCCAATCAGGGTTTGATCCCAGGCATTCCATATGGTCCCCTGAGCAGCTCCACGAGTGATTCCTGGCTGAGGAATTCCGGAGTGCAGAGCCAAGAATAAACGCCGAGCATCGCTGGTGTGACCAAAAAAGCCAAAACATTAAAAAAAAAAAAAATTTTTTTTTAAAGAAAAAATAACGTCTCCCAGATCCTTTTTCTCCTCTTCTGTTACCCTGAAATTCTCAGATACTGATTCAGGTTTCCATGAGGGGAATGGTTCAAAATGAAGTCAGAAGGTAACGTGGCATGCAGGCTGACAGATAAGGCTGTTTCCCTGAGGACGTCTAGAGTCCAGAGAGAAGCAGGCGCTCACTCAGGCTCTCCTGAGGGGCCGAGCTTGCCACTGCCAGAGTCTGGCTGAGGTTCTCAGGGCTCAGTCAGCAGAGTCCTTTCCAAGTGACCTTGAGTCAGATCTGAGTCAAGTCTGAGTCAAGCCAGCCGGGGACACTGAATCCCAGCGCACCCATGAATCTCAAGGAGCAGAAATAGAAAAACAATCAAGGGTCAAAGTGTAGGCGAAGGTCATTCGCAAAGAAGTAGACGCTGCGGGTTCATGTCACAGCCAAGGACTGTCCCCAGGCCAGCTATGATTCATTTATGATTCATTTACTTAAATGGCAAAAAGACATTTATGATTCATTTGATTAAAAAGCAAGGGGGGCTGTGGCTGGAGCAATAGCACAGCGGGTGGGGTGTTTACCTTGCACACGGCCAACCCGGGTTCGATCCCCAGCATCCCATCTGGTCCCCCAAGCACTGCCAGGAGTAATTCCTGAGTGCATGAGCCAGGAGTGACCCCTGTGCAGCTCCGGGTGTGACCCAAAAAGCAAAAACAACAACAACAAAAACTTGGTTTCAGGGACCAGAGCTATAGTACAGTGAATAGGGCATTTGCCGTGCACGTGGCTGACCCAGGTTCAATCCACAGCATCCCATATGGTCCCCCAAGCACCGGAGTGATTCCTGAGTGCAGAGCCAGGAGTAACCCCAGAGCATTTCTGGGTGTGACCTAAAAAGAAAAAAAAAAAAGCAACAGGGGACACTTGCATTACACACAGCTTACCTGGCACATAGCCAACTGGGGTTCGAGTCTGAGCTGGGTTCTCATTCAGCAGTTCTCAGGGGCTTTTCCTGGCTCTGTGCTCAGAGTGACTCCTGACAGTCCTCTGGGGATCAGATGGGGTGCTGGGATTCAAACCAGGTTGCCCTCTACCATGTTAATCCTTGTGCCATCTATCTGGCTCTGAGTTTTGCGTACGTGTGTTTGCCTTCATGTCTTTTGGGACATTCTGCCAAGCCATGGACTAGAGAAAAAGAGGAAAGTTAGATAAAAGTAGACCACCTTCAAAAACCGTAAGCTGGAGTTCATGCACAATTCAATCAGCCTAATCAGTGCCCGCACGGCAGAGCCTGGCAAGCTCCCCGTGACGTATTCGATATGCCAGACACAGTAACAACAAAGTCTCCAATGGAGACGTTACCGGGCCCGCTCGAGCAAATCGATGATCAACGGGAGGGCCTTTACCTTTACCTTTAATCAGTGCCTGAATAAATAGCAGTACTCCTACACTAAAAAAAAAAAAAGGTAGACCACCTTCAGGTGAAGACACTTCCCTTGTACGCAGCCCGTCGGATTTGATCCCCGGCATCCCATATTGTTCTGTGCTCCACCAGGAGTGATCCCTGAGTGCAGAGTAGGAGTAGTCACTGTGTGGCCCCAAAACTAAAAAATAATTTAAAATAGAACACTTTAAATCTAAATAACTAAAAGACTAGAAAAAAGAAATCTATATAGAGCGTGTTAATCATAACACGAAAAACAGTAGTAGGTGGGGCTGTGACTCAGTGGGCCAGCACCGGCCCCTCGTGCGTGAGGCTCTGGGTTGGATTCCCAGCAACTCCCAGGCCCCTGAGCAGCAGCAGGAATATCCCCGAGCACTAGACCAGAAGCTGCCCCCGAGCTCTGCCAGTTGAGGCCCGAACAGACTCACCACCACCACACGCACCCCCAAAAAGGTAATAACAACCTGAATAAAATTATTACCACAGTTAAAGTCTTCACTGGTCTAGAAGTAGGCTCAGTCTTCAGACCTGTATTCTCGGCACCCATTTCATTTGTCTGGAAAAAGGGTCTTGGAAATGTTTGCTTCTCCTAGACAGAGTTTGATCAAACGAATACGCCATGGGGGTAGCAGCGCCTTCCTTCTGCTCTCTCACCCAGAGGGGTTTTTCTGCTCCCTTTCCGTTTGTACCTGCTGTTTCCTAACTTCAGGCTTCACAGATGGAAAGTCAGGAGCCTCTCGGAGCCCCGGCGGCAGCTCGCAGAAAATGCTGCTGTTTGGTGTTTTTGAACTTTGGAGTTTGGGGTTTTGTTTTCTTTTTGTCTGGGAACCTGGGAACCTGACGGCGTTCGGGGGCTGCCCGCAGAAAACAGTTCGGTAGGAATATCATTCATTTTACAATGGACACGTTGGCAAAGTTCCCTCTTTCCATGCTCCTCGTAGAAACGTGGGGGGAGATGATCTCGAAGCCAGCTAGCCCTCAGTGTGATGCTGGCAGGATTCTGCCTCAGGAGCTAGGAATGCCTCAGAGAAAGATACTTCTGGAAGCCCATATCGACAGCGCAGCGGCGAGGGCATTTGCCTTGCACACAGCCGACCCAGGTCCCATCCGCAGCATCCTCTGTGGTCCTCTTAGCACTGCCAGGAGTGATCCCTGAGCACAGAGCCAGGAGTAACCCCTGAGCATCACTGAGTGTGGCCCCCAAATTAAAAACAGCAAAATAGTACTTGTTGTGAAAGCCCAGTTCCTCCACATCACTCAAGGGAAGCAGGTCAAGTGTCCACTTTCTCTGTCCTCAGAACATAAAGAGGCTCTTGCTGAACCCGAAGGTGTCGGAGCTGGACGCCGCACGCTTAGTGATGCTTTATGCTCTCCACTACGAGCGGCACAGTGGCAGCTGCCTGCCTGGGCTGATGATGGACCTCAGAAACCGTGGCGTCTCCGACAAGTACCGCAAGGTGACGGGGTCCAGGGGCCAGCCGGGCTGCAGTCTGGCTTCCCTACCACGGGGTCTGCTTGTGAGCTGAGTCCCCTGGCCCCGGCAGTAAGAGGGGGTCTTCTTTCTTTGTCCCCTTCTGGCAGCTCGTGTCTGCGGTCATTGAGTACGGCGGCAAGCGGGTCCGAGGAAGCGACCTCTTCAGCCCTAAGGACGCCGTGTCTATCACCAAGCAGTTCCTCAAGGGACTGAAGGTACAACGACGACATCCCCCTGAGCCTCCAGACGGTAGCCCTGCCCGGGGGCTGGGCCAGTGCAGGAGCTGGGGACAGTGGCTTGTGTCCCCTCAGTCTCTTACAGCTGCTACCCCTGGAAGTGGTATCAGGGTACCACTGATACCCTCAGATGTGGGTGTCACTTCTCTGAGGCCTTTCTGTTCCCAGTCACAGAGCAGGGAATGACGGGCTGTTTCCAGGAGACACTCAGGAGCCCAAAAGCAGACAGTTCTGTTTGTCATAGCTGTTTTGCATTTGCTTAAAACACAGGCTTTGTGGGGTCAGAAAAATAGTCCAACAGGAGAGAGTGCTTGTCTTGCGCGTGGCTGACCTGGGTTCGGTCCCCAGCACCCCACATGGTCCCCCGAGCACCACCAGGAATAAGCCCTAAGCACTGCAGAGTCTAACCTCAAAACAAATAAATAAATGAAATCTAAGTTTTGTTAGGTCATTTTTCTTGAAGGAAATACAGAGAAACCAAACTATAAGATCTTTATGTCTAAACAACAACAATCAAAAAAAAAAAAACTACTTAGTTTTAATCTTCTAGCCTTTCTTATTTTCCCTGAATTATTCCCGTTTTTCTGAGTGTTTCGGCCTCCTTTTCTACCTGGTCCTTTCCTTGTATTTTTCCTTCCTGTCATTTATCATTTTCATAAAAGACTGCGAGAAACAGAAGGAATTTAAGTGATTCCATGAATGAAAATCCTTTATAATAGCTATTCTTTAATTAGAGTGTTTTTCAGAGTTTGGTACATTTCTAGTTGATGAAAGATTTTTTTGTTTGTGTTTGGCCCACACCTGGGCCAGGTCTTCTGTCTCTGCTCAGGGCTCACCTCTGGCTCTGTGCTCGGGGCTCAGTCCTGTCTCTGTGCTTGGGGCTCATTCCTGGCTCTGTGCTCGGGGCTCACTCCTGGCTTTGTGCTCAGGGGTTGAACCTAGGTGACCGTGTATAGGATATACACCTTCTCCTCTGCGCTCTCTTTCCCGTCCCTAAAAATAACTGTTTTAATTATTTAATTAAAATTCTCTTAGGATGGGCACAGGGCTCAACAGTGAAGATATCCCTCAGTACATGACTCCTGGGTTTGATCCCTGATGCTGCAAAAAGTAATAGCACTGTAGCACTGTCCTCCCGCTGTTCATCGGTTTGCTCGAGTGGGCACCAGTAAAAATAATAGTAAAATAAAATAAATTCCCCCTTAAAGTTTGTATTTGAATTGAGCCCACAAAAGGCCTGTGAAGTGGACCTTTTAAGCCCGAGTGTTGCATTGCAGATTTCCCGCAGATGACTTTGGAATTATTTCCCCCTTCTTAGGGAGTAGAAAACGTCTATACCCAGCACCAGCCTCTCCTGCATGAGACCCTGGACCAGCTCATCAAAGGGAAGCTGAAGGAGAGCCTGTATCCCTACCTGGGCCCCAGCACCCTCAGAGACAGGTGAGCTCTGGGACGCGTGGTGACCCTGGAGCACCACGGCTGTGAGGCTTCGGGGCCTGGGAGCGGAGCCCTCTCATTCTGCGCTCAGACGCTGCAAGTTTTCCATGCATCAAATTACACAGAAGCCCAGAGCTTTTCCTAAAATCTCCTTCCTCTCCCAGCCCCCATCCCCGTTGGTGGTGGTGGTGGGGTGTGGGGGGGCACTGGGCAGTGGCACCTTGTGGGGCCCCACATCCTTTTAGTGAGGTGATTGGCACCTTCTCAGTCTGTGCTCTCTAGGGGGCACCCAGCAGGCCCCAGGCCTATGGCACCTCCAGCAGCACTGGCCCCTGGGCAGTCCCTTTAGGGTCCCTTCCGGTGTAGCTCAGGGACCGCACCCATACACATAGGCAGCACCAAAGTCAGGATTCATACTGGCCAGGCGGGGTCATCCCCAAAGGCCCCCAGAGCGTAATTTCTGCTTTGTTGTTGTGTTTTGGGTCATACCCAGCAGTGCTCAGCTTCGTCACGTCTCTGCCCTCAGGAATCATGCGTAGTGGGGCTCAGGGACCACATGGGATGCCAGAGATCCAACCCCCGCCTGTTTGTGCAAGGCAAGCGCCTTCCCCGCCTTACTGTTGGGCTGGCCCCCCAAAAAATTCCTTTTGGGGTAAAGGAAACAGGAGTTTCGGAGCATCTCTGATACTTGAAGCTAGTCCTTCGGTATCAGATACTTAGCCATTTAAGGTTCTGTCCCAGGGCGTCTGGCATTTGGGATTTAAATATTGAGCCAAAAATAGCTCAGCTACTGGCCTGCTGTGGAGAGCAGGTTGTTACTATTTTGGGTTAGGGCTGGACTTTGTCAAGTGTGGCCAGCTCACAACCTGAGATCTAATTAGCAAAGGCCATTTGTTACGCAGGAGAGAAGCTGAACTTGAGGGCGATGAATTGAAGGAAACCATTTAGGGTTCCTTTTCATCTAGTATTTTGGTAGTAACTTTAAAAAAAAAAAGTTCTAAAACACTTTATCTAGGCGACCCTGACACTTTTAACATGCAAACATTCGAGATATTGGTAAATTATATTCTTTAATTTTTTTTCCATTAGGGCCACATGCTTTAGTCTGATATATGTAACTGAATCCTGTTGATTAAATTGATGTGAGAATTGTTATCATCGATAAGGCTTTCATTATTTTAGCTAATTGTAATCTAAGACACTCAGCAGAATGTTGTACAAATATAAGGGATATCTGAAAGGAGAACAGTGTCTTGTAGTTCATAGATGATTTTTCACCTACGAAGTATATTTTTTTCACTTTATCCCCTACTGAAAAAATAAAACCAAAACCCTGTAATTGGTAACAAACAGAAGACTCACCTTTTTAAGAAGATCTTAGGTAGCTCGGGGCATATATCTTAGCCACAGAGTACTTGCTTGCGTGAGACTCTCGGTTTTTTTCCTGGCACTGCAAAAATGCAAAAATAAAAATTGAAAGCTGGGGCCAGAGAGATAGTATGGGATTATGATCTTGCATATGGTCAACCCCTGTTTGTTTAGGTTTTTTTTTGGGGGGGGGACGCCCCTCCCAGCAGTGCTCAGGGCTTACTCCTGATTCTGCACTTAGGGGTCACTCCTGGAAGGCTCAGGGAACCAGATGGGGTTCCAGGAATCCAACCCAACTTGGTGCATTCAAGGCAAAAGCCATGCTCATGTCCTGTCTCTCCAGCCTCACAAACCCCTGTTGGATCTGGGCACCACTTAGAGTTCTCCGGGCACTGCCCAGAGTGACTGCTGAGAGCAGAGCCTGGAGGAAACCCTGGGCATCCCTTGGTCTGGCCCCAAACCAAAAAGAAACAAAATCAAATCTAGCCCATGCACCTGGCTGTGTGATTTTTCTCCAGGAACTTTCAGCTGCTGTAAAGCAGAAGCTGGCAGAGAAAGGATATTGGATAGTCAGGTTAGAGGCAGGTAGGGATGGGGGAGGCAGGCTCTCGAGCTCCCGGGATTATCGCGGTTGGGTTTTGCCGTAAGTTCACCTAGAAATGGGGGTTATTGGAAGAAGAGACCTTTAATTCAAGATTTTCTGAGTGGTGGAGATACGGTCATGAGAAGCTTCTGTTAGAATCCTGGATGCTAATGGTCTGGGCGAGGAGAATGAGATGATCCCTCAATGATCCACATTAGCATCAAAGTCTAGAAAATCCTGACAGAGCAGGTAGGAGGAGGGGACAGTACACCGAGCTAAAGTCTCCAGGGAGTAAGAAAATGACCAGGAAAGGAGGTCAGCCGTATTCCATTTCATTTCATTTCATCATCCTGTTATCCGTCGATTGCCTCAAGCAGGCCCCAGTAACGTCTCTTTCATCCTAGCCCTGAGATTATATTTAAGGCTCTTTAGGAGAATGAGACCCATCCTTGTTACTGGTATTTGGCATATTTGGTATGCCACGGGGAGTTTGCCAGACTCTGCCCTGTGGGCAGGCTACATTCGATAGCCTGCAAGTTTGTCCAAAGTAGGATTGAGACTATAAGATGTCATAAAAAAAAAAAGTTCTGATAAGATGTCGCGCGGCCACAAATGCAGCCGCGCAGTTCCAGGATCTGGATTTTATAATCTCTGAGTCTTGGCCGCTGATGGGATTACACGGCGCCAGGGGGCCAGGTGGTGGGTTAGGGTTAGGGTTAGCTTCTAATAAACTAGAGATGGGACCAGAGCAATAGAACAGTGGGGAGGGCTCTTGCCTTGCATATGGCCAGTCTGGGTTTGGTCCCCAGCATCCCGTATGGTCCCCTGAGCCTGCCAGGAGTGATCCCTTGAGTGCAGAGCCAGGAGTAAGAACTGAGCACCTCTGGGTGTGACACAAAAAACAAATTAAAAAATAGAAGTTTTTATTGGAAGAAGCAGAGAGGTATGGGGGGGACTGGGGAGGGAAAGTGGGGACACACCATCTCTGGTATTGGCCGAAATGAAGAGTGAAGAACTTGAAGAGGCCTAATTAAACAGCTACTTTGTCACTGTCACTGTCACTGTCCTCCCGTTGTTCATCGATTTGCTCGAGCAGGCCCGGTAACGTCTCCATTTTTGAGACTTGTTGTTACTGTGTTTGGCATATCGAATACGTCACGGGGAGCTTGCCAGGCTCTGCTGTGCGTTCGAGATACTCTCAGTAGCTTGCCGGGCTCTCCAAGAGGGGCAGAGGAATCGAACTCGAGTCGGCCATGTTGGCTGCATGCAAGGCAAACGCCCTACCGCTGTGCTATTGCTCCAGCCCAAATAGCTACTTTCCTTTTAAAATTTGTTTTGTTTTGGGGTCACACCCAGCAATGCTCCTGGCTCTGCACTGAGGAATTACTCATGGTGGTGCTCAGGGGACAATATTGGGTGCCAGGATTGAACCCAGGCTGGTTGCTTGCAAGGCAACCAACTGTCCTATGGCTCCAGTCTCTCTCTTTAAATTTTTTTATTTTTTTGAAAAATCAAAAGTTTTGGGGGCCACACCCACTGATGCTTAGTACTTACTCCTGGGTCTGTGCTCAGGGATCCCTCCTGGAGGGCTCAGAGCACCCCATGTGGTGCTGGGGATCAAACCGGGATCAGAGATGCATGCAAGACAAGTGCCCTCCTTACTCAGGGCCCAACAAAGCTGCTTTAAAATTTTTCCACAGAGGTATTCTTTGATAAATACACAAAGACAAGGACTTCCATGGAAATATTTTACTAGTAAGTGAGAAAGAAAGAGGTCCGAAACCTAAGTTACCGGGCAGTACTGTGTATTCTTTGTTTCTCGATAGCATAATTCTTCATGGGTGAGGTAAAAGACTTTTATTTTTTTGTTTTTTTGTTTTGGGGTCACACCCACTGATGCTCAGGGTTTTATCCTGGCTCTGCACCCCTGCGTCTGCACTCCTGGCTGGGCTCAGAGACCACATCGGGTGCTGTGGATCACACCCAGGTTGGCTGTGTTAAAGGCAAGTGCCCTCCCAACCGTGCTCTTGCTCTGGCCCCAAGGTCTAAGACTTCCTAAAAGTTGTTGACTGCAGACCGGAAGACAGTTGGAAGAGCCAGTGTACTAGCTTTGCACATGGGGGCCTGGGTTCAACCTGGGCAGTGCACGCCCCCCCCCGCATCTCTGGAATTGGGCTTTTTCCCACAGTGTCTCTCCTGGTGCCTGTACTCTTTTTGCCAAGCTAATTTTTTCTCATTCGGGAACTGTGTCTTGTCTCCGATAAAACATCTTAAACATTTTGGTGAGAAAATGGAGCTGACGGGTCCTGCGCTCAGACTCAGCTGTCAGGAGGGAAACCCTAGTCGGGGCAGCAGAACCCGAGCCGGGGCCTGTGAGAGCAGCAGCCCTACCTCACCGTCCTCCCTTCCCACCGAGTGTGCGCGTACGCTGGCTAGCGTTTGGGGCCAGAGGGCCAGTACAACACGTAGGGCATTTATCTTGCACACTGCTGGTCCTCTTCGATCCCAGCACCCCCAAGCCCACCAAGAGTAATTCCTGAGCACAGAGCCAGAAATAACTCCTGAGCACCACCGAATGCATTCCTGCCCCCCCCCCCAAAAAAAAACCCCAAAACCCACGCACCAAAACCAAAAAAAAAAAAAGCAATCTTTAGCTTCTGTAAGTGTATCAAGAAATCGGGGCTGGAGCAATAGCACAGCGGGTAGGGTGTTTGCCTTGCACACAGCCGACCCGGGTTCAATTCCCAGCATCCCATATGGTCCCCTGAGCACCGCTGGGAGTAACTCCTGAGTGCATGAGCCAGGAGTAACCCCTGTGCATCGCCGGGTGTGACCCAAAAAGAAAAAAGTGTATCAAGAAATTTTAATTTGTGGCCAGAGAGTGCGGGTGTCACTGTACGTCTTCACTTCCTACCAAACGGGCTTTTGTCTCTTCACCACACACAGTTCCGTGAACACTTCCAAGGCTAGTCCTGAGCTCAGAGCCAGGTGTAGCCCCCAAACAACAAATAAAACAAAAGCAGGGGAAAAGATGTCTTTTAACCCCAACTCTAGAGGCCCACAAGTAGACAAAATAATGTGTCTGCAAAGCTCTCGTTTCTCCACTTAGTAGAATCATTTCCAGAAATACTGTACGTGGATTTTTCTCCCTGACACATAAGACACGCGTCGGCTGGCTCCTGCGTGTCCTCGTGCATCCCTGTGGGCAGGAGCTGGTCGCTGCCGGACGTTTGCTGTCTGCACTGATTATTGCTCTTCAGTGGATGCTGAGTGACAGTGCAGGCAGATGCCACGGAGAGCTGACCTGTGTCCCCCGCCCAGCCACCAGGGAATATGTCAGAGATTCGTCCCGTTTTTTTCAGGCATGTTCCTCCTCAAAGGTGCTCAGGTGAGTGGAGGAGGCGGAGGAGGCAAACATTTACCAATGTTTCTGTTCCCACTTCCGAGGAGTCACCCGTCAGACAGGCGGCTCCGTCGCCTCCTCCTGCATCTTGGCTTTGTCCTTACGTTCATTAACCTACACCCACGCTTCCCATCCTTGACGTTTTCTTCCTTCTCCAGTCGCACAGAAATACTCTGGCACCCCAGAATTAGCAGGCTGCCAGCTCACAGTCTCTGCAGTGCCAGGGCCTGCCCAGACCCTTTCCAGGAGAGACGCATGTCCTCTGGGGCAGGTGGCGGGCCAGGGGCTGCTCTTCCACGATGACCCTCCTCGGGTCTGCCCAGCTGCTTCCTAAATGGACTTAGGACATCGGGACCGTTAGGACAAAGTCCTAACATCGGGAGGTGGGGGGGGGGGGGGGGGGGGGCCGTACTTCCCTTTTTTCTCTGAGATTGTCTCTGTGTGACCCGTGAAGGGCAACAGCCACTGCGTGGCTCCTAGCTGTCCCCCTCCCCTGCCCCCGCCACACGCACCAGAGGGCACACACAGGGCCTCATGGGGGATCATTTTCCCAGACCACACTACAGCCCTGTTGGCCTATTTTGTTCGTGTTTGTCTTCAGTTTTCCATTGTTGTCACACATGGATCGAACTATCGGTGTTATTTCCTGTCTCCTTGATGGCTCATGTTTGAACAGTTAAGTGGCCACACCCAGTGTGTGTGTGTGTGTGTGTGTGTGTGTGTGTGTGTGTGTGTGTGTGTGTTTGCCCTATCCATGCGCAGGAGCTGGTCCCTGCAGGACCCGTGCAGTGCTGGGATGCACCCCGGGTGCAGGCACCGTGTATGCCATACCCTTTGGACCCTCTCCCCAGCTGGCACGTTCTTAAGGCCCTGCCCATTTTCTAAGGACCGTGAGATCTGTGACGGCCTGATGCGTTCCCTCCACCCAGCCCCCGCCGCCCAGCTCTCTCCACTAAGCTCACTGCCCGCGCCAGCACTTCCTCTTTCGCAGAGGAAGGATGTCTTCCCCACACCACCGATGTCTTTCCTCCCTACTCAGATGCTCATTTCCATAGACTTCCCCTTTCTGTCCTTCCTTCACGCTGATGAAAAAGCCTCATTTTTTTCCACCGTGAAATCAGTGATTCAGGCTTGGGTTTCAGGCATGCAATGTTTCAACACTGACCCCTTTACCAGTGTCCAGTCCACCAGTCCACCAATACCTCCCTACCCCCATTTGCCTACCACCAGTCCACCAATACCTCCCTACCCCCATTTGCCTACCACCCACCAGTCCGCTTCTCTTTTTTTAATTTAATTTTCACTTTTATAAAATTGTTCACTGTGATTTATTGCATTCAATATTCCAGCACCTTCCCATCACCATCATTTCCTATTTTCCCAACCACCACCCAAACCTGCCCCAATAGCAGGCCATAAATGTCTTATTTTGTATTGCTGGTTATAGTTAATTTGCTAAAAATGGTCAAAAAAGATTTTCTTTAAAAAAAAAAAAAGAGTATGGGGCTGGAGTGATAGCACCGCAGGTAGGGCGTCTGCCTTTCATGTGGCTGACACGGGTTCAATCCCTGGCATCCCAGGTGGTCCCCCAAACTCCACCAGAAGTAATTCCTGAGTGCAGAGCCAGGAGTAACCCCTGAACATCGCTGAGTATGACCCAAGAAGCAAAAAAAAAAAAAAAAAAGTATGTGAAGATTGTTGTATCCCACCCTAGAGCCACGAAACTCTAGTATCAGAGACCACTAACATGCTACAGGTTAAGCCTGGTGTGTTGGTATTTTCTTAATCGAGATTGGTTGCCTTCTGCTTTACGTCCCACCCAGTGTGATGTGCTACTCCTGGTATATCAGTGTTGCAGAGTGCTACAAAGGCAACCGCACACTCCAGGAATTCTAAAATGTTGAGGGGGCGACACAGCTGCCGTTAATTTTTTTTTTTTGCTTCTAAATGATGTTTATTTATTTTTCTTAATTTTTTTTAATTTATTTTTTTTTCTTTCTTTATTAGTGAAATACCATGAGGTACAGTTATAGGCTTACAAATTTTGTGCTTGGGTTTCAGTTATACAATGATCAAGTGCCCATCCCTCCACCAGTGCCCGTCATCCATCACCACGGGTCCCAGCATCTCCCCCCACCCCTCATTCCCCCCCCCCATCCTGCCTCTGTGGCAGGGTATTCCCCCTTGTTCTCTCTCTCTTCTTTTGGGTACTGTGTTTTGCAAGAGAGGCTTTGAGTGGCAATCATGTTTGGTCTGTCGACTACTTTTAGCATGCTTCTCCCACCCTGGGAGGGTCCTCACAACACCCTTCATTTGGTACTCTCTTCTTGCCGTTAATTTTTTTTTTTTTTGCGGTTAAATTTTTAACTGGATGATGACTTTGGAATCTGGAAGCATCTCTGCAGCTCACTGATCTATTTCAAAATTTATTTATGACTTTCTGAATCATGGCCGCTAATGGACTTCTATGGCACCAGAGGCAGTTCATGGGCTTGACTGCCAGGCTCCCAGAAAAACAGGGGGGTGGGGGAGGTCGCCCATCCCTGACTCCATGGGAGCATGGAGATTTCAGTCACAAAACCTGCGTACCTGAGTTTTTCAACAGACTCACTCATGGATGAGTCTCGTCCAAGCCTGTGGAGGCCGTGTGCAGGGCAGAGATTGGGCACTGGAGTTTTCAGCTGCTAGAGCTCCACCCACCCCCTTCCAGGGTTCCTGGACAGGAGAGCCAGCCTGGAGTGGGGCCTGGCGGCACCTCTGACCTCCACCAATCCACTTCTACGAGGTGCCCTTTTTGTTGTTGAAACTTTTGCCATGTGGTTTGTAGTACTGATGCTGGAAAACAATACGGACTTTAAAAAAATCTCAGAATGGAGCTTCCATTTGGCCCAGCCACCCCCCTTCTCAGAATACACCCCACGGGCCCAAAAGCAAAATGGACAGAAGACATTTTCAGCTCCATGTTCCTTGCGGCACTGTCCGCAGTGGCCAGCATCTGGAAACCACCCGAGTGTCCAATTGTAGATCCCAGCCTGAAGAAACGTCCTGTCTGCACAGCGGGATAGAGCTCGGCCATAAGGAAAATGCGTGCTTATTTCTGTTTGGAACGAGACTGCCAGCCCTCGCACTTCAGACTCCTGCCATTTCTTCTGAAGCCTTTCTCTGTTCATAATTTTCATATTTCCTTTATTTTCAGCTTTTCCTTTGACTGCCTTTTTTTTTTTTTTTGCTTTTTGGGTCACACCCGGCGATGCTCAGGGGTTACTCCTGGCTCATGTACTCAGGAATCGCTCCTGGCGGTGCTCAGGGGACCATATGGGGTGCTGGGAATCGAACCTGTGTCTACCATGTTGACTGCATGCAAGGCAAACGCCCTACCTGCTGTGCTATCGCTCCAGCCCCCATTGACTGCTTTTTTTTTGGTAGGAATTGCTGAAATTCAGTATTAAATGAATAAAATACTGAAATTCCTCCTGTTCAGTGAGTTTGAAGCCTGGGGGGCCGATCCAGTGTTTCCCAGCCTTTTCTGATTCTGAACTTGTTTCCTTCCTATGCCTTTGTTTCCCTCCTCCACGCCCTGCCCTAACAGATGCTCTCTCCCCGCCCCGCCCCAGGCTTGTGCCATGCCCCCACCCCATTTCCAGAATTTTCACTCTGGCCCCATAGACTCTCCAGGGTCGAACGCGGCTCTGGCTCCCTTTCTCCCTCACGCCCGCCTTTCCCAGAAGCCTCCTGCCAGCTCCACGTCTCCTTTCACATGCCCTGACTCCTTCCACACAGTCTTGCAAGAATATCGCAGCGGCTTCTGCAGTCTGCATGGCGGTGGCATTTCCCACCTCCGAGTCCCAGAACACTGTGTCCCTGGAGTCCCTGAAATCCTGTGTCTCTGTCACCTTCTTCTGTCCACTTTGCTGTCATTCTCCTTCTCTGCTGCTCTTGCTGACTTGGTGCCTTGCTCGTCTCCTGGGTGGGTGTCAGGGAGCCCCAGCATCTGGTTGTGGCTCTCCTCTCCTGCGTGAGCCCCCAGGGAAATCAGTTTATCCCCATGGCTTCAGGCACTGCCCCCGTTCAGAGCCTCTTCCCCAATCCCGGGGGTCTCAGGCATGACGTGTGTTTGTCGGACTTCAGTCCAGCAGTCCAGCCTGCTTTTCAATAGCTGTGCCTTGTCACCCAAACTCCTCGTGGAGCTGGAGCAGTAGGACAGCGGGGAGGGCGCTGACCTGGCACACAGCCGACCTGGGTTCGATCCCCGGAACCCAGTATAGTCCCCTGAGTCCACCAAGAGTGATCTCTGAGCACAGAGCCAGGAGTAAGTTCTGAGCACTGCCAGGTGTGGTCTCCAAAACGAAGATATCCTGGGTTCTTCAGTGATCCACATCACTGTATTTAAAATCAGTGACCAAATATTCATCGTTTTAAATTTGTGTGAATTCTTTCTCCATCCCACTTCTCCAATCCCACATCTTATTATCTCATTCCTACTTTGGATAAACTTGCAGGCTATCGAATGTAGCCTGCCCACACGGCAGAGTCTGGCAAACTCCCCATGGCGTACCCAATATGCCAAATACCAGTAACAATGATGGGTCTCATTCTCCTAAAGAGCCTTGAATATGATCTCAGGGTTAGGATGAAAGAAACGTTACTGGGGCCTGCTCGAGGCAGTCGACGAATATATTTCCTTCCTGTTTTTTTTTTGGGGGGGTATACCCAGTGGTACTTGGGGCTTACTCCTGGCCTTGCTCGGGGGTCACTCCTGGCTGGGCTTAAAGGACCACATGGGTTGCTGGGATTGAACCCAGGTTGTCTGTGCAAGGTGAGCACCCTGTTCTGTTGTTTGACACTCGACCCCACCCCCACCAGCCAGTTCTTCTTTAGTCTCATCTTCCGTATCTTCTAAAAGCCTTATGACACCCGTTTCCCCCCCACCCCCGCCTTCCTGAAGAGCAGTGCCTCCTTCATTCTTAGATGGCTGCCAGAACCACCCTTCCAAAATTCTAGTTTGATCATCTTGAAGCCCTGCTTGACTCCCGTGCTGCTGAGGCTCTGGGCTCCTGAGTCCTGCCGGCTCCTCTCACTGCCCCATTACGGGCTCCGCCGTCCCTAAGGAAGACTTAGGAAAGACCCAAGGCATTTTGGTTTTGTTTGGGGGCCACACCCAGCAGTGCTCAGGGCTGACTCCTGATGGTGCTTGGGGGACCGTTCGGGATGCAGGAATCAAACTGAGGTCAGCAGTATCACTCTATCACTGTCATCCTGTTGTTCATCGAGGTCAGCCGTGCGGGAGACAAGCATCCTCTCCACTGTGCTGTCACTCCAGCCCGAAATTTGCTTTCTCTTAAAAAGTAAGTTGTGGGGCTGGAGTGATAGCACAGCGAGAAGGGTGTGCCTTGCACGCGGCCGACCCGGGTTCAAGTCCCAGCATACCATATGGTCCCCTGAGCACTGCCAGGAGTGATTCCTGAGTGCAGAGCCAGGAGTAACCCCTGTGCATCGCCGGGTGTGACCCAAAGAGAAAAAAAAAGTAAATTGTGCCAGGAGCGTAGCTCCATGGTAGAGTGTGTGCTTGACCTACGAGGCCCTGAGTTTCCCTCCCTGGCCCCCAAGGAGGGAAGAACCAAGTAAATGTGGGGCCCCAAGGCTCAGTGTTTGAGCCCATGTTCGCAGGGAGCGTCCAGAGGTTGTCTGGCCCACTGTTGAGTAGCGCCTGCACCAGGCAGCCCTGGCAGCTGGCAGGGGGCACAGTGCCGGGTTCCCAGGAGTGCAGAGACCCTGGGAGAGGCGCTAGGAAAGAGACGGACACAGAAAGAGAGTGGCTTGTGTGTCTCTTGATTCCAGATGTTTCTCTTTAGTTCTGTGCTGCACCCCTCAAAGTGAATCCTCTGCTCCGGAGCTTTTAGTGATGTCTAGTAAATAATTTCACAGAAGGACTTGCCTACGAGGTAATTTTGTCTTCCACTGGAGGCAAGCGAAAAGAAAACCAAAGCAAACTCGAACAGTTTTGAAGTACAGTATCTCAGTTTTTATTACTCTCCACAAAGCAACCTCACAGGAGTGTCGGTTCCGAAGTGGACCCTGGTAGACATAAGCTTGAAGCCCAGGGCTGGAGTGATGGCATAGTGGGGTGGGCACCTGCCTCCACATAGTCAACCCAGGTTCGATCCCCAGCATCCCATAGGGTCCCCCAAGCACCACCGGGAGTGACTTCAGGAATAACACCTGAGCATCACTCGTTGTGACCCCAAAACAAAACAAAAATGCAGCCCAGTAAAATGCACAGTGCCCCTCAAGTGAAGCCAGTGGCTGGGCCGTGTCCCGCCGCCCAGTATCTAAACTTCTCACATGGCTTCTTACTCATGGTTTACCGAAGAATTCAGAAACTAAGTTCTGAAGAAGAGCGAGAGCCCGGGAGCTCTCTGCGTTGTTCCGGTGGCGGCCCTCAACTCTGTTTCCTGTCGTGGGGCGATGCCCAGCTGTGCTCCAGGGCCCGCCTAGTGTCAGGCATCGAACCCGGGGCCAGCATGCACCTCAGCCCTTGGACCTCTCACCCCTGCCCCCATTTTATTCTCAGTCTCAAAGCATCAAATGCTTCTCGTTCTCATATCTCAGGGCACCCAAATGTGCTAGTGCTTTTGAAAATATTTGACATCCTCGTATAGGAGCAGCTGTGCCGAGCCCTTGACAAAGCTGGTCTGTGAGAGGAGCCGGTGGGACCAGCATAAATCATCGCTGCATTGACATGTTACAGAGCAGCCTCTTGGATGAAGAAGCATATTTCTGCATTTGGCTCCGGCAAACATCATTGTGCTATTCTCAAACTCACAGTGCAGAAATGAGAAGACAGCCACTCAGAACCAGAACAAACCGCTATTCAGCATTTCCTGTGCTGTTTCCTGCCAATTTCAAATCATTAGAACTTTTTAAAGCCTTTTATTCTGTTCTGCTTTGCTTCTGCTTCCTCCATCAAAAAAGGAAGATTTAGGGAGATAAAATGGGGAGGAGGTGGTGATGTTTGCTTCGGGGCTATAGCAGACGGTGCTCAGGGAGTATCCCTGGCTCTGGACTCGAATAACTCCTGGCAGGCTCAGAAGACCCTGCGGAGTACCAGGAATCAAACCCAAGTCAGCTCTGTGCAAGGCATGCACCCGACCCTCTGTGCTGTTTCTCTAGCTCCAAGATCTAGAAATTTAAATTGTACAGAGAATTTAAATTGTACAACAAATCTCTGTGTGTGTGTGTGTGTGTGTGTGTGTGTGTGTGTTTATGGGCCACACCCAGTGATTCTCAGGGCTTACTCCTGACTGTGTGTGTGTGTGTGTGTGTGTGTGTGTGTGTGTGTGTGTGTGTGTTTATGGGCCACACCCAGTGATTCTCAGGGCTTACTCCTGACTCTGTACTCAGGAATCCCTCTTGGCCGGGCTTGAGAGATCATAGGGGGGTCCAGAGGTTGAACCGGGTCATGTGCAAAGCAGATGATGCCCTTCAGCTGTCCTATGGCTCCCGACCCAGAAACCACAAATCTTTGACTGTTTTCCCTCTTCTTTGACATGAACTTTCTTCATTTTTGCAGACCCCAAGATATCCTTGTGTTTATGATTGGTGGCGCCACATATGAAGAGGCTCTCACAGTCTACAACCTGAACCGCACATCCCCAGGCGTGAGGGTGGTCCTGGGAGGAACCACGGTGCACAACACAAGAAGGTAAGGAGAGCAGCCCTCGCCACAGGACAGCGAAGTCCTGTCACGAGGTAAACGCGGTCCAAGGTAACTAAGCTCAGACCACGACTGCATAGATAAAGCATCCGCATGTAAGAAAAGAATTCCTACCACTAGGTTCATAAATCACTTTGAGTTTAGCACAGAGACCTGGCAAGTCAGACCGGCCTGACCGTTAATAATGGATATTTCCTGTGTTCAAAGAGAAACCTGATAGCCACACACCAGGACATTGGAAATACCTAAACAGAATGGTCTTGGAGCCTGCGAGTCTTTTTTTTTTTTTTTTTAATTAACTGCATTTATTCGGCCAGTGTTATAAATGGGATCAGAGAGACGGCACAGAAGCTGAAGCGTTTATTTGCTTTGCCCGTGTCCTATTTAGATTCAATCTCTGAAGCCCTGCCAGGAGTGATTGCTAAGCACAGAACCAGGCGCAACCCTGCCCACCACTGGGTGTGGCCCCAAAACAAAAAAAAAAATGTCATACGTAAGAGGCCAGTGGAGATAGTATAAGGATTTAGGCATTTGCCTTGAATGTGGCCAACCCCAGTTCGATTCTCACCGCTGCATCTGGTCCCCCAGTACCAGGAGCGATACCTGTGTGCAGGCCGGGGGGAAACCCCAAGCAAGCATCATTTGGTTAGGCCCAAACCTCTCCCCACAAAAGAGTACATAGTTGAAGGGGATAGAAATCCTATCTCAAGTAATTCATTATTAGGAAAAATAGAACATAAAAAAAAAATGAATGCTTGCAGAGACAAATCAAGAAGTCAGTGATTTTGGGGTTGACAAAGAGAAGTTTATAGATGTTTTGTGGAAAGATGGTATATGGACTGGAGCGATAGCACAGCGGTAGGGCGTTCGCCTTACAAGCGGCCAACACGGCCGACCCGAGTTCGATTCCTCCGCCCCTCTCGGAGAGCCCGGCAAGCTACCGAGAGTATTCGATATGCCAAACACAGTAACAACAAAGTCTCCAATGGAGACGTTACTGGGCCCGCTCGAGCAAATCGACGATCAACGGGAGGGCCTTTTTACCTTTATGGTATATGGGCTAGAAGATGGCCTCGCTGGCAGGGCACAGGAAAGAGATCCAACCAGAGGCACAAGTTCTGAAAGACTGCGGGTGACGTGGAAAGAACAAAGGGTGGGAAAACACAGAAACAAGCCACTGAGAGAGATTTTTAATTTAAAAAAGAAAAAAAGGGGGCTGGAGTGATAGCACAGCGGGGAGGGCGTTTGCCTTGCATGCGGCCGATCCGGGTTCAATTCCCGGCATCCCATATGGTCCGCCGAGTACCGCCAGGAGTGATTCCTGAGTGCATGAGCCAGGAGTAACCCCTGTACATCGCCAGATGTGACCCAAAAAGCAAAAAAGAAATAACTAAATTAAAAAGAGAAAAAGGAGGTGAACAAGGGATCCACAAGGTGGGGCAGGATAGCTGGGGACGGGGCGTGGGGGTGCAGGCTTGGTGGGGTGAGTTGTCCAGCACAACCCAAGTGGGGCCAAAGGCATGCTCGTTCCCTGTGTCCAAGTTCCCTGGACAGTTGGAACGGGAGTGAGTCGAGTTCCAGAGAGGCAGAGGGGCGTGTGGGCGGCAGTGACACTGTTTGCAATGGGGGTGGGAGAGCACTGTAGGGGTACAGGCTCAGCGCCGCCAAGATGAGACTCAGGTACCTTTCAGCCCACCCCGTTTTTTTTTTTTTTTTGCTTGTTTTTGGGTCACACCCAGCGATGCACAGGGGTTACTCCTGGTTCATGCACTCAGGAATTACTCCTGGCCATGCTTGGGCAGCCCACCTCTTTTTATTTTTTTATTTATTTTTTTTTTACTTTTTATCTCATTCCTACTTTGGACAAACTGGCAGGCTATGGAATGTAGCCTGCCCACAGGGCAGAGTCTGGCAAACTCCCCGTGGCGCGCCCAATATGCCAAATACCAGTAACAATGATGGGTCTCGTTCTCCTAAAGAGCCTTGAATATAATCTCAGGGCTAGGATGAAGGAGACGTTACTGGGGCCTGCTCGAGGCAATCGACGAATAACAGGATGATTTGTGATTTGTGATTGTGATTACTTTTTAAAAAAATTTTTAATTGGATATCTGTGAGATAGACAAAGTAGTTCATAATTGGGTTTCAGTCATACAATAACTCAGCATCTGCCGCTCCACCAGTGTACATTTCCCACCTCCAATGTTCTCTCGTTCCCCACCACCATCCCTCAACCCCTAGCGCCTAACTCCAGCCTCCCTCTATGGGAGACGCTTTCCTTTCTCTCTCTCTTTCTCCGTTTCCTTTTATGCATTACGGTTTGCAATACAGGTGCTAAGAGGTCATGGTGTTTTTTCAGGGCATTCAGTATTGTTACCAGGACTCTAAGAGCCCACCTCTTTTTAAAGAATAAAATTCTGTGGCTTCTAGAACTGTCGTGGATGAGTGTAATGACAACAGCTAAGTTTAGGTTTTTTTCATCACCTTGAGCAAATCCCCCATCCCCTCAGCAGCAGGGATCTGTTTTCTGTCTAAGGATCCTCCCGGCCCAGACAGTTCATTCAAGCGGGTTCACAGAGGCCAGTCTCGGCCCAGTGGCTCTTTGTCTTGCTCTGACGTTTTCAGCGGTCTGCCTCTTTTTTTCCTTTGTTTGTGTTTTTGTTTTTGTTTTTGGGCCACGCCCGGCAGTGCTCCTGGCTCTGTGCTCAGGGATCACTCCTGGAGGGCTAGGTGGACCATCTGGGGTGTCAGGGATGGAACCAGGTGTGTCGTGTGCAAGGCGAGTACCCTCCCGCTGTGACATGGCTCCAGCCCCAACACTCCACCATTCTGTAGCTTGTAGCAACTCCTCATTCCTTCCCTGGCTTTGTACTGTGGACTGCAGGGATTCTCAGCACAACCCGTCAGACTGGCACTTTGATTTCCACCAGTCAGGGTCAGTAGCAAAGAATCAGGCTGATGGCCACTGTGGTGCGTCCAGGCTGCCATTGGCAACGCGGCCTTTTTGTTTCCTTGCTTGTTTTTGTCTGGGGGCCATTCCCAGCAGAGCTCAGGGCTTACTCCTGAATCTCTGCGTAGGAATCACTCCTGCTGTGCTCAAGAGACTCTGTGGAGTGCCAGGGATCGAACCCAGGTGGGCCACAGGCAAGGCCAGCGCCCTGACCACTGTTCTGTCTCCCCTGCCCTGGCTCTGGCTACAGACACATGGACCATTGTTTAAGTTGACAGACACATTAAATGCAACATGTAGCAACATCAACACTTGACTATGCATTGAGAGCAGAGCTGGGTGGGGGTTGTGGCCACCTTGGGTTTGATGCCTGACACCCCATATGGTATGGTCCCCCCAAACCCTTCAAAAGTGACCTCTGAGGACAGAAACAGGAGTAAAGCCTTGTGTGACCCCAAAACAAAACTAAACAGTGCAGTGAGGTACTCTCAACCCATGTTGGTAAATTGTTGTATCTTCTCAAAACAGTTAGACGTCATATGTTTAAAGTCATGGAGTTGATTTTCCTCAAGTGATGGAAATGTTCTTTGTGTTGACTGGAAGAAATGATTCCGCAACTGTGTATTTGTCACAATCATCAAAAGATACCCCCCCAAATTATTGTATCTTGTTGTCTATGAATAATATTGCAGTATACTTAATTAAAAGAAACAAAAGTACTGAGGCCATAGCGATAGTACATCAGGAAGTGCACCTGCTGTGTACACAGCTGACCTATGTTCAGTTCTTGGCACCACATACAAACCCTTGAGCCACGCCAGGCATAAGCCCTAGCAGAGTTGAGTGTGACCCCAAAAAGGTTAAAATGGAAGGGGGAATGGTACTGGGAATAGTACTGAAGATAGGGTGTTTGCCTTGCATGCAGCCGACCTGGGTTCAATCCCTGGCACCCCATGTGGTCCCCTGAGCACTGCCAGGAATGATCTTTGAGAAAAGAGCGAGAAGTAACAAAAAAAAAAAAAGTACCAAAAACAAAGTACTGCAATTTCAAACCAACACTTTTCCCTTAATATTGTCACAGAGATAAAAAGAATTTTAGGAGCCAGAGAGAGAGAGTGCAGGTACTTGTCTTGTTGGGACCTGCATGTGACTGCCCAAAGTATCCCACAAGAATAAGGAACACATCAGATCTCGAAACTTTGCACCAAGAACAGTGCCATTACATAATTCAGCAGCATGCATCTGTCTGATTCATTTTACTTAGAGTTTCGTTACCCATTCAGTATTGCTTAATTCTCCCAGATGTGTTTATTATTAAAGCTTTACTCTTTTTTTCGTATTTAAAAAAGCGTGTTTATTTTTTTGCTTTGTTTTTTGTTTTTTCATTTTTTATAATTTTATTTATTGAATCACCGTGAGAGCAGTTACAAAGCTTTCGGGTTTAAGTCTCGGTCATACAATGAAACACCCGTACCTTCACCAGTGCCCATTCTCCACCACCAAAAACCCCAGTATACCCCATCCCACACCCTCCCCCTACCTGTGGGGCAGATGATTTCTACATTACTCTCTCTCTACTTTGATCACATTCAATATTTTGACACCAGACCCAGCGTTATTATTTGGGATTTTACCCCAACACTCAGATCTGCTCAAAAGGCAACAGTAGACAATTTGTTTTCTATTGCTGGTTATGAATAACGTGATGTCGCATGGCTGCAGTAGTGGCTGCGCAATTTTGAAAATCCAAAATTTTAACACTTAAATCTGGAGGGATTCCTGCCAAAAGCCACTGGGTTTCGAGATTTGCTCCTGAGTCTCTGGGATCTTGGCCATTGAGCAGCTTGATCAGGAGCCAGAAAGGCCGTTCGTGGGCGGTGACTCAGGGTCTCATTGGGGTGGGGAGGAAAGGGCCGGCTGCACCCCCATTCGTGAGGCCCTGCATGTCTCGTCACTGCGGGCCCAAACCTGACTGTCCAATAGCCTCTGGCGGATGGCGGCCACTGAGCCGCCAAGGGGGAGCAGGCGGACGGACAGCATCCTTTCCCCCCTGGGGTAGCCCGGTGACAGTAACCTACTGCGGGGTCCAGACGCGTTTCAGCCAAAAGTCGCTGGTTTTCGAGATTTGTTCCTGAGTCTCTGGGATCATGGCCATTAAGCAGCTTGATCAGGAGCCAGAGAGCCCGTTCGTGGGCAGCGACTCAGGGGTCTCATTGGGGTGGGGACGAAAGGGCCGGCTCCACCCCCATCCCGTGAGGCCCTGCGTGTCTCATCACTGCGGGCCCAAATTTGACTGTCCAGTGGCCTCTGGAGGATGGCGGCCACCGGGCTGCCAGGGGGAACAGGCCAAGGCATGAAACCTATTCCCGCCTGGGGTGGCCCAGCACCTACTGCAGAGACCGGACGCATTTCTGCCAAAAGCTGCTGGGTTTCGAGATTTGTTTCTGAGTCTCTGGGATCATGGCCATTAAGCAGTTCAATCAGGGACCAGATGAGGACATGCCTCCAATTATATAGCTGGGCCGGAGGTGGTTTGTGGGCGTGTCTCCCACATACCTAACTTTTGGCCGTTTACTTTCTTGGTAAACTTTGCCCCAAGTTTTGGGGGTCTGGCCAAAGGCACAGCAGCAATTTTGGGGTATCTGGAAGCCTAAAGGCGCCATCAGGTTGCTAATGCACTCGCCTTACAGGTACAGATTGACCTGCTGGCGGCACCATACCCCCGGAATCACTGAGTTTTAAGGTTTTTATTGTCTCAAAATAATGAAGCATGAAATTTGACAGTGTGGCACTATGAATAAAAACAGCGAATGCGTTTGCTTATCGCGACTTGCCTCTGTTGCTACTGCTTCGGCCCCAGCAGAGCTGGTCAGCAAGAGTGACGTTCTTGGCAAGTATAGATTTGAGCTTGAGGAGGGCCACCATCTGGATTCTGTTTACCAACTTGAAGCTAAAAGAGAGTTGATAATATTCAACTGGACATCATCAATTTCTAACTAAGCAAGTAACTCGAGACTCACCCACGGTCTCTGGTATCCACAAGCTGGGGCTAGCACTGAATTATTTACGGGAAAATTAGTGTCTAGTGACTGTATGTGCATGTCACAGGAAGAGAGAGGGGGTGCTTTTCTTCACAAGGGGCATGACAGGAAGAGTTTGGAAACAGTCGGCGCCATTGCAGTTTTTGTCAGGTTGGCAGAGGGTGGGGGAGGAGGTTACTTTCCTTCATAATCAAAGTTCTTGGCACCCCAGGCTGTGGTGGGGTGTTTGCCTGTTGCTAGGGAGCCTTTGCTGAAAGCTGGTCTTATATAAGGTTTGTGCACAGAAGAGGGGGCATTGCCATGGGGACTCACATCCAGGCCCTCAGACATCAGAGGCATGTGCTCTGCACTGAGCCATGACTTGGACCCAGAATTTATAGCTATATTTATATGTTTATTGAACTGTGAAGTTGTGTATCATTCCTTCAAACCTGAATGAGAGTTTGGCCGGGTCAAATATTCTTGGTGAGGCTTCATTTCTTTTATTTATTTATTTTTTTTAACTGTATCCAGCCATTGACCTGGCCCAGAGGGCTTCATTCGATTTCAATACATCTGCTATAAATTTAAGGGATGCTCCTTTGTTTGTCATTTCCTTCTTTGACCTTGCTGGTGAAGTATTGTGTCTCTATCTATGTTATTCATTGTTCTGATTAGGATATGTCTTGGAGTCTTTTTATTAGGGTCTCTTTTAGCTGGTGCCCCTCAGGCTTCCTGGCTTTGGATGCCTGTGTTCTCCAGCTCGGGGGACTTTTCAGTGATGATTTCTTTAACTGTTACTGCCTGATCGGGGTTGTCTTCCTGTCCCTCTGGGACTTCAGTGATTCTTCTGTTGTTCCTCTTGAGTTCATCCCTTCCCACAGCCCTCTTCTCGGCTGTTGATTTGTTTTGGGTCTTTTTCTAGCTTCTGCTGTGGACTGGAAGTTTTCTGCATCTGTCTTCGAACTCACTGATTTTTGTCTTTAGCTACTCTTACCCTACCGTTGAGGACATCTGTGTTTTTTATTTCACCTACCAAATTTTTTAGCAATGACATTTCTGCTTATATGTATTTTTACAAAAAAAAAAACCCATGATTTACAAAGTCATTCATAATGCAGTTGTTTCAGGCGTTCAGTATCCCAGTCCCAAACCCTCCACCAGTGTGACCTTCCCTCCACCAGTTCCCAGTTTCCCACCCTATCTCCGAGACTGTCCCAAACAAATTTACATGATATTGCTTGTTCCAACAAAATGGAAATGGAATGATTATAAAATATACCAATAAAAATCAATTGTTGGTAATTATTTATCTCTCATAATGGTGTTACTAAGTAATTGGGAATTCACGGAGCCAGTTGGTGCCGGGTGAGCTTCTGTCTTGTTGTTTCTGCTCATTGAGCTTGATGGGCTCCTGTGCCCCTTTCCCATCTCATTTGCCATGCTCCTACTTGGACTGTTAGTACTGTGAACTTTGGAGATGTCACATATGCAGCGTGCGCGCCAGGTGCTGTGGAGCTGGGCCATTTACACGTCAGAGGGTGTCAGGTGGGGATGGGAGCTGCTGGGAGGGGGGTATGCCCGCCCCCATTCTGAGAAGAATCCCAAGTTCTCAGCCAGAGATCTGTCTACCTGGGAGGGTTCAGCAGCTCGGTGATTTCCGAGATGAGCTGTCAGGAGCTGGACCTGTGTCTGACATCTTTAAAGATTTTTATATCTGATAGAAAGACAGGCACATAAATTCATGACTCTAATAGGATTTTTTTTTTAACTAGGGGTCCAAATTTGGGTGTGCCCCCTGATTCCACTTGATTTGTGCACTAAAATATCTCTTTCACATGTTTGTTTTAGGGCCACACTTGGCAGTGCTTGGGGACTTCTGCAGGGGGGATTTATATATACTCAATTATTACAACTGCACATGAACAACCAGATAGTGTGTTATGACACATGAAATAATGTTTACTACGACAGTAACCTCCTTTGGGGGTTGTTTGAGGTGTGCCAGGGATGGAAACCAGAGCTCTGCTTTCAAAGAATGCGACCCAGCCCTCTGGGCCATCACACCAACCCTGCAGCATATAGATTATTAACTTTGTTGTGGGAGAGGGCTCTAGGGATGGGGGCTCGGCCTTAGGGCTGTACCAGGCGGTACTGTCTCTACGCTCAGGGGTCACTCTTGAGGGACTTGGGGGCCATATGCCTTGGCAGGGATTTAAGTAGGGTCAGCCATGTGCTCCTCCCACTGTCCTATGACTCCAGCCCCTGATCACATATTTTTAAAGTTAAAAATGTCTTTTGTCGGTGCATAGTGGGTCTTTTGCTTGCCGTGCACACAGCTGACCCACGTTCATTCCTGGGCACTCCTTATGGGCGTCCCCACACTTTAGAAGTGATCCCTGAGTGCAGAGCCCTGAGCACTGCCGGATGTGCCGCCCCCCCAAAAAAAAAATCTCTTACGTTGCAGAATGAATATCTGACCCTTGCAAAGTATGTGATACATCTAAGCAAAGAGAAGATGAAAGATTCATCCTGCCCTGCTTAGGGAGGTGTCAGCACCCTCATCCAGAGCTTTATAAGCCGTTTCGTTCTGGAGGAGGCCAAACTTGTCAGTGTTCAGGAGTTGCCCCTGGGGGAGTTAGGGGTCTCATACTGCTGGAGGCAAAACCAGGCTTGTCCTCGTGTAAGGTAACCTTAACTCCGCACTTTCTCTCTGGCCCCGTAAACTTTTTTTATTAATGTATTCACATATTTTTAACTAAGAGGAAAGACATACGTACTTTCAGTGAAAATATTAATTTATCATTTATAATAACTGACTGCCATTCTGCTGTCTAATTTTGCTGCAATTTATTAAACTAATCCCATGCAGGGGAGGGTTGGTTTGTTTTGATTTTGGTTTTTGGTCCACACCCAGCTATGCTCAGGGCTTAACTGGCCCCCTGGCGCCGTGTAATCCCATCAGCGGCCAAGACTCAGAGACCATCAAAACCAGCTCCCGGAACCATGCAGCCGCATTTGCGGCCGCGCGACATCTTATTATGACATCTTATTATCTCATTCCTACTTTGGACAAACTGGCAGGCTATCGAATGTAGCCTGCCCACACGGCAGAGTCTGGCAAACTCCCCGTGGCGTACCCAATATGCCAAATACCAGTAACAATGATGGGTCTCATTCTCCTAAAGAGCCTTGAATATAATCTCAGGGCTAGGATGAAGGAGACGTTACTGGGGCCTGCTCGAGGCAATCGACGAATAACAGGATGATTTGTGATTTTGTGTGAACCTTGGCTCTACCCTCCAGAATCACTCCTGCAGGGCCCAGGGTGCAGGACATTAAACTCACATCAGCCTGTTCAAGGTCAGCGCCCACCTGACAGCTGTCCTCTCACTCCAGCACTAATCCGTAGTTTTTTGGTTCATTCCATAAATAATTATTGAGCATTTACTGTATTCCAGAAGTCTTGTTGAGACCAGACACACCGTGGTGAGCAGAACAAATTCTCGTTTTGGTTATAAGTTTTCACTCCCATAAACAGTGCTCACGTCATAGTAAACATTGTTTTGTGTGTCATAACACACTTTGTCTGGTTGTTCACGTGCAGTTATATAACTGAGTATATAGAAATCACCAAACAGCTGCTTCCTTCATCACGTAGTTCAGCTCTTTTGCGCTTCACAATTCGAGAGTTTGTGATCCAGATATTCAGATGAAGAAACCGAGCATAGAGAAATGAACTAATTTGCCTTACGTCTTCCTATAGAGAAATGTGACGCAGGAATTCCTACTCAGACTTCTGTGATCAGTGTTAAGCGATGTTGAGATCACTGCATCAGAAAGTACAAATATTTTTAAGTAATAATTACTTTTCAGCAAGTGGTATCAGTTTATACCTTCACGTTGTTCCATTGCCAACACTCAGGGACTTGCTCCTGAGTCTTAAAAATAAACTTGGGGCTGGAACGCAGCAGGGAGGGCGTTTGCCTTGCACGTGGCCAACCCGGGTTCAATTCCCAGCATCCCATATGGTTCCCTGAGCACCGCCAGGAGTAACAACTGAGTGCAAAGCCAGGAGTAACCCCGCGCATCTCCAGGTGTGACCCAAAAAGCAAATAAATAAATAAATAAATAAATAAATAAGCAAACTTGGGGCTGGAGTACAGCAGGTAGGGCATTTGCCTTGCTAACCCGGGTTCGATTCCCAGCATCCCATATGGTCCTCTGAGCACCGCCAGGGGTAATTCCTGAGTGCAGAGCCAGGAGTAACCCCTGTGCATTGCCGGGTATGACCCAAAAATAAAATAAAATAAATTTTGAAATAAGGAGCATGGAGCAGAGCACCCGAGCTCTATATGCGGGACCCCGGGACCAGTCCCTGGCACCACCACACGGTCCCCGGAGTAGCCCCCGAGCGCCACCATCTATGACCCCAAAACCAAAAAAATGTAAATAGACTTAAACTTAGGGGCCCTGGACATAGCTCCAGTGGTGGGTGGTCTCAGGCCCTGGCTCTGTATGGTCACCGATCCCCTGAGTATCAGTGGGCAACCCCAGTACCACAGGACCAGCAACCCCAGAGGGCCCCCAGTTTTTTCAGTTAAAAAATACATGAGGGGGCTGGAGCGATAGCACAGCGGGTAGGGCGTTTGCCTTGCACGCAGCCAACATGGCCAACACAGGTTCGATTCCCAGCATCCCATATGGTCCCCCGAGCACCCCCAGGGGTAATTCCTGAGTGCATGAGCCAGGAGTGACCCCGGAACATCATTGGGTGTGACTACAAAAACCTAAAAAATAGGGACTGGAGCGATAGCGCAGTGGGTAGGGCATTTGCCTTGCACGCAGCCAACATGGCCGACCCAGGTTCGATTCCCAGCATCCCATATGGTCCCCCGAGCACCGCCAGGAGCAATTCCTGAGTGCATGAGCCAGGAGTAACCCCTGAGCATCGCCGGGTGTGACCCAAAAAGCAAATAAATAAATAAATAAAAAATACATGGGTGTTTTGGTGCCAGAGAGAGAGTTCAGCATGTCTGGCATTTGCCTTGCATGTGGCCAACCTGGGTTTGATCCTTAACACCCCATATGGTTCCCTGAATCCCTCCAGTAAAAATCCCTGAGTGCAGAGCCAGAAGTAAGCCCTGAGCACAACTGGGTGTGTTCCCAAAACCAAGTAAATAAGTTTTAAGACCATCCATTTGTATGAAGGAACTTAGCTTAAAAAGTTTTCAATTCAGAGGCCAGAGCTATCGCGGGGAAGGGACTTTCCTTACAGACCCAGATTGCTGACCCTGGTTCTACCCCTGGCGTCCCATGCGGTCCCTCAAGCGCCACTAAGAGTGATACCTAGGAGCAGAACCAGGAGTGAGCCCTGAGCATCACAGGGTGAGCCTCCTCAAAAATAAATAAATAAATAAATAAATAAATAAAAAGTTTTCCATTTTGGCCTGTTCTCTCAAGCTACTGTTCTTCCTGGAACACATCTGTCTCTTCTTGCTTGCTTCTTCAAGCCTGTATTCTCTCCTTTTTTGTTGTTTTTGTTCTTGAGTTCAGGTGCGCGGTGCGTTCAGTGGCCTAGAGCTGCCTCCCAGGCCTAGTCTGAAGAGGAACAAAGAGACGGGGACCCAGAGGTACATGGTCAAAATGGCCTGTTTAATTCCACAGCTGAGTAGCCTTTACAATCTTGAGGGGTTCATGTATAGGACTGCACGTAGGTGTGAGTGATCATTTCCAGAGGTAAAGCGTTTCGATGGAGGCGCTTCTCTTGCAGGGGATTAACTCAAGGAGATGCCCTGTCTCCCAAGGGCGAGAAATACTGCTTTTCTCTTTCCCTTGCTGCTAGCACATATTAAACAATCAAGTTTACTTCTTGTTAGTAGCCGCAGTTACTTGGAGAAACACAATAAGAGATTTAGAGTCCAAAACTTAGTTCTCTGAGGACAAGCAGAGGTTAAAAACTTCAGTGGCTTGGGGAATTTAGTAGAAAGCTTAAAGATAAACTCAGGGAAGTAAGGGTGCTCATACGAGCACTGTAAGTTTCCCTGAGGGGGGAAAAGGGGCGGTTCATTGATGAATCCTAAAGCAGTTGGTGTTAATATCCAACGATTTGTTGATTTTGTTCTGGGGCCACACCCAGTGTTCAGGGCTGTCTCCTGGCTCTGCCCTCAGGCAGTGCTCAGGGGCCCCTGTGAGATGCAAGGGATCCAGGCAGACCCCTCCCCCACTGTACAGTCGTTCCGCCACTTCGTGTAGTCTCTTGTGCAATGTCCCTTTCTTCTCCCTCTCACATCTTTCCAAGCTGCATTCAGTAAAAACTTCCTTGCTATTAAAAAAAGGGGGAGGTGGTTAATTCAGGGGCCAGAGAGATATTCAAGTGTGTAGTGCTCTTGCCCGGCGTGTGGCTGACCCAGGTTCAATCCCCAGCCCCCGTATGGTATCCCGCGTGCTACCTCTTGTAATCCCTGAGAGCAGAGCAGGAGGAAACCCTGACCATCCCCAGAAGTGGCCCCAAAGCTCAAAGCACACACGGAGAAGTTTTCAGTCCAAATTAGGGTAAAGAAAGACACGTAGGATTAAGCCGAGAGAGGGACAGACCAATAGGAGAGGGAGGGGGGGAGGAGAGCGCAGGCTGCTGGTCTGGCCTGGACTCCTTTGGCGACCCAGGCCCCTGAGGGCTCCGCTCCCCCCACATCAGGGGCTGAGCACTGCGCTCACACACACCGAGTTCTCTGTTCCCTCTTCTTTGGAGGGGTGAGAGGGCGTTTGGGCCACATCCAGCGGTGTTCAGGGATTGCTCCTGGCTCTGCTCAGGGATCGCGCCTCACCATACCCAGAGACCCTGTCTGGTGCCAGAATCGACCCAGGTGCGTCAAGTGCAAGGCCAGCCTCAGCCACAGACTGGCTCTGCACACCACTTACTTCCCTTGGCTGATGCTGGTCAGAATGATGTTACCATCTTTTTGCATTTTCAGAAACTGTTCTTACCCCTTGCAAGATGACAGACTAAGCTTTTTTTTTTTTTCTTTTTGGGTCACACCCAACGGTGCTCAGGGGTTACTCCTGGCTCTGCACTTAGGAATTACTCTTGGCGGTGCTCGGGGGACCCTATGGGATGCTGGGAATCGAACCCGGGTCGGCCGCGTGCAAGGCAGATGCCCTCCCCACTGTGCTGTTATTCCTCCAGCCCCAGAATAAGCCTTTTTCTGTGGCACATCCACATCGTGCGTATTTGCTACTAGAAGGACAGGCTCGAAAAGCTGCTTCATGGTCACGAAGCGGCCGTTTCAGGCTGTGTCTGCATCTCTGCTACCGTGTTGTTGTAATCGAACAAATACTCTGAAAAGCTGTCCAGTGGCTGTTCCTGGAGTGATGAAAACAGAGAGATCCGGGTACTTCTGCCCAAACCGTGGCCCCCTGAGCAATGCCTGCCTCCCCCCCTGCCGCCCCCCACCTCCTACCACCACTGCAGCAAAGGGGAGGCTGGTTCGTCTCTTGGACCTTTGTAGTTGACCTTTGCTGCCCTCTGGCCTTTGAGTGGCCACACGTTGCAGCTATTAGGAGCGGGAGCTGCAGAATGCCTGGTTCCAGTTCAGTGTGGAGTTGGGGGCTCGGTCAGGGGACACCGTGATGCAGTGGATGGGGCAGTATCAGGCACCAGGAACACCAAGCCAGGTGTGGCCCCCCAAAAAAAATTGCAAAATTACAGTTTTGCGTTGGCTGGAGCGGTAGCGCAGCGGGTAGGGCATTTGCCTTGCACGCAGCCGACCTGGGTTCGAGTCTTCCCTCTCGGAGCATCCCGCCTGCAAGGCAAAGCCTGGCAAGCTCCCCGTGATGTATTCATTATGCCAAACACAGTAACAACATGACTCACTGGTACCCGCTCAAGCAAATTGATGAGCAAAGGGAGGACAGTGCTACAGTTTTGCTGTGTGTCCACTGGTATGGCCTCAGGTGAAATATTTGGGGGGGGGGGGGTTGGGTCTTGTTTTTCTCCTCCGTGTCACTGTGTGAGTGGCCGCTGCAGAGGAGGGAAACAGCCACCGAACACTGCTGTGTCTTGCTGTCTGAGAAGAGACCCTGCCACAGGGCACGCACAGTGGACCTGCCCTGCTGCCGCCACCTTGACGTTTATATTCCATGAATTTGTACTGCGTAAATATCGGAGGGAAGTAAAGCTGAAAAGACTCATTCATCTTTGGGTCCGAGAGGGCTGGAGCAAGCATGTGCTCTGTATGCAACAGAAAAACAAAACCCTGGGTCTCTGGCCGAGGAGAGGCCCCCAGGGGGTGCGGCACGAGCTTCCCCTGTGGGACCCCCAGGTTTGAGCCCCAGCACCAGCCCAGCTGAGGCCAGAACAGCAGCCACGAACAGGATACCTCCCCCCGCTCATGGCCGTCACGATCCGAGTCCCTTCAGAACCCGACTCCACTGAGTTCGGGAGGAGATCAAATCCCTCTCCCCAAGGAATACACGGTGCAGGCATAGAGTCTGCCTTTGCGGTGCTGTGAAGAGATTGAAGTTAGTGGCCCTCCTGTTTCTGGTCACCTAAAGTGCCTCCTTGAGACCTTTAGAATCAGTGAGAAATAGATTGTGTGTGTGTGTGTGTGTGTGTGTGTTTCTGTGTGTTTGTCTGTGTGTGTCTGTGTTTGTCTATGCGTCTTATATTTGTGTGTGTGTGTTTCTGTGTGTCTGTGCCTGTCTGTGTGTGTCTGTGTGTTTGTCTATACGTCTTATATTTGTCTATATCTTTGTCTGTCTATGTGTGTGTGTGTGTCTGTGTCTGTGTCTGTGTGTATGAGTGTGTGTGGTATCAGATATGGAACGCATTCCTCATACAAGCAGGGCCACGTGCCCTAGGCCAGCCCCATGTCTTTAACGAGCAGCCACCCCCCCCCCATTTGTTTATTTAATCTGTATTTGGTTGCTCTGACCAATTATTGAGCTGCCCCAAAACGAACAAAAATTATAGCCACATAATGAACTGTCCCCACTCCAAAGGCTGGAGAACCACCCCTCACTGGCTCTGCCCAGGCTCCGTCTCTGTGTCACCCGTGTCCCTGCACCAAGACCCCAGTCTAAGGTCCACGCTCTGACTGTCCCCATCACAGATATTCAAGTTGGGTTTATTGCTTTGTCTTGTTGACCGTAACTGTTGCTTCTGTCAAAGAGCAGCAAGAAGAAATGTGAACCAAGGGTGTTGCCAAAGGATTCATGTTTTCTCGTTTGACGGCAAGGACACTTCACTGACGAGCCATTTTTATGCAGGGCAGCGTTCAAGACTAAAAATCCAAAGACAATAATGTGACAGTCTCTTTGCTGACCAGAGAGGGAATTTGTTCAAAACTCTGTTTCTGAAATTTGGATTTGAATCGTCTTAGAGACATATTTTAGGATTTCTGTTTCTTAGCATTTGGGGAAATTCACAAGGGCACAATCAAATAATTTCACTGCTGAATACCTCAAAATATGCTTCTGTCACCATTTGAAATGTCCCTTTAGGGCCAGAGAGATGGTACAGGGGTTAAGGCACTTCTCTCACATCCTTTTGACCCCCAGTTGAATCCTGACACCACCTCTGATCACCAAGTCCCACCGGGTCGCATGCCTGAGTACACAGTCAGGATTAGCACCTGGCCACTGCCAGTATGACCCAAAAACCAAAACTAAAACGAAAGGAACTTTTTTGTGCCTTGTATGTGTGAGTACCTGGTACTGCGATAGTAATAATAATAATAATAATAATTAAATAATAATAAGGCTTAAGTGCAGCGTACAGTGGGTAGGACACATGGCTCACATGCAGCCAGCCAGATTTGATCTCAGGACCCCATTGGTCCCCTGCACGCTGCCAGGAGTAATTCCTGAGTGCAGAGCCAGGAATAATCGTGGGTTATGTAATAATATTGATGATGATGAAGAATTAAAGGGCCTTTGGTGAAAATTAGCAAAGGTTTTTTTTTTTTTTTTTTTTTGCTTTTTGGGTCACACCCAGCGATGCTCAGGGGTTACTCCTGACTTTGCACTCAGGAATCACTCCTGGGAGTGCTCGGGGGACCATATAGGATGCTGGGAATCGAACCCGGGTCGGCCGCGTGCAAGGCAAACACCCTACCCGCTGTGCTATTGCTCCAGCCCCAAAGTTACTCATTTTTAAGACAAAACGTCAAATCTCCGAGTCAGCTATAAACCAGTACACCTGTTCAGACAACACACTTTTAGAACCAGTCAGTTATCCTCTTCTGTTGTTTGGCATCCTTGGGTACAAACATTTGAGAAACGTTAGTGGGGTAAATTAAACAGAATGAGCCCTGAGTAGAAATCCTTCATTCTGGCCACGTCCTGGGGAAGTGCTTCGCGGAGCAGACAGATGAGTGGGGTCTCCAGCGGAAGCAGCCCCCACCATGGAAGGAGCAGGCCGGGTGGCTCTCAGCTGGGCAGCCCAGAACCCTCAGACCTGGCCTCTCCCATGGCTCCTGGCAAAACTGCGACAGGTGGGAGACCAGAGAGATAGGATAGTGGGGAAGGTGCTAGGCTGGCTGACCCCAGCACCCCATAGGGTGCCCTGAGCCCTGGCAGGAATGAGCCCTGAGCACAGAGCCAGAGAAAGGCCTGAGAATAGCTGAATGTGGCCAGAAAAAAAAAATGTTGAGATGGGCTGGAGAATCAGCCCAGCAGCTGAGCGCATGCTTCTGCACGAGGAGGCCGAGGTTTGATCTGCAGCACCACAAGAATTCCTGTGTGTACGTGCTCACTCAGCCCCTGTCATTCAACTTTGACCATTTTTGTTGTTGCTGTTGGTTTTGGTTTTGGCTTTAGGGTCACTCCCCGTGGTGCTCAGGGCTTAACTTCTGGCTTTGCACTCAGGGATCACTCCCAGTGGGCCCAGGGGACCCTCTGGCGTGCTGAGGACTGATGTGATGCCAGGAATCGAACCCAGGTGGGCCACATGGAAGGCAGGCGCCCTCCCGCTGTACTGTCACTCCAGCTCCCAGTCTCTTGACTTTTAAATTTTTTTATTTTGGGGTGTGGGTAGGGGCCCTCTCACCAGCTAAGGGCGTGGGGTGTAGTGCTGCGCAGACTCTGGAGCGGGGGGCGGGGGGGGTCCCTTGGGCCCCTGGAAGTGGGCTCCCAGGCAGCAGTTGGCCAGTGTGAGGCAGCACCGTCACCCTCGTCCTCCCTCTCAGGTCCCTGTGACTTGACATTCCCTCCACCAAGAACTCCCCAGCTTATCTCTCGGCCCAGAGTTCGTCAGCCGGCACAGGGAGTTTTGGGTCCAGACAGTGCTGAGCAGGGGGCAAGGACCGTCCTATGTGTTGCAGGGGGTACTGTGGCAGTGAGGCCTCTGCACACAAGGGGTCTGCAGGGTCTGCGGGTGTGACACTGGGAGGCCAGGACCTGTGGCTGTGACACCAGGAGGCCACCGGATCCGTGGGTGCGACACTGGAAGCTGCAGGATCTGTGGGTGCGACAGCCTGCCCTCTGGACAGTGCCCAGGGCGAGCGGCGGCCCTGCTGCGGCCCCCCCCGCCGACGCCTTCCTCCTCAGCTCTTGTCTCCTCTTCCGGGAGCCGCTCTCCACCTGACGTTTCTCCTGGAATGTCTAAAAACCTCTGTGATGTGATCAGAACCCGACGCCTGCTCGTCTTGTTGTCTGTGGAATAGTTTCTGTCACATTGGATGCTGCTGCCAGGTGTGACGTGGTGTGTGTGCCATCCATCGTGCTGTTAGGTTTTAGTAGTCTGTTTTATTTCATTTTGTTTTTTTTCTCTGCTGTTCCCTATTGGAAAAAAATTTCGTGAGGGCTGGAGCAGTAGGACAGTGGGAGAGTACTTGCCTTGCATGCAGCTGACCCAGGTTCGATCCCTGACACCCCATATGGTCCTCTGAGTCCTTCCAGAAGTGATCCCTGAGTGCAGAGCCAGGAGTAAGCCATGAGCATCACCGGGTGTGGCTAAAACCAAGGGGAAGGGGAAAAAATTCTGTGAGGGCACTTTCTTTTTTTTTTTTTCACTTATTGTCGAATCCAGAGCTCCCTGAGCATGGCCTAGCATTCAATAGGTGCTCAATAAATGCTTGCTCAGTTGTCATTTCCAGAAAATGTAATGGAGGAACGACATGGAAAATTGAGCTTTTGTATTATTGAAAACTTGTACAACCTGAATGTATTCATATATTACTTGCACCCTCAAAGCAAGGGTTATACACGAGAGGCCCTGGTTTAACATGGTCCCCAGAGTACCACAAAGGTGTGGCCCAAAATCCAAAAACAAAAAACAAAAATAGTCACCCAAATAGCCCATGGGCACCCTTGGAGACCTCATGTGTCTGTGAATGTGCGTCCCCAGAGCACAGCTTCGAGGGCTGTCGCGGACCATAGCAGTGACCCAAACTCTCTGATTTAATAGATCACTGTTATGTACCTAGAGGAAATGTATGAAACCCTAGCGCTTCCTAGAGCCTGGCATGAGAGCTGAGTTTATAAAGATGCAGGATTCCAGGCCAGAGAGACAGCACAGTGGGGCGGGCGCAGGCCTTGCACACAGCTGACCCTGGGTCAGTTCCCAGCACTGCCTGGAACAACCCCGAGGCACCTTTGGGAGTAGCCCTTGAGTCCTAATGACTGTGTCCCAAATAAATAAGTAATTAAGATGCAGAGTTCCACCAAATCAAGGGCAAGAGGGACAGCGATGCCTTCCAGGCCAGCGCCCGCTTGGCTAGTTTCAGGAGCTCTGAGACACCACGGTGGCCAGAGTCAAGCCTGGCCCCTTTCTGAATGTCCCTCGCTGCCCTCCCCGCCTCTGCAGCTGGCGTGGCAATAGGAAGAAGCTTAGGACTTTACTTCAGCAAATCACCTCAGGAGTGGGTTTTTTGTTTGTTTTGTTTTGTTTTGTTTTCTTGTTTTGTTTTGTTTTTGCTTTTTGGGTCACACCCGGCAATGCACAGGGGTTACTCCTGGCTCTTCACTCAGGAATTACTCCTGGCGGTGCTCAGGGGACCATATGGGATGCTGGGAATCGAACCTGGGTCAGCCGCGTGCAGTCGTGCTATTGCTCCAGCCCCTCAGGGGTGGGGGTTTTTCTTTCTAATTTTCTCCTTATTTTCTGGGAAGTCTTTTCCATTCTTTTCTTTCTTTCATTACACCACTCCTGGATTCCCTGGGTTTTTGTGGTTCATTTCCCCCCCAGGGTTTTTGAAACAGACTCCAGTGTTGCGTCCTTCTGGAGAGTAATGAGACAGGAGTATCCTGCAGTTGTTAGGTAGCTCAGTTAAAAAATTAGTTGTTCAACAGAATCACTATAAGATGTCCAGACATCTTATCAGGACATCTTTTTATGACATCTTATTATCTCATCCCTACTTTGGACAAACTGTCAGGCTACCGAATGTAGCCCGCCCACAGGGCAGAGTCTGGCAAACTCCCCGTGGCGTACCAAATATGCCAAATACCAGTAACAATGATGGGTCTCATTCTCCTAAAGAGCCTTGAATATAATCTCAGGGCTAGGATGAAGGAGACGTTACTGGGGCCTGCTCGAGGCAATCGACGAATAGCAGGATGATGAAATGAAATGAAAAAAAAAAAACAGAATCACTTTAATAGTGAAAAATTTAAGTGCTTCGAGTGTTAATCTCCAGTACCTTACCAAAGACATTTTTAATAGTTGTTTTATTTTTATTTGGGGGCTGCTCTGGCCTAACTCCTGACTCTGCACTCAGGAATTACTCCTGGCGGTGCTTGGGGACCATCTGGGATACCGGGGTTCAAGCCTGGGTCAGCTGCGTGCAAGGCAGGAGCCCCCTGCTATACTGTCTCTCCGGCTCTCTATCTCTTCCCAAATACTTCGAAGTGAGGAACCTTGCTCTGAGACTTTTGGAAGTTGGCCTTTTAAGATCAGGGTTTTGGGGACATGGGGAGAGGGTGCACCACCCTTGGTGGGGCTCAGAGACTGCTCGTGGCTCTGTGCTCAGAAGTGACCCTTGGTGTTGCTCAAGGGACCATGTGCAGTGTCAGGGTTGAACCCAGCCAGCTGAATGCAACCCAGTGCCATAGTCTCTGTTCTGTCTCTCCAGCCCTTCAAATCAGGCCTTTGTTGTTGCTTTTGAGTGCTCAGGACTGACTCCTGGCGGACTAGGGGACCCTGTGGGGTGCAGGGGATTGAACCGAGGTGGGCCACATCAAGGCAAGCAAGCGTCCTCCCTGCTGTACTGCCGCGTGGCCCACAGTGCCCGCCTCTTACTGGAAGCCATAAAGTTGTATTCTGCTGAATTGAGAAGGATCATAGTTACGGGGATTTTTTTTTCCAGTTTATTCCCATTGTTTCAGGTCCATATCTGGGGCAGATTTTGGGTCTGCTCTGAGCTTTCTGCACAGGGACACCCCCTTGGGGGTGGCCTGGGGGCTCCCCGCGGAGAGCCATGCCAGCCAGCCCTTGTCCCTCTCCCCGAGCAATAGTGCTTTTTCCGTGGGACTGACTTAAAATAAAGCCAGGAAAGTCATTCTTGTTGTTGTTATTAAAGAGAATCTAAATTTGGGGTACACAAACCAATATGTTCGTCCTCCATGATTTTAAAAGCATCCTGCAGTGACTCATCACCGCCCCAAATAGAGATTTCTGAGGTCACAGTGGGCCTCAGAAGCAAAATTAGCTGTGGCAGATACAGTGTTCCTGCCTTGAAGTAAAGAATTGGGAACCGTGTTGATTCCCAGAGGAGACTGAAGCAGGCTCAGAGTCTCTCCTTCCCTGGGCACACAGTCCTGGGCCCGGCAGGAATCGGCTTCTGGGGTATCCCCTGCACTCCCCAGAGCTCTACTTTGGTTTTTTGGTCTTGTTTTTTCAGTGTGTGTTCAAAAAATGTAGGCGCGTGCTGTGTGCACTCAGTGGTCCAGAGCTGCTTTCCCATCCTGGCCTGCCTTCACTGCCGACAGACGCATAAAGGAGGGAACAGGGCCACCAGGCTGGTTGGTGATCGGTGGCCATTTATTCCAGTATCTGTCCCCATTCCAGACTCACTCCCCTTCCAGTTTCACTCTCTCCATCCAGTTTCATCTCTGCCCCATTGCAGTCTTACTCTGCTCCCATTCCCCTCCCCTAGCATTAGTTAAGAGCAGAACATCAAAGGTTGGGGGTAGCAGTTACACATAGGTGAGGTAGAACAGTCAACCCTTCCTTCCAGGGAAGCTCTTCTAGGACAATATCTCATCCCGGTAGGAGATCCACTCAAGGGCAGGAATCGCATCTAAGGAGTATTAACTTTCCCTTACTCTCCTCTTTCCTTAGCCGGTTTTCATCTAAACAGTCATCTTAAATTTACTTCTTATAATATTTCTAGTCGGGGCCAGAGTGATAGCACAGCGGGTAGGGTGTTTGCCCTGCATGTGGCTGACCCGGGTTCGATCCCCGGCATCCCATATGGTCCCCCAAGCACTGTCAGGAGTGATTCCTGAGTGCAGAGCCAGGAGTAAACCCTGAGCATCGCTGAGTGTGACCCAGAAAGGGAAAAAAAAAAGGTATTTCTAGTCATTTTGTATGGACACAATAAGATTTACCAAGCTTAAAGGGTGGCTCTTCCTGGGACATCTCACTATATATCCCAGACTATAGTCCTGAGGCCAGATTACTCCTTCCTAACCCCAGCAGGGCCCTTGTCCAGTTACGTCTTCTTGGGTCATGACAGAGTTTGTCCATGACCGTGCTCTTACATATAAGTTTTATGGTACTTGCCTGCCCCTTTTCGATGCCCAGGTAGCTTACAGCTTGCCCTGGACCCATCTAAGTTCCTTACCAAGGACCCTCCTTTTGGGGGTCCATGAACTAAGGGCAGCTGAGACTTAAGTCGAGTAAATATGACAGATGTCCAGGAGTGAATATTATTTGGAGTCAATTAACTCTCAAGAAACAAGAGCATAGAATCAGCTGTCTTCCTGCACAAAAAGGACATTGCTCTAAAGTAAACTGCAGAGGACATAAGGGGAAGAGAAAAGTAATATTTCACTTACAAAATCCAGAATCCTCTGAGGAATCTGACTTTACAAGTCACAGGGTCTGATTAGGGGAAATAAGTGATTAACAGACAGGAGAAGTTAAAGATAAAATACTGAGGAAATAGCACTTTGGGAGCATTGTGGTAGGTATTTATTACTCAATGAACCTAAACACCTAGATTTTACTCACTAAATCTAAATTCCTTTCTCCTAGGAGGAGAAAGGACTAAACAATGTTATCCAACAAGTCACCGTGAATTACAAAGTTATTTGTGATTGGGTTTCGGACATCCAGCATTCCAGCACCAAATCCTTCACCTATGTCCACTGCCGTCCACCAGTGTCCCCTGTTTCCTCCTTCCCCTCACCCCACCTCTTTGGTAGGCTCTTTAGAGGTAAATTCTTGGCACTTTGGCTTACAGTAACGTTCCTGACAAGGGTTTCATGCTCAACACTCACCAGTTCTCAGCCCCCTCTCCTGAGTGACCACTTGCGTCCACCATTGCTGTGCTGGTCCCCTCCCTGTCCCGTGTCTCCCACGCGGCCCTGCCCCACCGGTGACCTGCTTCCTACTTGAAGACCAGTTTTCTTGCTCTTCGTTTCAGTTGCCTCTGGGTGCTTGATACTCCCCTTCACATTTTCTTCTACCCTGCAAGAGGGAGATCTTTCTGTGCTGGTCCCTCTGACTCGGCACAGTCAGAGATCCATCCGTAGAGAGGATTGCGTGACTTCATCTTTCCTTTCAGCCAGGTAGATTTCTACTGTGTAGGTGTGTACCGTAGTTTCTTTATCCAGTCTTCTGTTCTCAGACACTAGGATTGTTTTCCAGGTTCTGACTACTGCGAATACTACTGTGGGTCTCATTCTCCTAACCCTGAAAGAGCCTTGAATATGGCACTTTTTTTAAAAATCTCAGGGCGAAGGAGACGTTACTGGGCGATCGACGAACAACAGGATGGTCGTGATCATGATCGTGACTACTGTGAATAGTGCTGCAGTGAACATCGATGTGCTGATAGCTTTTCATCATGTATTGCTCAGCCCCCTGGGTGTATTCGCAGAAGTAGTGCTGCTGAGTCATGTGGAAGCCCAATTCCTAGTTTTTTGAGGAAGGCCCGTATTGTTTTCCAAAAAGCCTGGACCAGTCGGCATTCCCACCAATGAACGACAGTTCCTTTCTCCCTCTGTCCGCCCCAGTGCTGGTTGTTCTTCTTCTTTTTTTTTTTTTTTTTCATGAATCCCAGTCTGTGTTGTGAGACGCATCTTACTGTTTTGATTTGCATCTCCCTGATTAGTGATTTTCTCATGTGCCTCTTATCCGTCTGCATGTTTGCTTTCACGACCACCCTGTTGTTCGTCGATTGCCTCGAGCAGGACTCAGTAACGTCTCCTTCATCCTAGCCCTGGGATTTTTTTAAAAAGTGCCATATTCAAGGCTCTTTCAGGGTTAGGAGAATGAGACCCATCATTGTTACTGGTATTTGGCATATTGGGTATGCCACGGGGAGTTTGCCAGACTCTGCCATGTGGGCAGGTTGCATTCGGTAGCCTGCCATTTTGTCCAAAGTAAGAATGAGATAATAAGATGTCGCGCGGCCACAAATGCAGCCACGCGCTTCCAGGAGCTGGGTTTTATAGTCTCTGGGCCTTGGCCATTGATGGGATTACACGGCACCAGAGGGCCAGTTGGTGGGTGTGACCCCTGCCTACTGGAATTTGGAGGATCTGGGTGGAGGATGCTCAGCCCCGATCCGAGCAGGCTTGGAGATCTCAGCCCCGGGACCCGCGTGCCTTTGTTCCTCGGCCAGTACCTTCATGTGTGCGGAGAGTGGTCTCAGCATGGTGGTGGCTGGTTCTGGAGGTCTTCAGCTGCCGGAGCCCTGGTCGGGGCGGGGAGGGAAACTCAACCCGCCCCCCTCCAAGGGGCCCCGGCGAGGACAGCCAGGCGCGGAGGCAGGAGACTCTGCATGCTTGCTTTATTTTTCATATTTTGGTTGGGGTAGTTTGGCCAACCTGGCAGTGCTCAGAGCTTCTCCTGGCTCTGCGCTCAAGGATCACTATGGTGGGGTTCAGGGGATCATATACAGTGCTGTGGTGCCAGGGATCCAGCCCAAGTGAGCAAGACAAGTGCCCTACCTGCTGTACTATCGCTCCAGCCCCAAGAGGTATTTTATAAGTATGGGGTGAGGGGCAGGCCACACCTAGAAGTGCTCAGGCATTACTCCCAGCCCAGTGCTCAGGGGCTGCTCTTAGCCCAGTGCTCTGGGGCCCGTGAAGTTCCCAAATGAAAGCACATGAGTATGTCCAAGCAGATGCTATCACTCAGGCCATCAGCAGTCCTGCCATCAGTGCTCCTGTGCGGTGGCCTCAGTCTCCGTTCTGAACCCCATCAGGCCAGCCGAGTGGGTCTCACCCCAGCCTGGAGCTCAACTCTGGGCCACTGGGAGCTCCCACAGCACCTGCTTCCTGGAGCTAGTGGCCACTAGGAAAATAAAGTGATGGTGCCTTGGGAGTGGTTAGCTCAGCCCAGAGGATCTTGGTAAGCAAGGCGTCCTCAGTCTTTCAAGCTAAAAAGGATTTCCTGGGGCCAAGCCAGGACAGCCAGGAGGGCACCTGTCTCACACATAGCCAGCCAGGATTCGATCCCTGGTACCCCGTATGGTCTGGTCCCCCAAACCCACCAAGAGGGACTCCTGAGTGTGGAGCCAGGGGTAAGCCCTGAGTGCTGCCAGGTGTGGCCGAAAAACAAACAAAAAAGGATTTTCTCCTCCGAGTAGAAGCTGGCTCTGCACTCAGGCACAAACACACCCAGGAACTGCTCGGTGCCCACGGGCCTGGCATCTGGAGCCTGGGTCTGAATGCCAGTGGGGCAGCCAGAAAGCCAGACTCCGGAGTGTGCTGGCCTCATCTTTCCAGTGAAGATGCAGTACCCCTTTCCCAATCTCTCTCTCTCTCTCTCTCTCTCACACACACACACACACACACACACCCCAAAATGCCGGTACATGTATAAATTTACATTTACATCCATATGCACATGAAGGCTTAAACTAAATGCAAATATTAGTTATTATTGGAACACATACTAAAGAGCCTTGGGGTTTTTTTTTTTCTTTTCAGGCTTTGGGGCCACAGCTGGTAGTGCCTGGGGACTGTCCCCACCATGCAGGGCGTCTAGCATGCAAAGCAGGGACTCTGGCCCGTTGAGCGTCTCCCCCAGCCCTTGAAGTTTAACCTGTGCATTACCTGTAAGCATGCACAAGGCCTTTAAGTGGAAGTGGGAAACTGCGATAGGATATAATTTGTATTTTATAAAAACCAGTAAGGGGGCAGGAGCGATGGCACAGCGGATAGGGCATTTGCCTTGCACGGGGTCGACCTGGGTTTGATTCCCAGCATCCCATGTGGTCCCCCGAGCACCACCAGGGGTAATTCCTGAGTGCATCGCTGGGTGTGACCCAAAAAGAAAAAAAAATCAGTTAGGCCACAGAGCTCGTACAGGGGTTAAGGCGCTTGCCTTGCTCGCAGCCAACCTCATTTCAATCCCTGGCACCCCACAGGGCCCTCCAGTCCCCAAGCACTGAACCAGGAGTCAGCCCTGAGCACCTCCGGGGTGGCCCAGAAACAAAATAACTTTACTGCCACTTAGAGTAGATTGGATGAGGACGAAATTAGTCACGATACAAGTTCTGCACCGCCTCAGGAGCACAGAAAAGATGCTAAGAGGAACCGCAGAGGAAATGTGAAAGGGCCAGAGTCTGGACTTGGCATGCAGGTGCCGCCTGTCCCCAAAGCAGTGCTGAGAGCAGTCCCGTCACCACAGCCGAAAGAGGTGCTGGTATAAAATCATTCTGTGTTCCCAACTAGAAACTTCCAGCTTTAAATAATAATGTCCCCAGATCTTGAAAGATGAATGGGGAAAAAAAAAAAAACAGCAGTATTGTAGCAACAGGGCGCTGCTTTTCACACTGCCAGTCAAGTTCAAAGCCCAATTCCTAGCACACCCTATGGGCCCCTGGTCCCGCAGAGAAGTGGTTCCCCCCACGGCAGAGCCATGAGTCAGCCTCCTAAGCTTCATGGCCCCCGAACCAAACATACATGTACAAAAAGAACAACAGGAAGTAGTGAGGGCCCTGGGCCGGCACCCAGAGGACCTCCTGTGCGGGCAGGTTTTCTGGCCGCTCTCCTGGCTCTGAGTCACAGTAGCGTTCTGTCTGATTGGCGTGTGATGCACGAGATCTTTCTTTTTGTTTTGGTTTCTGGGCCACACCCGGCAGTGCTTAAGGCTCGCTCCTGGTTCTCTGCTAAGGGATCACTCATGGCAGGGCTTGGGGAACCATATGGGATGCCGTGGAGAGAACCTGGGTTGCCTGCCTGCAAGTCAGCGCCCTCCCCACGCTCCTGTCGCTCGGACCCACGATGTTTTCTTTCCAGAGCTGCTTCTGTCCTGTCCATAACCTCCAATCTCCTGGTCAGTTTCCTAGAGGAGGTTCTAGCCTCCGGACTGCACAGCTCCAGCCTGGAGAACGCTCCCGTGACCCCGAGGTCGGCCAGCCGAAGGTGAAAGTGTGCAGTGGCAGGAGAAGGGCACAGAGCTCTCCGACTCTGGCTTCGCCGGCTGTCCCCACTGACCAGGTGTGCAGCAGAGCCGCCCTGCTGGCCCCATCCCCAGGCAGCTGACTCCTGGCCTGGCCACACGGAGAGTGACCGGGCAGAGCTCTGGCAACATCCAGACCCACGGGCCACTCGCCTCACCGTCTGTCTCTCCAGGAAAGCATGCCTGGTGCACTTCGTGTTACAAGCCACACCAGTTCCCGATGAAGCTTGCTGGGATCCTTAATAGAAGACAAAGGTTCTCAGCAGATCGGAAAGTCGGGGAGCAGTCACTCAGTGGACTGATCATACAAACAGTCGCCCTTCTCTTGATCTCTTCCATGTCCTGTGACCACATTCCTGTGCATCTCATTTCTGAAAAATCATCGTATTTTCTGAGAGCCGCCGAAATGCTGCTTGTCCCTCCACTGTCATTTTGTGGCCCTGAGGAATCGTGTATGATGACAATAAACATTTTGTGAAAAGAGGCAAGCGATTGTGTTGTTTCTTGGGGATTGGTGGCTGTCTGGGGGTTCATGGGGACAGGCCTCACCTGGATCCTTTCTTCTCTTTCTTCTTCTATCGAAGCAAACCACATGTTCCGGGGGACAGTGTCTCTCCTTGAAACCAGGGGCAAGTGATGATGTCATGAAAGCCAGGAAATTGTGTTATCGAATCATAGTGACTCACAGTGGCACAGGGACCTGGAGAGAGTGGCTCAGGGGTCACAGACATGTGCCCAAAGTCCTGAGTTCAGTCCCCAGTACCAGCTGCCCTGGCACCCAGCATTACTTAGCTTGAATTAAAAATTCTTTTTTGATCTTTTATTTTTTGCTTTTTGGGTCACACCCAGCGATACTCAGGGGTTACTCCGGGCTCTGCACTCAGGAATTACTCCTGGCGGTGCTCAGGGGTCCATATGGGATGCCGAGGATTAAACCCAGGTTGGTCGTGTGCAAGGCAAACCACCCTACCCACCGTACATATACTTTTTAACCTCGCTGATTTTGGGATGCGGGGGATTCTGTTTACACTCCTTGGTGCTTGGTGCTTGCTATGTGCAAGGCCTTAAAACCTCTATACTATTCTCTCCAGCCCCTAACCTCACTTTCATGTGAGAAAAGTCCTCAGGTATCAGCCCAGATTCACAGTTACATGTTAGTCTCTTCGTGGCTCAGTGAAACAAGAATCATAAAATAACAGAGGATTGTAAGGATTCAGTGAAGTAAGATAATGCGTTTAAGGCACTCGGCACAGTGGGGCATTGGAGCTGGAGCGATAGTACAGCCGGGAGGGCGTTTGCCTTTCCCACAGCCAACCCAGTTTCAACTCTGCATCCCATGTGGTCCGCAGACACCACGAGTGATCCCTGAGCACAGAGCTAGGAGTACGCGCTGATCATCACCGTGGTGGGTAGGGCCCAAAAACAAAAACATTGGAGCATTGTGAAACACCTGAAGAATTTTACAGGTGTTAAGTATTATAAAATCACGACACAGAATGATTCGATTCCTGTGTCCCTCTCCCGGCCCATACTAGCAGCCCAAGAAAGGAAAGTGGAGAGTTAATGGGCCCCTGCCTGCCACGCAGCTCTGAGGCCTCCGGGCTCCTAAGGATTATCCAGATGACAAAAGCTAAATCTTTTTGTTTGGTTTTGCTTTTGTGAATTTTGTTTCGAGGAGGATTTTTTTTTTTTTGGCGACCACACTGACCGTGCTCGGGGCTACTCCAGGTTCGGATGGTCTCAGGGATCACACCGGGGGCTCCAATGAGCAAAGCGTCTGCCTCACCCTCCGAGCTGCCTCCTCCCACGTTCCCAAATTCCTCTTTTGTTTGATTTTATATGGGACCAGTGGTGCTAGGTGGAGGGAGGGGACCATGCCGACCTCCTGGGGACCCGCAGTGCCAGGGATGCAGCCCAGGGAACACGCCCAGAGCAGTGCTCTCCGCTGAGTCACGCCCAGCCCTTGAGATCGCCAGCAGTTTAGGAGGCAACTTTTCTAACGCAGCGTTTCACAAGTTTCCTCCTCTTTTTAAAAACAGCCCATCTCCCTCCATGCTCCACTTCTTGGCAAGATGCTCTGTGGGGCAGAGCGACCCTTTCGGCACTTGGCTGCTCGTGGCCGCACGGTCATCAAGGCGTCTTAGAGCCTCGCTTCGGGATGTCTGCTGTGAGGGGCTAGCGTTGCTCAGACACGATTTCCATGTCTGATGATCAGAGCTGGGCCTTGGGAGTTCGTGACTCAGTGGCCAAGAGGAGTATTTGCCTGGCCCCGTGAGGTTCCGTACAGCAGAACCAAACGAAATGCTCTGAGCTGATGCCACTGTGTTTTGGCTTCTTGGCTGATTCCATTATTAGTAGCCTTCTTTATTAAAAAAAAAAATCATTGAAATGTAGAGCACACAGGCTCGTAATCATCCATCTTCCATAGACTCAAACGCCCTGGTGAAACCCCATGTCCCATTTACTCCATAAAACTGGAGGTGCTCATTTGTCAGGAAGGCACTGTTTGGGAAGCAGTGTCTGTTTCTGGACACGCCGGCAGTCCTCATGACTTATTCCTGGCTCTGCACTCAGGGGTCACTCCTGGAATGGCTCTGGGAACCATAGGGGGTGCCAGGTTGGCCACACGCAAGGCCAGTGTCCTCCCTGCCGTCCTGTCTCTCCAGCCCCTGGAGAGCAGTTTCTGTGCAGTGACTTGTCCGGGCATCTCAAGCCTGTCTTTGGTAGTTTCCTGCTTCCCGTGGAGTCTACTACCCAGGGAGAGAATGAGCTCTGGTTCACCTTGGAGCTGCACTGAGGACAGTGACCACGTCCAGAGTCCTGCTTGTGTCCATCTCCACCAGACAGAGGAACTGGATGGGGGAGGGGAGGTGCGGCTATCTGTGTATCTTTGTGTGTTTGTATCTGTGTGTGTCTGTGTTTGTGTTTTCGTGTGTATCTGTGTGTGTGTGTGTGTGTGTGTCTGTGTCTGTGTCTGTGTACCCTGCTCACTGAGGAGCAAGCTCGGTGAACATGAGTCAAGTTGTCACAGTCAGACATTCCTCAGTTAAGAATTGGGGGCCTGGGGCTGGAGCGATAGCACAGCGGGTAGGGCGTTTGCCTTGCACGCGGCCGACCCGGGTTTGATTCCCAGCATCCCATATGGTCCCCTGAGCACCGCCAGGAGTAACTCCTGAGTGCAGAGCCAGGAGTAACCCCTGTGCATCGCCAGGTGTGACCCAAAAAGCAAAAAATAAATAAAAATAAATAATGATGTTTGTTTGGATTAAAAAAAAAAAAAGAATTGGGGGCCTTCATCCGGCTTCTCACCGACCATGATCCCAAAGGGACACATACCAGTCTCGGAACCCAGGGGCTTCTGGCAGTAACCCCTCTAGGTTTATTACTAAAATGTCAGAAATCCAAATTCGCGTGGCCGCTGTTGTGGCCACATGACATCATATGCTCATCATAATCAGCAATAGAAAACAAATTTTCTGATTACGTCTTTGTGGCAGGTCTGAATGTTGGGGAAAATTCCAAATAACCATGTTGGGTCTTTTGTTGTAATATTGAACGTGATCAACGTAGAGAGAGAGAGAGTAAAGTGAAAGTCTGCCACACAGGCAGGGGGTGGGCTGGAGGGGGGGGTATACCAGGGTTCTTGGTGGTGGAAAATGTGCACTGGTGAAGGGACGGTGTTTGATCATTGTATGACCGACCGAGACTTGAACTGAAAGGCTTTGTGACTGTCCTCACGGTGATTCAATAAATAAATAAAAGAATTGAGGGCCAGAGCCATAGTATAGCAGGCAAGGTGCTCCCCTTGCAGCAGTCAACCCCAGTTCAATTCCAGCACCCCAGGAAGTCTGCGAGGAGTGATCCCTGAGCACAGAGTCAGGAGTAAGCCCTGAGCAATGCTAAGTGTATACCCAAACCAAAAACGTAACACGTGCCTTTTCTGGGGGTAGGGCACTTGCTGTATACTTCCAACCCCAGCTAGCTCCACAGGAGGTTCCCCAAGCCCCACCAGGAGTGATCCCTGAGCACAAAGCCAGGAGGAAGTCCTGAGCACCACTGGGTGTGGCCCAGGAAAGAAAAAGGGAAAGGAAACAGTCCACACGGAGATCCTAATGTGGAGGCACGAAGGTTCCTTGGTGAGGGAGGCACTGGCTGGAGGGGCCGGCCCACAGAAGGGGAGTTGCGCCAGGTGGAAGCAGCAGTGCCAGGGGGGGCCAACCATGGCGTCTGCCGCAGGTCTGGACATCACTGTGGAGGGTTTGGAAGGACCCGGGCACCGTGCGAGTGGAGGACTCAGGTGTTTGTCACTGGGGCCCAAGAGCTCCAAAGACTGGCTCGCATGCAAAGCCCCAAGGTCAGTGCCAGCGTAACAGATTGTGTGTGGGATGGCCCTGAGCATCACCGGGACTGCATCCCAGTGACCTGCCCCCTGAGCCCGAACAGCAGGGGTCCATCCCTGAGCACCCCAGGAGAATCCCTGTTCCTCTCAGAAACGGGAACGGGTGCGGAAAGGTCGGCTACATTGGGAGGGAGGGCAACCTGGACAGCACGCTGGGTCAGAAAACCTGGAGATCTGGATTCTAACCCACTTAACCAGTACGTTGCTGTGTAGACTGGCAGGCAGGCTGGTCTGCCGTGTCCTGTTTCTGGACTTCCCAAGGGGAGTAGTATTTATTCTAAGTGCTATATAAGAAAGTGCTGGGGATTCAAAGAACTTACGGATCTGTAGGAGCATTTGAGAGGACCAGTGGACAGCAAGGGAGGGCACCGGCCTTGCATGTGGCCAACTCGGGCGTGACCCCAGCACCACATAGGGTCCCGAACACTACCAGGGGCGATTCCCTGAGCACGGAGCCAGGAGTCAGCCCTGAGCACAGGTGTGCCCACCCCCACCAGAGTGATAGTACAGCGGGTAGGGTGTTCGCCTCGCATGCAGCTGACCTGGGTCCAATCCCTGGCATCCCAGATGGTCCCCCCAAGTACTGCCTGGAGTAATTTCTGAGTGCAGAGCCAGGAGTAAGTGTCACTGAGTGTCTCAAAAAGAAAAAAAAAATCGATTAAAAAATATATATATAAATAAAATGGAGGGGTTCATGATGGTTGATGGGAGGATGCTAGGAGAAGTCTTAGCCGGTGAAAGGGTGGCGTGCCACAGTCAACCCTGCAGGAGAAGCAAAGCCGCATCCCCCTTCCTCCTGGCATGGGGTGGCATCGCGTCCCGCAGGATGTCCCATGTGGAGAAACCGAGGCGCAGAGAAGTCAGCTTGGTCCCCAAAGGTGTGATACAACCGGACCCCCGAACCCGACTCCCCTCTTCCCCTGAAACAGACGAGGCGTGGGGGGCGGGGGGGATCGGACTCCCCGGGTCAAGCGTGGACGGGGGTCAGCGGTGCCCCCCGGCCTGCCAGGTGCCGCGGAGGGCCCCCCTGCGCTCCAAGTTCGGGGGTCCCGACCCCCGCCGGCGCAGGCCCCGGGCGCGCTCGGGCCGTCCGTCCGGGCACGCACCGGGGCGCGGGGCTGCGTGGGCGCGCGCCGGCCCGCGGGCGCGTCGCGGGCCGGAAACTTTGCCCGGCGCGCGGGGTCCCGCGGGTCCCGCGCCCCCCGCGCCCCCCGCGCCCGCGGCTCCCCCTCGCGGCGGCGTCGGCGGCGTTGGCGGCGGCGGCGCGGCGGGAACAAAGGCGCGGGGCGGGCGGGGGGGGCGCGCGCGGCGGCGCCGGGTTCGCCCCTGGATTCCGGCGCGACGTCACGGGCCGGGGCCGGGCCGGGGCCGCGGCGGAGGGCGCGGGGCGCGGGGTGCGGGCGCGCCGGGCCCCGCGTGGCCATGAGGAAGCACGAGCCGGGCCGGCGGGTGAGTGGCCGGGGCTGGACCGGGCCGGGCGGGGCGCGGGGCGCGGGGTGCGGGGCGCGCGCGGGCGCCGGACCGCGGCCTCCCTCCGTCCCTCCCCGCGCAGGGGCCCCCGGACGGGAACGCGCAGCCGGCGCCCCCCGAGAAGGTCGGCTGGGTGCGGAAATTCTGCGGGAAGGGCATTTTCCGGGAGATCTGGAAGAACCGCTACGTGGTGCTGAGGAGCGACCAGCTGCTGGTGTCCGACAAGGAGGTAGGCGCGGGCGGGGGTCCGGCGGGCGGGCGGGCGGGGGGCGCCGGGGCTCCCGCACCCGCGCCCGGCGGCGGCCACCCCCGTCCGGACCGCCCCCCGCCGCCCCGGAGTCGGGGCGCTCGCTCCCGCAGCCCGATCTGCAGGAAGGACCCGTCCCCGCATTGCCCTTCCTGTCCACTCTGCGCCCCCGGCCCTTCCTTCCTTCCTTCCCGCAGGGCCGCCGCCAGCATCAGGACCACCGGGGACTCGCGGGGCCCGACCCCGCGTCCTGCTCCGTCCACCCGCTCGGGTCCCCATAAGCGAGGGGAGGAGGTCGGGGCGCTGGGCCCTGCGTGGCCAGGCAGCCGCGCGCCCTGCACAGGGCCACGCTGGGTCCACAGGGGGCCTGCTCAGACCCTCGTCTGTCCACCGCCTTCTCGGTGACTCGGATGAATAACTGAGAAATAACTGGACTTGGCCCCTGGCTTAGAAGGCCTGCTGTGTCTGCCCAGAGGGGAGGGGGCAGCCCTGTCTGGTCCCTGATCCGGCCACCTGGTGGGCCCCCAACTTGGAGCCTCTTCCGCTTTCTGCAGTAGACAGCTCACTGGACTTGGGGTAGGTCAAAGAAACCTTTTATGGCGTTGAAGCTGGCGTCCTCGGGGCAAGTGCCACCAGAAATCGGGGAAGTGCCCGGTGTTCAGGACCCCCGGATGCCTCCAGTCGGGTCTTGAGGCTCTGCTGTTTCCTAGTGGCAGGAGTGGCCCAGGCCAGACAGGGCTGGCTGGGCTGTTCCTTCACCTTCACCCTGGAGAGAGAGCCTGGCCCCAGCCCCCGAAGCTTCCCAAGGCTCTCTCCACGATGCTCCCCAGCGTGAACAAAGGAAGTGAAGGGATGGCCAAGTGCATCTCCCGTGTGCATAACAGCGCGAAACTGGCAGGAGAGGCTGGGAACGGAGGGATGGGGGGAGAGTGCTCCTGGTCCGTATTTGTCTGTGCCCGGTGTGAGCCCCTGGGTCGCGGGGCCACGTTTGTGCAGTAAAGGGGTCAGGCACAGTGACCACTGCCGTGCCTGAGGGTGTCTCTGAGTCAGGAGTGTATGACCGTGGACAACGCGGCTTCCCCTGGTGCAGATGCAGTGGACCCTGGTCTGCTCACTCGCTCAAACCACAGAGCCAAGAGGGTCGAGACCAGCTTTCTTGTTTTTATTGAGCGGGTCATTTGGGCCGCACCTGGTGGCACTGGGGGCTCCAGTTAGGGGTTAACCAGGGTCCATAGCTCGCGAGGCTTCAGTGCTTGCTGTCTGTTGGCCTGGATGTGAGTGGATGCATGGGGCCTCGCCTGTGGTGGCGGAGGTCCATCCCTCACCTGAAAGTACTTTTGCTTCACCCTCAAGGCAGGATCTGCCCGAGGCTGAGGCCAGAAGCCCTCTGTGGAGAGTCCCGCCTGCGTGCTGGGGTGGGGGTGGGGGGTGGGGGTGCTCTTGTGCCTTGCAGGGCCCGGGGCTGGGCGTCTGTGCACTCCCCGAGCCTAGACGGGCTTGTGCTCCCCTCACCCCAACTCCCACTCCTGCTCAGTGACAGGCTGACTTCCGTCCCCGGACATGTTATCAGGCGTGCCCATGCCAGACCCTCTCCCGTCCCCCCACCTGGAAGCAGGACTCTGGAAACAGTGTCCTCCACTGCAGACCACCCCCTGCCAGAGTTTCCTGTCCAGGATCTCGGGCCTCCGCTGACGGGTCCCGCCCCAGTTCCCGGGTGTTGTTCCTGCAGCCCTGGGCTGTCAGCACTTCTGCCCTTGACCCTTCTCGGACACAACTCACAGCCAAGATGCCCGGAGTCCATGGGCCACGCCAGGTTCAAGCGTGGCAGGCTCGGGCCGGGCCAGGGGCCACTCACCCACCTCAACTGCTCACTGTCACAGCCCCTTGCCCACTCAGAGTCGGGGAAGAGGAGGTGGGGTGGGGTCTGGAGGAAGGGGTGACGGGGGACGGGGTCTGGGGAGAGAGGACAGGGTCCAGGAGACAGGGTCCAGAGAGAGGAGTGGGGTCCGCCTTCTGGAGCATCCCGGCAGTCTCCCGGCCTCCTGCAAAATACGCCGTCACTGCTCTGGCAGCCCTGGGCCCGGCCACTTAGGCGAGAGCTTTGTCTCTCAGTGGCCATGGCTTGTTTTGTTCCCCGGGGGCTGTAGCAGCCCCTCAGTGGTAGCCCCAGAGCCGCAGAGTGTGTGGGGATCCCCAGGAGGCAGAGGAGAACTCAGAAAGGCAGACGTCAAAATGGCCCTTGCACAAAATGTTCGTGGAATCCACTCTGGGGTGCCCGAAAAGGCTGGTGGAGTGGAACAGGTGGTGAGTTCAGTCGTACACTGAAGTAGGGACACTGTGGCAGGAGGGGACAACACTGAGGTGGGAGGGGACACTGCACAGGGAAGTGACACAGTTGCACGCAGCTCTCAGGGAAGTGACACAGTTGCACGCAGCTCTCAGGGAAGTGACACAGTTGCACGCAGCTCTCAGGGAAGTGACACAGTTGCACGCAGCTCTCAGGGAAGTGACACAGTTGCACGCAGCTCTCAGGGAAGTGACACAGTTGCACGCAGCTCTCAGGAAAGTGACACAGTTGCACGCAGCTCTCAGGAAAGTGACACAGTTGCACGCAGCTCTCAGGGAAGTGACACAGTTGCACGCAGCTCTCAGGCTGGGGTTGTGGGAAGAAGCCAAGACACCATCCTGGGAGCCCATCAGGGCTGCCGACCAGTCTCCGAGCCAGGGCCGGAACCCGGGGCCTTCCAGCCTGGACACAGGTGCTCCTGGGGGCCAGGGCAGGTGTCCGCAGTGTCGGGATGGAGTTCAGGGAGACCAGGCCAGCTGGAGACACGGGGCCCTCACAGCCCTCAGGACAGGGCCAGGGCCACAGTGCGGGCTGAGGACTCAGGAGGCCCTGAGCGGGTAGCCGGCTCCTGCCGCCACGGGGGTGGGAAGTGACCTCATGGTCCCACCTCAGGTGAAAGATGAGAAGAGCATCCCAGAGGCCTTCGACCTGAGCGACTACGAGAAGTGTGAGGAACTGCGCAAGTCCCGGAGCAGGAGCAAGAAGAGCCACAGCAAGTTCGCCCTGGTGCACTGCAGGCAGCCGGGGAACACGGTGCGGGTCACTGCGGGCGGCCCGGGAACACGGTGCGGGTCACTGCGGTTGGCCCAGGAGGCGCGGTGCGGGTCACTGTGGGCGGCCCGGGGGCATAGTGCAGGCTCTCCGGGGGCGGCCCGGGACATGGTTCGGGTCACTGCGGGCAGCCTAAGGTCACTGCAGCTAACCCAGGGACACTGCAGGCAGCCCAGGGACATGATGAAGGGGTCACTGCAGCAGCCTGGAGACCCAGTGAGGCTGGCAGTCCCCCTAGCACCTCCTTTCACACCCCGGTGGCCCTCCTGCTGCCCCCTCCTGCCTGTTGGTCATCTCGTTTGAGGGTCTTACTCAGGCTCTGCCCCAGCTCTGTGCTCAGAGGACCATACCTGGGCATGGCCCAACATTTATTATTTAACCTGAAATAACCGTGCCCACTTCCTTCCCTTTCTGCAGCCAGCCTTCATCTGTCCAGCCACAGGGACCGCCCCTTCCTCTCTACCTGCATGTCCCCTGCTTTGGAAGCCAGGGGAGTCCTCGATTTCATTCCTCTTGTCCGAGGGAGCCCAGGAAGGCCACCGGTCATTCCTGTCACCGTCTGGGCTTTTTTTCTTTTTTTTTCTTTTGGGCCACTCCCGGTGGTGCTTAGGACTACTCCTGGCTCTGTGCTCAGCAGTTACTCCTGGCAGTTCTCAGGGGACCCTGTGGCATGCCGGGATTGAACAAGCTCCTCTCCCTGTGCACAGCCCCGTGTCACAGTCTGCTTCCCCAACATTCAGAGGTCGTTGTTTTTCTCTGTCCTTTGTTGAGCCTCCTTCAACGGCCTCCAGTACCAGTTACCCCTTTCCAGGTCTTTCTGAAACAGACTTGGCACTGTGGCCACTTGCTGACGCTGGGCTCTGGTCTGCTGGCCATAGAGGTGCCACCCAAGACATCTTCCTCCTGGAGCTGGGTCCAAGACAGTAGCTGCCAATTTTGATTCCCTGTGTCAGGGTGAGGTGGCCACCCAAAACTCCGGCTTCAACAAGACTGTCCCCTCGCAGGCGCCCAACCTGGTCTTCCTGGCTGTGAGTCCGGAGGAGAAAGAGCTCTGGATCAGCGCCCTCAACGCTGCCATCATCCGAGCCAAGAACCGAATCTTGGACGAGGTCAGGGGTCTGACTTCAGGGACGGGCGGTGGGCGGACAGAGCTCCTGAGCCCGCGGGGAGGGAGGTGACAGGCAGCCCCGTGTTCTTGCTGCCCTGTCTCCCTTTTGTGGGCTCTTCTCCAGTCCTTACGGCCTCTCTGCCGGCCCATCTCCCCGCGCAGGGGCCCTGGCCCCATCTCGGGGCCCTGGCACACAGCGAACCCCTCACCCTGGGATTATCTGCTGCAGTTCGCGGGGCCGCTGGCCCCGGGACTCACAGCGCGTGTCCACAGGTCACCGTGGAGGAGGAGAGCTGCCTCGCCCATCCCACCCGAGACAGAGCCAAGATCCAGCACTCTCGCCGGCCCCCAACGCGGGGACACCTGATGGCGGTGGTGAGACCCTTAGGGAACAAAACCTGATAGCACAGGGGTGGGGCACGTGAGTTGCACACACTCAGCCCTGGGTCAAGCCCCACAGGAGTCATTCCTGAGCGCAGAGCCGGGAGTGAGCCCCGACCACCACTGGGTGTGGCCCAAAAGAGAAAGACCGAAGTAAGTAAGACCTGCTGACTCCATGGCAGCCAGTGCTGACAAGACCACCGCAAGACCGCCCAGAGAGGCATTTGTGGGGGGCTCCACGGAAACCAGGGTCAGGGTCTAAGGGAGCCTTTGTCACCCACCCTGACGGACCCCTCCAAATCATACGTCCCGATGGGCACATGCCGGAGAGTCATGGTCCCAGGCTGTGGCTAGGGAGATAGCTAGGGACTGAGCACAGGCCCCAGCACCCACACGGCACAGGGTCCCACCTGCTGCGCAAGGGGGGCTTCGCATGTGCCCTGGGGGCCCAGGCACCAGCGCTAGGAGGGGCCACATGAGGCGGAGCTGGGGCCCTGCATGTCCACACCTCTGGGGCCTGCTCCTCCCCCTACTGAGGAAGGACTGAAGGGACATGTGAGCGACACACTCGGGACTGGACAGTGTCAGAGAGAGGAGAGCGGGTCTCAGCTCGTGGGAGGCTCCGAGTGGCTGGGGGAGGATGGACAGGGACAGCGGCGGGCTGCAGTAGAGGGTCCTGTGTTCAGGCTCTACATGGAGACCACAGTCCAGAGAGAACGGGGTCACGAAGTGACACCATGAAGGGGTTGGAGCAGTAGCACATGGGGAGGGTGGTCTAATCTCCAGCGCCCCCTGACCCGCAGGCAATACCATAAGTGACCCCTGAGCACAGAGCCAGGAGTAAGCTCTGAGCATCCTGGATGTAGCTCGTCCCACCCCCCCCCAAAATATGAGACTCTGAGGAAGAAGCAGGGACGTTAGTTTCAATCGCACACAGCAAAAAAGACGCACGTTCAGATCATGAGGGAGGGGCGGCCAGGAAGAGCAGACGAGCCCTGGCACTGGTGGACGCTTCTCACCCGGGCGCCGTGGGGGCACAGCGGCAGGCACTGCCGCTCCCGAGGCCACTGATGCCCTCCCCTCCCCTTCCCTCCCCAGGCCTCGACCTCTACCTCCGATGGGATGCTGACCTTGGACTTGATCCAGGAGGAGGACCCTGCCCCCGAGGGATCGGCCTCCTGCGCCGACAGCTTCCGAGTGGACCTGGACAAGTCAGTGGCGCAGCTGGCTGGCAGCCGGCGGAGGGCAGATTCGGACCGTGTCCAGCCGTCCGCGGACCGTGCGCGGGGCCTCGCCCGGCCCTGGGAGAAGCCAGACAAGGGGGCCCCCTACACCCCTCAGGCACCCAAGAAGCTGACCCCCACCGAGAAGGGCCGCTGTGCCTCCCTGGAGGAGATCCTGGCACAGAGGGACCCGGGCCTGGGGCGGCCCCTCCAGCTGCAGCCCAAGGACACCCCGACCCCCGGCACACCCCAGCCGGGCCAGCTCTCCCGGATCCAGGACCTGGTGGCCAGGAAGCTGGAGAAGACCCAGGAGCTGCTGGCCGAGGTGCAGGGCCTGGGGGACCGAAAGCGGAAGGCCGCGGGCCCCCAGCGCTCACCCCCGGGCGCGGAGCCCCAGCAGCTCTTGCAGGAGACGGAGCGGCTGCTCGGGGAAGCCTCGTCGAACTGGAGCCAGGCCAAGCGGGTGCTGCAGGAGGTGCAGGAGCTGCGGGACTTGTACCGGCAGATGGACCTGCGGGGCCCCGAGCCCCAGCCCGCCCAGGCCACCCCGCGCTCACAGTTCCGGAAGAGCCTGATGTGACGCTCACCAGCGGACTTGGCGGGGACAGACTTTTCTTTCCCTCCCAGTGTCCCAGAAGAAGCTTTTTTATTTACCTCAGTCCAAAAAAAAAAAAAAAAGAAAGAAAGGAAACAAACCATGAGTGTCCTCATCCGCTCCCGCTGACGTGCGAGCCTCACGCCAGCTGCTGTCCTGAGTCCCTGCTTCTCTCTGGGCCGCCCCCACAGTCTCCCTGAACCCCAGCTGCCTCACAGTCGGGGAGGTGATGCCCCTCAAGCTGTGTTTGGGAACCTTCGCCAGGGCCAGAGAGATAGTGCAGTGGGTAGGGCCCTTGCCTGACACGCACCTAGCTGACCCGGGTTCCATCCCTGGCGTCCCATGTGGTCCTCTGTGCCCCGCCGCGAGTGATCCCTGAGCGCAGAGCCAGGAGGAACCCCTGAGCATCGCTGGGTGTGGCCCAAGACAAAAACTTTCACCTGGGGGTAAGAGGCACAGTCCGACCACCCACGTGTGCTAGGGGACAAAGCAGGGTGCACTGCTGCTCCCAAAGCCACGATGGCCGTCCAGTTCTGCAGGGAAACAGTGGTCCTCGGATGCCCGGGGCCCCTGCAGCGCACAGTGGAGCCCAGGCACCAGCCTGTGAGCCTCCCGGCCCAATAGGGGCTTTCTCTCTCACCCCATCCCAGCTGTCAGTCTCGGGGTGACGTTCCAGCTGCCCAGCGTGAGCTCCAGGGTGGGGGTGCTCTTGGTCTCTTTGTGCCACGGGAGCTGGTCCCGCCAGCCTGGCCTCACAGCCGTCTCTCCGTGATGGGCTGTCTGCCTTCCCTGCTGCTGTGAGTGCCACATCTGGGGACCCAGAGCTACGTCCAGTGTTACTGGGGCGTGGGAGCCCAGAGCAGTGCCAGAGACCCAACCCAGAGCCTCACTCAGGCCTGGCATGCCGCATTGCTGGCTCCTGACTCCCTTGGGTTTGGTCTCTGGGTCACAGCAGGCGGCACTCGGGTTGTTTGCAGATCTGCACTCAGGGATCGCTCCTGGCAGTGCTCAGGGATCACCGAGTGCAGGGTCGAGCCCAGGCTCCTGCCTGTAGACTCTGCACTCAGCTCCAGGAGAAGGATCTTCGAGTTTTGTCACTACAGGGTTCCTTCCCTTCATGCCCAGACCCCAACACTCTTCAGAGCAACAGCCCAGTGCGTCGCGGGGCCGGGCTGCTGGTCTGGCCTGGAGGTGCCCAACAGAAGAAGCAAAATGGAGCCAGGGCACGGCATTTGCCTTGCATGTGGCCGACCTGTGTTCAATCCCAGGTACCACATAGGATCCCCCGAGCACTGCCAGGAGTGATCCCTGGTCACAGAGCCAGAAATAGGCCCTGAGCACTGTCAGATTTGGCACAACCCCCCCCCCCCCCCCCCCCGCACACACACACACACACACAAAAAACAGCAAACTAAGCCTGAAACTAAACTCGGAAACCACCAGGCCTCTGCCCAGCCGCGCTGGAGCTTCCTCCCGCTCCGCCTCTGCTTCCTCACGTCTACTTCCACTCCTAGTCAAGCCCCAACTGCAAAAACCATCGTTATGCCCAGCAGCAACCCTGCCCGGCGGCGCTGGCCCTTCCAGACCCTTAAATTCTTGTCTGTGGAAGGTCTCCACTTTCAAGCTGTTTCATTTGATTCTTCAGAAGTTTCTAAGATCAGGTCAAAAAGGGCCATGAAGCAGGGCCAGCGCGTACTAGTGGGGAGGGCGTTTGCCTTGCACGCGGTACCGGTACCCCAGGTGGTCCCCAATATTGCCAGGGATGGCCTAATGACAAAAAAAGGGAGGAGGGATGTTTATAAAAGTAAAATGGGATTTGTGGAAAGATGGGGACCGAGCCTCGCGGGGCGCAGAATTGTCTGGAGACCACTCCTGGACCTCTTGATTCGTTTCCAAAATCTGTCACTTCAGAGCCAAGACTTATTGCCTGGGGAGGAGGAAGTTAAAGTGGACAGGACGGTCACTGTCCCCGGACACACAGACAGAAGGGCCAGAGTATGGTTTTGCACGTGGGCAGTCCAGAGCCCACCCCAGTCCCCAGCACCGAGCCGGGTGTTGCCCTCCACAAAAGTCACCCACAGTTCTATCCAGAGCAGCTCCCCTGCCCAACTTTTAATGTCCCCTGGGGGACCTTGTCAGCCACTACGGGAAGCACATCCCCTGGCTGCAGCTAGAACCAGTCCGCAGGCCCTGCCAGGGCTTTCAACCCTTCGACAGTGGCACGGCCAGAAGGATCCTGCTGTAGACCCGAGCCTGAGGCAGCCTCAGTGGGTGCCAGGGGGAGGGTGGGCGAGAAGGGAGGTCCTGAGGGAAATGCAGATCATTCTGTTACCCACAGCCCACCTAAACAGCTGAGGGCTCAGCTAGCCCAGTCACTCCGGTCATGAGGCCCAGAGATTCAGCACAGCACGGAGGCCCAGGTTCAATCCCCAGCATCCCACATGGTCCCCTGAGCCCCACCAGGTGTGATCCCTGAGCACAGAGCCAGGAGTAACCCTGAGCACTAACAGGCATGGCAAAAAAAAAAAAATTTTTTTTCTCCTTTGGGCTGGAGTGATAGTATAGTGGGTCAGGCTCTAGCCTGGTATGCTGCTGATTCAGATTCACCCCCACCCCCCACAGGCACCTCAGGTCCCCAGAACCTACCAGGAGTGAACCATGAGTAGAGCCAGGAGGCAGCCCTGAGTGCCAGGGTGTGGTCCCAAAACACACACACACACACACACACACACACAAATCAACTCCAGCAAAGAGGTGACATGGCCTCATTGAGGCTCGCAGCCCTCAGGAAAAATTTCCCTCTATTTGACTTTCTGGTCTCTTGTCTTGAGAAAAACCCCCAGGAGTACAGAAAAAGCACTCAGCCCCTGTTCCTTTGTGGGTCCCTGGGGTCAGAGGGCAGCATCCGCGTCTCCAGACCCGTCTTCTGTGCTCAGCCCAGTGCCAGCGTCGCTCTTGTCATGAACATGGAAGTCTCGGGAAGCAGCACTTCCTTTTTCGAAGTATCATCTTTGCATATTCGTTTTAACCAGCGTTCCCCTTTTCCTTCTGCTCTTCCTTGCAGTTCCCCCTCAAAGAGGAAGGGGATGAAACCAAGAACCACGGGTGTCTCCCAGTGGCCCATGCCTCCGTGGCTCCCAGGGGAGGGCGAGGCCTCCAGGAGACCCTGGGGGGACAGAAGAGGGATGAGTTTCCCAGGGGCGGAGCACAGGTACCTGGCTGGAGCACTTCGAGCGCCCCAGAGCCAGGATGTAAGGTGGTAAAATAAACCCCTCTTTAGAACCAGACATCTGGATTCAAATCTGGAGCTCTTGTCGGTTGGGGTGTCAGTCTCCCCTGCAAACACCGAATGGGTATGAGGATAGAATGTTCTTTTTATGCAGGGGGTTTGATTTGGGTCACACCCAGCACTACTCGGGGTTACTCCTGGTTCTGCACTTTGAGATCACTCCTGATGGTGCTCGGGGGACCATATGGGATGCCAGGGACCTACTGTAGGTCAGATGCATGCGAGGCAAGGACCCTCCCGGATGTACTATCTCGCTAGCCCTGGTGGAACGTAGGTGCCTGGGTGCGGTGTCCACAGCATCATCCCTGTGACTTGGATACTGAAAGTTCAGTCAGGCAGCAGGAGGCCTAGAGCACTGGGACAGGCAGTCACATCGCTCCAGGTCATGAGCAGGCTGGAACCAGGCCTGTCCCCATTGTCCATCCTCCCGGCCTTGAGCGGCCCATTCCTCTAGTCTCAGCGCCCCGCCCCTCCCCCCGCCCCCCACTCCCTGGCTCCTCAGCCTGGCTCTGCCGTGGGAGGCGGTGGGCAGCTACTCCCTCGGCAGCTGCTCCCAGACCTGCTTCTTCCTCCACTTTCCAAACGACCTCACGAGGCTCTGGACGCAGTAAAGCAGGCGAGGGTTGCTGCGGGGAGGACACTAGCTGAGGAAATCCAAGGTGCAGAGTTCGCACCAGTGAGGGGCAGACAAGGGCAGGACCAGGCGCCATTCTGTTCCACCTTCCTTCTGCTCTTCCTTGCAGTTCCCCCTGCCTGGGTTGGCCACAGGGACCGCGCTTCGGCGGCTCCTGTTTGAGTGGCGGATGTTGACCTGAAAAGTCCATTCGCGGGCTTCCCCCTGCAGGCTGTTGCTGGTGGAAGAAAGGGGGCTGGGGGACCCGCAAGTCTTCCAACTCCCATGTCGTCAGCCTGAACAGAACACATGCTGCACCTGTAACTCAGCCTCTCCGGCCCCTGGATGGTGCCCCCTTGGAGCCCCGTAGGTAGGTGACCCCTGCCCCACTCTGCAACTCTGGGGCCCACCACCCTGTGCACCCCACCCCCACCCCACACTTCCCCACTAGCAATTTCAGTTCTGTTTCTGCTGCATCCTATTCAGTATCCCAAAGGCACAGCCAATCCCCAGCCTGCCTGGGAGCTGAAACCATATATGGAGAGGCTAGAGAGGAACTCAGAATGGCAGAGCAAACACAGACACACACACAGACACACACACACACACACACACTCACACAGACACGCACACACACACGCATACGTATACATGGTATACATGCAGACATAGAAGCACAGATACTGATACACACGTGCACACATGCACACACGCTAACGCACAGAATTGCATGTACACATGCACTTAGATACACCCAAACATGTGCACGTGCACACACCACATACACACAGACTCATGCCCACACACATGAACGCGCACACACCCCCACACTCATACATATGCACACGTACACTTATGCACACGTGTGCACACATGCATACATGCTGCACCCTTCTGCATGTCACCTGTCTGTGAAGAAGACGCTAGTCCCATCATGCCCTCCTCCCAGCCCCCACCCATAGGCGGGAGCCTGTCTGCTGCTCTTCACCTTCAGTCCTGCCCCTGAGACCAGCACTGCCACCCTGGCCGTGACCTAGATTCTCCGCACTAATTAGGAGCCTTGATGAGCTCCAGCAAACACCCAACTTAGCATAGCCCGGACCCTTGAGGTCAATTAGCGCCACCAGCTCACGAAATGGGAGCCGGAACTTGGCAGCCTCCTGCACGCCACCTGACCCTGGGCTTGGAAGTTGGCAGGTGGGATGCCGGAGTTAGCGGGATCCCTTTTATTCGGGTCTATTCTTTGAGGGCCACACGCAAGGACACTCAGGAGCGACTCCAGGTACAGTGCCTCGGGGTGACTCAAGCGCGCTGAGGGGGTTCTGCCGTGCTCTGTGCAGGATCGAACTCCAGAGCACGCATGAACTCCACATGCAGAGCATGGACGTAGTCTTGGAACTCTCTCAGTACCGGGTTTTTGTTCATTTGTTTATTTTGTTTCGGAGCTACTAGGTGATGCTCAGGGCTTACTCCTGGCCCTGTGCTCGGGAATCACCCCTGGCAGGACTCAAGGGACCATATAGGGTGCTGGGGGTCGAACCCAGGTCTGAGTGCAAGGCCAACATCTGACTATGGCTGAAACCCCACTGGTACCAGTTTTAAACTAGGATCCTGGAGCTGCCGTAGTGTGGGAAGAAGCTAACGGTCGAGACTGAGCACAGCTTCCCCCCAGCCCTGCTGGTTTGAGAAGGCTCAGAGATCGCCCTCTTCCCAGCGATTCTGCCCTGCCTAGATCTCTCGGATCTGACAGCCAGAACAGCCAACAGCCCCTTCCTGCCAGGAAGCCCCAGGAACCACACATGAAAGGTGCCAGCGTTGGGGATGAAGTCCGAATGACCCGCTTCCAAGCTAGGTGACGACAGCAGCAACGAGAGAGCCAGGGAGCAGGCAGTGGGCCTGCCCTGCCTTGAGGCCCGCAGTGGCCGGGACCCTCAGGGCAGTGTGTGACAGCCCTGTGTGCTCCCTCAGGGGTGGGGTGGCGGGGAGTCAGCGCCGGGCCGTGCAGTTGCTGTGGGAGCAGATCTGCAGCTCTGCAGCTTCCGCCTGCAGAGCTGCAGATCTCTGGCCACGGAGCTCCCTCCGTTGGCTCTCCCTGTACAAGATCCTTCTGTACTGGATCTCCCGGCGGCAGATCTCCCTTGCCCGGTCTCCCTGCAGCTCCTTGAGGAGCGCCTGTCTGCCCAACTTGGCTGCACTCAGGTTCCTGCACTTCCCAAGCCCCCGCGTCTCAGTTGGTGACTGAAGTTTCCCTTCTCTCAGAACAAGACACGGTGCCCATTGGCAAATCTACTAGTCTAACACACAGGGATTTTAAGCTTCACCTACGAGGGGCGTTCCCTCCAGAATGGACACCCATTACAGACAGACCCCTCAGTCTACTCCATCCGGGGCTAGGGCCATTGCTAATCCTCCAACTACCAACCACACTGGCCTCTGGCCTGCTTTAGCCTCGAGTACGCGCTATTGTGGGAAGGCTCCCGCACTCGGACCCCAGTCTTGCAGTTTCCTCACTAAGCCCCCTTGAAAATTCAGCTCCCTGGAGAAGCCTAGACTGTCTCCTTCAGAATGTGAGACCACGGGGGAAGGAACGCAACAAGGAGGCAACTCTGACGTCCCAGCTCCGGGCACCAGAGACCAACCAGCCCCACACAGAGCAGAGGGAAAGGAACTTCCTTACTGCTGGCCGTCACCCAGCCTTGCCGTGGCAGGTCCAGAGATGGGCCACGGACCCAGCACTGCGTTCCCCTGACGGCAGCCCCGCACACCCACGGTACAGTGGACACAGCATAAAAGAAGCCAAGGTCTGAAGGAGACTGAGCGGGGAGGGAGGAACAAGGTCCTGTGTCAGAGAAGACTTGGCAGGTGGGACCGTCACCCCAGTCACTTGGAGAATGCACCCACAAACTAGATGGTGATGGTCATGGGGGTTTCAGGCTGAGTGTTAAGCACTGCTGAGCTGTGAGTGGTCAGGTCCTGGAAGAGAAAAGACTCCAAAAGGAAGTCTTGTGTTTACAAGCAAAGAGTGAAGGGAAAACACTAGACAGGACCATCTCAGTGGTCACTGAGGAGAAGGAGTTGACCACAGGTCTAACCTGGCCATCAAGGGACTTGGCCTGGGGCCAGAGGGGACGAGTCCTCAGAGACGAGCAGTCACTACAAGCTGTGTTGGCATCATGAGCCAGGAGGGAAAGACTGGCCCTTCTTCCCAAACCATTCCAGGAAAACAGAGTAAGTTTCTCCGGTGGTGTCTGAGGCAGGCACTGTGGCATGGCGCTAACACTCTGACCGCGTTCAGGGCCCTGCATGAGGAAGCCGGCCTGGAATTCTCACCCCTGGTGCCATCGCTGATACTGTAGGACAGTGAATGCCTCCTGATATTTCCAGCAACAGGGACCACCCATGCCACAGGAGTGAGGCCCACCGGCCTTCAGGGAAAGCAAAATGAAGACGCCCCCCCCCCCCCCCAAAAAAGGTGGCAGGGCCAGTGTCTATGTCTCCAGGAAGCTGCTCGGTGATGCCAAAGCTCAGCTCAGTGGAGCTGAAGAGATAGGACAGCAGGTAGGGTGTTTGCCTTGCACACAGCCGGGTTCGATTCCCAGCATCCCATATGGTCCCCTGAGCACCGCCAGGAGTAACTCCTGAGTGCAGAGCCAGGAGTAACCCCTGTGCATCGCCGGGTGTGACCCAAAAAGCCAAAAAGGAAAAAAAAAAGTTCAGCTCAGATATGCTGGGAAGACACTGAAAAGAACACAAGTCCCTCTGCACAACAGGACGGAAGAGGAGTCGCAGCTGAGACGCTGAGTGCCTTTCACCAATGGAGCCAAAATAATAAACTGGATAAGAGTTCATTCTTCTGGGGGCTGGAGAGAGGACAGTGGGGAGAGCGCTTGACTTGCAGATGGACATGGCTGACTTGGGTTCCATCCCTGCCACACCATATGGCTCCCTGAGCCCTGCCAGGAGTCAGCCCTGAGCACCGTCAGGTATGCCCAGGTAAAGGTAAGGTAAAGGCCCTCCCATTGATCGTCGATTTGCTCGAGCGGGCCCAGTAACGTCTCCATTGGAGACTTTGTTGTTACTGTGTCTGGCATATCGAATACTCTCGGTAGCTTGCCGGGCTCTCCGAGAGGGGCGGAGGAATCGAACTCGGGTCGGCCATGTTGGCCGCGTGTAAGGCGAACGCCCTACCCGCTGTGCTATCGCTCCAAGTTGAAAAATAAAAAAAAGTTTAAAAATTTAAAATATAGGGAAGAGTCAGAGAGAGAATTTAGCGGAATAATCATGGGCTTTGCATGCAAGAGCTATGGGTTCAATTCCTGGCAACATGTGATCTCCCAAGCACAACCAGGGGCATCCTCTGAGCACAGAGCTGGGAGTCGTCCCGAGCTCATACAAACATATACACAAAGAACTCCAAAAAGTGGACAGGATGCAGAGAAACCCAGGTATGCAGGACCTGTGACTGAAATCTCCAAGCCCGCTCAGAGCGGGAATGGGCCTCCTTCCCCCAGCTTCCAAATTTACCAGTAGCGTGGGAGTCACACCCACAAACTGCCCCCCGCATCCTCTAATCTCATCAAGGGCCAAGACCCAGAGACTCAGAAATAAAGCTCCAGGAAGAGAGCCACATAGGCCTCACCCATGAGTGAATCTGCTGTATAACTGTATTCTAAATTTTAGAACTCCTAGAGTGACCTCTCATACTTGGTACTCATGTACCAAGAGTAGCACACAACATTTGATGAGGTTTAACAAACATGTTAGTAATCTCTTATATAAGGGCCCAATGGCCCCAGGATGAAATAAACAATCTTCACACACTGTCCACTAAGGAAAATTTATTGGACTATTTTCAGTGGATTATTCATAACAATACAAAATTAATAGTTTTAGGGGCTGGAGCAATAGCACAGCGGGTAGGGCGTTTGCCTTGCATGCGGCCAACCCGGATTCGATTCCCAGCATCCCATATGGTCCTCTGAGCACCGCCAGGGGTAATTCCTGAGCGCAGAGCCAGGAGTGTGACCCAAAAAGAAAAAAAAAATAATAGCTTTAGTTCTTCTTTGGGGACATGGTTTGGAATTTGGAGTGGAAACATTCGAAATATGGTAGTGGGAAGATGCAATGGTGGTGGGATTGGTGTTTGAATATTAAATGTAATTAATTATTGTGAACAACTTTATAAAAAAATTTTAAAAGAGGACAGATCTACTATTTCATTACTTTTTAATTTTTTTTTTGGACGGGGGGTTCATTCCATGATGCTCAGGGCTTATTCCTGGCTCTGCAAGCAGGGATCACTCCTGGCAGGGCTCGGGAACCATATGGAGTGCCAGGGACTGAACTTGGGTCAGACACTGCCTGCTGTCCTGTCGCTCCAGCCAAGGGTTGATGAGAAGCCTGAACATATGTGTTCTTTGGAAAGTTTGAAAGGAGAAGGCCAGTGAGAAGGGCTCTGGGTTCCACAGTGATTGTCTACAGCCCGAGACAAGAGAGAAAAGTCGCCACAGAGCTGGGACTACTGCTCCCCATGGCCAGAACGACCCTCTGCCCTCACATCAATAGCAGCGAGTGACAGGCAGTGACAGCTTGGGAAGCCATGTGGCCCCAACCCAGTTACCTTGAAGACCGGCAAGGTGGAGGGACCAGCCAAGGGCCCTTAGCCATGGGTGTTTGTGTGAGTACTGGAACACAGGGCCTCAGAACATTGTCTGACACATAGCCACATGTATAATGCGAGGATAGATGAGTGCGGAGCTAATGAACAAATCAGGATACTTATCAGCCCAGGATGCGGCTCAGTGGTAGAACACATCTGGGGTCTATGAGGATTCTGATGTGTGAGATCCTGGGCTCCATTCCTGGCACCACTAAAAGGTCATGATCATCTCGGCACACCAACCGCCTTGGTCCAGAGACCCAGCAGTGAATCCCGGAAGACAGAAGCTCACCGGAGATCTCTCCGGACCCGGTACCAAGTTGGTTCCTCAGGGCACCTCAAATGGAGCGGGTGCGCCCTCGCCACCTGCTCCAGATGCAGCCCCAGTGGCCACGAGCTTCCAGAAGTAAAACCCAGGTATGCGGGTTCAAGGACTAAGACTCCAGGCCACATGGCGGCAGCAGAGATGGGCTGACCCTCCCCGTCTCCCCCGCCGCTTGGGGTCCCAAAATCCCGCTGTCACGCCCACAATCTGCCTCCAGGCGCCATCTCAGCGCGTGTGCGGCCTTGAACCAGAGACTCCCAAATGAATCTCAAATGGATTCGCTCCCTACAGAGGTGTCTCTGGACCCCAACCGTTTACAATTTTAGGATCCAGAAGTGAGCAGGACCTCTCGTGATATTCCTAATACACAATAGTACATAAATCATCTAGCATCTGCCCCTGGCAGGCAGGCTTGAGTGGCGGTGGGAAAATTCGAAATAACGGTGGTGGGAAGGTGTAGTGGTGGAGGGATTGATGTTTAAATATTGAATGTAATCAGTGAACAAACTTATGGAAATAAAAACTTCTTAATTAAGTGCCAAACACAGCAACAAGAAGTCTCACAATGGAGACGTTACCGGGCCCGCTTGAGCAAATCGATGAACAACGGGAGGACAGACAGACAGACAGACTTAATTAAGTAATTAAAAGTCGCGCTTCCTGGACGTAGAAAAACTGAAGGCGAATGAGGATGCAAGCGTGCAGCTGCCGGAGAGAACAGGAAGGAGAAATGAAACCACAGCATCACCGATTCAGAAACTCAACCGCAGTCAAGACCCAAACACGGGCAATGGAAGGGACGCTGACAGCCACGTCCACATGGGCTCCGTCCACGGAGCACCCAGGGCGCCTTCAGAGGAAGAACAGTTCAGCCAAGCGCGGATCCAGGCTTAGCCTTCGAGAGGGAGGAAACCCCCACATCCTGCAGCACGAGTGAGTGTTCCTGGAGATGTTATGCCAAGTGAAATCAGCCCATGCCAGGAAGACCAACGCTGGCTGACTCCGCTTACCAGGCACCGCGGTCAAAATCCCGGAAACCAGAGAGGAGTGAGGTTCCCAGGCCCAGGAGGGGAGGTGGGAGCTTGTCATTTCAGCAAAATGAAAGAGCTCTGGGGGTGGGTTGCACAACACTCTGATATGTTTAGATTACTGAGCCCAGAGTGACAAGTGTTGCCTTGTGGGTTTTTTTTTTTTTTACCACAGTTGAAAGTATTTTTAAAGACTTTTAGAAAAGTCAAGACCCTGGGGCTGGAAGGGTACTAGGACCTTGCACACAGCTGCCCCAGCACCACGGAGGGTCCCCTCACTGCCAGATGTAGCCCCAAAAAAAGATGAAACAAGTCTCCAAGTTGCTGTCTATTTAGACCTGAAATCGGATGAATGAAAACTGGTCATGTCCCCGGAGGCGAGCTCTGCAGAGGGCGGCAGGCACATACTGCGGTCACTCCAGCAGTCCTCACAAAGGGCCCACGGCAACCGGTCAACCTGGTGACTGTGAACAAGCGAAGGAAGAACACCCAGCTGGACATGGCATCGGAAATGACAGCGGCCAGGAGACCAGAATCATTGTGGCTCCACTGGACTGTGAACTATGGGCCGGATGGGAATGTGGGTGGTAGAGCCTTCCATGTGCCCATTTTCCCCAGTGCCCTAGATACACCAGCTGGGATGATGTATTTGTTGTTTAGGCTTTTTTTTTCTCCAGGTATCACACTTGGCAATGACTCCTGACTCTGTGCTCAGGGATCGTTCCTGGCAGTGCTCGGGACAATCATATAGGATGCCAGGGATTGAACTCGGGTTGGCTACTTGCAAGGCAAGAGCCCTCCTCACTGTACCATCACCCCAGCCCCAAGGGACTGATATATTTGGCAGTTGGAGAAGGCCTTTCACCTGGCTGCTCACTGGCATATGGGACAAGAGCTATTACAACGGGGAAGAGATAATGGGGGCCTCTGACACTGTCTCTCAATCTCCTTCTCTTCGTCAAGATGGTTGACATTTAGGGGCCAGGCAACAGTACAGCAGGTAGGTGCTTGCCTTACACACAGATGACCTAGGTTCTGTCCCCAGCATCCCATAGGGTCCCCTGAGCCCTGTCAGGAGTGATCCGTGAGCACAGAGCCGGGAGTAAGCCCTGAGCACAAATGGGTGTGGCCCCCAAACCAACAAAAAGTATATATGATATTGAGGTGTCCAAGTATAATTCTGGAGCATTAGACTTCAAAAAAGATGCTTAAGAGAGAGAGAGAGAAAGAGAGAGAGAGAGAGAGAGAGATCAAAACTGAGAGATGTCTTTCATCTCTTCCTGTGCTGGAAAGGAGTTAGCAGCAGGGGGGCACTTCGAGAGAGGACTGGCCACGAGTAAGTCGTGCACAGGGCGGCAGTGACCGACGTAGCCACCCAGACACATGAACTATGGCCCACGACTCCCCGAAGCCTCCCCAACTCAGCCTCGTCAGGGAGAAAGCGCCCCGGCCCGTGGGCGTGCAGGAGTGAGTCCCGATGGCGCCCGAGTTCCAAGAACCAGATAGATGAACAGCCCATCAACTCTGGCGTGAAAATAAATACGAGGACAGAAATGAAGGCTTTGTTCTCGAGCAAGGAATCTGCTCTTTACCCAGGGAAAAAAATTGTTTTCACTTTTACGTGAGTTGGTTGAAATAAGATCCAGTGAATGAATCACTAGCGAAAGGGAAAAGCAAATGATTCTGCAGTGTCATCGAAACACCAGAAGGGACAGGATCAAATGATCGGTCTGGCGCCACCACCTGTGACTCCCTCCAGACGAACATGCCAAGAACACGCCAGTCACTTACTGATACGTGGACTCCAGTGTGTCTGACTGGCTCAGGGAGCACACGTGGCCTGCATGTGTGCAGTTTCTCACTCTGTACAAGACTCGATCATGTTATTGACTTCAGAGTACGTGGCACCGTGATGCCATTAACACACATTTATGAAGTTTCCAAGTACAAAATATGCTTCACCTTCAATCTGAGCCATCCGTTAATTTACCTTCCTGTAACTAAATGGTGAGCTGTCTACAAGGGTCTTCAACAAGCGCTCTGCAGGCCAGGCCTGGGGCTCAAATGATAGCACATTCCAAGCTGGGGTGGAGCCCCAGTACACGTGACCACCCAGACACCTCTAGGTGCACCCCTGAGGGCCCATCGGTAACGCTGGGCTCCAGGGAGTTTTTTGGTTGGTTGGTTGGTCGGTTTTGGTTTTTAGGTCACACTCAGTGGTGTTCAGGGGTTACTCCTGCCAGGGCTCAGGGCACCATGTGGGGTGCCAAGGATTAAACCCTGGTCAACCTGGTCAACCTCACACGAGGACATAGGCAAAGCAAGTACTCTAACACTGAGTCCCATTCCCAGGTCCTAGTTTAAAGCGTGTTTGTTTGGGGGTTATACCCAGCTGTGCTCAGAGGTTTTTCCTGGCTCTGAGCTCACGATCACTCTAGCAGGGCTCAGGGGACCATATGAGGTTCTGGGGTTCAAACCCAGGCCAGCCACATGCAGGGTGAATGCCCTATTCAGTGGACTATTGCTTCAGTCTCCTAATTTGAATCTTTTAGAAGAATTACAAGACACAACAGCAATCCTCGAGAGGGGCCGGGAAGGCAGCTCAGGGGTCGGGGCACACGCCACGCCTGAACGTGAACCCTGGCAGGGTGTGCCCGCTGCACCATCAGGTTGGTCCTGGAGTCCCCCCACACTCCCCCAAACACTGCCAGGGTGGCCTTGGGGAGTGCCTGGCACTGAAGGGCCCAAGCAGACATCTGCGGCCCTCACAGAAATCCAGGCCAAGAATCACCAGGAGGGGGCTGGAGCAATAACACAGCGGGTAGGGCGTTTGCTTTGGGCCGACCCGGGTTCGATTCCCAGCATCCCATATGGTCCCCTAAGCACCGCCAGGAGTAGCTCCTGAGTGCAGAGCCAGGAATAACCCCTGAGTATCGGCTGGGTGTGACCCAAAAAGCAAAAAAAAAAAAAAAAAAGAAAGAATCACCGGGAGGTCCCCCAGGAGCCTAGGAGCACCCCAGGACCCCACCGCCCCACGCACATGGAGCAGTGAAGGCCTGGAAGCGTGTGCTGAGAGACAGCTGCAGAGCCAGGCCTGGGGCTGCCGTTCCTGGCAGTCTGGCCCGCAGTCTCGGGTCCTATTCAGTCTCCTCGTCTGCACAGACTCATTCAGACTTGTCTTGTTTACCTCTCAGGGCTATTGGAAGGATCAAGTGAGTCATGACATTTTTTTTCTCTCTCGCTTCTTTTTCTGTGGGCCACACTTAATGGCTCTTGGGGGCTTCTTGCATTCAGTGTTCCAGTGGTGCTCAAGGGACCCCACAGTGCTGGAATGAAGCCCACACGCCAAGCCACCCTCGGGCCTGCTGAATGACGCGCTGGCCCTGAGCACTGGTTTGCGAGCGGCAGAGTATAGTGAATAAAAAAGCTAAGGCCTGATTATTCCTGTGGAAGATGCCTTCGGTGGCAAGAGTTTTACCGGGGTATAAAATAAATATATAAGAGGACGAAGAACCTCCGGCTCCGGGCACATCTCTTTGATTCCACTGGAATTGAAAGAGCTATGCTTGGAATATCACGTTTCACTCAAATGAGAGAACGAATCCGGAGTTCTGACATCCGTCGACGATCAAGGATCAGGGATGCTGTCTCATTTGCCAAGGTGTCGAAAATCAGATGGGCTGGTCACGTAATGAGACTTAAAGACGACCGTTGGACTAGAGCTGTTACTGATTGGATTCCACGGGATGTCAAAGGACCGCGTGGCCGCCCACCTACCAGACTTCTTCATCAAGATCATGAACGATCAGTTTGAGGCTCTTCGTGTTCCTAGAGCGAACAGACGCCATTGGGCTATACTAGCACGCGACGGGGACAAATGGAGACGTTACTGGCGCCTGCTCGAGCAAATCGATGATTAACGGGAAGTCAAGTGATCAAGTGATAAAATAACGGCCTGCAAAATGCCTACACAGCCCAAGACCTGCGTCTCCTCGGCTTGGTAAGTGTCACAGTCCAAACAGCATTTTCCAATGTGGGAAGGGGGTTCCCAGGGCATTCTAAGGGGGGGCCACAAGTGAAAATCCTGTAAATCAAGGAAGGAAAAAATACTTTTGTTTTTTTTTTTTTTTTTCGTGCTAATGTCTCTTCCGCAGACGATCTGTCCTCTGTAGCGTGCCAGTTTGGTGCAGGAGCGTCTGGGCCAGGCCCCTCCTCAGCAGCACGAGGTGAGTATGAGGCATCACAGGAGGAAATACTGTCGGGGAAAGCTGAGTGCCACTGGGCCAGAGACTCGGCTCTGGTCTGTCTTGTTTTGTCGATACCCCTAAGCCTCCACTTTGCCCCTGATACCAGGAAGACGACTCAGGGGCACGTGTGTGTTTGGCCCCTGGCAACACCCTAGAGCCCCCACTACTGATCACAGTGCCCAGCCTCCGGGTATAAGCAGTGCCACTGCCTAGAGCCCTAGCACTGACCTTTCCGGCCCTGTCGGCCAAGTGCCACCAGGAGGAGCCCTAGGACTCCTGGGCACTGCCCCCCAAGAACCTTCCTACCCCTGGAAGTGTTGCAAGGGTGTCATTTATATCCCTGTTGTCCCTCAACAATCCTAACATGCAACCCAGACATCCAGAAGAAATCCGCAGTGTCTCCTGCAGGTTACAGCTATTTAGGGAGCTTGGTTTGGTTTGAGTTGGTTTGGATTTTGGACCTCCACCAGAGGTGCTCAGGGCTTACTCCTGGCTCTAGGCTCAGGGATCGCTCCTAGTAGGGCTCGGGAGGGATTATATGGGAAGTCAGGGATCTAGCCCAGGCTGGCCGTTTGCAAGACCCTATTGCTCCAGTCTCGAAATGCCCCAGTTTTAAGTCGTATCCCAATTTCCACCTAGATTTAAAGGGAGTACACCCTACTGCTTCCTTCTCCTTCTTCACACACACAAGGTCAAAGGCTTAGGCGAGCTGGAACCAGAGCAATAGCTCAGCAGGTAGGGCACCTGGTTTGTACCCAGCGGACCCAAGTTTGAGTCCTAGTACCCATATGAAACCCAAGCAACAATAGGAGGGATCCTTGAGCACAGATCCAGGAGTCACCCCTGAGCACTGCCAGGTGCAGCCAAAACATAAGAAAAGTCATAGGGCAGAGCACTTGTCTTGCCTGTGTGAAGCCCCGCGTTCAATTCCCAGCACCCCCAAAAGAAAAAAGCCAACTTGGTCAACCTCAGAGTGGCCGTCCCAGCCGCCACTCTATCTGTGGTCCTCCGGTTCTTCCACTTCCTGCCTTGGCATTCTCAGGTCCGCTTTGGTTTCTGCGTGGGGGCGACACCCAGCAGTGCTCAGGGGATCTCTGCCACGTGGTTCTGGGGATCCGTCCCTCGAGCATCTCCTCAGCTCCCCGCTCTTGTCTCAGTGACTCCAGCAATTTCTGCGTGTGCTCCCACAGAAAGCAGCTTCATGTTCTGGGAGTGGAGGTGGGGGTGGGGGAGGAAAGGGAGGGGAAGGGAGGGAGGGAGGGAGGAAGGGAGGAAGAAAAAGAAGCAGGGCACAGAGAAAGAGCTCAGAAGGCTGCAGGGGTGTTTTGCTCCCAGAAGCTCCAGGCTGAGCCCAGGAAGCCTCCTCCAGCACCACGGAGTCAGAGGACTCACCAAGCACAAACACCTCTTGAGAAATGTTGTTTGGTAAAAATAAACAAAACCACCTGATTTTTTGGCTGTAGGGGTGTGTAGAGGTGGGGAGCACTGGTTTCCGCGACAGGCCTAGCAAACTGTGGGAGACACGCCCTGGGCAAGCGTCAATGCCGCCTCCGCTGCTTCACCCATTCCCCTAAAGCAGTGCTTTCTGGAAGCTTAGCTCTCAGCTGGTGAGAACCTCAACTCTGCCCCCCTTGTCCATCAGTCTTCACAGAGAAAGCCCTCCTGTCCGGCTGTTCCGGCTCTGATATTCACTTCAGAACACACGATGACCCAGAGAGTCGGCAAGGGGCTCTTTGGAAACTTGCAGAAAGGAATGAAAAAAAGTGCTCCGGAGAAAAGATGCAACCCGTAGAAACCAGCCTTCATTAAGAGAAATTTATTTCGATTATTCTGGGCTGGAGCGATAGCACAGCGGTAGGGCGTTCACCTTACAAGCGGCCAACATGGCCAACCCGAGTTCGATTCCTCCGCCCCTCTCGGAGAGCCCGGCAAGCTACCGAGAGTATTCGATATGCCAGACACAGTAACAACAAAGTCTCCAGTGGAGACATTACTGGGCCCGCTCGAGCAAATCGATGATCAACGGGAGGGCTTTTACCTTTTACCTTTATTCTGAGATGTGGGGATTAGCAACAAGGCACCATTTCAGGTTCTGGAGTACAAACAAACACACGCACCAAAGGCACCATCCTTTCCTTCCTTCCTTGCCAAAGCAAATGGTCTACAGATTTCCAGTGGATGAATGCTAAAATCTTTTTTATTTTTTTTTATTAAAAAAATTTTTAATAGTGAGACATCATGAGGTACAGTTGCAGACATATTTGATATGCCAAACACAGTAACAACAAGTCTCACAATGGAGACGTTACTGGGCCCGCTCGAGCAAATCGATGAACAACGGGAGGACAGTGCAACAGTGCGACATGGAGTCGGGAGTGATCCCTGAGCACTATTGGGTATAGTCTCAAAACGAACAAACAAAATTGACCCATCTGGGTTAAACAGCAAAGTCATTTCCCAGGGCTTGGAAGCAGGGCAGAGGACAGGAGGGGGCCGAGAGAGGATGGCTCAGATTCTCAAGTGCTCTGTCCAGGGGTGGGTGTTTGGTGTTGAGCCAGAGCCTCACTCACATGGAACATGCTCTTACCGCTGAACTCCTTCCCTGGGCCCTCGATTGTGTTTTGTTTTCGTTGGATTTTGAACCCGACCAGCTTGGTGCTGGCAAGTCTCTTTGGGCAGTGCTCAGAGGGCCAGGGGAGTACCTGGGAGAGAAGCTGCGAATGAGACAGGACCACTGCGACTCCATTTTGGAAAGCCAAACTCGATTTTGTGCCGCCGTCCTGGGTTTGCCGCCTTGTAAGAAAAACATGCCAGCCCTCAAGGGCAGGCCGCGTGACCACAGATAACAAAGACTATTCAAGTAAATGTGACAAGTCATGTTAACTGCGATAGCACAGCGGGTAGGGCGTTCGCCTTACAAGCGGCCAACATGGCCGACCCGAGTTCGATTCCTCCGCCCCTCTCGGAGAGCCCGGCAAGCTACCGAGAGTATTGGATATGCCAGACACAGTAACAACAAAGTCTCCAATGGAGACGTTACTGGGCCCGCTCGAGCAAATCCACGAACAACGGGAGGGCCTTTACCTTTACCTTTATCCTCCTTCTGTACCTCCACTTGCTTGCTGAAGACTGTGAAAATGCACCTGGCAGGAGGCACCCAGACACACAGCCATGCACCCCGTCTTGTAGGGCACAGGGTTTAAAAACCTCTCCCAGAGGGGCTGGAGCAATAGCACAGCGGGTAGGGTGTTTGCCTTGCGCGCGGCCGATCCAGATTCAATTCCCAGCATCCCATCTGGTCCCCCAAGCACTGCCAGGGGTAATTCCTGAGTGTGCATGAGTCAGGAGTAATCCCCGTGCATCACCAGGTGTGGCACACACAAAAAAAAAATTAAATTAAATTAAAAAAAAAAAAAAGCTCTCCTAGAGGGTGATTGGGTTCTGAGTCTCTTCGGCTTGTGCTGGATTCCTTGTATGAGTGCTCTCAGTGCTGAGTCCCTGAAAGTGTGTATCTTGGTGTGTGAATAAAACCTTAAAAATATCTGTCCTGGGGCTGGAGCAATAGCACAGCGGGTAGGGCGTTTGCCTTGCACACGGCCCACCCGGGTTCGATTCCCAGCATCCCATATGGTCCCCTGAGCACCGCCAGGAGTAATCCTGAGTGTATGAGCCAGGAGTGACCCCTGTGCACTGCCGGGTGTGACCCCTCTCCAAAAAAAATAAAACATATATATATATATCCTGTCTCTGTGTGTCTCAGTCAGCAGCTGAGCTCAGGCTTGTGGCCACTTAACATCTGGAGGTTGTTAAGATCTCAGACCACCTAACATCTGGAGGTCCCACCAAGATCTCTGGCCACTTGACACTTGGAGGACCCACCAAGATCTCTGACCAGTGGCCCTTCTGTGTGCAAAGCAACAGCTCCAGCTCATTGAACTCTCTCTGGCCCAATATTGTTTTCTTTGCTTCTGTTTGGCACTACCCAGTTCAGGGGTTACTACCAGTATCTCGGGAATTCTGGAGGGGAGAGGGTGTGGCAGAGATCATCTTGTGCCAGAGCTGGAACCCAGGCCTCTGTCCTCGGCCCACTGAGCGAACTCCCCAAAAGAGTATCACAGATAGGCGGTGTGTAGGTGTCTATGAATTGTAAGCCTTGACTTTTTAACACTAGGTCCTAGATGTAGCTTAAGTGTTGGAGTACACGTCTAGGTTTAAGACCCAGAAACCCTAGACCCCAAGCACCAGCTGAATATGGGTCTTGTGACCCTCTCAAACTATCGAGAGTGCTGAGAACAGAGTGAAGAGGGTTGGGGACAGCAACAGGACTTGCCTTACAAGCGTAAGACATAAGTGTAAGATACAAGTTCAAATCAGGAGTGGTTGTCGCCCCATACCCAGCCCCAAAAGGGGGAGGGATATTGAAATATATATATATATATATATATATATATATATATATATATATCACAATCACGACCATCCTGTTGTTTGTCGATTGCCTCAAGCAGGCCCCAGTAACGTCTCCTTCGTCCTAGCCCTGAGATTTTTTTTTTTAAGTGCCATATTCAAGGCTCTTTCAGGGTTAGGAGAATGAGATCCATCATTGTTACTGGTATTTGGCATATTGGGTATACCACGGGGAGTTTGCCAGACTCTGCCGTGTGGGCAGGTTACATTCGGTAGCCTGCCAGTTAGTCCAAAGTAGGAATGAGATGATAAGATGTCACGCGGCCACGTGCGGCCGCATGCTTCCGGGAGCTGAGTGTGATAATCTCTGGATCCTGGCCGTTGTTGGGGTTACACGGCAGTTGGTGGGTGTAACTGTCTAGCTACTGGCAGGTCCAGTCCCAAACCGTGCAGGCTTGGAGATCTCAGCCCCGGGTCCCACACACCTGGGTTCCTCTGCCAGTTCTTTTATGAGTGAGGCTCATCCAAGTGTGTGGAGAGTGGTCCCAGCATGGCCTTGGCTAGGGCCCGGAGGTCTTCAGCTGTTGGACCCTGGTGGAGACAGTCAGGCACAGGGTAGGAGACTCTGCCTTGGTCTCTCCCGGGAGCTGAGTGTGATAATCTCTGGATCCTGGCCGTTGTTGGAGTTACACGGCAGTTGGTGGGTGTAACTGTCTAGCTACTGGCAGGTCCAGTCCCAAACACGCACACATATATATTATCATTGAATCACCGTGAGATACACAGCTACAATGCTATTCATGCATATAATGTTCCAACACTCAGCCCTTCACCAGTGTACGCAGTGTACATTTCCCGCCACCAGAAAATGTCCCCAGTTTCCCTTTCACCCTCCCCCCGCCTGCCTCTATAACAGGCACTTTTCCTCTTTCTCTCTCTCTGTTTGCAATACAGGTGCTGAAAGGCTATCGTTATCTATCATGTATATCACTTTATTTCCTTTCAGCGTTTCTCATCCAGAGTGATCATTTCCAACTATCATTGTCATGGTGTTTCTCAGGCTTCCTCTCCGGAATCGAACCCTGATTCCCCGTCACCCGTGGTCACCATGGTAGGCACGGCGACTACCATCGAAAGTTGATAGGGCAGACGTTCGAATGGGTCGTCGCCGCCACGGGGGGTGTGCGATCGGCCCGAGGTTATCTAGAGTCACCAGGTCGGGAGTGGGTGAAATGCTGCCTGATGCCTTTGCGGCCACGCGACATCTTTTTATGACATCTTATTATCTCATCCCTACTTTGGACAAACTGGCAGGCTACCGAATGTAGCCTGCCCACACGGCAGAGCCTGGCAAACTCCCCGTGGCGTACCCAATATGCCAAATACCAGTAACAATGATGGGTCTCATTCTCCTAAAGAGCCTTGAATATAATCTCAGGGCTAGGATGAAAGAGACGTTACTGGGGCCTGCTCGAGGCAATCGACGAACAACAGGGTGGTCGTGATCATGTGATTAATACTAGCATTCGCGGCCACGCGACATCTTATTATGACATCTTATCATCTCATTCCTACTTTGGACAAACTTGCAGGCTATCGTATGTAGCCTGCCCACAGGGCAGAGTCTGGCAAACTCCCCGTGGCGCACCCAATATGCCAAATACCAGTGACAATGATGGGTCTCATTCTCCTAAAGAGCCTTGAATATAATCTCAGGGCTAGGATGAAGGAGACGTTACTGGGGCCTGCTCGAGGCAATCGACGAATAACAGGACAATTTGTGATTTGTGATTGTCATGGTGGTCCCTTCTCTATCCTAACTGCCCTCCCTGGCATCCAGGATACTGAATTTCTATTGAAATACAAGATCGAGGCTGGAGAGATAGCAGAGTGAGTAGGGCACTTGCCTGACACACAGCCAAACTTGATTTAATCCTCTGCACCCCATATGGTCTCCTGAACCCCTCCAGGAGTGACCCCTCAGTGCGAAGCCAGGAGTAATCCCTGAGCACCTCAGAAAATGACCTAAAAACCAAAAACTAAAAAAAAGTACCAAGGTGACTTAGGTTTGAGCCTGTATCTCTCGTACTAAAACAATAACTTTCATTTTTATTTTTATTTATTTATTTATTTATTTATTTTACTTTTTGAGTCACACCCGGCGATGCTCAGGGGTTACTCCTGGCTCTGTGCTCAGAAATTACCCCTGGCAGTGCTCGGGGGACCATATGGGATGCTGGGAATCGAACCCGGTTGGCCGCGTGCAAGGCAAATGCCCTACCCTCTGTGCTATTGCTCCAGCCCCAATAACTTCCATTTTTTAAAAAAAAATTGGACTGGACCTCAGAAAACCAGAAAATCGAGTCATTCTGCATACTGAATTAATATCTTCAACCTACAGACCTGCTGCTGATGTCAGAGAATCAAAGGGTGGAGTGAGCCCGGCCCCTGCACTGCGTGACATGTCCAAGATGCAGCTTCCGAGGCCCGACAAAGGATCATGCCTCAGAACAGCTGCTTTCATCGCCTGCTTTCAACAGCCAACACCAGTGCAAGTGACAATGACGTGAGTGCTTCTGTGTGTGAAAACCTAGTGCCAATTTCCCCCTTTTTCTGAAAAAGTCCCCAAGGCATCATTAGGAAACAGGGAAAAGCTGAGTCGCTGGCCTTCTGCTGACTGCAGAGACTCTAACCGCAAAAACACCTTTTGCTCTAGAATTACTGCAGTCATTTCCCGCCCCCTTTTTGGTTTCTGGGCCACACCTGGCTGTGGTGAGGGCTTGCTCCTGGGCTCTGTGCTCAGGGACTATTCCCGGAGGGGCTGGGAGACCATATCAGTTTCCCCTCCAGTACCCTTAAATTAGGTTCTCTTGCCACCTTAATCAAGAGATTGTTTGTTTTTTTTTTTTTTTTGCTTTTTGGGTCACACCCGGTGATGCACAGGGATCACTGGCTCTGCACTCAGGAGTTACTCCTGGCGGTGCTCAGGGGACCATATGGGATGCTGGGAATCGAACCCGGGTCGGCCGCGTGCAAGGCAGACGCCCTACCCGCTGTGCTATCACTCCAGACCCAATCAAGAGATTTTTTTCCCACAATACCTTAGTACCAAAATGCATCACAACCTGTGAGTACATACTGCCCTCTAGTGCTTATACTTTTATAATAAAAAAAAATTGAGCCAAGTTGAAACCAAGAGTGTGTATCAAAACCCGAAGAATGGCGCACCAACAGCCCTGGCCCAGAGACACAGCAGTAAGTCCAGGAAGACATCACAGCACCAGAGATCTCTCCGGGCTTGTACCGACTCAATTCCACCAGGGCACCCTGGATGGGACCACCATGCTGAGACCACTCTCCGCACACATGAAGGTACTGGCAGAGGGACAAAGTCACGCGGGTTCCGGGGCTGAGATCTCCAAGCCTACTCGGATTTGGGCCGAGCATCCTCCACCCAGATCCTCCAAATTCCAGTAGGCGGGGTTCACACCCACCAACTGGCCCTCTGGCGCCGTGTAATCCCATCAACAGCCAAGACTCAGAGACTATAAAAACCAGCTCCCGGAACCGCGTGGCCGCATTTGCGGCCGCGTGACATCTTATTATGACATCTTATTCCTACTTTGGTCAAACTGGCAGGCTACCGAATGCAACCTGCCCACACGGCAGAGTCTGGCAAACTCCCTGTGTCGTACCCAATATGCCAAATACCAGTAACAATGATGGGTCTCATTCTCCTCAAGAGCCTTGAATATAATCTCAGGGCTAGGATGAAGGAGATGTTACTGGGGCCTGCTCGAGGCAATCGACGATTAACAGGATGATTTGTGATTTGTGACCCTGGATGGAGCAGGTGCAGTCTCCCAGCCACTCCAGATGGAATCTTGGCGACCAAGAGCTTCCTCAAGCAAGGCCCAGGCATGCGGTTTCCAGGACTAAAATCTCCAAGCCACATGGTGGCACAGGCACTGGGTTATCCCTCCCTGGCTCTCTGCCCGCTCAGCAGCCTGGCTGTCACGCCCATAAGCTTCCGCTAGGCACCGTCTTGGCGCACCAACAGCCCAGGTCCAGAGACTCCCAGTTGAATCCCCAAATGAATCAATGCCATACAGAGATGTCTCTGGAACACAACCATTTACAATGTAGGATTCCAGATGCAAATTCTCATGATATTCAAAACGAGCAGTGGAAAATAAATTATCTAGCATCTGCCCCTGGCAGGCAGGCTTGAATGGTGGTGGGAAATTTCAAGCAAAACATAACGTCCCAGGGGCTGAAGCAATAGCACAGCGGGTAGAGCATTTGCCTTGCACGCAGCCGACCCGGGTTCTATTCCCAGCATCCCATATGGTCCCCTGAGCACCGCCAGGGGTAATTCCTGAGTGCAGAGCCAGGAGTAGCCTCTGTGCATTGCCAGGTGTGACCCAAAAAGCCAAAAAAAAAACCCATAATGCCCCAAAGTAGAAAGAGAGTATTGAGGAAATTGTCTGCCATAGAGGCAGTGTGAGTACTGGGATGGGGGGCAGGGGGGATTCTGGGGACATTGGTGGTGGAAAATGTGCACTGGTGGGGAATAGGTGTTCAATCATTATATGGCTGAATCTCAAACATGAAAGCTTTGTAACTGTGTCTCATGGTGATTCAATAAAAGTAGAAGAAAAAAAAAAAGAAGAACAAGGGCTGCAGCGTGTATGTCTCTTGCCTTGCACACAGCAACATAGGTTAGATCTCCAGCACCGCGTGTGGTCCCCCAAGTTCACCAGGAGTGGTCTCTGAGTGCAAAGCCAGGAGTAAGCTCTGAGCACTGCTGAGTGTAGGTGCCCACCCTATCCCTCCAAAAAGGAAGAACATGCTATTAAGATCCAAATTTCAACCCACACTACAGACAGTGCAGCTCAATAATTGTTATGGAGGGGCTGGAGCAACAGGCCCATGAGTAAGGTGTTTGCCTTGCACACTGTCAACCTGGGTTCGATCTCCAGCATCCCATATACTTTACTTGCTGTCCCCTCTCTGGCCCCTATAGTGTGGCAATTGTCAAGTTCTCACTAGTGGAATCTTGAACCTGAAACCATCTGAGTCCCACAGCAGTTTGCACTCTGAGTCCATGCAGAGCTCTGTCGGACTCCATTTAGAATGCTCTCATCCAACCCTGTCTGCTAAGAGCAATCAGAAAGTCATATAATAAAGCAAATGACAAATGAGTTTCAGGCTTTTGTCTTTTAAAGGATTAAGAATGTCTAAATCTGGGGCTGGAGCGATAGCACAGCGGGTAGGGCGTTTGCCCTGCACGCAGCCAACATGGCCAACACGGGTTCGATTCCCAGCATCCCATATGGTCCCCCGAGCACCGCCAGGAGCGATTCCTGAGTGCGTGAGCCAGGAGTAACCCCTGAGCATCGCCGGGTGTGACCCAAAAAGCAAAAAAGAAAAAAAAACGTCTAAATCTGTAGAAGAGTTATGTGACTTGGAGCAGAGCAAAACACAAAATCTGGGGAGGAATCCGGGATGTGAGAGGACCATGATGGATCAAATATTTGGACTGAGAGTACTTTTCTGAAGGGATGTGGTGATGCCAGCAGGTAAACCTATACCTGCGGGGTGAGTGCATAAGCAACCTGATGATGCCTTCAGTCTTCCAGATACCCCAAAATTGCTGCTGTGTCTTTAGTCAGACCCCAACAACCTGGGGCCAAGTTTATCAAGAAATTAAACAGCCAAAAGTTAGGTATGTGGGAGACACACCCACAAAAAAACACCTCTGGCACAGCTATATAAGCTCATTTATTGGCCTTATTTCAGAGACCCATAAATCTCGAAAGAGATCAAAAGATGCAGTTAGGGCCTGTAGCGCAGAGGTAGGCGGGAACCCATGACTGAGAGCTCCAGGCCCGCTTGGAGGGAAATGGGCCTCCTTCCCCCAGGACCCTAGTTTTCCAGTAGCTTGACAGTCACACCCTCAAACTACCCCTGGCACCATGTAATCTCATCAATGGCCAAGACCCAGAGACTATAAACTAAAGCTCCCAGAAGAGAGAGCCCCAGAACGTCCTGGCCCTGCGCCAGGCTGTCTTCACTGGGGCACCTCGAAGTGGGGTTGGTTGAGTTTCCCTCTCTGCCCCAAGCAGAACCCGGCAGCCCAAAACCTCCAGAACCCAACCACCACCACGTGCAAGGCCACCCTCCATATGCTCAGATGAGCCTCACCCAAGACGAAATGAACCTCACCAGAGAGTGGACGGGCAGGAAAACCCAGGTATGCAGGAGCCCGTGACTGAGATCTCCAAGCCCGCTTGGATCAGGACTGGGCCTTCTCCCCCCATGTCCCCAGTTTTCCAGAAGCTTGGCAGTCACACCCACAAACTGCCCCCTCCCCCAGCGCCACGTAATTTCATCAATGGCCAAGACCCAGAGACTATAAACTAAAACTCCCGGAAGAGAAAGACACAGAATTTCCTGGACATTATATTCTACCCATAACAAGCAATACAAAACAAATCGTCTAGCATTGCCTCTTCGGTAGGCTTGAGTGGTGGTGGACTGGTGTGAAAATATCAAATGTAACCAAAGTAGAGAGAGAGTACGGGGGAAATTGTCTGCCACACAGGCAGGGGAAGGGTTGGAATGGGGGGGGGCGCTACTGGGAATTTTGGTGTGGAAAATGTGCACTGGTTGAAGGGATGCGTGTTTGATGATTGTATGACCAAATCTCAAACATGGAAGCTTTGTAACTGTGTCTCACAGTGAATCAAAAGAAGGGGGAGGGAAATAATAAAATAATAAAATAAAATTAACGTTCAGAATAGAACAACACACACACACACAGTCCTCCCGTTTTTCATCGATTTGCTCGAGCGGGCCCAGTAACGTCTCCATTTTTGAGACTTGCTGTTACTGTGTTTGGCATATCGAATACATCACGGGGAGCTTGCCAGGCTTTGCCGTGCGGGCGAGATACTCTCGGTAGCTTGCCAGGCTCTCCCGAGAGGGGCAGAGGAATCGAACCCGGCTCTGCCGGGCTGGCTGCGCACAATGCAAACACCCTACCGCTGTGCTATCGCTCCAGCCCATTCAGAATAGAATATAAAAAAAAGTAATGTGGAGTTCATGCCCAATTCAATCAGTTTAATCAATGGCTAAATAAATAGTAGTAGCACTGTAGCACTCACTGTCTGCCCGTTGTTCATCGATTTGCTCGAGCGGGCACCAGTAACGTCTCCATTGTGAGACTTGTTGTTACTGTGTTTGGCATATTGAATACGCCAGGCTCTGCCGTGCAGGCAGGATACTCTTGTACTCCTACATTATTAAATTTAAAAACATTTTAAAAGAGAGGGTGCTTTTCTGTACCTGTTTCAATTGTACAAGTGACCTCCTGAGCTTCGTCTGTCTCAGAAGCCTTTTGGTTGTTGGTTATTGTTTCAGACTACAGCTAGCAATGCTCAGTAAGAATTTGACTGTTGTCACACTACAGGGACCAGAGAGAGGACAGCAAGTGAAATGCTGTGTGTATGTAGCCAATCCAGGTTAGATCCCTGGCACCCCATCTGGTCACCTAATCCCCACCAAGACTGATTCTTGAGCACTTCCAGGTGTGACCCAAAACAACAAAACTTCTGTAAATGCTATAACACTTTTAATCTCTAATAAAATATTATACTTAAATATGTTCTTTAAAAGTGACATGTATTTTTTTCTGATGGGGGCACATCCAGTGATGTTTAGGGGTTACTCCTGGCTCTGCACTCAGGGATCACTCCTCGAACCCAGATCAGCCACATAAAAGGCAAGCATCTTAATCCCTGTACTATTTCCCCAGCCCCGTTTTTTTTTTTTCGACTTGGACTCCCAGTAGCACTAGGGCCCCTTCAATTAAGCCAGAATTTAGCTGGGGCATCACACAGCACTTCACATCTCTCGTCCATTTCCCCAGGCACCTCCTGCCTGTGTCTCTGGATCATGGCCACGTGGGAGTTTAAGAAGACGGTGCAGGGATGTGGCGTCATCTCAGAGTCCCATGGGGGGGGCGGGGGAGGGCCACTCCTCCCCTGTCCTGCGAGACTTGGGATTTGCCGTGACAGAGACTTGGACCTGATGCTTGTCGCCAGCTTCTCAAAAATGGCGACCACTAGAGCTCCTTAGGGCAGGCAGAGGGACAACACCTGTCCCCGTCTTGAAGCAGTCCAATGGAGAAGGCCTGTTGCAAAGTCCTGGGCCATCTCTGCGCAAGTTGCTCAGGTCTGAGATTCGTGAAACCGAAATTTTAAGGAGAAATTTGACAAAATTATTTGACCCCATTAAATAATCACCCCCCAAAAAACAACAACAAAAAAAGTTTTCCCATGGAGAAGTTTGAAAAATACTCTCTAAATCAATGGTTTTTGACCACCAGGTTGTTGACTTGTGTAGGTCATAGTAAAAATATCGTAGGTCACTGATGTATGATCAGGTACACATTTTCATCAGTGGTACAGGTAGCAATCAATCATTTGCCATCTGATAAGACGGCCCAAGAGCACAGAATCACTTGATATTCCTGCCAAAAGTTGAATCACAAGGTAACAACTGATCCTGACTTAAGGCAAATTCTATTCTTTTTCTAAAAAAAAATTTAATTGAATATTCATGAAACAGACCATTACAAAGCTGTTCATAATTGGGTTTCAGTCATACAATGATCTAGCACCCATCCCTCCACCAGCGTACATTTCCCACCAATGTCCCCCTTTTCCCTACCACCATCACCCAACACCCTACCCTCCCATCCCCAGCCTCCCTCTATGTGAAGCACTTCCCTTCTTGCTCTCTCTCTCTCCTTTCCTTTTGTGCATTATGGTTTGCAATACAGGTGTTAAGCGGTCATGGTGTTTGTTCAGGGAATTCAGTACTTTCACTGGGATAGTAAGGCTGGCATGATTTTCAATTGGATGGCTGCTTTGGGGTGTAGATGTGACTGCAGGAGCTTCCAGAAGTACCGGGAGGTGGGGGTAGGTAGCCCATCCCGACCCTGGAAAACCTTGAGAGTTCAGTCACAAAACCCCCATACTGAATTTTCAGCAGTTTATGTCTCGGTGAGGTCCATCCTGAGATGGTGGAGTCAGGTGAGGAATATGACAGCGATTTTGGATTGTGGATTTGGATTATGGCAAGTGGCAGTCAGGGGCTCTGCTTGGGCGGGCACCAGAATAACCCACCCCCCTCAAATTTATCCCAGTCTGTTCAGCCATGCGAGGGTCCAAGATTAACTGCAGCTTTTGATCTCTTTCAAAATTTATGGGTCTTTGAAATAAGGCCAATAAATGAGCTTATATAGCTAATCTGGAGGTGGTTTGTGGGTGTGGCTCCCACATACCTAACTTTTGGCCGTTTAAATTCTTGGTAAACTTGGTCTCAAGTTGTTGGGTCCAGCCAAAGGCGCAGCGGCAATTTTGGGGTATCAGGAAGCCCTGAAGGCACTATCAGGTTACTGATGCACTCACCTCGCAGGTACAGGTTTAGCTTCTGGTGGCACCATACCCCCCAAATTCTATTCTTTTCTTTTTTTTTTTCTTTTTGGGTCACACCCGGTGATGCTCAGGGGTTACTCCTGGCTTTGCACTCAGGAATCACTCCTGATGGTGCTCGGGGCACCATATGGGATGCTGGGAATTGAACCTGGGTCGGCCACGTGCGAGGCAAACGCCCTCCCCGCTGTGCTATTGCTCCAGCCCCTCTATTCTTTTCTAACTTAAAAGCATTACCTGATTTGTAGATAATTCTCTATATTCTACAGTACCTGTCCCTGATTTAGGTGACAATCCTATATTATTAGGATAAATGTATTCAACTTAAGGAGAAATTCTTATCTTCCAGATGACCTGGAATCTTCAAAAGTGTCACACTCATAAAAATCAACAGAACAGGAACCAGAGAATAATACAATGGGTAGGGCACTTGCCTTACATGGAGATAACCTGGGTTCGATCCCTGGTACCAAGCTCCCACAAAAAGAAAAATTAAAGAAATACTGAAAAGCTGCTTAGGACTGAAGGAGATGAAAGAGACATGATAGTTAATAAAACAACTCTTTTGTTGTTTGGTTTGGGGACCACACCCGACAGTCCTCAGGGCTTACTCTGGCTCTGGGCTTAGGGATGACTTCTGGTGGACGAGGGGAACCAAATTGGTTGCCAGGGATGGATCCCAGGTTAGTCACATGCAAGACAAGGGCCTTACCAGTTCCTACTATTGCTCCGACACTAAAACGAGTCTTTTTAATTTTGGTTTTTCAGTCACATCCAGAGGTGTTCAGGGCTCACTCCTAGCTGTGCTCCAGGTTCACTCCTGGCTCTATGCTCAGGAATCACTCATGGCAGTGCTCTGAGGATCAAATACAGTGCCAGGAATCAAACCCAAGTCAGTTATGTGCCAGGAAAGTTCCTTACCCACTGTACTATCACTCCAGTCCCAGGGATGTCTTTCACGTGAAGTCTAGGTTATAGTCCCAGCAGGTCAAGTTTTCCCTAGTGTAGAGACAGAATGGGCCCTGAGCACAATCAGGAGTGGCCCCCAGATGGAGGAGAATTTGGTAGTTCACTACTGCTGAAGTCAGCCATGCTAATTTCAAAATACTGAAACCACTTTACAGCAGATCAGGGATGTTTCATCAAGCTTGGCAGGCTGAGAAAATCTCTGTCAAGACCAGAGAACCTTGTATTCTGGTTTCATGCTCACCTGGGAAACTTCTGATGACATTTTCTCCTTAGATCATGCCAGGCATCAAATCCAGGGCCTCACACACTGGGGTATAAGCTCTACTGCTAACCTACAGCCCCGGGTTCTAAGAACTGACCTAAGGTCTCCTAGGGAGTTTCCCACCAGCCTCGCCTTGCAGTTACCCTCTAGTCTCTGAAACAGAACTAATAAAGACTGAGATATGTGTTAATAACCACCCCAAGAGGAAAATAAAATTTCCAAGACCTGGCTTTTATTGATTACATGTGAAATTATGTTACTAGCTTGGGTTAAATAAAATACATAGCTAAAATCATTTTGTCTGTCCTGAGTCATTCCTGAGTATGCTGTATTATTACCTGGGACTGCATTTCTGAGTTTCTGACAGAGAGTGGTTTCTAAGAGAATTTTCTGAGCCTGGTGGCAGGGGTGAGGAGGGAGGAGACTTGGAAAAGTCCAGACCAAGCAACAGTACAGTGGGGAAGGAAGGGGCTCTTGCTTTGAGCGTCATAGACTGGGTTCAATCTCCTGCACCCGATATGGTTCCCCAAGGTTCCGCCAGGAGTGATTCCTGAGTGCAGAGCACGGAGTAACCCTGGAGCATTGTCGGTGTGATCCCGAAACATAAAATTTTTTAAAAATTGGGTCGACAACTAATCTCAAAATCCTTATGTTCTTGAGATGAGTTGAAACTCCTCAGGTACACTGGTCCAGACTGAGGACGCTGGGACCTTCTCAGGATACGGGTGGGAAGAGTCCCCTTTCCGCCTGAAGGCACAGCAGCCCCCAGCCACCCCTGACGTCCTCCAACAGAGAAAAAGCCCAACTTGACAAAGCGACCAAATCATTCCAGTTCCATGGATCCTGGAGCATGTGGCTGCAACACTTCCAAATTTTACAGTACTCTTAGTCTAGTAGGACCACAGCAAGTCTGATGGGAAAGAAACCCACAGAAACCCATCAAGCTCCATGAGCCTGAACAACATCAGAAAAGGCTCCACTGGCACCAACCGGCTCAGTAAATCCTCAATGACTTTAGTGACACCATTGTGAGATATAACAACGATCACAAACTTTTAGTGATGTTTTTTGATAACTCCATTTGCCTTTGTATTGTAACAAGGAATATGAAATAGACTTGTTTGTGCTGCTAAGGGGAGAGACTTGAGGGTGGTTGGGAAACACTGAATACCTGAAATAACTGCATTATGAAGAACTTGGCAGATCACAATGCTATAATTAAAAAAAAAATCAAAGAATGGTGAATTGCTTAACTGACCAAAGCCTTAGTTAGTGGAGAGATAAACTTGAGATTTCAGGCACAACACAAATATAGTCAGCAGTGCTGTATGAGAAACATTGAAGTTGTTTGTTTTCCTTTTTTTGGGGGGGGTCACACCTGGCGATCCTCAGGGGTTACTCCTGGCTATGCACTCAGAATTGCTCCTGGTGTTGCTCAGGGGACCAAGTAAGATGTCAGAAATGTCAGCCACTTGCAAGGCAAACACCCTACCCGCTGTACTAACACTCTGGCCCCTAAGTTGCTAAGAGACAAAAGCTAAACTGTTCTCAAACAAGAACATAATAAATGTAGGTTTCTCTCACTATCTGAAATTTCCATTTATATGATATTTAGGCTACTTGAGGGTCTGAGGATACTACCATTAATTTATGTTTGAAAAAGGTTGAGCATTCCCAGACACCCTGTACACACAGAGAAATCATTATCAAGTCATATAAAATAGGATTTTCAAATTGGAGGGGGAAACCTGTCTGTGACTTAATAAAGTTAGCTAATACTATTGTATAATCAAACTGTAATATGAAAACAATCAAACCAACACATTGTACACCTTAACTTTACACAATGTTAAGTCAAATATAAACTACTTTTCCCTTTTTGTAATGCCAGGGACAGAACTCCCATGAAGCATGTGTTCTCTCTACCCCTAGGTCACATGCCCTGCCTCTCTTTACTTTTTTAACCAGCCTAGAAGAAAATTTAAAAATTAACTTTGATGGTTCATGTATAGGCAGTGTTGTATTTCTGTTGAGAGCACTGATCCAGAGCATTGAGCAGGAATGAGCAGGGACCCTAAATATTCAGTGTAAGGACTCCATCAATAAAACTCCATCAATAAACTGGCATGGACATCAGTTGTTTGTAAGCTTTCTTGGTACATGTCTGCTTGTCACAATCTACCCTTTATATTGACAAGATCCAGCCCAACTCAGCAGCACACCAAACCGTCACTAAAATGAGCAAATAACATTCTGGCACCCAGTGGGCTTTCTGGGCACAAGCTGTTAGCTGAGCCAATTCTCAGCTGCTATCACGCCTTTGAATTCACACCCTTGGATTCAGACGTGTCCTCCGAGGGACTGGCTGGCATTATCCATCTCTGACTTTCCTAGCACTTAGGTGTCTTAAACAAAGGTATGAAGGTGTTAGATGAATAAGCTTTAAGTGTTTAATTATAGCTATGTCTTTCTGGAAGGATTCACAGTGATCCTCTCCATTGCAAATGTCTTGAGAAGACGGAGCACAGAAACCAGAAAACAAGCAGCACTAACGTTGCATAAAAAATTGGCAGCATTGAGGGCTGGAGCAATAGCACAGTGGGTAGGGCGTTTGCCTTGCAGACAGCCGACCCGGGTTCGATTCCCAGCAACCCATATGGTCCCCTGACCACCACCAGGAGTAATTCCTGAGTGCAGAGCCAGGAGTAACCTCTGTGCATCGCCAGATGTGACCCAAAAAGCAAAAAAAAAATTGGCAGATTAACATGGAGCCAACCTCGATTTTATTATCAAAGAGACTTAAAGAGATTGAAGGCAGAATTTCTAATTTGCCATTATACATGTATTACATTGCAGGATAACATTGGTTTGTCCTTTCTGCCTTGCCACAGGGAGCTTCGGTTCATTGGGTTACTCCCATCACAGTGCTCCCATTCCTCTGTGTTTATTTGTAACCTCTTTCTTTGTGCTCTGCTTCCCCAACCGGGCAATCACCTTTATCTCCTAATCAGACTCTGTTTACTTGTGAGTATTGCTTTTCTCTTCTCCTTAAGTCCTTTGCATAGTTAATTCAGAGCCATGTCTTTTTTGTGTAGACACAAATAGACAATCATTGCTATCCTTTTGTGACTTGGGAATTAATTGACTCCGAATAATATTCACTTGATTTAAGCCTCAGTTGCCCTTACTTCGTAGCACCTCAAAAGCAGGGTCCTGAAAAAGAACTGGATGAACCCAGGGCAAACTGTGAGCTACCCTGGCATCGAAATGGGCTAGGCCTGGGGCTAGAGTGCTAGCACAGCTGGTAGGGCATTTGCCTTGCACACGGGTTCAATTCCCAGCATCCCATATGGTCCCCTGAGCACCACCAGGGGTAATTCCTGAGCACAGAGCCAGGAGTAACCCCTGTGCATTGCCAGGTGTGACCCAAAAAGAATAAATAAATAAATAAATAAATAAATAAAAGAAATGGGCCAGACAAAAGCGCCAAAATACTTAACTATAAATTAAGAGCATGGTCATGGACAAATTCTGTTATGATCCGGGGCTGGAGCGATAGCACAGCGGGTAGGGCGTTTGTCTTGCACGTGGCCGACTCGGGTTCGATTCCCAGCAACCCATATGGTCCCCTGAGCACCGCCAGGAGTAACTCTTGAGTGCAGAGCCAGGAGTAACCCCTGTGCACCGCCGGGTGTGATCCAAAAAAATTCTGCCATGATCCAAAAAGTAACAACTAGACTAGGACCTTGCTAGGGTTAGGAAAGATTAATCTGGCCTGAGCACTGTAGTCTGAGATCTATAGCGAGATGTGCCCAGGAGAGCCACCCGACAAACTTAATGTATCTCTTACTGTATCCACACAAAATAACTAATACTAGCACTGTAGCACTGTCCTCCCATTGTTCATCAATTTGCTCAAGCGGGCCCAGTAACATCTCCATTGTGAGACTCGTTTTTACTGTGTTTGGCATATCGAATATGTCACGGGTAGCCTGCCAGGCTTTGCCGTGCGGGCGAGATACTAATAAAAATAAAAAAGATCTAACTCCCTCCCGGTGTCACCACTTCCCAGTATCACTGTTGCAAGGGCAAAAGGCTGTGCTGTTTGCATACTCAGACCTGACGCTCACTGAGGGTGAGGCGCTCGGGGGCGGGCTGGCAGACCCGCATGGCTCGGCTTGCACCCTTACTCGAAGCAGAGCTGTGGTTGTGAAGCTCGCCTGGAGTCACTGCAATTCTCACGAAGTGGGCACCAAGTCCTCCCAGCTGTCAATCAGCAGTTTTGAGGCTGTGGTGTGTGCACACACCTGGCAACAGAGTGGTCAAGAGCGTTTATGCTGTCCACCCAAAAGGAGAGAGAACAAAAGGGAATGCCCTGCCACAGAGGCAGGGTGGGGTGGGGGGATGGGGGGTGGGAGGGCTACTGGGTTCATTGGTAGTGGAGAATGGGCACTGTGGAGGGATGGATACTCGATCATTGTATAACTGAAACCCAAGCACGAAAATTTGTAAGTCTACAACTCTACCTCGTGGTGTTTCTCTAATAAAAATTTTTAAAAAATAGATGTAAGCTATTTAAATTGAAAAAAAAAAGTAGAGTTCATGCCTACTTCAGTCAGCTTAATCAATGGCCAAAGACTTGAAAACACAATCAATCAATATAAGGAGGATAAAGCCCTGTATTTACACCGCTAAAAGAAAAATGCTTTTAGTGCAGAGAGATTAGTACAGGTACAGAGAAATAGTACAGTGGGGAGAGCGCTTGCCTTGCAGGTGGGGATCGATCCACAGCACCCAATAAGGTCCCCTGAGCACAGCCTGTAGGGTTTGCTCAGGACCAAATGGTGACCAGCTGATGAGATAGCGACAATCCCAGAGTGAAAAATCACCCTGCCCCCAGCACAGAAGATAGGACTTACGGCTCATATGGCGACAGGAAGTCACCGGGTTGCCTTTCATGCCTCCTCACATCCATCCCCTACGACAAAAGACCAGACTAAGCGCACTAGTCGCACTGGTCTGTTCCCACCCAAAACAATTTAAAATCCAGGTTAGCCTCTCCCAGCGCACCGGCCTCACCAGGGCCCACCTCAATAAACTTCTATTTCTTCATTTTACTCATGTCTGCCCTGGCTGAGGTGAGTGATCCCTGAAAGCAGCGCCAGGAGTAAGCCCTGAGCACTGCTGGAGTGAATCCAAAACAAAGGGGGGGGGGCGGGAAATGCTTTCTGAGAGCTATTATTTAACAGAAAATCCTGGTATCTTAAAATCGAGACATATCCCCAGTTTTTTTATAAATTTATTTATTGAATCACCATGGGAGCAGTTACAAAGCTTTTGGGCTTAAGTGCCGGTCACCCAATGATGTAACACCCGTCCCCTCACTAGTGCCCACCCTCCACTACCCAGTATACCCTCATCTCACACCCTCCCCCTACCTGTGGGGTAGATGACTTCCACATTTTTCTCTCTCTACTTTGATCACATTCAATGTTTCGACACCAGACCCACCATTATTATTTGGGATTTTACTCCAACACTCAGATCTGCCGAAAAGGCAACCGTAGACAATTTGTGTTCTATTGCTGGTCATGAATAACATATGCTGTCACGCGATTTTGGAATTCCGAAATTTTAACAATTAAATCCGGAAGGACTTCTGCCAAAACCTCTGGATTCCAAGATTTATTCCTGAGTCTCTGAGATCATGGCCTTTAAGCAGCTTGATCAGGAGCCAACGAGGCCATTTGTGGGTTCCACCCCCAGCCCGTGAGGCACCATATTTTACTTTAGAAGAAAGAGGCCTTTTCTGCCCAATTCTGAGTCTGTATTTTAAAAGACATCAAGAAACATGAATGTCCAAGAAATGACTCGCCTCAGTTTTACTGAAGTAACTAGTTGTTAGTATTAACGTTTTTCTATACTCACACCGATTAAAATATAAGCCCATCTTCTTTTTATTTTTTCTCCCTTTGGCTTTTTTGGTCACACCCCACGAGATGCACAGGGGTTACTCCTGGCAGACCACATTGGATGCTGCAAATCACACCGGGTCAGCCGCAGGCAAGGCAACCGCCCTCCGGCCCATTTCTGGAGTGTTGTAAAAGTCTTCTACTCTAAATTTAAGATTGCCTTTCCTCCCTTTCAGGGCTCCAAAGAAACCTCTGGTACAAGAGGAACTAAACAAATATTCTCTTGAGGCTCATTTAACAATTCCAATAAACGATCTATATATATATATATATATATATATATATATATATATATATATTTGCTTTTTTGGGTCACACCCGGCGATGCACAGGGGTTGCATTACTCCTGGGAGTGCTCGGGGGACCCTAGGGGATGCTGGGAATCGAAACCAGGTTGCAAGGCAAACGCCCTACCTGCTGTGCTATCACTCCAGCCCCCCAACAATTATCATTTAATGTCAACTTCCTCCAGGGCGGGAGACCTTTTTTTGGGGTGGGGGGTGCTGAGCAACATCCGGCGATGCTCAGGGGTTCCTCCTGGCGTTGCTCGGGGCCGCGGGGATCGAACCCGAACCCGAACCTCGAACCCCGAGCCCCGCGCCCGCCTTCAGGTCGGGAAACGGGAACGCCCGGAGACCCCCGGCCGCGACCCCGCACTCGTAGGCGTGAACCGGACCCAGCTCCTTAAACAGGACCAGAACCGAACCCCGAACGCACGAGGTCCCGGGGGGGGGGGGTCTCAAGACGCAAAGGGGCGAAGGAGGAGGGGAAACAAAGCGGGCGAGGGGCGTCCCCGCTCGCGCCGGGGGCGGGGCCGGAAGGCGGAAGCGGAAGCGGGGCACTTCCGCCGCCCCAGGGCGCATGCGCGGGCTTCGCAACTGTAGCGAGACCTGCAACTGTAGCGAGACTTGCAACTGTAGCGCTTGGGAACCACGCGCCTGGCGGAGATGAGGGCGGGCGGGGATGCCGCGTCCAGACACTCTCCTCGCCACTTTCTGCTCGGATCCGCATCAGAAAAGCTTGAGCACGACTTTGGGCCGCAGGACCCGGAGTCAAATGAGTTCACGCTCTTAGAGTAGCGCAGTCTTGAGACTCGAGAGTCCTTGGGGCGCCTTGTGAAAATGGGACCGCCTGGGGGCTGGAGCAATAGCACAGCGGGGAGGGCGTTTGCCTTGCACGCGGCTGACCCAGGTTCGATTCCCAGCATCCCATGTGGGCCCCTGAGCACCGCCAGGAGTAACCCTTGTGCATCGCTGGGTGGGACCCAGAAAGCAAAAATAAATAAAATAATAATAAAATAAAATGATAAAATAAAAAGGGAGGCGAAAACTGCTGTTGACTCTGGGTCTGGGCAGGGCAGTGCTCCCGAGGCCCGTGACTGTCACCCCAGAAAGATCAGTCCGAGCAGAAAACTGCAGCAACCTCGGTCGATTTGTTGCAAGAACTGGCAGCAGTGACGCTGTAGTGCGATGGATCACTCTCCCCAAGAGGGTTATGACTCTCTCATAAATCATAAAGGTGGTAGGTACCTAGTAAGTTTTTGCTTTTTTTTTAATTTTGTGTTGTCTGAGTCACAAGTGCTCAATCAGGGGCTGAAGCGATGGACCCGGGTTCGATTCCTCCGCCCCTCCCGGAGAGCCCGGCAAGCTACCAGAGTATCTCCCCCGCACGGCAAAGCCTGGCAAGCTCCCCGAGAGGTATTCAAAATGCCAAACACAGTAACAGCAAGTCTCATAATGGAGACGTTACTGGGCCCGCTAGAGCAAATCGATGAACAACAGGAGGACAGTGACCGTTGTCTGAGTCACACCTGTTGATGCTCGTTACGCCTGGCTTTGCACTCGGGATCACTCCTGGTAGGGCACAGGTATATGGGGTGTCAGGGAATGGGCTGTCGGGGATCGAACCCCGGTTGTCTGCATGCAGGGCACCAGCCCTACCCCAATGCCGACTTGCTGTAGATCTCAGTTGTCTGCATGTAAGGCTACTGCCCTACCCTAATGCAGGGGGATGGGATGATGGATGGGATGGGATGTTCAATGCTGAGGACCCCAAGTCAGAAGAGAAAGAGACTTGCAGCCCCATTTGCTGAGAGGGTCTCCCTATTATCCTCTAAAGGTGGGCTGCAATCTATGTACAATCTTAGCAGTGAAACAGGACATACAGAAGTAATTGGCAAAAGACAAGACAATCAGTGCATCCTTCCCACGTGGTATGGCCTTCAGTTGCCCAGAGGGAAAACGGTTGGTGTCAGTATATCTGGTGTCAGTATATCACTTGGTGCGGCCTTCAGGTGGGTGTCCCGGCACTCCCGTAAATCCAGCGGGCTGGTGGGTCCTTAACTCCGTTAACTGGGGTCATAGGTTCTCCCTCCATTCTCTTGTTTAATGTAGGGGGTCAGTTTCAGTTTCTCAGTCTCCCACCACATTTTCTTAATTTTTGTTAGTTTCAGAATTCTCATTACACACAGCTTATTTGTCATTACAGTATGAAATATATCAGTGTCTCATGTCTTTATAAATACTCCCCAGGAGAAAGCTTCATTTTGTGATTTACATTCTGTGATATAACCGGTTCTTCAAGTTAGGTGCTGTTCAATAGGTTAGTAATAGGAGTTCTGGGGCAGTCCCCTGAGAACAGGCAGGTTCTCAAATCTTAGGCTGATTCTGACATGGAAGAGGAATGCAGTGATAGAGTCCTATTATTAAGCAACAGCTGCAGAATTATCATTGCATGGAGAAGACTACAGGGGCGTTTTCCAGCACTGAAAGACTATCATGGGGCCAGAGCAATAGTACAGCGGATAGGGCGTTTGCCTTGCATGAAACCGACCAGGGTTCAATCCCCGGCATCCCAGATAGTCCCCCAAGCACGTCCAGGAGTAATTCCTGAGTGCAGAGCCAGGAATAACCCCTATGCATCACCGGGGTTGTGACCCAAAAAGAAAAAAAAAAACAACCTATCATATCTGACTGCCCAAGGACTCAGCAGTGCTTACAAGTATTTTATGTCAGTCTTGCACAGAATTGCTTCATTAGCTAACGCCCTAATAACTCTTGTGTAGTTCTACCATTTTCTTTAGCCAAAGAGAAGAGTCACTGATTTCTTAAAAGACATAAGTAGCAGGGGCTGGAGTGATGGTACAGAGGATTAGGCACTTGCTGTGTACACAGCCAACAAGGGTTGATCTAGAGCACCACATACGGTTAACCAAGCCCCACTAGGAGTGATCCCTGAGCACAGAAGAGGAATAAGCCCTGAGCACCACTGGGGATGACCACCCCAAAAAAAATCCCAAACAGGGCCAGAGTGATAGTACAGCGGGGAGGGTGTTTGCCCTGCACACTGCTGACCTGGCATCCTATATGATTCCTGAAGCAATGCCAGGTGTAATTTCTGAGTGCAGAGCCAGGAGTAATCCCTGAGTACCACTGGGCATGACTCAAAAAGCAAAAAAACAAAACAAAACAAAAAAACCCAAACCCCAAACATTTAAGTTACAGCAGTAACAGGAAAAAAAAGAAACAGTCATGAACAGCAAAACAGGAATACAACATTGTTTTTAACACTGTCATGGCTTTATTCAAAACACAGTTGCACAAAAGTATTAACTTCAAAGTTTTAAAAGGACAGTTTTAAGGAATTTAACACACTATATACATTCTGCCATACAAGAGCATTAAAATAGGACCAAAAACTTCTACAAAATATAAAACCCACCCTTACTTATCTGCATGAAAATACCACCCACAAAACTAAACAAGTCTTAAAAAGTTATCTGAAGGGTCTAAGAGTTTTTTCAAGCAAAAAACTTCTAATTTAGATTGCATAATACAATGATTGATAAAGTCAATTGTTAGCTTTAACATTTTAAAAGCATTTTATGATCTTGTATACAATGTAATGAGAACACATACTCAGGACTAAAATTGGGCATTTCATTTAGTTAAAAGGAACAAAAAATGCTAGCCTTTTGGATACTTCAATACTTCCACTAAACTAATCCCAAGAATCTGAGTTCAGTCAGCTGTGCATCTTTTTTTAGTTGATCCACAAAAATTCATAGTTTCTACTTTAAAACCCCAAGTCATATATTTAAAACAAAGAAGCAATACTACACTTAGTAACTTAAATGTGCTCCGATGTGGTAGGGAAACTTCAACTAAGTTGACACTTACTTTAAAAGTACATTCAGAACAAAGATAAAAAATATTGAGATGCCAAAATTCAGAAACAAATGGCCCTGAACACTGAGTCACCACTGGGGCTGACTTGTCTTCTCACGAGGCCTCCAGGAGCCACCGAGGGAAACACACACACTCAAGTAGCTTTTTAAATGCTATTTACTTGAGGGGGAAATAAAGTTTAATATTTAGAATATTTTCCCAATTGTCCAGTATATTTCAATTAATTCTGAAAAACGCTGATGCTAGTTCTAAAAGCCTCTTTCACTTTTCTTTCTTCATCCCAGTGAGAGTGTGTCCGTGCAGCTAACCCAGAGACACTTCCCAAGTACCACGGCGCTGCGAACAGACACGTCTCAGAAGACACTCGGTCTCCCTCATTAGCTCAATTACAACCGAGATGGGTATGAAAAGGCGGTTGAGGTATAAGATTTTCCTGGTTTTCTGTAAGTCACTAAAAAAAGTTTTTTAAAAGAGTGCGAGAAGGGACATGATCATAAAGGAATCAGTGATTGGAAAATAAAGCCCACATACTTAGAAACAAAACAACCGTTGGCATACCAGGCTCTTCAAGTTAGAGAAGAACTGGCCACTTATCTGGGAACTTATTGTAAGTGATCCTTCCTCCAAAAATAAAATCTCATTAGCCACCTAGTTAAAAGATTTCAGAAGCCTCCACAAAACCCCAAACTATATTGTACAGAACACTTCCTATCTAGACTGTGCCTACATGAGTTTCCAAGATATTGATGTAACAAGAACAGCCCCCCCCCAAAAAAACAAAACACACACCATTGTTGCCTTCAAACTAAATTGCTCTGGGTTACTGCTAAAAAAATAAAATCACCAACCCATCATTTAAGAAACTCTTTTAAATACTTTAGCCAATTGTGATTTCTGTTCATTTATAAATAACTTTAAATCTGTAGGCATGAAATGCACCCAACTACGGTGACCCTGAAATAGAAAAAGTACGATTCTAAATAAATTTGCTAGGGAATTTCACAATGTGGCCAATGGAAATTTTTCTCTGACATACAAGATGATCATTAACAAGCTAGTAAATTTTACTTGGAATGATAAGGCAAAAATAGTAAAACCACGCTTTTCCTATAAAAAGTTACACATTATTATCTGTAGGGATAGCTATTGTACATGAAGTAACAAAGAAGTCAGCATCCTGTGCCGGCTGCCAGGGGACCCGCCTTCCTTCCGGTCTAGTCATCCTCGTCCTCTCCGTCATCCTCAACATCTCGTTTTCTTTTTTCCCCTCGGACGCCTTCTTCCAAAGGAAAGGAAAGTTGTGAAATGATCTTAACGCGTGGATGCTAGTTAATATAGTGAAACAATGGGCTATATCCTCTTAATCTGTCCATTTCGCTGTATTGAATTTAAATCTGTAAATGACAACTTGGCAATGCACCCTTGTGGCCAAGTCATGAAATACAGATCAAGAAACTTAAAGGGTTTGCCGTTATTACAAACAACAATGTTCTGAAAAAGGAAAACAATGCCACAGCGCAAATCTAGAAAAGGCATTATCAAGGGTTCACGGATCCATAAGGCTTCACAAGCTCCAAGAGACCTTGAAAATTAGTACCGGGGGGGTCGGAGCTGTAGTACAGCAGGAGGGCGTTTGCCTGCACACAGCCAACCCAGGTTCAATCCCTGGCAGCCCATATGGTCTCTCCAAGCATCCTCCAAGCACCACAGGAGTCACTCCTGAGTGCAGATCCAGGAGTAACCACCAAGCATTGCCAGGTATGGTCCCCACACCAAAAATTAAAACGAAACAAAACTGAGCTCATGGGCTCATTGTTCCACTGTCACTTTAATGCGTATTAAAAAGCAAATTTCACAGTTGTCGGGCGGGGGTTGGGGGGATGAGGGGAATTGAGGGGGGAGGGAAAGAGAAAGAGAGAGGAGAAAGAGAGAGAAGTCTATGCCATAGAGGCAGGCAGGGGTGAGGGAGGCAGGCAGGAGGGATACTGGGACACTGGTGGGGGGAAATGTGCACTGGTTTATGAATAGGTAATTAAAAAAAAAAAAAAGCAAACGTTGTAAGTTGGTTGTGTGTTTTGGGATTTCTTTTTGTTTTGTTTTGTTTTGTTTTGGGTTTTGGCCCAAACCCAGCTGTGTTCAGGGATCACTCATGGAGGGCTCAGGACCACATGGCATGCTACTGGGATTGAACTGGGTGAGACACACGGACGACAAACAGCCTACCCACAGTACTATCTCTCCAGGCCCCAACATCCTCAGCCCTGTATAACATCAACTTACCTTCTTCTTCCCCTTCTTCAACATAGTCGTCATCATCTTCTTCATCCTTGAAATTCATGTATTGTTTGAGAATGAGTAAGTCATGACATGATTCATCACTTTGATAATACATTCCAACGAAAGCAAAATGACTGGCGATTTTTGACCACTTCTGCCTGAATTATTAAAACCTTTGCAAACTTCCAAAGCAATCTCCTTTCTTTGTAAAGCTACAAGTAAATCGATTTTATTTATGAAACTAAGCCATGCTTCAGCCCGTGCAATTCGGAAGTCCGAAAGCAATGGAAATGTCCTTTGCTGGGTCTTTGCTGCCTGACTAGCCCCCGGAACTCCTGAGCACTAGAACTATAACCACTGAAACTGACGACTACATGTTCTACTTACCTCATTTTTAACTCACTTAAAGAACCAAACATGCCCACCACTAATAGTTAACAGAGCAACTGTGAACTACTTCATAAGCAGTTTTCCATTTTAGGGTCCTGGCGAGATAGGACAGCAGGGAGGGTACTGGCCTTGCACACGGCTGATGCAGATCTGATCCATGCCACCCCATAGGGTCCTCTGAGCCCTGCCAGGAGTAAGCCCTGAGCACTGCTGAGTGTGGCCCAAAACAAACAAACAAACAAACAAACAAAAAAGCCTTCCTGAATACCTGAATCCCAGCCCAGAGCTCAATGTCCACATCAGTCACTGCTCTCTCTGGGCCCCAGTTTTCAGATCTTAGTAATCACCTAGAGAGATCTGTAAGTTCCTCCTACTCTTAACTATCTGCTCATCCAAAGAATGAATGTCAATAAATATCACAATAAGGCTCGACTGATATTCTCCTGGAAAGATTCTAAATGGCTGACTTAGTTGGTCTGGGTTTTGGGGGCTCCCACAGGCGAGGTAAGCATTGCTTGCTATACAATGACCACACTCCTGGGCCCAGAACATAGTCCTGAAACATCAGGACCATGTTGTTTTTAATTTTGCAAACTACAACATGAATCTCAGGCCCCTAGGAATTTTTTACATCTCAACAATATAACTAAAGCCAAGAGATCTTAGCTTCTCAAAACTAGCCTTCATTTTAAAGATCCAAATTGTCTTACCACAGTGAAAAGCTTCTGGTTTCTACAACTCAGATACAACAATGATTTAATGCTGAATACATTATCTGAGATTTTGTTCTATACTTCACCCTGCAAACTAGTCACTATTTTCCACTATTCACCAAAATATAACCATCTGCAAGCAGTCAAAGAGTATTTTATTTTAAATTTTTTTTTTAATTTTAATTTTGGCTTTTTGGGTCACACCTGGCAATGCACAGGGGTTACTCCTGGCTCTGCACTCAGGAATTACTCCTGGCGGTAGCTCAGGGGACCATATGGGATGCTGGGAATCGAACCCGGGTCGGCCGCGTGCAAGGCAAACGCCCTACCCGCTGTGCTATCACTCCAGCCCCCTCAAAGAGTATTTTAAATTATTTAACATGCTTAGACTTAAAGGAAAATTTCTGGCAGAGAAAATAAAGCCAAATACAAAATAACAAGCGTCCAAAATCTTACTACGTAAAATGGAAAAGAGTACACTGATAAAAACTGAAGAGTAACTTTCTCTTTCCTTTGGGGAGGGGGGGGGCACTCAGCAGTGGTCAGGGCCATCTGGGGCAGCTCAGATAAAGTCAGGGTCAGCAGCATACAGGCAAGCACTCTAACTCCTATTTCTCCACCCCCCCCCCCAATTTTTTTCCCCTTGACGTTTTCAGGTTCTTTTTATCCTCTAAATTCTTAAAGTTCCGCCTTCATTACTCTAGAGCTCCTATTTCAGAGGTCCAAACAAGTCTTTTTTTTTTTCTACTCCAGTTTCGTATTTAAAATGGTATCAGAAGGGCCGAAGAGATACTACAGCGATAGGGTCCTGCCTGCATACAGGTTTAATCCCATATGGTTTCTCAAACCCTGCCAGAACTGATCCCTGAGGGCAGAGCCAGGAGCAAGCCCTGAGCACAGTCCGAAATCAAAACCAGGAACATGGCATCAGAGGCATCAGAAAGAAAGGTCAAAGGCATGGAACTCATTCTTGCATGTATGAGCCCCAAGAGTCTGCACCCCAACACCATCCAGGCCTTAAGCACTGCAAGGCTTAAGACCCGGCTCCAATCTGCTCCAGCCAGCGCAGCTCACCCAGTAATGACAGGAGCAGTCCGGGGGACCCCTGAAAACTGTCTGGATGCCCCCTCCCCAGCTCCAAACCAAAATTATCAGAGAAAAACTCATTGAAAATATTACCTAACTAACCAATGTCAAACTCATTTGAATAAGAACACTAGCAACTTCAAGGAAGAAATGTTACTTTAACAGTAAAAAAGCATTGTAAGTTATGAAAACAGGGCGGGAGAGATAGTATGAGGGGCAAGGGGGGAGAGCTGGCTCTGCAGCTGGCCAGTGCTGACCCCTGGCACCACCATGTTCCTGAGAGCAGAAGCCTTGCGTGTGCCTGGGCATGGCCCAAAAGCAAAACAGAAAAAGGAAAGCGACAGGAAGGAGTGACTGTCCATGACAAATTTGAAATTCTGCAGGAGGCAACTCTAAAGAATTCAAAGAAACAAACTGAGCTGGGGCTATCTGCATGCGGGAGGCCTGCCCCTCGCAGATTCTGAGTGGAAGGGGCAAAGACACAGGGGGCAAAGACACAGGGTCTGGCCTGAAAACAGACAGCCACTGTGAAGAGAAGTGTCAGGCTCGAGTGACAGTACAGCATCAGGGCGCTGACCTCACACACACAGGCCAGCCCTGATGCTCCCTCGGCCTCAGAGTGAGCCAGAAGTGACCGGACCGAGCATCACCAGATGTGGCCCCAACACACAGGAAGAGCTCATGAGGCATCTATGGGTGGTGACTGCACAACCGCCTGTTGTGAAATTGCACGTCCTTGAGTCTAAAATCAGAACTCTTCATTCACTCAGTAAAGAAAGGAAATCCTGGGGGCAGAGTGCAGAACAGCAGACTGGGTGCTGGACTTGCACATGGCTGATCCGTGTTCAATCTCTGCTATCCCCTGTGGCCTCCCAAATCTAACAAGAGCAGAGTCGGGAGTAAGCCCTGGGCACGGCGGGGCGTGGCCCAAAATCAAACGAATGAAATTAAATCCAGAGAAAGAAAGTCACTTCAACAAGAGTAAATAGGGAATACATCTAACCAGAAAAGCAATATGGCTTCTGTGATCATTTCAGTTGGTACCGTGAAGTGACGCTAGTGGGAACAGGGACCGTGTGCCAACAGGCCTCATATGTCCCGGACAGAAGGAAAGCGATGGTTTCCTCCAGGCAGGACCAACACCAAGGGGACACTTCTTAAGCCACACAGAGACCCACTAGAGAGCTATCCAAATGCTTAAGCAAGAATCAGGGAAAAGGAAAGTCAGGGAAAATTCTTTAGAGTTGCCTCCTGCAAAATTTCAAACCGACATCTCCCTTGAACACATAGCTTGCTTGCTTGTCTCCATGAACCTTCGCTTATTGCTACTCTGGGGAAACCTGCATTCTCTCCCGAACACAGAGTTCTCTCTCCTGAACACACAGTTCTTTCTCTCCAATTACATCTTTCATTAAAAATTATCTTGCTTGGGGCTGGAGTGATAGCACAGCGGGTAGGGCGTTTGCCTTGCACGCAGCCGACCTGGGTTCGATTCCCAGCATCCCATATGGTCCCCTGAGCACCACCAGGGGTAATTCCTGAGCGCAGAGCCAGGAGTAACCCCTGTGCATCACCAGGTGTGACCCAAAAAGCAAAAAAAAAAAAAAAAATTATCTTGCTTCACTAAAAAAATAAAAAATAAAAAAAAATAAGGAAGGAGAGACAGTAAAGTGGGGAGGTTGCTTGCCTGCACAAGGCCAACCCAGTTCAATCCCTGCCATCCCATATGGTCCTCCCAGCCCACAAGTGACCTATGAGAAGAGAGTCAGAAGACCTGAGCACTGCCAGGTAAAAAAATAATAACAATAAAAATAATCAAAGACAGGAGCTGAAGCAATAGCACAGCAGGTGGGGCGTTTGCCTTGCACGCGGCTGACCAGGATTCGATTCCCAGCATCCCATATGGTCCCCCGAGCACCACCAGGAGTAATTCCTGAGTGCATAAACGAGGAGTAACTCCTGTGCATCGCAGGGTGTGACCCAAAAGTGCAAATAAATAGATAATCGAAGATAAAAATAATTAAAAGAATTAGAGAAATGTTTTCCTACCTAGAGCCAGCAACTGTAACATTGTAGCACTGTCCTCCCATTGTTCAGAGATTTACTGGAGTGGGTCCAGTAACATCTCCATTGTGAGACTTTGTTACTGTGTTTGGCATTTAAGATACATCATGTAGCTTGCCAGGCTCTCCCACAGGGGCGGAGGAATCGAACTCCGGTGGACCAGGTCGGCTGCGGGCAAGGCAAACGCCCTACCCACTGTGCTATCGCTCCAGCCCTAGCCAGCAACTACTTTATAGAAATTATCCTGTGGAACCTTCAAGTCTGTGAAGCCTGTATCATTTCAGTTTAGTAAATGCAGAAAGTGAAGCTCAGAAACATCTGTACAATGTTTCCACTGGGGGAGAGAGGCTCACCGGGACAAACCCATGCTTGCTACATAGGAGTCCCTCCGGTGTCACGGGGCCCCTGGAACAAAGCTGGAGGAGCCTGAGCACTGATGAGTGTGGTCATGGGTGGCCGTGCCCAGGGTGGAACCGAGGAGGGACCCTCCCACAATGCTAAGACTGCTCCAGTCCACTGAGCTCTTTCTCCAACCCACTTCAAGTCCTAGCTCTGTGCCTATACATTGTGCAAGACCCAAAAGTAGCATCATTCACCTGAATTTCTTCCTTCATTAAGTAGGAGAGGCCCACTTCCTCTTCTCCCTCTCCCAATTCCGAGCCTGCATCCTCGTCTTCATCGTCGTCGTCGTCATCGTCGTCATCGTCATCCTCTTCATCATCCTCTTCCTCGTAACCTTCCCCACATCCATACCCAGGGCCAGCTTCATCTTCCTCTTCATCTTCCTCTTCATCTCCATCTTGAATAATATTTGAAGAGGTCAGTAAATGGTGGAATAAATGCTTCTTGCTAGGAGGATGAACCTCGCCTCCACCACTGAAAACTTTCCGGGGGGAGCAGGCCACGGTGATGCTGACGGCTTACCCCTTGCTCTGCACTCAGGAATCACTCCTGGCAGGGCTGAGGGCCCCACACTGATACCAGGCATCAAATGTAGCATCGGCTGCGTGCAAGGCAAACGCCCGCCCTGCTGGACTATCACCTTGGCCTCATCACTTCACACTTTCTAGCTAATCACTCAATTTCCAGGTGATTATCCACATCTACTATTTGAGAAAAAAATGGTCCCCAAATGCTGGTTCTTTTCCAAACAGTTTTCCAAAGGTCACAATGAACTATTGCTATGTCCTATAAACACTTCAAAGCAGACTTTCCCATCATTCCCTATTTTCATTCTGTTTTCTGGGGTCTAATATAATGTGCCGACCCCTCCTCTGTCCAGAATGGCCCATGCCTACTCCTGCCCGGCCATCATTCCCATTTTTCTCATATCACTATTTGGCTGAGTCGGCTTCTTCCAGGGAACGACGACTGGATGACCGGTAACAGCGCACCACGACTAACAACGGCCATTCGTCATCTGCTGTGTGACCAGGTATCTAAAACGCGCATGTCCATGATTCAATTCTAGAACGCTTCCTTCGTAAACCCCTGACCCTGCCAATTAAAAGCCTCGTCCCACCTGCAGACACTGCCCAGCCCCCTCGACCACCCCGCTCCAGTCTACTCTGGGCACCTGGCACCTGGCCTCATGCAGGGCGTCGTCTTCGTCAGCTCCTTCCACTCAGAATGTTTTCAAGGCTTATTCATGTATGAGGAGTGAAATATGAATGAGTTCTTTCCCCGCTTTCTTTTTGGGGGGTGTGTTTGGAGTTTGGGGACTGAGTGATATCTACAACTGGCGTCACTAACACGGCACCGTCACCTCCCGTCTACCCAGCAGCAACTGACATCTGAACTACTGATACTGAAGCTGATTCCATTCTTTCGCTATTAGGACCAATGCTAAAATGAATGGGGGACTTTATCTGAAATAAGCATCGTGAATGCTGTCACTTTCACTGGGTGGCAGCAGCAAGCTTCTGCAGATACAAATTTTCAGGAAGCCGAATACTATGACAGATAAATTCTCCCAAAGCTACTAGAAGTCTAAGAAGAAACAAAAGACAGTGGCCCTGGGTTCTTAGCCTCCCCCCCTCTCATTAATACCTGTTCTACTGGTATGACTAGCAGGTCTAATATAATGTGCATAGCTAGATTAAAGACTGTAATTCCGACACATTCACACGTCTGAAATTACCCTCATCCTCCTCATCCTCCGTGTCTGGGGCTTCATTATCCTCCTGATCGAATCCATCCAAGTACGTGATTTGCTGCAGAAGCTCAAAAATACTTTCTCTGTAATCTTCCAGGTTTGTGATCTCACAGTTAAACAAGTCAAGACTTTTTAAATTTTTCAGATTTTGCTGGAAAAGCAAAAAGTGAAAACTTACGTTCAAGATTAGGATGCCACATGAACTACTTTCTAATTCATAATCCAAAAAAAATACATAAAATCAAGAGAACGATTTGTAGAAATCATTTTCGGTTTGTTGAAAATTATACTAAAGGGCTATTTATTACAGTAACCACAGTGAAGTCTTTTTTTTTTTTTTTTTTGCTTTTTGGGTCACACCTGGCAATGCACAGGGGTTACTCCTGGCTCTGCACTCAGGAATTACCCCTGGCGGTGCTCAGGGGACCATATGGGATGCTGGGAATCGAACCTGGGTTGGTCGCATGCAAGGCAAACGCCCTACCCACTGTGCTACCACTCCAGCCCCCACAGTGAAGTCTCTTAACGAAGTTCTGGCGTGTGACACGCATTTGGGCACTGCTTAATGCCTAGCACCTTACTAATCCCCTACAGCAGGTAGGGCCCTTGCCTTTTAAGTGGCTAACCTGGTTTCAATTCCCAGGACCCCCACATGGTCCCCAGAGCACCGCCAGGAGTGACTGCTGAGCACAGAGGCAGGAGTAAACCCTGGGTTTGGTCCCCTCCAAAATATAAGTATTACTTGTAACGGCACTCAATTACAAATAACAATAAAAATAAACATTAATATTTAAACTATGAAAATCACCCAAATAAAAACAAAGTTGCAATCTTCCACTAACTTATTTTCCATGACTTTACTCTCCCAATCTTTATTAAAAATAAAAAAAAATCAGAGCAACCCATTTTCAAAGTTTTACTCCACCTTCATTTTCTTCCCTCAGAGCAGAAAATAGAAAGAGCAAAATAATGAATTAACTTAGAAACTTAGAGGAGGCGATGATACAGCGGGGACGGCACGAGCCTTGCACACACCAACCAGGGTTCAATCCCTGGCATCACATAAGGTCCCAGAGTCCTCCAGGAGCCGGAGTAAATCCTGAGCACCCCTGGGTGTGCCCCCAGCCACTCAATTTTTTTTTCCTGAAAGTTTTACTCTGTTTCTCTCTGTGTGGGTGATCAAAGTCATGTCTCACACACCACGACTAACTTCACACCTTCCAGCCACATCCTGGCCTCAAAGTCCCACTCTAAAGGAGAAGAAAGAGGCCTGTGAATCTCAGCCTGGGGTCCTTTAAAAACGCCGCCGGCTGGAGCAACAGCACAGCAGGTAGGGCATTTGCCTTGCACACGGCAGACCCGGGTTCGATTCCCAGCATCCCATAGGGTCCCCCGAGCACCGCCAGGAGTAATTCCTGAGTGCAGAGCCAGGAGTAACCCCTGTGCATTACCAGGTGTGACCCAAAAATGCAAAAAAAAAAAGTGAAAGGGAATAAATAAAAGTGCCCTCGAATGCAAAAAGCAGACTGGAAAGAAGCTTCTCAGGCACTGGAGAGAGTAGCCAACCTACCCCAGCCCTACAGAAATGGCCAAAACCCCAAAAGTAACCAAAACACCCATAAATACATCCCGGGAAATTCAAGTACTCTCTCCGGAGACAGACGGTCCGGTCCCCCTTACCAGAGCTTCCACGGTGCTGAGGTCCTTGATCTTGTTCCCGCTCAGATTGAGGTAGGTGAGATTGGGGCACTTTTCGGCCAGGACCTCCAGGCCTCCAGAAATGATATTGTCACTGAGTTCCAGCTGTGAATGCAATACCAAAGCTTGTGAAGGCCTGGGCGGTTTAAAGATCACTAACCCTGGAGCAGAAGCCATGGCACAGCAGAGAGGACGTTTGCATTTGAACAGGGCCAGGCCGGGTTCGATCCCAGCACCCCAGGAGTGATCCTGAACATAGAGCAAGGTATCACACCGCGAGTGTAACCAAACACAAACAAATGATACTATGATACTACGAGTGTAACCAAACACAAACAACAAAATTACTAAGTTGCAAAATTACGAAATCTATCAACTTAAAAGTAGGTTGTCTTCAAAAAGCACCTGAAGAGGCAGGCAGGGGGGTGGGGTTTGGGGGTGATGGGAGGGAACCTGGGGACACTGGTGCCGGGAAGTGTCCACTGGTGGAGGGACGGGTGTTGGAACACTGTATGGTTGAAATCCAATCACGAACGGCTTTGTAATGTTCTATCCCACAGTGATTCAATTAGAAAATTTACAAAATAAATCAATAAAATAAAAATAAACATAACTAAGAGCTACGACAAAATTCCCCTTAAAGCCTAACAAGACATATTCCTTTATCAATGAATTCATACTCTCCCGGGTACTCATCATCCAGACTAACCTGCTGTCACTTATTGGTAAGATTCTTAAGAAAGTAAAATGATAAATCTACAATTGGATATAGAGGAAATCAATCATATTTATTAAAATAGCAGCCAAAAGAACAACAAAATAGGCCAAAATTTTCTAAAAGCAATTTCTAGAATCTCCCCTCTAAAATATATTGCAATAAATAAGTTACAAGCTAAGCCACAGAGATAACTGAAAATGACATATCTGATAAAGGACTATTATCCAAAAATACACTTAAGAAAATTTAAAGCTCAGTAACAAAAATAAATGAAGACCCTAATCTAAAACTGGACAGCACAGACAGTACAGAGTTTAAGACCTATCTCTTACTATGGAGCTGCAAGGAATGATAAAATCTGGTAATTCAATACAACTCGGGTGGAACTGAAAAATATTATGTTAAGTGAAGAAGGACAAATACTGGATGCTCTCACTTATCTGTAGCAGGATGAGTTAATACAAATATCAAAAAGGGCATGCCTAAATTACCCTTCACACGAGATTGTAGAGATGGAAAGAACAGGGAAGCAAAGAAACGGAAGGGAGGAGAAAAATGAGACAGACCAGGAGCCAGAGAGAGAGTCGGGTAGGGCATTTGCTTTTGTACATGATGACCCAAGTTCAATCCCAGCACCCCAAAGAGTCCCCTGAGTCCTACCAGAGTGATCCCTGACTGCAGAGCCAGGTGTAAGCTCTACACACTGCCAGATGTGGCCCCAAAGCAAATAGAAGAGGCAGACCAGAGGTCCACAGGGGTAGGGGCCAGGGGCAACGGGCACATAGGTGGTATACAAGGGTGGCATATCTATATATCAAAACCAAAGGGCCAACACTGAAATCAGGAGATGCAAGTTACAACCAAACTTTAAAATGTGTCTGTCAAGGATGCAGGCTGGTCGAGAGCGGGTGATCTGGGGACACTGGCGGAAGGATGCTGGCACTGGTGGCGGGATTTTTATTGGGACATTATATGCCTGAAACTCAATCATTAATGTTTGTAAATTACAATCCCTTGAAAATTTTTTAAATAAATTAAAGGGGAAAAAAAGGCTGTCTTCAAACCAAACCCAGACTTGAGTCTAGTTGTGTCAGAATTGGATTTGATGTTCCAGATAAATGTATTAAATCCAAACTCATGTCACAAAGTGACTTTATTATTGAATTTAAATTAAATTTCTAAAACCAATGATTCCAAAATCTGCCCTACCTTGATTCTTGAGGTTTGTTTTGTTTTGGGGGGGCGGTGGGGCTTTGGGGCTACACCTGGAGGTATTCAGGGCTTATCAGGGAACACTTCTGGGTTCACACACGATACTGAGGACTTGAGGGACCTTATGGGGTGCAGGGGATCAAACCCAGGCCAGTCGCTTGCAAGGCAAGAGCCTTGCCCACTGTGCTCTCTTGGGCCCCCACCTTGCTTTCTTAATGACAATTTAGCAACTTCTCACCAAAAGGCAGACGGTCACTTCCTCAGACAAAAATTAGACATGGCAGGTCATGGTACCTACTACATGTGCTTTCAAATGCAGAGTGCAGAGATCAAGACCTGGCCTGGCCAAGCCCACAATAGGTCCCAGTTCAAGCTCCAGCACTCAAGCACCCTGCAAAACACAACTCTAAAGGCCTGGGAATAGCTCAAAGGACCAAACACGAATATGCATGGAGAACTTCAGGCCCCCAGAACACGCAAATTTGGTCCCCAAGTACCACTAAAAGTGGGAGGCACCAGCCCCTGCTGACTGTGGCCTGATAAATCAACCAATTCATCAATACTTCAACAGACAGCGAGGGACCAGAGAAGCACGGAGGCTTTGCATGCGGGAAGTGGGTCCCCCTGGGCACAGAGCGAAGGCCAGCAAGGGCCCCAAACACAGCAGGCAGGGCACAACCCACGCACAGAGGCAAGACTTACCTTTCGCAGTTTATTCAAGCTGGGCAGTCTGGCCAGTGAGCTGAGCTCAACGTTTGCCATGCTCAGAAACTCCAATTTCTTGAAAGTGTCATTGAGGCCCTCGATCTCCCCGTTCACACACAGGCAATTGTCCAGGACCAGCTCTGTCACCTGGAGAGGAGGAGACACGCGAGGGCTTGGTTGCCAAGGAGGGGCTGGCCCGTTCTGGCCCGCTCAGCCTGTTTGCTGGCTTGGGCCGCGGAGGGCACTGGACGGATGTCAGGAAACCCGTCTTGCCACTCGGCCAGCTCGGCCACCGCCGGGCCCCGGCCTCCATTTGCGAACTGGGACTCCGGAACGACACTCCGGAGAGTCAACAACACGCGGCGTGCAAAGGCGGCGAGCGACGCGAGTATCTGAATAACTGCACCCCGCAACAGGTGGCACCCAGCACCCCCAGCCCGGCCCGCCCGGGGATGCAAGACGCGAGCGCGCGCGGGGCGCCAGGGCGCGGGGCGCAGACCCCAGGAGCGCGCCTGCCTCCCGCGCTCTTGGAAACGCGGTTTTCAGCCTCCCTGGTGGAGCCCCCCGACTTTTTCTGGGGTGACCCTGAGCGGCGCCGGCTTCCTCCGTCCTGTCCGCCGGCGACCAGGAAACAGAAACTTCCAAACCCCTGAACCGCGTCCAGAAAGCTCCCGGGCTCCAGCTCCGCAGCGCTGGCCTGGCCAGGGCAGCTGCCCAGCGCCGTGCCCACCGCCAGCGTCCCCGGGGCCCCCACCCGCGCGCACCTGCACCCTCCCCGCGGGGCGCCCCCCGCCCGATCGCGGCGCGGGCCCGGCCCCGGGGCCACGGCCCGCACCGCCCCACGCGGGAGCGGGTCCCCCGGGGACAGCGGCGCGTCCCCGGGCGCGGGGCGGAGCGGGGCCGCGCGGACGCCCCTGCAAGTTGCCCGCGCGCATCGCGCCCGTCGGGCGCCCCCGAACGCGGCCGGGACGCGGGTGCGGGGCGCGGGGGCCCGGCGAGACCGCGTCCCGCGCCCCCGGCCCGCCCGGCCCGAGCGCGGCCGCCGCCGACCCGGGTGCGGCCGGCGCGGGGCGCGCGGCTCCCGGGGCGCCCGCGGCCCGCGTGGAGGTCCCGGGCGCCCGCGCCGCGGCCGCAAAGTTGCGGAAACTTCCACGGGGGCCGCGGGGCGCGGGGCCCGGCCCGCACCCACGCGGCCGCCGGCACGGGCGCCCCGGGATCCCGGCCCTCGCCATCTTAGGCGCGGGTCCGAGGCCCGCGGGCGCGCGGGGAGGCGCCCCCCGCGCCGCCCCGGCCGCGCGCGCCCCCGCGCCCCCCGCAGCCACGTCCCGCGGGGCTGAGTCACTCGCCTCCTCCGGGGCGCGGTTCCGCAACTCCAGGTGGATCTTCTTCTTCATCTCCATGTCCTCGCGCGGCTGCGCCCCCCCGGGGACCGCCCGCGCCGGGGGATGGACGGGAAGAGCCGCCGCCGCGGACGCCCGCGCGCCCCTCGCGCGTGGGGCCGAGCGCGCCGCGAGCGGGGTCCGAGGAGTTGGGACCCGAACTCGGCGGCCCCCACCGCCTGGCCCGCACCCCCGCGCGCGCGCACGCACGCACGCACGCACGCGCCCCCGGAGCACCCCACCGCCCGCCCGCGAGCGCCCACCCGCGCACCCCGACGCGCACGCCGCGACCCACGGACGCGCGCGCCCCACCCCCGCGGCTGCTGTCCCTTCAATGGCCGCCCGCACACTGCGCCTCCATGACACGGCACCGGCGGCCCCCTGGCCCGCGCCCCGCCCACCCCGCGCGCGGATTGGCCGAGCCTGCCGCGTCCCGCTCGCCCGTTGGGCCGCTCGGCTGTCGCTCGGCCTCCGGGGCGGGGCTGAACCCGAAGCGCCGCGCCTATTGGCTCCGGGCAAGCGCGCAGTCGCCTCCGATAGGCCGAGGGCGCTGTCCGTCTCGGGGGCGAGGAGTTTGAATCCCAGCTGCCCCGTCCTTCTCTTTGTGTGCTTGGCGCGCTTTCCCCGGCGCCGCCGCGGCCCCTCCGCTGCCCCCCGGGCTTGCGCTTCGGTGTGGGGGCTTCTCTCCCGAGTCGAGGCGGGGAGGGCGTCCTTCCGACGAGCCCACGTAGCGGCACGTGATGTGCACCGGTTTTAAAGCGCAGCTGCTGCCCGCACGTCGGAAGAGCTGGCCCTGCTGGCCCTGCGCTGCCAGGCGGGCTTGGGTGCAGCGCCCAGCCGGGATGAGGATGCTGGGGCTTCGCTTGCTCCCGGTCCTGCGCTCGGGGACCGTTCCTGCAGGTCATCGGGACGCTAAACCGGGCAAAAGGGATGGAATCGGGTCAGCCGCGCGCGAGGCCAGCGCCCTGCCCGCCGTGCTGTCCCTCCGGCCCCAAGCAAGACTGGTGTTTCTGACATGCAACTCGGAAGGACCGAGTGATGAGAAAAGCATGCACGTTAGACACCGCTAAACTGAGCAGCAACCCTAGAGCCGGAGTCGCAGTGCAGCGGGTGGAGGCCCCTCACCCTGCGTCCGCCCCCCCCCCCCCCCCAAACAAAATGCACAAACTAAATACAACAACCCTGGAGGAATTGTGCAAAAATTGTTGGAGACTAGGAACCAGAAGAAAAAGAAAAACGATCCACATGGAAGTAGCACCACTGTTCTTTTTAATTTCCTTTTGGTTGCTGCCCATGGGATCACTTCACTTGATCACTTGATGCCCCGTTATTCATGGATTTACTCCAGTAACGTCTCCATTCATCCCTGTTGCGTGGTAGCCATAGCCCAATGGCATCTGCTCCTTCTAGGAACATGCAGAGCCTCAAACCGATCATTCAGGGTCTTGACGAAGAAGTCTGACCATCTTGTAGGTGGGCGGCCCAGCGATCTTTTGACATCCCGTGGAATCCAGTCAGTATTGGCTCTAGTCCAGCGGTCATCTCTAAACCTCATTACGTGTCCAGCCCATCTGATATTTGATGCCTTGGCAAAGGAGACAGCATCCCTGATTCTTGAGCGTTGACGGAGATCAGAACTCCGGATTCTTTCTCTCATTTGAGTGAAGCGTGATATTCCAAGCATAGCTCTTTCGATTCCTCTTTGAGAGACCTGAATAGCGTTCTCATCTTGTTTGCGTAGGGCCCAGGTCTCTGAGGCATATGTTAATGCAGGAAAAACAGTGGAATCGAAGAGATGTGCTCGTAGCTGGAGGTTCTTTGTCCTCTTAGTTATTTCTTCAACGCTCTTGAAGGCGTTCCAAGGCTGCCCATGGGAACTTCTGAAAAATAAAACCTGCTGCTAAAAGTCTGTCAAGAGCCAGAGAGATAGGACAGCGAGAGGACACTTTCGTTGCACGCGCCAACCTGGGTTTCATCCCCGGTACCCAATCTGATCCCCGAGGCCACCAGGAGGGATTGGTGAGCACAGAGCCAGGAGCAAACCCTGAGCACTGTGGAGTGTGAAACAAAACAAATAAATAAAAGTTTGTTGATGCTGATAGGGATGAGGATGTTTTGTCATACTTATGTATGACTGAAACCCAGTCATGAACAACATTTGAATTGTATCTCATGGTTAATCAATAAAAATTAAAGGAAAATGAAAACAATAAAAAAGTAAATTTTCCTATGTGTTTGGCTGGAGCGGTAGCACAGCGGGTAGGGCGTTTGCCTTGCACGCAGCCAACCCAGGTTCGATTCCTCTGTCCCTCTTGGAGAGCCCAGCAAGCTACGGAGAGTATCCCGCCCACATGGCAGAGCCTGGCAAGCTCCCTGTGAGGTACTCAACATGCCAAAAACAGTAACAAGTGTCACAATGGAGACCGGCCCACTGGAGCAAATTAATGAATAACGGGAGGACAGTGCTACAGTGCTACGTTTGTTTTCAGTGCCAGGATTGGACTCTCACCAGTACTTGGGCTGTGTGTCCTCTCAGGATGAGCTACATCTCAGACCCCTTTTTATATAAAACTTGCTGTTTTAAGTGTCTTCAGCTTTTGTCAGTTCTTACTTAAAATTTACCTTCTTCTTTCATTGACATTCTCAGGACAAATTCCCAGAAAACTTTATGATTTAAGGACAAAAGTGAGAGAACTCAGGACCGGAGAGATAGTACCAGCAGGAAGGGCACTTGCCTTCAATGTGACCATCCCGTATGATCTCCTAAGCACCAGGAGTGGTCCCTGAGCACGAATCCAGGAGTAAGCTCTAAGCATCATCAGGTGTGGTCAAAAAAAAAAAATCCCAGAATGGGAGAGTATTCTAGAACTAATGAATATGAGGAAAGTCCATGAATTCATTTGACTGCTGGACAGGAACTGGAGAAAGTCCAGTGTGGTAGACAGAATAGGGTCCACGGGAGTGGCCTTCTATCTCCCCACCTACCCACTGTCCTCGCTCTTCTCAGCTCTTTTCCTAATACCTAAAACATGTCCTTTGGGCCAGGGTTAAAGCACTTGCTTCACATGTGTTCAATCCAGGTCTGATTCCAGCACCTTATATGGTCCCCCTGAGCACTACCAGGGATTTCTTCTGAGCACAGAGCCAGGAGTAGTCTCCAAACACTGCAAGGTGTGGCCCCAAAGCCAGAACAAATGAATCAAACTTTTCTCTCACCTGGTTTTTTTTTTTTTCGGTGCCTGAAATCAAACTGCAAATGAAACCCCAGATGCAGATCAAGTGTTCCCACTGAACTGTATCCCCTGCTCCCTCTTAACTGTCTTCATCAAGAAACCAGGAGCTGATCAGAGAGATAGCTCAAGAGGTTAAATACGTTTTTCTTTTTTTAAAACATGTTTTGCATGCGGGAGGCTGGGTTTATTCCAGAACCCCAGCTCTGGTCACCTGAGCACAGAGCCAGGAGTAAACCCTGAGCCTAGCCCAAAACAAAACAAAACAAAAAAATCAAACAACTATAAAACACAGCAAAAAATCATGTCTCATTAGTTCAACATAAGACATGTTCAGATTCATGACTTTGGCTTTTCTCCTGACTGTATTTAATTCTGGGCTCCTCATTTGGCTCCATAAACTCATTTATTCACCTGTCAGACTAAGGTGACCATATGTGGTGATGGGGATCAAATCTGGATTGGCCTTGTGCAAGGCAAGTGCTTTCAGCCCTGTACTGTCTCTCCAGCCCAACAAGACAGGATTTAAATGGTATAATGGTAGAAGAGTTCAATTAAACGTAAAGTACAATATGAAAACCAAGAATGAGAAGGGGAAGGAATTAGAAAGTATCACAGAATTCTTTCCACTCCTTAGGGCCAGAGTGATGGTTCAGTGGTGAGGGCCTTGCCCTTCATGTGGCCAACCCAGGTTTGATTCCTGGCACCCATATGAGCCCACCAGCAGTGATCCCTGAGTGCAGGGTCAGGAGTATACCCTGAGCACTGCTGAGTGTGGCTTTCCAAAAAAATCCCAGACTTTTTTTCATTCCTTCATCCTGCTTCCTTTTCTTCCCTTTTAGACACGGTTCCAATATCACTTCCCAATAAATATCCTAAATGCTATTTTAATCTGAGTCTGCCTTGGGAATCCAACAAATAACAGTGTCCTTCTCCAAAGGAAGCACAAAGCAACCAACAGAGTGAGCACGTGATGTGGCAGTCAGCGGTGCCAGCTGGGCCCTGTGTCTCCAGTCCACTAACTTTTCCTGCCTTGGCCACTGTCTCACTGCAACAGTAGAAGCCCTGAGTCGCCCAGCTGAGCCCTTCCCAAATGCTGGGTCCACAGAAACCATAGGACATAATAAATCATCATTAATGCTTTAAGCCACCTCAGAATTTGAAGCGATTTTACAACCAAACCACTCATGCCCTGTTACACCTGTGAAACATCTCAGACTCATTATGCATTTGATTTTTGGATTAACTTTGTGGTCACTGCACATTCAGCAACCGTGAACTGTTACCCAGTTTTTCTTGCCTCCCCCAGCCCCATCTTTAGTACCATGACTCAGAAGCGAGGACCAGGGTTCGAGAGATAGTACAGCAGGCAGGGCGCTTGCCTTGCGTGCACATGTTGACCGAGGTTCAGTCCCTAGGACCTCATATCGTCCCCTGAGCCCATCAGAAGTGATTCCTGAGCACAGAGCCAGTAGGACAATGTGAGAGAAGACCTGGGTGTGACCCTAAAACAAAAATGTGGCAGGGCTGGAGAGAGAGCATAGCAGGAAGGGTGCTGGGCTTGTATGTGGCTGACTTGGGTTGGATCCCCACCAGCACACAGAGTCTTCTAGCCCTGCCAGCAGTAATCCCTGATCATAGGGCCAGGAGGAAGCCTTGAGCACCACCATGTATGGCCCAAAACACACACACACACACACACACACACACACACACACACACACAGCACACACACACTGGAGCTGGAGCCATAGTACAGCTGGTAGAGCACTTGCCTTGCACTCAGCCAACCCAAATTCTATTACTAGCATCCCTTATGGTCCCCTGAACCCCGCTAGGAGTAATCCCTGAACATAGAACCAGGAGTAAGTCCTGAGCACCACTGGATCTGACCCCCCTGAAACATAAATAAATTAATTAAATTTTCTTTTTTTGCTTTTTGGGTTACACCTGGTGATGCACAGGGGTTACTCCTGGCTCTGCGCTCAGGAATTACCCCTGGCAGTGCTCAGGGGACCATATGGGATGCTGGGAATTGAACCCGGGTCGGCCGCGTGCAAGGCAAACGCCCTACCCGCTGTGCTCTCTCTCCAGCCCCAAATTTATTAAAATTAATGGGAGAAAATGGCCAAATATCTGTCCCGCTTCAGCCAAACAACAAGTGCCCTTCAAAGTGCTCACACCTTTTAAGCGATTCCATCTTTTTCTTTTTTTTTTTTTTGTTTTGTTTTTGGACCATATCTGGTGGTACTCAGGGCTTACTCCTAGCTCTGCACTCAGGAGTCACTCCTGGCAGTGCTCAGGGAATTACACGGGATGCTGAGGATCAAATCCTATTGACTGTGTGACAGGCAAGGGCCCCCTCACTGTACCATCATCACTCAGGTCCTGTTCATTTTTTCTTTTAATTTTATTTTAATCATTGTGCAAGGTCAATGCCATTCCTGCTACACTATTACTCCAGCCACTTTTATGTCAAAAGACATAAACTTTTGAATAAGTGAAGCCGCTGAGGGGCTGGAGAGATACTTCAGTGGGGAGGGCATTTGCCTTACGTATGGCCGACCTAGTTTTGATCCGCAGGATTCCATATGATACCCTGAGCCACACCAAAAGTGATTCCTGAGTGCAGAGCCAGGAGTAAGGTCCGAATACCACTAGACGTGTCCCAAAAACTAAGTAAATAAAAAATAATGATGAGCACTTCACTTTCTAAGCACCATCAGGTGTATACCTGGTGGCTCTGAATACTGGGTTGAATCCCATCACAAAACAAAATGAAGACTTAGATTTTGGGCTGAAGAAAGAGTTCAAAGACTGGAAGGATGGCACACAGGCTTTGCATTTAGAAAGCCCAGCTCACTTCACAGTACTGAGTGTCTCCCTCAGCACCACCAGAACCTAGCCCTGAGCACTGTACTATGTATATTCCCTGGACACTTCCATATCTGATCCCAAAACCAAAAATAAAATATTTGGGGGACCAGAGAAACAGTGCAGGAGTAGGGCCTTGTCTTACACACCGTCTACCACAGTTTGATTCCCAGCACAATAAATGGTCCCAACAAACACTGCAAGGAATAATCCTTGAGCACAGAGATAAGAGTAAGCCCTGCGCACTGCCAGGTATAGCTTAAAAACAAGCCAAAAGACAAAAAGTCGGAGTAACATCTGGCAATGCAGAGGCTTACTCCTGGTTCTGTTCTTAGGGATCACTCCAGGCAGTGTCAGGGGAACCAAATGTGGTGTCAAGGTCAAACCAGGGTTTGCTGTGTTCACGGCAAGTGCCTTACTTTCTGTACTATCTCGCTAGCCCAAAATAAATTTTAAAAAATGAAAATAATGAGGTAGCTGATAGGCCCCTTTCAAAAACAACAAAACATTGTGTGGACTCCCCGTCTTAAATCAACATCTGCTCTCCTTATTCTGTAGAAAATAAGAATAGGAGTATGTTCTCTTACAAAAGATTTAGCATGGGGCCAGAATGATAGTACAGTGGGTAGGGCATTTGCCTTGCATGCAGCCGACCCGGGTTCAATCCCGGCATCTCATATAGTCCCCCAAGCAACACCAGTAATAATTTCTGAGGCAGAGCCAGGAGTAACCCCTGAGAATCGCCAGTATGACTCAAAAAGCCAAAAAAAAAAAAGTTTTGCATGACAAATTTAACTATATGGTCACAGAGCGAGAATTTATTCAATAGACCTATTCACAGAGCTTGGGCATTCTCTTCTGACACATACTTCAATAAGTATGTTCCCGAATTTGTTTGTTGACACAGTTTAGATTTTTGCCAAGTCTAAACTTCAGCTCAATCAAGCCAATGACTTCAGCAGCAAAGCAAAGTCATAATAATCAGATTGAACACAATCCCACAGAATCTACAGAACATGAAACCACTGAAGTTCCTGAACACGATCCCATGAAAGGTACTGAACAGGATCCCACTGAATCTACTGAATGCGACCCCACGGAAAGTACTGGAAGCAATTCCACTGAAGGTACTGAACATAGTCCCACTGAACGTATGAAATATAAACTCACTGAATCTACTGAACACAATCCCACCAAACGTACTGTAATTTGGTAGAACCCCTGACTAGTGCCACATTCTCCACTTAATTAAGGTTTTTCCTTTGCTTGAGCTGTTTGACAAGGATTTCCCATCATTCCTTTAGTATTGTGCTTTAGTATAAAATCACAGGTCCATTTTCCATATCTGTTCTTGAAGAGGAGGCTGACTTCACTCATCTTTAAGCCCACACTTCCTACAAATAGACATTTCCCATGTTTTATTTTATTTACTTTTGGCTGAGGTGAGGGAGGTTGGGATTGGGCTGCACCCGGCAGTGCTTGAGCTGTTCCCAGTTCTGTGCTCGGTGATCACTTCTGGAGGTGCTTAATAAGTGGTGCTGAGGATTGAAGCAGGATCAGAGGCATAAAAGGGAAGTGCCGTAATTCCTGTACTATCTCTCCAGTCCACAGCCCTCGATTAACTTTTAATTTTTTTTAATTTGGGGGGCCACATCTGGTGATTTTCAGGGCTTACTTCTAGTTCTGCACTCAGGAATTACTTCTAACAGTGCTCAGGGGACCAGACGGGATGCCGGAAAGCACCCTACCCACTGTACTATCCCTCCAGTTCTGCATGTTCCTCATTTTAGCTGGGAGTATCCCCTGAACATTGCCAGTTGTGAATCCAAATGAAAGATGCACACTACAATTAAAATCAAAGTGAGGGCTGGAGTGATAGTACAGCAAGTAGGGCATTTGCCTTGTGTGCTGCTGACCCGGGTTCGATTCCCAGCATCCCATATGGTCCCGTGAGCTCCGCCAGGAGTAATTCCTGAGTGCAAAGCCAGAAATAACCCCTGAACATTGTCGGGTGTGATCCAAAAAGCCAAAAAAAAAAATCAAAGTGAGATAGCACTACACACTTAGCAACTAAAGAGACTGGAGCAATGGGTGCTTGCCCTGCATGTGGCCAACCCAGGTTCGATCTTTGCCAACCCATATGGTCCCCTGAACAACACCAGGAGTGATTCCTGAGTGCAGAGCCAGGAGTGAGCCCTGAGAATTGCTAGGCATGTTATCCTGTGCCCCCCTCCACTAAAAAAATAAATAAATAAATAATGGAGCAATTTAAGTTCTTGGTGGAAACAAAACCTAGTAAAAAGCATCAGTTAAACATCCACGTGCCATTCGACGCACTACCAGCCATTCATTCAGCAGTGTTAAAGGCCAGAGAGAGAGAATAGGGGTTAAGTTGAGTGTGGATTGATCCCTGGAACTACATATGGTCCCTGAGCCCCATCACAAGTGATTTCTGTGCCCAGAACTGAGAGTGACCTCTTAACATCACTGCCTCCCCTCAAAAAAAAAGAAAAAAGAAAAAACCCAAAATGAATTTGTTTTGCTTTTGGTTGCCCAAAATTAGAAACAATCCACGTGTTCTTCCACTGGTAAACGGGTAAACTGTGATCGATCTCTCTCTATATAGGAAAACTCGTTCGTATAAGGAAGTGAATTCTGATAGGCAACAACATGAATGGAGCTGGAGCGATAGCACAGTGGGTAAGGCATTTGCCTTGCATGAGGCCTGGTTCGATTCCTCCACCCCTCTCGGAGAGCCCAGCAAGCTACCGAGAGTATCTCGCCTGCGCGGCAAAGCCTGGCAAGCTCCCCGTGACGTATTCGATATGCCAAACACAGTAACAACAAATCTCACAATTTGTTGTGAGACGTTACTGGTGCCCACTGAGCAAATCGATGAACAACGGGAGGACAGTGCTACAGTGCTACAATGCTAACGACATGAATGCATGTAAGTGAAGGAAGGCAGACCCCGAAAGCCACACAGTGTCATTCAGTACATAAGCACCCTGGGAAAGGCAAAATACAGACTCAGGAAAGAACACAGTTTCCCAAGGATTAATGTGGGTGGAGAAGCTGGCTCCCAGGGACACAGCTACCGAGGCAGGGGCAAGACATGAGTGGGTCCGTATCTTGACACACAGTCGTGTGTGTTTGCCAAAACTCGGAACAGCAGAATGATCGCATCTCAGTGCTCGGAAGTTAGGCTTCCCAAAACCTGAGTTGTTTTGGGGGAGTTGGTTTGCTTGTTTCAGGTGCAAATAGTGTCTTGATCATGTCTGTGCTTCCTGGATCACCTGTAAAATCACAACGGTGGGTGACACGTGTCTTCCCGGGCCCTCTGGAGTACCAGTGGATGTGACCTCCACCCAGCTCGGACTGGGACCCGCGCCTGCCGTCCCAATCCCAAATGCTGAGCACAGGGCGGAGCCTGAGGGCTGAATACTGGCCTCTAGAAAAAAGGGAAATGACACTGTCGTTTAGTTATCTGATTTTTGGGCCACACCCAGCAGTGCTCAGGGGTCCCTCCTGGCTCTGCGCTCAGGGATCACTCCTAGCAGTGCTCATTCTCCCCTGCTCTCTCTCCCCGGCCCGTGTTCGCCGTTCTGCTTCTCTTCGGTCCCTCTGTCCTGGTTCAAACTCTCCCAGCGTGTCTCAATCTGGAGCTCCGCAGGAGTCGGAAACAGCCACCCTCCCGGGGAGGGTGAGAAGGAAGTATAGACAGTAGAATGAATTTGTGGGTCCATTAAATCTGTAAAACGTGGGCCAGATCAGACAGGCAATCTGTGAAGAGTCACGCTGCAGAGAATGAAACACAGATGTCACTATTTTTGGCTACTCAAAACAAAAACAGCAGCAGGGCAAAGACGGGCAGAACGCTGGTCTTGCCCGGGTTTGGTCCCTATTGCAAAAGACACACACACACACACACACACACACACACACACACGCAAGCGCGCGCGCTCCCATTCTTCCTCCAGCACAAGGTAGGGGCTAAAGGGTCCAGCCCACCTGGGTGTCTGGTTCAAGAGCTGTGTCATCACTTTCACTGACCTCAACTCCATGTCCTGCCAGGATGATTCCACTGAGGCAAGGGCAAGGGCATAGTCAAGGCTGATAGCAGGAAGCCCGTCATCAACCGAAAGCCTGTCTCTCCCAGGAGCCAGATGCCCCCAGCACTGAACGGGATAATGCTGGTGCTTGGCATGTCTTGCGGTACACTGGGGGGTCACTACCCTATAGCAGGTTGGGGCTCACTTGAAGGGCAGCACCCAAAGGGTCCTTGTTTGTGAGGACCAAGAAATTTGACTCCCGGGGCTGGAGTGATAGCACAGCGGGTAGGGCATTTGCCTTGCATGCGGCTGACCCGGGTTCGATTCCCAGCATCCCATATGGTCCCCTGAGCACCGCCAGGAGTGATTCCTGAGTGCAAAGCCAGGAGTAACCCCCATGCATCGCTGGGTGTGACCCAAAAAGCCAAAAAAAAAAAAAAAGAAAGAAATCTGACTCCCTCCTGATAGCGAACAGTATCTCCCACACCCCAACTCCTCCCTAACCCCGCCCCAGCCATGGGCGTCTGTAACAACTGTGGCCCCGGGGAGGACTCACTTCTAGTCCCAGCCACGCCACCACTGCCACCCAGAAGACTGTGGACAGCTCCATGGGAAGCAGTGGGTGATGGCCAAGGGATCACTCACAACATCACTCCCGCTGTCCCTGGCACAAAGGCTGTGGGCACGGTCATTCCGAGCTGACTTGGGAAGTTAATTCCAAACATGTCTGTCATGGGTCTAATGTGCCATCTGGAATAAGCTGCCATGTAGAAGATATCAAGCAGAAGGTGATACCCAGAGGATCAGGGTGCCTGCTGTGTCTTCATCACTCCTCCATCTTCCATGTGGGCTGGCTTGGTCCCCAATGTCCGCTGTGTCCTGCTCATTTCCTGGTGTGACAAATGAGTGTGCCTACAGCAACACAGTGGTGGCCTGGTGGGGCCCACAGCCTCCCAGGAGTCAGAGCAGAGGGACACTGGCCCAGGGAGGCACTAGGGGAAGAGAAAGGAGTCAGCTCAGCCACGGGGAGTCCTTCCCTCACCCAACACACAGAGAAACCCCTAGCCCCCAAGGTTTCCCTGCCAGACCTCAAAGAAGGGAGGGATGCAGGTAACCACACCTTGTTGTGTACCATCAATAAACACGCTGTTCCGTGCACCCCCACACTGGCACTGGTGGGGGAGATGGGAGTGTGAGACGGGCTTTGCATGCAGGAACCCCAAGTTCGAGCCCCAGTACTGCATTACCCCAGTCTCCAGTACTCTGAGTGAGCACTGCCAGAGTCACACCCCAGCACCACTGAGTGTGACTCCCAAAGAGAGAATAAGGGTCCAGAGAGATAGAACAACGGGAGAGCACTTACCTTGCGTGGGGCCAACCCGCGTTCGATCTCCAGAGCCCCATCAGAAGTGACCCCTGAGCCCAGAGCTAGGAGAAAGCTTTGAGCACAGCCAGGCACGCTCCCCCCACACACACACACAAAAAAAAAACCCAAAATTTAAAAAAGATCACATGGGAACCTATTAGAAATACAGATCTCTGGGGACTCCGCAGGTCTGGGAATTCATAGAAAAGGATTGGTACTTGAACAAGTTTTCCAGATGGCCTGCTGCCAGGACATTAGAGCCTTCGGAGCAGGAGAAAGTGGCATGGCAGCTGCACAGGCAACGGCAGGAACTCCCTGAGTCAGTGCTCACAGAGGCCACGGCGGGAGAAATCACTCCTGGGAGCTGCTAGTATAAGATCTGTGTGACTGACATGCCAAAGGCAGAAAACATCCATGCATGTCCCAAGGACACAATTCCGTCATCCAGACTGGAGCCTGTTGGGTACCAGGCATGTTGTAGGCATGGGACTCGTGCTTGTCACCTTCACGGATTTCTTCTTGTTAATTCTACTTATTAGATCATTTATACGTCCTTGTCTTCAAGATTCTCATATTCTATCTTGCAACATGAGCTGAAAACTGAGAAAATCATCTTGGGTTCTGACCTACTCCTCCAATTCGTTAATTCTTGAATCTTGTTTTGTTTGGGGGCCACACCCAGCGATGCTCAAGGGTTACTCCTGGCTCTGGGTTTAAACATGATTCCTGGAGGTGCTCAGGGGACCATATGAGATGCAGGGGATCAAACTTGGGTCGGTCACACTCAAGGCAACTGCTCTACCCACATCTGTCTATCATTCCAGCCCCTAATTTTTGAATGTGTGGTGTATATGAGTGTGTGCACCTGTGTATGCGTGTGCATGTGTGTGAGTGTATGTTTATGTATGTGTGTATGTGTGTGAGTGTGTATTTGTGTGTGTATGTGTGAGTATATGTGTTTGTATGTGCATGTGAGTGTGTATGCGTGTGTGTGACTGTGTGAGTGTGTATGTGTGTGAGAGGGAGGCTCCATTATCACTGTGTTAGGATGTGAGTAGGTGATGGTACACCTGATTACCTGTGGGGTCAGTCTCTCTGGGTCTGCTTTGTGGAGGAGCTGGATCCTCACACTGTCCCTCACTCTCTCTGTCCAAGCATCCCACCACCCTCGCCCTGCCTCCTCCCTCCCTGATTCTTACACCGCAGTCAGACTGAGAGGGGACTAGGGGATTGGAGGACACAGGGGAGGGGGGACACAGTCTACTCCTTAGTGAGCTACCATAAAGTGCTTTGGATTCCCAGGCGCTGAAACAGGCTTTTTTTGCTGGTGGGGGTATCCACGTCAGGGCTGGGGGTACCCCAGATGTCGCTGAGTTCTGTGTGGTGAGGACCATTTCAAGGACTCCTGGAACTGTTGCTCCCCCTTGAATATTCTTTTGGAAAAGGGCGTTTGAAAAAGGCAAAAAAGTACAAAGTCACCACACCTGAGCACTCGATTCTCTGACCTTGCGCTTCCCAACCAGATGTGACATGACCCCTGTGAACCCCCAGAGCTTCCCAGGGGTCACAGGGGAAAGTGGACTGAATGACAATGGGGAAACAATGGAGACTGGAGGTTGGGGGGAAATGCAGGGGAACCAGGGTCTGGGGGACACAGGGATAACCAGGGGATGAGGGACATGGGGATCACCAGGGGACACAGGGGGAACCAGGGAACACGGGGGCTCGGGTGGAAGCACCAGGGAGAGGTGCAGGGCTGAGAGGACCAGGGCCAGTGAGAACAAAGGGCCGAGTTCGAACAGGATGAACCAGCCAGCCACTGCCCCCAGCAGGCCACCTAGCGAAACCCGGAGGAAGACCCAGGAGTCTGAGGACTCCACCCAGCACCCACCAGGATCACTCCTGGCCCCCGCCAGGCGTCACTCTTTCCCAGGACTCGCCCAGAGTCCTGCTGATGTAGGCAGGTAGATAGGGAAAGGCTCTCTACAATGAAACAAAGTCTCACAGAAGAAGAATTCTAGGACCAACCCACCCTGTGGAGACAGAGAATAAGGACTTGATAAGACCATCCCCAGACCCTGAAGATATGGGCCTCCTCCCCATGAAATTCCTCCTTTCCGAGAACCCCCTTTCAATCCGGTTGACTCCAGCGACCCAGCCCCAAGGAGATTCCAGAACATTCCAAGTCAGATGATTCTCGAACCCCCTTTCAATCCGGTTGACTCCAGCGACCCAGCCCCAAGGAGATTCCAGGACATTCCAAGTCAGATGATTCTCGAACCCCCTTTCAATCCGGTTAACTCCAGCGACCCAGCCCCAAGGAGATTCCAGGACATTCCAAGTCAGATGATTCTCGAACCCCCTTTCAATTCGGTTGACTCCAGTGACCCAGCCCCAAGGAGATTCCAGAACATTCCGAGTCAGAAGGATCTATAAGAACCAGCTCGAGAGCCCACTTGGCGCTCTCTCCACCCTCGGAGAAGCCCGCGTTCCCTCTGGACGCGTTACTCTCTCTCTCTCTCTCTCTCTCTCTGCTTATCCCTTTCTCTCCCTCTCCAAAAGCCTCCAAATAAAACCTGTTACTTCACTGCTCGTCTACTCCTGAAATTCTTTTCTGCGAGCGAGACAAGAACCCCAGAAACCTCGGGTAAGGCTTGGGACTGGTCTCTCCTTTCCTGCAAAGAGTGAATTCTCACCCCAACTTGAGTCCGTGGCTCCCCGAGCAATCGGGTGGCGGGGATTAACTCCCGTGCCGAGAAGATCAAGCGGACTTCAGGTGTGGCTTGATGGCCACCTCGTGGGGCTGGCGGGGCTTAGGCCTGTGCCGAGCAGGTGCTCACTGCAGACTTTACCAGTCCTAGCCCACCCAGGGTTCCGGGTGGCAGAGGAGGGTGGGGAGAAAGTGGCCGTCTTTCTCCTCCCCACTTCACATAAGTCACCCGTGGGGCCCACCGACATCACTGCCAGCACCCACCCACCCAGGGTGTCTCCCCAGAACCCCCAATCCCAGCTCTGTCCAGCCTGGCTGGCCCGCAGAGGGCAGGCACAGACCCGGCTCAGCCGCATCCAGTGTCAGGAAGCCCCAGAGCTCACCCGCAGTGGAGCACCTTGGGGAGGAGTCTCAGGCTCAGCCTCCTTGGAAGTGGGAATCTGTGAATCAAAAATCGCAGGGGGCGGGGGCAAAGCCAGAGTGACAGGACAGCGGAGAGGGCGCTGGCCTTGCCCTTGTGAGGTCTACCCGGCTTTGATCTCTGTTATCCCATCTGCTCCCTGAGCACCGCCAGGAGTGATCCCTGAACGTAGAGCCAGGAGTAACCCCTGAGACGCTTCCAGGTGTGACCCAAAATTATCATGAAGGTGCCTCGGTCTTAGAGCACATACTCTGTCTCCGGGAGGGCGTTTGAGTCTATATCGCCCCAAAACAGATTAACTTGTCATTCCTTTTTTAAATGCTTTTTAATTTCGCCACCTGACCGGAAGGTGGCGCCCGACGCAGCGCGTTACCCAGCAGGAGGCCGCGCTGTCCTGCAGGGGTCACGGTGTCCAGGCGCTCTGTGCCCCAGCGAGTGGAGATGGTCTTTGTGTCTGTCTGTCCTGCTTCAACCACCCCTGCTCTTGGATGGAGCCGGGCTTCAGGGCCCTTTGAGACAAGGTGGCAGGAGGGAAGGAAGATCGTGGGCAGTCCTGGCTCTGCAGACCTGCTGCAGGCACTGATCCGGCCCCGTCCACCAGAGCAGGGACAGGGGGACACGGAGGGCCCCATGCTGCTGGGGGGACCTGAGGGCGAGGGGTCCTGGCTCCGCATTCCGGCCCACCCGGGAAGCAGGGGGCATGTTCTGACTGGCAGATCCCAGCCCCTACTCCTGGGATCAGGCCCAGTGTTCTGGGGAGAGGGGCCCAGTCCTGAGGGAGGGCAGGTCCCTGCCCAGGTGGGCTCTGCTCCTCCCCTCTGTCTGTGGGGCTGCGTCTAGGGGTTACTCCTGGCTCTGTGCTCCCAGCGATTGTTCCTGAGGCCCCATCTCCATCTCTCCTGCCCCATCCCTCCTCCTGACCTGACACCCAGCCAGTCAGGCTGTGTTCTCTTCTGTGACAAAAGCCGCCCTACATCTGTGCTCCCCGGGGAGGGAGGTGGTGAGGCTGGGGTGGGGGGAGGGCTGGCAGCTGAACTGTCCCTCCGCGGTGTGGGGCAGCCCTCCCCCACTGAGCACACAAATGGGCTTTTATACAGCAAACAAACACCCCCCACCCGGCCACTCAGCACGTGGACCCGCGCCTCGCCGTGGGAAGGGGTGGGACTGTCAGGGAAGACAGGGATTGCTCGGGCCAGTGCCCGCCTGGGGCCTCCTCTGATCTCCGCCGCCCAGGGTGGAGTTCAGGGTCAGACCTGCGAGGCCGCCGGTCACCCCTAAGCCTGTCTCTGGATTCCGACCTCTTCCCTCCCGGCCAGGACACACGGTGCCGAGAACCCGGAAAACTGCCTGCGGGAGTGAGCAGCCAGGGTCCCCCTGATTGGGCTAGGCCGGACCCCTGAGCCCTGCCTGACCCCTGCCGCAGGCTCGCAGTCCGCCAGAGGCGTGTGAGCAGAGGAGGAAGCGCTTGGCCCAGCTGGACTCTGGAGCCCGGGCCAGGGCCCCGGCAAGCCCGCTGGGCTCCCAGCAGGGCATCCTGCATGCCTAATTCGCTATTTAAGGAGCTCTTGGCCGAGCCGGCAGCACCCCTCTCCCCCTCTCTCCCCCCTCCCCTCACCAGCCCCCTCCCCGCCCATGCCCGCCCAGAGCCACCTTAAAAGCAGGAGGCACCCGTGAGGACAGACCGGAGACAGACCGAGAGAGGCTGGAGACGCTGGTCCCAGGCTGGACGCTGCAGAGACAAAGCTTGAGAAAAAGCAATAAAAACACTTGAGTCCGGGCAGACCCCTCCAGCTCGCCACCGCCACCATCAGCCCTGGTCCCCTGGCCCCCAGACCCCTGTGCCTTGGCCGCCCTCCCAGGACACTATGCTGGTCCTCACCCTCCTTCTGGAGGGGATCCGGATCCTGGCTGCGGACAGGGGTAGGTACCTGTGTGTGCGTGGTCGGGGTCATGCCCACCTGTGGCTGCCTGCTGACCCAGGAGGGAGGACACAGAAGGAAGTCTGGGGGGGGGGGCGGGCACAGGGCTGGGCGTGGGCAGAGGCGAGCCCAGCTGGGGTGGGGGTGGGAAAAGGCAGGACAGACCCCCCAGTGAAGGCGTCCCAGTGAAGGATGTCCCTGCGGCTCCATCCCGGGCACGGCGGACCTCTCCAATTAGGGATCCCTCGAGGAGGGCAGCCGCTGTCCACTTCCTAAGTCAAATCTGAGCCCGCCTCAAACTTTGCAGTGCCCCCAGTGCCGGGACCATCCCCCTGCCCAGCTATCCCCGGAAACAAAGCCTGAGTCCGCACAGCACCTGGGGCCTGCCACAGAGGCCCTCGGGCTCCCCTCAAACGGGGTGGGGGGATGGCAGAGCAGCAGAGGGGCTCCTGAGCCCCCGCTTTCCCCTGGGGATGTCCAGAGCAGCCCCAGAGTCATGCTGGATGGGTCGGGGGTGCCGGTGAGGCTGCGGGCCAGGGAGGGGCTCTGGCAGAGGGATAGGGTGTCGGGGTGTCCGGGTGTCTGGGGTGCGTGTGCTCGGGGCTTGCTGGAATGCAGAAGGGAGCAAGGACAAACTCCAGGGCAGTTTCCGGATTGGCAGAAGCCAGGGGAGCAGGAGAGTGAGCGGAAGAAGGCATCCGGGTTGATTCCTAGCGGACAACTTGGGAGGCTACTGGCCTCCTTGCTGCCCTCGAAGCAATGTGGCCTGGGGGCCACAGCCTTGGGCCGGCGCGCAGCCTGCTGGCATGTGACCCAGCTGGCAGCCCTCCTTTCTCACACAAAGCTGCACTTTCATCCCGCTGGGGCGGCTTGGCTGGAGGGCCACCCACCGCCCTGGGGCCGGGCCAGTGATCCCAAGCACAAACGTGTCCTTGCCGCTGCTGGCCCGGACCCCTACGGGCAGCCAGGCCGCACTCTCAGGGCACCGGGGCGGCCCCCCAACTCCAACCTCTTCCTGCTCCCTTGGCTCTGGTCCCTTCCACACCATCCACTCGCCCGACTCTTGGGGTCAGAGTGGCATAAGGCTGGGCAAAGGGGTTGGGACTCCCGCAAGCCCTAGGTTAATTTTAGCATTGCTGGATTCTGTCCTCCCTCCCCTTACTCCACTCACGGAAGCCCAGCCGGCTTCTAAATAGGACCCCCACCTTTCCGAGGTGTCTGGTTGCACGGGGGAGGGGGAAGGGGAGCCCAGAGAAAGGAGCCTGCAGCGGCCTACGATTCCATTCCTCGATTCCTCGCTCTCCTTGCAGGTCAGCACTGGACTTACGAGGGTGAGCAGACCCCCAGGGCCTCCCCGAACCCTTCACTCCAGCTCCCTGCATCCCTGCTCCCAAACGGGGGTTTGGATCTGGTCCTACCCCAAGTCCCTGCTCTCCCCACAGTGTCCGTGTGTGGGGGTGGGGGAGGGGGTGAGAGTGGGGGCCCCCGGGGAAGAGGGGGGCTGGAGGGGGGACTGGGGAGACCCTGGGCTTTGCTGCTCTCCTGCCTTATAGACCCCCCCCCACTGACTTCTGGAATTGGCCAAGTTGGGGGTCCAGGGATGAGGCCTCGCCCCCAGCTGGGGAGTTTGTGGGCCTGGGAGAGGCGGAACTCAGTGATCAAGAATCTTGAGGCCTTCCAAGCGCAGCCCAGAGCCAGAGCACAGTCAGCACCACGGAGTTCCAAGACCCCCTGGACAGGACCCGGGACCAGAGAGAGGCTACTGCAGAGTCTTTCTTTGGATTTTGTTATTGATTGATTGATTGATTGATTGAGGGGACGACCCACCTTGCGGTGCTCAGGGTGTGCTCCTGGCTCTGAACTCAGGCATCGCTCCTGACAGGCTCAGGGGACCATATGGGTGCCAGGGATGGAACCCAGGTCAGCTGCGTATGAACTAGGAGCCCTGCCTGCCCGACTGTCGCTCTGGCCTCTGTAGGGTCACTCCCCGAGCGGTTCCCCCTCTTCTCTGTCCCCTCCCCCGACCCCCCCCCCCCCCGCTTGCTCTCAGCTTTTGACCCTCAGACCACCGGTAAGTGGAAGGTGCCCCCAGTTAGCAGCAGAGCTGGAAATTCACCCCCGCCAGCCTCACCCAGCCTCGCATCCTGGCATCCTGCGGGTGGCACCCCCAGCTCCTCACAACAGCAGGGGGCTGGGGCGGGGGCTGGCCGAGGCCACCGCCAACGCAGCAACCCTGCAGGCCCACATGGTCAAGCCCACTGGCCAGAGTCCTTCCCTGAGTGTGGGGGCGGCGCCCAGTCACCCATCGACATCCGCACTGACTCCGTGACCTTCGAACCGGACCTGCCCATGGTGCAGCCCCGAGGGTACGAGCGGCCTGGAGCAGGAACGGGGCCTTGGCAGCTGAGCAATAACGGGCACACGGGTGAGCTAGGGCGTGGGGCGCAGGGCGCGGGGGGAGCACGGGCCGCGCCTCCTCCCGACCTCTGACCCCTCCTAAGCCTGGGGCTGGCGGCAGACACCGGCTGTGGTCGAGGAAGGTCGCATGGTGGCAGGCACGTGCTGAGGGACCAAACGTGTCAGAAACACAGTGTCCTTGGGGGGCTGGAGCGGTAGCCCAGCAGGCAGGGCGTCTGCCTTGCACGGGGCCAACCCGGGTTCGATTCCCAGCATCCCACATGGTCCCCCGAGCACCGCCACCAGGAGTAAATCCTGAGTGCATGAACCGGGAGTAATCCCTGTGCAACGCCGGGTGTGACCCACAAAGAGAGGAAAAAAACCCGGTGTCTGTGGGGGGTGCGAATGTGGGAGGCAGGAAACTGCCCTGCCGGCCCCCCCACACCTGCCTGCCTCTCTCGTGCCACAGTGCAGCTCTCGCTGCCTCCCTCCCTGTACCTGGAGGGATTTCCACAGAAGTACGCCGCCGCCCAGCTCCACCTGCACTGGGGCCAGAGAGGACGCCCGTGGGGCTCGGAGCACCATGTGGACAGTGAGGCCACAGCTGCAGAGGTGCGGGGAGAAGAGCACGGAGGCCCGTGAGGGGGGGACGGCCGAGGAAGTGTTGGGAACTGCAAGAGAAGAATCTGCGCCTTCACGGGCTAGATGCAGAGGAGACGTGGAGTGAACTGATTAAGTCTCTTGACCGTCCTCAGCTGCACATCGTCCACTACGACGCCGACTCCTACAGCAGCCTGGGCGAGGCCGCGCTCAGGCCACAGGGCCTGGCCGTCCTGGGCGTCCTGATGGAGGTCAGCATGCCCCAGTCCCGTCCGCCCTGCACAAGCAGGCAGTAGCTCCCCTGGGCCTTATTCTCTGCGAGCACCTCAGCCCAGCCAGACACATCGGCAACTGTTCCTCCCCTTCCAGGTGGGTGACGCCCCAAACCCTGCGTACGAACACATTCTGAGTCACCTGCCTGAAGTCCAGTACAAAGGTGAGCCCACAGGGGACAGGCGACAGCATAGCAGGGAAGGCGCTGGCCTTGCCTGCGGCCGACCTGGGATCAGTCCTCAGCTACCCAGATGGTCCTCCGAGCCCCACCCACCAGGAGTGATCCCTGAGGGGCCAGGAGGACACCCTGGGCATCGGGGTGCGGCCCACAAACAGACAAAGGCGAGCCCGCTGCTATGCAGAGGGCAGGCACGGGCTCTGGGAATGTCCTGGGGCGGGGGGCCAGGGTCGAAACAGTTGGGGGGGCTCCCTCCCGGGGCCCGACGTGGCAAGGGGACAAGTGCCCCGATCTCTCCCCTAGACCAGACGACCTCGGTGCAGCCCTTCAACGTGCGGGAGCTGCTCCCCGAGCAGCTGTGGCAGTTCTTCCGCTACAACGGCTCACTCACCACACCGCCCTGCTCCCAGACCGTGCTCTGGACGGTCTTCAAGCACAGAGCCCGCATCTCCCAGGCACAGGTGGGCACCGCGGACGGGGCGCGCTGCCAGACCCGTCCTCGGAGTGACACTTCTCTCCTGTGTCCTCCCTGAATCCACAGTTGGAGAAGCTTCAAGAAACCTTGTTCACCACCGAGACGGAGCCCTCTGAGCCCCTGGTGCAGAACTACCGCAGCCCCCAGCCTCTCAACCAGAGGACCGTGTTTGCATCTTTCATCCAAGGTGACTGCAGGACGTGGGGAAAGCAGGGAGTGCAGAGACCCAGCGGCAGGAAAAGCTAAGTGGGAAGCAGTGCCCTGGACTGGAGGGGAATCCAGAGCCACCCCTGGTCCAGGACGGAAGTGTGGCACCAGGATGTGGCCGAAATGTCCCACTAACCCCCATTTGCTTCTCTTCCAGCGGACCCTGTATACAGCCCAGGTGAGCCAGCCCGGCCAGGTGCATGCGGGCGCCTCTCCAGAGGGAAGAACACATCTTGCCAACAGAGGCTGACACTGTCCATCTTCATCTGTTGCAGGTGAAATGCTGAGTCTCGTTGTGGGGATCTTAGTGGGCTGTCTCTGCCTGCTCCTGGTGGCCTATTTCATCGCTAGGAAGATTCGGTGAGATCCACCTTCCCACTGATGTCATGGTTTCTGTAGAAAAAGGGCGCTCAGGGCTGGAGAGAGCACAGCGGGTAGGGCGTTTGCCTTGCACGTGGCCGACCCGGGTTCGATTCCCAGCATCCCATATGGCCCCCTGAGCACCGCCAGGAGTAACTCCTGAATACAAAGCCAGGAGTAACCCCTGAGCGCTGCTGGGTGTGACCCAAAAAGGAAAAAAAAAGGGTTCTCAGGGCTGGAGAGATAGCACAGCGGGTAGGGCGTTTGCCTTGCACGTTGCCGACCCGGGTTCGATTCCCAGCATCTCATATGGTCCCCTGAGCACCGCCAGGAGTAACTCCTGAGTGCATGAGCCAGGAGTAACCCCTGTGCATCGCCGGGTGTGACCCACAAAGAGAAAAAAAAAGGGTTCTCAGGGCTGGAGAGAGAGCACAGCAAGTAGGACGCCTGCTTTGCATGCAGGTGACCCAGGTTCAATCCCTGACACCTCAGATGATCCCCCAGCCCCGCCTGGGTGCAGACCCAGGAGTAAACCCTGAACACTGCCAGGTGTGGCCCAAAACAAGAGAAAGAAGGTCCGAGCAACAGGACAGCAAAGGAGGTTCTTGCCTTGCACACGGCCACCCTAGGCTCGATCCCCAGCGACCCACCTGGTCCCCAAATCTTGCCAGGTGTGATCCCTGAGCACAGAGCAAGGAGTAAGCACCGAATACTTCCAGGTGTGGCCCAAAACCCAAAAAGAAAAGAAAAAGTATCCTGCAGTTCGGAGAGATCTGCATTTCGGGTTAGGGCACTGCCTTGTACGCAACGGACCCCAGTTTGATGCCTGGTGCTTCCTACGGTCCCTCAAGCCCCATCGGGAATGATCACTGCGCACTAAGCCAGGAGTAAATCCTGAGCACAGCTCGGTGGTCTCTCCTGCTCCCCCAGCACCACCACCCAAGGGCAAAGGATCTTCTGGCTGGTTGGCCTCACAGGACTCTGTGTCTTGCAGGAAGAAGAGGCGGAGAAGTGCAAAGAATGTGATGTTCTCTTCCACGGGCAGCACTGAGCTGGGGTCTCCCTCTCAGACACTAATGACACCTGCCCCTCACCCATCAGCGAGCGTGTGACACGGTGCTGGGAGTGGACAAGAAGCCATGCTGGGCAGACAGGCAGGAAGCCTCTTTCTTAAGACAGCCCCTGGGAAGAGCAGCTCTTGGAGAGGAAGACCAGGATGCACCCTGAGCCACCCGGCAGAGAGCAAACCAGCCTTCAGTGTGGGACTTGGCCACGTGCCCCCAAGCCCCCCACTCCTCGCTGCTATGTCCCCTCCCCTGGATGGATGGGTGGAGCGTAAGGCCTTCCCTGGGATCATGAGGGCTATGTACGTTTGCTCAATACTAAAATTGAAGAAATTAAAGTTTCTTAGCCCACCTCCAGCCTTTGGGGCGCTAGAGAGTGGGGGAGACCCCTGACCCTTGAGGGGTCCAGAGCTGGCAAAAAAGGAGCATGGGCCTCCTGTTTGAGGCGGGGCGCCCCGGCAAATGGATTCAACAGCATTCACCAGGACAAGGCTGCCAGCCTCGACTTCTGCCTTGCTGCAGGTTACGAAGTTGGGTGAGAGGCCTGAAAGCTGGGGAGTCTCCTTTCAGGGGGCCCCACCCCAAGCAGTGAAGTTCCCCCGCGATTATAAAGTCCTTTTTTATTAGTCAAAATCAATCACCTTGATTAAAAGGATGGGACACACCACCCTCAGCAGAAAATAAAACAGTTCATAGAAAACCGCCCCGCCCTCCCACCCCAGTTAGAAACTAGAAAATTCTCCCCTTGCCTGCCACACAATGGGCAGGAACTCCCCACCGCACCCTGGCACCCAGGAGAAGAGGGGGCTGGTGGTCAAAGAGGTGAGAACGTGAGGTCCAGCAATACCAGCTCCCAAACATGCACTGCTCCGTCCCCCCAGGCCTGGGGGGCCCGGGGAAGGGAGAGACACCCCAGCCAGGAGGGACAGGAGAGTCCAAGGGATCAGCAAGAGTTCCCACTTCCCACTTGAAGTGGGGAAGGTGGTCTGGGGTCCTTATCACGCCCAAAGTGGCTCTCCTCAGGCCTGAGGAAATGCAGGTGTGCGGTCTGGGGGCCCCGTGAACGAGTCTGTCTGTCCTTCTATCTCCTGGCCATGGCCACGCTTGGGCCCTCGGCGTGGCCACCTCGGCCACCTGCACTGTCCAGAATGGAGATGGAGAGACAGGGGGCAAGCAGATCACCAGGGCACCCCAGGCCCAGGGCCTCCCCGGGCCCCCTCAGTCCTCAGGGGGGATGCGCAGGGCAGAGTACACCATCACCCGGCTGTCGTCCTGCCGACGGCCTGCAGAGGGGAAGCGGGGTGAGTCTGGGCAGCCTGGGAGCAGGGCACTGACGCACAGGAGGAGTCTGGACGGGGGTCCCTGGCCGGGGGGTAGGGGGACAGTGCAGAGCTCAACCCAGCAGCCAGGGTTGGCTGAAGCTGAGATAACGGCCAGGAGTGGACCAAGCTGACCCTGGCAGGGGAGGAGGAGATGGAGCAGAGTGGGCTGTGGAGCGGGGCTGGGGGGGGCTGGGCTCAGTCATGGGCAGTGGGCAGCAGGTGGGAGTCGGCAGGCCATCGGTCCAGGTCAGTCCTTACACGAGAGGCTGCGCTGAATACTCCGGAGGGAGCCCCCCGCCGTGACGAAGGCCCAGAGCCCCATGGAGACAGTGACTGCATAGATGGGCAGCAGGCTGGCCTCGTACCAGGGGTTCAGGAACGTCTGGGGAGAGGCAGAGTCAGACAGGGTCAGTCTCTCGCACCCGCCTTCCTGTGCTCTCTCGGTTCTGTTGGTTCGTTTTTGAGTCACACCCAGCAGTGCTAGGACTCATACGTGGCTCTGTGCTCAGGAACCATTACTGGCAGTCCTGGGGGCACTATACGGGGTGCCGGGGGGTCAAACCCTGGATGGTTGCCTGCTACACTATGGCTCCGGCCCATCCCCCAAGGCAGCTTATGCAGCTGAGGTGGGAGATGGTCAAAGAATCACCTGCCCCCTCTTCCCACGGTACGTTGTAGGGGCCAGCGCAGTAGCACAGGAGACAGGTGCTTGCCTTCACACGGTCAACCTGGAATCAATTCCCATTCCCCTCTGAGTCCTGACAGGGATGGTCCCTGAGCACAGAGCCAGGAGTAAGCCCTGAGCACTGTTGGATGTTGGCCCTACAAACAAACAAAAATGAAGCAAAATTTAAAAAATTTTCAATATGAGAAAAGTAGCCAGAGCCACAGTGCAGAAGGTAGGATGCTTGTCTTGCATGCAGTCAAACCAGGTTCAACCCCACTGGTCCCCCAAACCCACCAGGAATGAGCAGAGTCGGAGTAACCCCAAGATGGATGTATCCCCCAAACCAAAAAAAAAATAAATATGGGGGGAAAAAAGGGACAATAAAACATAAAGGACCTATTTCCCCTTGTCCCCATCATCTTTTCCTCCTGAGTCTGGCCCTGGTCCCAGCTCACCAGTCCTGAGGTCAGTAAGTGGCTGCCCACCACCAGGCCCAGGGCCCAGTACCGTCTCCGCTCACAGGCATCGAAGAACACGACTCCCCAGAAGGTGTGCAGCAGGATGACCGCCGCTGTCAGGAAGGCTGCAGGGGACAAAGGGCAGTGACCACACAGTTCCCAGGGCATCACCCAGGAGAGCCCTACTGGCCCTCAGCTGGGACCACCAGCCCAGGGACCCCGGCACCGCTTGGGAGGCACTGCATCCCCAAAGAAGGGGCTGCAGAAAGGGAATTGGGGCTGCCTCCCTGAGATGCCAACCCAAAGAGAGGCCCCTAGAGAGGACCGGAGGCAGAGCCCAGGGCCAGGATGCAGGATGGAGAGGCCAGCCAGTGGGATGGCCCGGAAGGATCTTACCTGAAGTGAGGAAGTAGTAGGGCGAGTCTCCGTGGATGCCGACCACCCCTGGGCCCAGCGCATCAGCCAAAATATTGATAACAGAGAAGACACCACTGATGATGCCGAAGGAAAGACCAGACACTGGGGGGAGGGAGGGAGGGAGGGTCCCATCAATGCCACGGTGCTCGCTGGCCTGCCTGCCCATGCACGCGCTCCCAGCACCCCCGGCCTGCTGCCCTCCGAGGGTCGGGGCGAAGGGGCCCGAGGAGCCCCCCGAGGCACGGAGAGGAGAGGGGCGGCCAGGGTCCTCACCGTAGGCCATCTGCCGGATGGAGATGGGCGACCGGCCGTCCTCGCTCAGCGACGCCAGGCCCTCGTCGGCCTTCCTGGGGGCGCGTGGGGAGGCGGGGCGGTGAGGGCGGGGGTCCCCACTGCGCCCGGCCCCGGGTACCACCCCCCCCCCCCGCACCCCTCCCGCCCCTTACTTGAGCAGCTTGTAGTAGGCGAAGCGGAACAGCTCCTGCAGCAGGACGGACACGGCGGCGCCCAGGACCAGGAGGCCGTACTGGAGCCGCGCGTCCGAGCGGTCGGTCACGTGCACCAGGACGAACCAGACCACGGAGGCCAGCAGCAGGGACACGAGCCAGAAGAACGCCCTGCGGGGCACGGCGGGCTGAGCGCGGCGGGCTGGAGGGGCGCGGGGGCGGCCGGACCCGGACCCGGACCCCTCCCGGGCCACGGGCGGCCCCGATCGCTCCGGCCGGCCCCGATCGCTCCGGGCGACCCCGATCGCTCCGGCCGGCCCCGATCGCTCCGGGCGACCCCGATCGCTCCGGCCGGCCCCGATCGCTCCGGCCGGCCCCGATCGCTCCGGCCGGCCCCGATCGCTCCGGAGGACCCCGATCGCTCCGGGCGACCCCGATCGCTCCGACCGGCCCCGATCGCTCCGGCCGGCCCCGATCGCTCCGGAGGACCCCGATCGCTCCGGGCGACCCCGATCGCTCCGACCGGCCCCGATCGCTCCGGCCGGCCCCGATCGCTCCGGCCGGCCCCGATCGCTCCGGAGGACCCCGATCGCTCCGGGCGACCCCGATCGCTCCGGCCGGCCCCGATCGCTCCGGCCGGCCCCGATCGCTCCGGGCGACCCCGATCGCTCTGGGCGACCCCGATCGCTCCGGCCGGCCCCGATCGCTCCGGCCGGCCCCGATCGCTCCGGCCGCCCCGGGAGCAGCGCAGGGCGGGTCCGGGCGCCCCGGAGGGCGGGTCCGAGGGTGGCCGGCCCCCGGGGCGCCCCGAGCCCGCCCTGGCCCCGGCTCGGGCCTCCGACGGGCCCCCGGCTCCCCTGGGTGTCCCCCCACCCCCGCGCCCCGGGCCCCCACTCACCCCGCGACCAGGATGATGACGCGGAGCGGGTCCCCGGCCACGGTGATCAGGAAGAGCGCGAAGGCCGGGCCGAAGGCGACGAAAGTGCAGCCGAAAAACACGGCGGCGCCCATGGCTGGGCGGCGGCGGCGGCGCGACCCCGCGAGGGGCGCGGTGCAATGTCACCCCCGGCCCCGGGAAAGGGGAAGGGGGGCCCGCAAGCCCGCAGGCAGGTCGGCGCGACTTCCGCTACGGAAGCCGAGCAGGGCGCAGCCCGCGCGCGGCCGCCTCCCCTCTAGTTCCCGCCCCCCCCCGAGGCTCGGCCAATCAGAGGCCTGGGGGCGTGGCTCCGCCGCCGCAAGCGCTGCTGGGAAATGTAGTCCCGCGCCGTCCGCTGGGTCCCCGGCGTGGCTCGCGCGGGCGGGTTCCAGCGGGTGCTCCCAAGCAGGCCCAGGGCGGGGAGCGGGTTCCGAGGTCCGGTCGGTCGCCGTGGTTTCCACGTGTCGCCTGGCCGGGGAGAGCAACAGCAGTCATGCTGCTTCTTGCAGGGCTGTTAGAGGCAGGGAAGATCCTGTTGGAACCTCAGGGATAAATATAGAGCCACAGGATAGGGGGTGCAGGGAAGGGGGGTGGCATTGTTCTCACTTGAATGGGAGGAAACAGGCTGGAGCTGCTGTCTGGGAGATGAAAGTCAGGCTTGAATGTAGGCGCTCTTTGAACTGGCTGCAAGGGTCCGGGCATGCTGTGGATAGCTCTTAAAGCCTTCAGCTGTCGGTGAGGCTGGAAGGCTAGAGAGAAGTAGAGGAGCCTGGAAAGGAATATTAGGAAGAACTTCATAGGGGAAGCCCCTATAAGAAGTTTATAGGGGGACCAGAGCGATGGTACAGCGGGTAGGGCATTGTCTTGACGTGGCCCATCAGGATTCAATCCCCGGCAGCCTATATGGTCCCCGGAGCACTGCCAGGAGTAATTCCCAAGTGCAGAGCCAGGAGTAACCCCTGAGCATCGCTGGGTGCGACCCAAAAAGGAAAAAAAGAAAAGAAATTTATAGGGTAGGGCAGAAGCCATGGTAAGCCTGTAAGGCACTTATTTGCCTCGTTTGGTCAACCTAGGTTCAATCCCCAGTACCCCGTATGGTCCCCCAAGCCCCGACAGGTGCAAAGCCAATAGTAAGCCCAGACCATCTCTGGGTGTGTCCAAAAAAAAAAAAGTTTGAATGTATAGGGGAATCCTTAGGAAATTCATAGGGGAAATGCCCTATAAAAAATGTATAGGGGAGTCACTATAAAGAGTTAAAGTTATTGGGGCTGGAGCAACAGCACAGCAGGGAGGGCATTTGCCTGGCACGCCAGGCGGCTGACCCGAGTTGGATTCCCAGCATCCTATAAGGTCCCCTGGGCACCGCCAGGAGTCATTCTTGAGTGTATGAGCCAGGAGTAACCCCTGTGCATTGTCAGGTGTGACCCAAAAAGAAAAAAAAAAGAGCACAGCCACTTTTTTTCTGCTCTGTCACCGGTTCCTTTTATGTCACACATCCTCTGTTTACTCTCTGAAAATGGAAAAATGTCTCCTCCTTAGGCTGTGGGTAGGAGTTGCATATTACTAGGGTAAAAGAAGATTAAAGTGGGAGGGAGGTGTCTTGTCACCTCATCCAGACCTGGGGGGTGGGTTATGCTGGAGGAAGAGGTTTATGCAAAAGAGTCCCTGGTGCAGGTGGGGAGGTAGTAGGACACTTGAATGCAATGTGCACTCACCCCATTTTGACTGGTCAGGAGAGCCAAAAGTAACCTCTGAGCATAACCAGGTGTGGCCCAACGACCCCGAATAAGAGTCCCTGAGTGGGGAAGTGAGGGTTGCTGAAATAGATTTGTGAAAGTATTCACTTGATCACTTGATCACTTGACTTCCCGTAAATCGTCGATTTGCTCTAGCGGGCACCAGTAACGTCTCCATTCGTCCCTGTCACGTGCTAGTGTAGCCCAATGGCGTCTGTTCGCTCTAGGAACACGAAGAGCCTCAAACCGACCGTTCATGATCTTGACGAAGAAGTCTGACCATCTGGTAGGTGGGCGGCCACGCGGTCTTTTGACATCCTGTGGAATCCAGTCGGTAACAGCTCTAGTCCAGCGGTCGTCTTTAAATCTCATTACGTGACCAGCCCATCTGATTTTCGACACCTTGGCAAATGAGACAGCGTCGACAGATGTCGGAACTCCAGATTTTTTCTTTCATTTGAGTGAAACGTGATACTCCAAGCATAGCTTTCAATTCCTCTTTGGGAGACCCGAATAGCGTTCTCATCCTGTTTGCGTAGGGCCCAGGTCTCTGAGGCGTATGTCAATGCAGGAAGAACAGTGGAATCAAAGAGATGTGCCCGGAGCCGGAGGTTCTTCGTCCTCTTAGCTATTTCTTCGACGTTCTTGAAGGCGTTCCAAGCCGCTCTCTTCCTCCTGCGCAGCTCGGGTGCCAGGTCATTTGTCATGTTGACTTCTCGACCTAGGTACACATAGCTGTTGCATTCGGAGATGGTCGTTCCATTGAGAGCGAATGGGGCGTCAGGAACGAGGCTGTTTCTCATAAACATCGTCTTCGTAAGATTCAGCTGTAGTCTGACCTTTCCACACTCACGGTCAAAGTCGGCCAGCATTTGTGCCGCTTGGCTGATGTTTGGTGTTATTAAAACAATGTCATCAGCAAAGCGGAGGTGGTGTAGTTGCCGACCATCTATCTTCACTCCCATTCCTTCTCATTCCAGTCGTTGAGAAGGATGAAGGATGAAAGTATTCAAAACCATCAAAAACCCATAGAAATGGTTAAAAAAAAAAAACAGGTTTCCTTTCCTTCCTCAAAGTGGTTTGATTTCACACTTTTTGGTACATTCAGGTTAAGTGTTATACATTTTTTCTACGAAACACAATTTTTCTATGAGACAATGGATATAGATTTACGAAAAGAAAGTTACCAGTAAATCCTTCTCCAGTAAGACACCCTGCCAGAGGCGCAAATGCCTGCCTTTCTTGCTGCTGAGCCTAGAGTGGGGTCAGGGGAGAAAATCAGGATGGAAAACTTTCCAGGCCCAGAGATATGGTACAGCAGGAAAGGCGTTTGCCTTGCACACGACTGATCTGGGTTCCATCCCCAGCACCTCATAGCGTCCCCCAAACACCACCAGGAGTAATTCCTAAGCACAAAGCTAGAACTAAGCCCTGGACACTACCAGATATGGTCCAAAAATAAAATCAAAAAGAAAAGAAAAAACTCTTCCCTGTTCCCCTCTGAGCTGTGGGCACAGCATCCTAGGGTGGAATACGGCGTGAAGCAAGCAGGACTGATAACCCACTTAATCTGATCTTGGTGGCTCCACAGGACTGTCCAGGGCGTGGATGGTGCCTTAATACTTATTAACTTCTTTTCCTAGTGGGGTGGGGCCAGCACTGGGAGGTGTTCAAGACTTCCTCTGAGCTCTGCATTCAAGAATAACTCCTGGCAGGCTCTAGGGACCATATGTAGTGCTGGGAATTGAAGCTGGGTCAGCTGTGTGCAAGGCAAATGCCCTCCCTGCTGTACTATCTGTTCAGACCTAACTCCTTTTTGTAAAAAAATGTACTTGAGGGGCTGGAGTGACAGCACAGCGGGTAGGGCGTTTGCCTTGCACGCGGCTGACCCGGGTTCAAATCCCAGCATCCATATGGTCCCCTGAGCACCGCCAGGAGTAATTCCTGAGTGCAGAGCCAGGAGTGACCCCTGAGCATTGCCAGGTGTGACCCAAAAAGCAAAAAAAAAAAAAAAATGTACTTGAGTCTTAAATATGTGAGGCTCTGGATTCTATTAGCGAGACCCAAATCCAAACCAACTTTTGGAGCAAAGGAGAGATCTCACAGGTCTGGAGCACATGCCGGGATGCTTGAAGCACCAGGTTTGATCCCCAGCACCACCTGGCTCCCCAAACCTGGTTGGGTGATGTCCTGGTGACCTCCTAGCACCTCTGAGGATACCAAAATCAGCAACTGGGCTCCAGCATGCACGCATACACACCAGCCCTTTGAGCCGTTTGCCTGGCCCCAAGATGCTATATTCTTTTTTTGGGGGGGGGACCACACCTCGACGTGCTCAGAATTTACTCCTGAATTCAAGAATCACTTCTAGTGGTTCTCAAGAGACCATGTGATTCCAGGGATCAGAACCAGCTCAGTCACGTGCAAGGCAAGTACCTTACCTGCTCTGGTCCCAAATTCTACATTATTTATTTATTTATTTATTTATTTTGCTTTTTGGGCCACACCGGCGATACTCAGTGGCCACTCCTAGCTCTGCATTCAGAAATCACTCCTGGCAGTCTTGGGGGAACCATATTGGTGCTGGGCGAACCATATTTGATGCAAATGCCCTACCTGCTCTGGCCCCACCAAATTCTATATTCGGTTTTTTTTTTTTTTGCTTTTGCTTTTTGGGTTACACCCAGCGATGCTCAGGGGTTACTCCTGGCTCTGCACTCAGGAATTATTCCTGGCGGAACCATATGGGATGCGGGGGTTGAACCCGGGTCGGCCGCGTGCAAGGCAAATGCCATACCCGCTGTACTATCGCTCCGGCCCCAAATCCTATATTCTTTTTTTTTGGGGGGGGGGTTACACCCAGCGATGCTCAGGGGTTACTCCTGGCTCTGCACTCAGAAATTACTCCTGGCGGTGCTCGGGGGACCATATGGGATGCTGGGAATCGAACCCGGGTTGGCCGCGTGCAAGGCAAACGCCCTCCCCACTGTGCTATTGTTCCAGCCCCAGTCAAATTCTATATTCTTAAGCCTAAGTATGTAGCTATGTGTCACAGGCCCAAGATCTGGGTTATATTCCCTGCATTACAAAAAAAATATATTAATTACATTCTTTTTACCCTGGTCCATGACGCCTACTTTGACCACATTCTCCTTGGAATAGAACTATAAATGTTCTCGAATGGAATGAAAATAGGAAAAATAAAGGCAGAGAGAAAGGAAGGTGAACTTGATCCCCTAGGGCCGACACCCAGAGACTGAAGAAATGGAGTAAGTGGGGGTGGTGCTCATCGCAGGGGCAGAAACTATTTCCTCTCTTCGTCCAGCCTGTGTCCAGAAAGCTAAAAAGGGGGTGAGGTAAGGTCAATATTTACCAGAGAGGAAGGAGGTGCGAAAGATCTTTATCACAGCAAGCAGCAGGTGTTTTGAAATCAGACAATGACGTTGATGTTGTTCGGACTTCAAGAGAAGCAGCGGTGGGTACGATTTGCAATCTGGGAAAATATTCATCCCGTAGGACACTGCCTGCAAAGAAAGCCACGGAGGATAAGACTGAGAGAAGAGACCCTCGGACCGTCGATAGTGACCGTGAGTCGAGTGTGTGGCCTGCTGAGATGGAAGGAAACTTGCAAGGGCAGGGCCATGTTCTGGGTAAGGGAAGTGGGTGTTTTTCGTGGAGAATGCGCACCCCTTCCCCGCCCCAGTGGCCACTCCTGGCCACACACATCCCTGCTGAGAGGGCCTGGTGGGTAAGCTCGGGCCACAAGGCACAGCAAGGCTGGGCCCAGCAGGGCGACTCGGTGGAAGGCAGTGGGGAGGCTCTAAGTGCTCCCCAGCCTTTGGTGTCCTCACCTGAACCCCAGACGCTGTTTGTTTGTTTCTGGGGAGTGGTTGCTTGAGCACTGCATGGACTTCCCTAGGCCCCAGGCTCTGTGAGTCTAGGGGGCCATGGTCAGGACCAGCTGGCTGGCCACCGAGGATGAGTAGTGAGTGGGCGGGGTCTGCGGGGAGGAGGGCAGAGGCGGGGTAAGTTTAATGGGAAGCAGTGACTTCCTTTTCTGACTTTGAATCCTGCAGAATTCACAATGGATGTCTTCTTGGTAGCCATCCTCATCGTGCCGCTCATCCTGGGTAAGTTTCTCTCTTCTCGATGAAGTTTTTGGGCTAGATCTCCTCCCACGGAGGTGGTAGAAGAGAAGGAAGTGAGGGCAGAGAGTGCGCGGCTCAGTGCCGGCAGGGTCCTGGGTACCAGGGATCCTGTGCTGCAGGTCACAGGGGTCTGGAGGGTGGGCCAGGAAAGTTCTGGCAAGGGAAAGGCTGGTGGAGGGGGAGCCCCCGAACAGGGGGCGGCTCTTAGGAGGCTGGACTCCATCACCACCAGGCTGGGGAGAGGAAGGAGGATCAGACGAAGGGAGCAGCAGCATTAGGGTCTTCTGCTTTGTTCTGAGCACTCTGGGCTGAAATCCTCTGATTTAGGAACCCACACACTTGCGCTGTAGGGGAGAGGCGCTACTGGAAGTGACACAGGCTGAAGCCTGCGAGGCGGCCAGGAAACACTGAGTGGGGGGAAGCCTCGTCTGGTAAGGCCAAAGAGAGGGGTAGCAGAGAATGCAGCCCTCGGGACACCTCCCCCGAGGAGCCTGGTTCCTTCCCTTCTTTGTTCCGCGACCAGGTGCACCATTGTTTCTCTTTCCTCCAGACTCTTGGTCATTGCTTCGGCTAGAGAGCACTGAGGAAGCTCGAGGGAGTATGCAGCCAGCAGGCGCCTGTACTTCTCTAACCTGGTCACAGCCTGGCTTTGAGTCTTGGAAAGGAAGTGAATGTTTGCAGGCAGGAGGTTGCTCAGTGGTCAGTGCTTGCCTTGCATATGTGAGTGAGGCCCTGGGTTCAATTCCAGTCGAGAGAGAGAGAGAGAGAGAGAGAGAGAGAGAGAGAGAGATGGAAAAGAGCCTAATGCAGACAAATTATGTCATTCAGCGGACTTTCTTTAATAAAGTGAATATTGGGGCCTGCAGTGATGGTACTACAGGGAGGGCACTTGCCTTGAACATGACCGACCTGGGTTTGATCGATCCCCAGCACCCCATATGGTTCGCTGAGCGCCCCACCCCACCTCCAGAATGATTCCTGGGCGCAGAGCCAGGAGTAAACCCTGAGCACTGCCAGGTGTGGCCTCCCGAAAGAAAAGTGATTAGTAAGCTGCTCCTTCAGTGCTGTTTCCCTAGCGAGCAGAAAACAGAAACGGAAACCTAAATCCCAAAACATAAGGGTGTGTATGTGTTAGTTAAATGTGAGAGACAGTAATAAGGCAGAGTTTTCAAAAACAGAGTATAGGGGCCAGAGATAGGGAATAGTACAGAATAAAAAGGATGGCCAGGGGCCGGAGTGATAGCACAGTGGGCAGGTGTTTGCCTTGCATGCAACCTGGGTTCGATCCTCGGCATCCCATATGGTCCCCCGAGCACCGCCAGGAGTAATTCCTGAGTGCAGAGCCAGGAGTAACCCTTGTGCAATGCCGGGTATGACCCAAAAAGAAGGGAAAAAAAAAAGGGCAATGACCTGGCATACAACCAAGTCAGGTCTGACCCCTGGAACCACATACTCTGAGAACCTCCAGGAGTGATTTTTGAACACAGAGCCAGGGGTATTCCCTGAGCACCACCAGATGTGGCCCATCCCATTCCCCCAAAATACTGTATGGGACATGGTGTCTAGTAGATTTGAAGTTCTTTTTATTCCCCAGTTTTGGCTTGTACCAGGCTTTGATTCCTGGCAGTGCTTAGCGGACCAAATGAGGTATCAGGGATCAAGCTTGGGCCAGCTGTGTGCCAGGCAAGCGCCCAACCTGCTGCCACTATCTCTCCAGCCCCAGAGCGGGAGTGCTTGATCTCTGCTCTCTGCTTCCCACTTCCTTTCCGTTTTCCTTTGACACGAGGGGACTGGGTGCGGGCCACCAGCAGGTCAACCTGTACCTGCAGGGCGAGTGAATCAGCGGCCTGATGGTGCCTTCAGACTGATACCCCAAAATTGCTGCTGTGCCTCTGACTGGACCCCAACCACTCGGGACCAAGTTTCCCGAGAAACTGAATGGCTAAAAGTGGGGTATGTGGGAGCCACGCCCACAGAACGCCTCCTTGGTCAGTTTTACAGCTTATTCGTCAGCCTTGCTTCAGAGGCCCATTAATAAATCTCAAAAGAGATCAAAAACTGTAGTTTAATCTCGGACCTGCACAAGACTGAACAGACCAGGGTAAATCAGAGAGGGGCAGGTCAGCCTGGTGCCCACCCAAGCAAAGCCTCTTGCAGCCCCTTGCTCCCACAATCCCAGATCATCACCATGCCCCTGGCCGGATTCTCACTGTCTCAGGATAGACCTCACCGAGATATACTGTCTGTCAAATACTGTCCTCCCGGTTTTCATCGATTTGCACATGCGGGCCCAGTAACGTCTCCATTGTGAGACTTGGTTGTTACTGTGTCTGGCATATCGAATATGTCACGGGGAGCTTGCCAGGCTTTGCCGTGCGGGCAAGATACTCTCGGTAGCTTGCCGGGCTCTCCGAGAGGGGCGGAGGAATTGAACCCGGCTCTGCCGGGCCAGCTGCACGCAAGGCAAACCGAGATATAATCTGCTGAAAATTCAGGTATGCAAGGTTTTTTTTTTTGCTTTTTGGGTCACACCCAGCAATGCTCAGGGGTTACTCCTGGCTCATGCACTCAGGAATCGCTCCTGGCGGTGCTCGGGGGACCATATGGGATGCTGGGAATCGAACCGGTGTCGGTCATGTTGGCTGCGTGCAAGGCAAACGCCCTACCCGCTGTGCTATCACTCCAGCCCCTCAGGTATGCAAGTTTTTTGTTTAATTTTTATTTTTTATTTTATTTGTTTAGTTATTTTTTTGCTTTTTGCGTCACACCCAGCGATGCACAGGGGTTACTCCTGGCTCTGTACCCAGGAGTTACTCCTGGCAGTGCTCAGGGGACCATATGGGATGCTGGGAATCGAACCTGGGTCGTCCGCGTGCAAGGCAAACGCCCTACCTGCTGTGCTATCTCTCCAGCCCCAGGTATGCAAGTTTTGTGACTGAAATCTCCAGGCTTTTCTAAAGTTGGGATGGGCTCCTTCCCCACACCTCCCTGTACTTTAGAAGCCTGGGCAGTCACGTCCACACCGCAAAGCTGCCCACCAGTTAAAAAATCTACTTCAGCCTTTACCTTCCCAATAAAAATACTGAATGCCCTGAAAAAGCATGAAGACCTCTTAGAACCTGTACTGCAAATCATAATGCACAGAAGAGAGAGGGAGAGAGAGAGAGGGAGAGAGAGAGAGAGAGAGAGAGAGAGAGAGAGAGAGAGAGAGAGAGAGAGAGAGAGAGAGGAGGTGCCTGCCATCAAGGCAGTCTGGGGGAAGGGGCTGTTTCAGGGATGGTGGGAGGGACACAGAGACATCACGGTGGGAAGTATGCACTGGGGGAGGGACGGGTGTTGGATCATTGTGTGACTGAAACTCAGTCATAGCACAGCGGGTAGGGCGTTTGCCTTGCACACAGCCAACATGGCCCACCCGAGTTCGATTCCTCCGCCCCTCTCGGAGAGCCCGGCAAGCTACCGAGAGTATTCGATATGCCAGACACAGTAACAACAAAGTCTCCAATGGAGACGTTACTGGGCCCGCTCGAGCAAATCGACGATCAACGGGAGGGCCTTTACTTTACTTTCGAGCAAATCTCACAGATATTCAATTAAAAGTTTAAAAATAAAATATAAAAGCTTTGCAGACCACCAGAAAAAAGAAAGAGTGAGGGGAATCAATTGTCTATTCTGGGACTTGCAAGAGCACAGAGTCATTATTACCGCATGCAGGCCAGAAAACTGAGAAAGATTGAGAGGCGACAGGTCGGGAGATGGCCTCACACTGAGGGAGGACACTGGCAGGGTGGGTCCACCAGGCTGCCTCGCTGCTGCTCAGGAGTTCCAGATGCCCCTGACTTTAGTTCTGGTCTCCACAGGGCAAGAATACCCAGATGAAGAGGTGCTAGATGAGGAGGAGTATTACCAGATCGTTTATTATTATTCTGTCACGCCCGTCTATGGTGAGTATAAGGAAGACAGTTCTCAGATACACTTTTGCAAACTAGCGGTTTTCGGTTCTTTGGCAACTAGCTGAAACAATTTGAAACAGCTTCAAATCTGTGAATTAGAGGGGCTGGAGCAATAGCACAGCGGGTAGGGGGTTTGCCTTGCACTCGGTCAACCCGGGTTCGATTCCCAGCATCCCCTATGGTCCCCTGAGCACCGCCAGGAGTGAGTCCTGAGTGCATGAGCCAGGAGTAACCCCTGTGCATCGCCAGGTGTGACCCAAAAAGCAAAAAAATAAAATAAAATTTAATGATAGAGGACTGGAACTATAGTACAGGGGTAGGGCGTTTGCCTTGCAAGCGGCCGACCCGGGTTCGAATCCCAGCATCCCATATGGTCCCCTGAGCACCGCCAGGAGTGATTCCTGAGTGCAGAGCCAGGAGTAACCCCTGTGCATCGCCGGGTGTGACCCAAAAAGCAAAAACAAAACAAAACAAAACAAATTTGTGAATTAGAAACCAGAGAGACAGGATATCAGGCAAGGTGCCTGCCCCCATACAGGAGACCTGGGTTTGATCCACAGATGGTCCCCTGAGCACAAAGCCAGGAGCGATCCCTGAACATGGCTGGGTGTGGCCCCCAGAATTTAATAAAAACAAGTAAATAATGATTTCCAGAGACGGCTTGGGCCAGGGCGATAGCACAGCGAATGGGGCACTTCCTTGCACACGGTGCGTCCCGATTCTATTCCCAGCATCCCACATGGTCCCCTGAGCACCAGCAGGAGCCATTCCTAAGTGCAGACTCAGAAGTAAGCCCTGAGCACCACCAGGTGTGGCCCCCAAACAAGACAGAGAAACAGGGCTGAGTGCGCGCTCCGCTCCGCATGCAGAAATGCCAGGTATTTTTTTTTTTTTTTTTTACTTTTTGGCTCACACCCAGCGATGCTCAGAGGTTATTCCTGGCTCTGTACTCAGGAATTACTCCTGGCGGTGCTTGGGGGACCATATGGGATGCCGGGGATTGAACCCAGGTCGGCCGCGTGCAAGGCAAACACCCTACCCGCTGTGCTATCACTCCGGCCCAGAAGCGCCAGGTTTAATCAGCCTCGGAGCACTGAGCTCTGCTTGGTGTGGCTCTCACGCAGAAACTCACAGTTACCGTTAGATCAGATCTGTATGTTCCACTTGCGGTCAGTTCAAGTGTTTTGGGAACTCGTTTCCTTTCCAGGCCTAAATGCTACCTCTCTCCTTTCTCCTCTCCAGATGACTTTGGAACTTTCACTATTGATTATTCCAAGCTTGAGTCAGAAGGCAGGGGGGTGAGTGACCATCACCTGACATCTGGGAGGAGGAATCTGAGGTGCTGGAGCGAGTCAGTGAGAGGCTGGGGTGGGGTGGGGCGGGGCGGGGGGACAGCTCAAAGGGCTAGAGCACAGGCTTTGCAGGGGGACAATTCAGGTCGAACCCCTGAGCACCCCTAAGTGTGACTCCCCCACCCCCCAAAAACCTGCGCACTGTGAAAAAGTAACTGATGGACAGGAATAAAAATTAGACGGATGAGGGAGGGAGGAAGGGAGGGAGGGAAGATAGCACGTCTAGGAGGGCACTCCCCTTGCAGACCCAGATTCAATTCCCAGTATCCCGTATGGTCCCCCAAGCCTGCCAGAAGTGATTCCTGAGCCAGAGTCAGAGATTCCTGAGCATAGCCGGTGTGGTTCCCACACAGACAAACAAAAAAAAGAGGTAGTTGAAGAAAATGGTAGGTGATGGACTTAAAAGACTTAAAAGTGTATCAGCCACTGAGGTGAGTGAAACAAAAGCCAGGTTGGGGTGGGAATAAGGGGGGAAGGGAGGGTGCTTGCCTTGCATGTGGCTGACCTGAGTTCAGTTCCCAGCATTGCATATGGTCCCCTGCGCACCGCCCGAGCGTGATCACTGAGTGCAGAACCAAGAGTATGAACCTCAGGGTAGAGCTCGAAGGAAATAAGAACCAGGCAGGGTTGCTGAGATGCAGAGCCAGAGTGACAGTCCTTGGTTCAAGGGAAGCAATGAAGACAGGGCTGTTACTCAGCACTTACCTTGCATGGGGATCAGCAGTATAGCCCTTACCTTGCATGTGTGAGAGCTTGGGTTCAGTTCCATACCACACACACACACACACACACACACACACACACACACACACATACACACACACACGAAGAACGGGCAAATAGGATAGGAGTTTGATCCTTGCAAACATAAGCTAGGGACACTCACTGAGTTCATCTGTAGGGGTAAGGGTCGACCGAGGTGGTAAGGGTGAGATCTCTAAAGAATCTTGGAGGAATATTAAAAAGAGATGGCAATAACTCTGCTTTCTAGTCACTCTCTGGAGGACAGAACCAGTCGGAGAAGGCAGTCACGGAAGCAGTGGAGACGACCATTAATCACGCAACAGAACAAGGAGAACATCACAAGACTGTAACAGTGACGCCCATGACAGTGGGACCAGTGAGTTGATTTGGATTGAGTGGGAAGTGGTGGAAACACGTTTGACCCTGGATGGTACCCAAGGCTGGTACAGAGTAGAGGAAAAGCCCCAGACCAGTGAATGGGGTACCACACAGTAGGCTCGCAACGCAAACGTTCATCTTAGTTTGGCTATTCTGTTTTCCGTGGAGGCTTCATACCAATCCCATAGACAGAACTCTGGGAAGATTCTCTGCAGTTACAGTTCACTTTAGTACTTATCTATGCCTAAAGCTGCTAAGGAATCTAATGATGGGAAAATAAATGTATGAGTTCTTTTTGTATTTATTAAACTCTGGACTGGGGCCAGAGTGACAGTACAGTGGGTTAGGCCCTTGCCTTGCATGTGGCTGACCAGGGTTTGATCCCCAACATTTCATGTCGTCCCCTAAAGGAGTATATCTTGGGCATAGAGCCAAGAATAACCCCAGAGCGGCACCAGGTGTGGGCCCAAAACAAATAAAAACAAAATCAAAATTCTATGCTTACACTTATGAAACACCAAGAACAAAACAAAAAGGTTTAAAACAAAATAAATGACATATAAAGGACATTATGGAGCTTTGAAGCCACAATCTTGCTCCTCAAGTTGGCCTGCAATTACTTAATTTTTTCTGAATAGAAGTTTTCTTAGCCTTCAAAAATTAAAAATAAAAGAGATGTTTAAATATGAGGGCATTTCATATAGGCAAGCAGTAGAGGGAGTGAGATTAAGCACAGGATGAAGCTATCTGGAAAACTGTGCTTAAGAAACTCTTGGAAGAATGTTCCAGCCTTTGACGGCAGTGAGTTCTGAGAGGAGGGATGCAGCAAGGGGGAAGAACAGCTCCGGACAGTGAGAGAGGACAACCGACATGCTGGAGTATGGCTGGGACTGCAGGAGGCTCCCCCCAGAACACTGGGAAATGGAGGGTAAAAATTTACTAGGTCCCTAATACATGTTCAGTAATTTCACATATGAAAAATAGAGCCAAAAGAGTCTGAACTGTCAGGCTGAAATCTGAACTTCAAGCAAAAAGGAGTAAGTTCTCCAGCATTGTTTTTTGAAAAAAAAAAATATATATATACATATATACAGGAGGCAGCAGGTAGGTGTTTGTCTTACAAGTGGCAAGTGATCGATCCCCAGTACCCCTAGGGTTACCCAGGCCCACCAGGAGTGACCCCTGAGCGCAGAGCCAGGAGAAAGAAAGAATCCTGGAGGGCCTGGAGCGATAGCACAGCGGGTAGGGCATTTGCCTTGCACGCGGCCGACACAGGTTCGATTCCCAGCATCCCATATGGTCCCCTGAGCACCGCCAGGAGTGACTCCTGAGTGCAGAGCCAGGAGTAACCCCTGTGCATTGCCGGGTGTGACCCAAAAAGCAAAAAAAAAAAAATCCTGGAGAACACGGGGTGGTCCAGACAACAACAACAAGCAGGGACCAAAGAGATAGTCCAGGACTTTTTTGGGTACCTGCCTTGCCCCCGAGCCCCCCAAGGAATGGCCTCCGAACACAGAGTCAGAGTAAGCGCTCAGGGCACCTGGCTGTGGTCAACCACTTTCCTCTCCCCAAAAAATTAACAATAAAAAAATATATTTTTTTAAAAAAGAAGGGTTTATTTTTGAAGGGGTACACACCAGATGGTGCTCAGGGAATCACTCCTGGTGGGGTTTAGGGGACACTGTGTGGTGCTGGGGATTGAACCTGGGTCATGCAAGGCCAACACCCCACCCGCTGTACTATTTGCTCTTTTGATCTCCCCCTGAAAAGGTTATTTGTATAATTGTACACAGGATGTAATGGAATGAGGAGAACATCATGACATTTTCTTATTCTATTAATGATCTGGACTAAGGAAGTGGCATTTAGAATGAAGAGGAGGAAATATGAATTTTTAAAATAAAATGCCTCGTTTTAGAACTGAAAGAGAGTAGAATGGGTTAGGCACTTGCCTTGCACACGGCCAACCCGGTTGGATCCCCAGCACCCCATATGGTCCCCTGAAACCCACCAGGAGTGATCCCTGAGTGCAGAGCCAGGAGTAACCTCTGAGTATTGCCAGGTGTGTCCCAAAAAAATGCCAAAAGAAAATGCCTTACTTTCTGTAAGGTCTGTAAGATCACTGTCACTGTCCTCCCATTGTTCATCGATTTGCTCGAGCAGGCACCAGTAATGTCTCCATTGTGAGACTTGTTCTTACTGTTTTTGGCATATCGAATACATCACGGGAAGCTTGCCAGACTCTGCCGTGCTAATCCCGCTAAACACTCAATGACTGAGAATGCTACAGTAACTTCAAAAATTCAGAGTTGGATGTCTCTGGAGAGATGGTGGGTTCATAATGATGAACTATAGGAGGTCAGGGTGGGTTAAAAGTGAAGCTGAACAGAGGCATTGACCAGGCTGGACCAACTGGGACCTCCTGAAGGGTTTGAACTAGGTCAGGGTAACAGTTAAAAAAGGAGTTTCAGGGGCTGGAGTGATAGCACAACGGGTAGGGTGTTTGCCTTGCACGCGGCCAACCCAGGTTCGATTCCCAGCATCCCATGTGGTCTCCCTGCCAGGAGTCATTCCTGAGTGCAGAGCCAGGAGTAAGCCCTGAGCATTGCCGGATGTGACCCAAAAAAATAAAAGCAAAAAAAAAAAAAAAAAAAGGAGTTTCAGGGGCTGGAGCAATAGCAGAACAGGTAGGGCGTTTGCCTTGCACGTGGTCAACCCAGGTTCGATTCCCAGCATCCCATATGGTCCCCCGAGCACCTACAGGGCTAATTCCTGAGTGCAGAGCCAAGAGTGACCTCTGTGCATCGCCGGGTGTGACCCAAAAAGGAAAAAAAAAGGGAACTTCAGTTAAAAGAACCAGAGGACAAGTGAACCAAAGGCCAAGCGCACTGCAGGACAGGGCATGTGCAAGCAGAGAGCTGACCGGAGAGACGGGCCATCGAGTTTGTACCATAGGGTGGGTCTAGCAAAGACAGTTGAATGTGATCAGTCAAAAGCTACAGAAGCCAGGGAGTCATTGGCAGCTCCGTAGAATGCCGTTTTAATTGTGTTGTTGAAGCAGAAGCTAGACTGTTGTGAAGGAAGGGGAGTGATCCCTTGAGCTTTCTCTATCATTTGCGGAACAGAAATCAGGTAATAGAAAAAAGAGACAGAAACCTCTAGAAAGAGTTAGCACACCAAAGTAGAGGCTGGACACAGCTAGATACAGGTAGAAGTCAATAGGGTGGAAAGCCGGATGGAGGTTTACGACAGAGACAGGCATATTTTAAACTCCACAGTAGTCTGCCTTTCCTGTGGCATCCATGTCATTCAACAATAACAAACACACGTTGCTGCATTGAATCAGAGTGATGGAGGAAGGCCAGAGCTTCCTCTACACCAGAGAGAAAAGAGCCAGAGGTTGGCATAGTAGTTGGCTTTTTCCAGGAAGGGGTGAGTGGACATCGGGCAGTAGGGAGGATGACACTGTCTATGGGGCAAATCTATTTCAGCAGAGTCCGGATCTGACGGATGCTGTATCGGGTCTTCAGAGTCCTGTTCCTCTCCTCCTGTCCTGGGCCCTCGTGCAGGGGATGATGTATTTCACGTAGAAGGTGAGAGCAGACGGGGCTGCTGAGAACATCAGATACTGTGTCTGCTGGTGTTTGCCATTCGGTCAACCCCCAGTGACGAACGACAGGGCACTGCCTCTACTACTAACTTCCAGAGTGAGTTCTGAGCTTTGGAGGCCAGGCTAGCAAGGTTTTGTAACTCTTTCTTTCTTTTTTTTCTAGATCGGGAGGTCTTGAGGAGTAGGTAGGATGGAAAGGCAACATGTCCAGGTGTCCAACTTGGCCCATGGAATCAAAGTTGCTTCCAGCCCAGCTGTGGTCAAAACATGGCAGGTGCCAGAGAGCAAACTAGGTGGTGGCCAGGAAGCGAGCAGAGTCCAGAGACAAAGTTCAGGGGCAGGACGGGTGGCAGCTTCTAATGTCAGGGAGAACGGGCGGGGGAAGAGGGAGGGAAATCTATCTGAGACTTAAGGATTTTCATCGAGATCCCAAACTATGGAGCAGGGAGAGATTAGCGGGAGGAGGCGGACAGAGGCAGCTCTCCGAGAGGAGGAACGCGGTGGCTTGTGTGGAACCCAGGGCCTTCTTCATTCCTCTCATTTTTGTTCATTTCCTTTCTTTGCTTCCCCCCTGCCCCGTCTTTCTCAGGAGACAAGGCTGCTACCACTCTGTAGGTGGGAAGAAGAGACTGGAAGAGAAAATGTTTAGAATTTGGAGAGATAGACGCTTACCTCGCATGGGGCCAATCTGGGTTCAAATCCCCAACGCAACATATGGTCCTTTGTGCATCACCAAGAGTGATCCCTGAGCACAAAGCCAGGAATAAGCCCTCCTCACCGCCAGATGTGCTCCCAGAACCCCAAAAGTAAATAAAGGTTGACTCTCTACTCCTTCATTTGTGTCTGTTTTAAAGACATCCAAGAAAATAGGGAGCTCTGGGAATGGGAAGGACAAATCAGAATAGCTGCGAATGGTATCCGAGAGAATGAAAAAGATGCAAACCAATCCCTGAGCACTACCGGGTGCCCTAAGCCCCCACTCACACACACACACCACACACACACAAAAAACCTAAGATGCAAATCAATAAAAACTTTGGAAAGCATAGTGAGTATCCATCAAAACATATTTATTCAGTTTATAATTCCCTCTAATTCAATCTTTTTCTGTTGGGGATAGGGCACCCTCAGCAGCACTCAGGGCTCACTCCAAGGCTCTGTGTGTGTGTGTATACACACACACACACACATATAGTTTGACAGCACATTTGAAGAGAGTTGAGGTTCACTGTATTCTTTCTTCTCTTTCTTTCTTTTTCTTTCCTCTCTCTTTTTGTAAGGGAGAGGATAGTCTATACAAGGTGGTGCTCAGGGCTTACTCCTGGCTCTGTGCTCAGGAATTGTGTAAACTCACACAAAGAGGGGGCACGGCACCCCACACAGCGGCGGTGGCTCTATCTCCTGCCGCCCGCGTTCGGTAGTCTCACCCTTCTCCCACCCCGGAGAGGTCGATGGCGATGGTCAGGCGGAGGAAGGAACGAGGGCCAGGCCGGTAGGTATTAGTCGTAGTTTATTCTGATTCTCTCTTCATCTGCCTCTGCCCCCTTCTCCTTCTGTCTCTCTGCTCCCCATTCTTCCTCCCCCAGCTACTTCATTCTCCTTCTCCATTCCCCTTCATCCTCCTTCTCTGGAGTCTGGGTGTGTAAACTCACACAAAGTGGGGGGCACGGCACCCACAGCGGCGGTGGCTCTATCTCTCCCGCCGCCCGCGTTCGGTAGTCTCACCCTTCTCCCACCCCGGAGAGGTCGATGGCGATGGTCAGGCGGAGGAAGGAACGAGGGCCAGGCCGGTAGGTATTAGTCGTAGTTTATTCTGATTCTCTCTTCATCTGCCTCTGCCCCCTTCTCCTTCTGTCTCTCTGCTCCCCATTCTTCCTCCCCCAGCTACTTCATTCTCCTTCTCCATTCCCCTTCATCCTCCTTCTCTGGAGTCTGGGTGTGTAAACTCACACAAAGTGGGGGGCACGGCACCCACAGCGGCGGTGGCTCTATCTCTCCCGCCGCCCGCGTTCGGTAGTCTCACCCTTCTCCCACCCCGGAGAGGTCGATGGCGATGGTCAGGCAGAGGAAGGAACGAGGGCCAGGCTGGTAGGTATTAGTCGTAGTTTATTCTGATTCTCTCCTCATCTCTCCTTCTGTCTCTGCCCCCCCTGCCCAATCTACCGTCTCCTTATATCTCTCTCCAAGAGGAATTGGAAGAATAATTACATAGATGCGGTCACAATCAATAGGGGTAGAGATCAACAGGGGTAGAAATCTTGGCCTCAGGGAAGACCGCTCCTAGGACAGATCCTTCCTCAGCAGGAGGACCCACCCTAGAGCGGAATCCCATGGGCGTGCGGTAAACTATTCATAAGGCATAAGGAGAGGAGAAAGGCAATATTTCACTCATATATATAAAATCATAGATTTCTGGAAAACTGATCTTACAAAGTAACAAAGTCTGATTAAGGGGGAAGCTGATTAACTGGGTGGGAAGGAGAGCATAGGGAAGACTGTTTACATGTTTACATGTAAACACAATGGAAGTGGAAGTGCCTCTGGAGCACTGTGATGGGTGTAACCAGATTAATGGGTGTAACCAGATAAAACCTAAGGTTCTTGAAGGACAAAGCAATGTTACCCAACACTGGGTTCTGATTCTCTCTGAACCCCCAGCCCACTCCTACAGTCTCCTTAAATCCTCTCTCCATGAGGAATTGGGGGAACAATTACATATAGGTGTGGTCACAATCAATAGGGGTGGAGATCAACAGGGGTAGAAATCTTGGCCTCAGGGAAGGCCACTCCTAGGACAGATCCTTTCTCAGCAGGAGGACCCACCCTAGAGCGGAATCCCAAGGGTGTGTCTCTCCTCTCCTTGTCCGACAAGCATATAAGAATATAATATAAATCATTTTGTATGGATACAGTAAGAAATATCTTAAACTTATAGAATTGCTCTCCTAGGGCCATCTTGATCTCAGACTACGGTGCTCAGGCCAGATAGTCTTTCCCACCCCTAGCAGGATCCTAGTCTTGTCATTACCTTTGGATCATGACAGCATTTGTCTATGATCAAACTCTTAACTTATAGTTAAGAATCGTGGCACTTTGGCCTGGCCCATTTCGCTGCCAGGGTAGCTCACCGCTTGCCCTGGGTCCATTCAGTCCCTCGTCGGGACCCTGCTTTTGGGGTGTTAGGAACTAAGGGCAACTGAGACTTAAGTCGAGAAAGCAGATGCCTAGGAGTGAATAATATTCAAGGCCAATCAAATCCTGAGTTACAAAGCATAATGTTAACGGTCTTCCTGTATCTATACAAAAAGGATATTACTTTAAGGTAAACTATTCATAAGGCATAAGGAGAGGAGAAATGCAATATTTCACTCATATATATAAAATCATAGATTTCTGGGAAACTGATCTTACAAAGTAACAAAGTCTGATTAAGGGGGAAGCTGATTAACTGGGTGGGAAGGAGAGCATAGGGAAGACTGTTTACATGTTTACATGTAAACACAATGAAGTGGAAGTGCCTCTGGAGCACTGTGATGGGTGTAACCAGATTAATGGGTGTAACCAGATAAACCTAAGCTTCTTGTGGAAGGACAAAGCAATGTTACCCTACATCTCCCCCTTTTCTGTTTACAAAAACACAAACATTTGAAATAGAAAGAGTAATGATTACAAACAAAAGTCTTATTTGTTGGACTTCAGTCCACCCCTGAACCCAGAGCAGTGCTTGTTGCAAAGTGTCCGATAGTCCTGCACTGTTCAAGGGTGATCAGAGTCATTTAGTCATGTTTTGAAGAAATGAAGTGTCTGGATCACAATTTGAAGAGTTGTTTCTGCAACAACAACAGTAGTGGTCACAGCAATGAGTCCCAGGGGAGCAGCTACAGGAGTCTGATGCACTTCAGGGAGCACTGGATCAGGCAGTGAGCACTGGAACAGGAACATCACGACTTCTGTCAGGAGCTCTTCAGCAGGGGAATGCAGTCATTCTCTGGTCAGGTTCTCTGGTAGTCGTAGATGTGCAACCTAACTTATGTTTGGAAAAAACACTTTTTTAAAGTTATCAGAGGCTTCAACCATCGGGGTTTGGTACATCTCCACGCCTGTGGGTAGAGAAAGAGACAGGGGGGAACTCCGACAGTTATCCTAGAGAAAAATTAAAAGGTGTTCCTATTAAAAGTCATTCCTTTCTCCTTTAGGAGCTGAGACACCTGTGAATTCCAAGCAGAGGGTAAAAGTTAAAGACTTGTTAATCCAAAATATGGGGTTCTGGAGTTGCCCAATCCACAACCTGTAAGAGAAGGGAATAAGGAATGCTCTTAATTTGATCTCATGATATGTTAAAGGAGCTAGAAGCCTTTATTGCAGGCCTTCTGATGCTGGCTCCTCTGATTTCCTTGTGAATTCCAGGTGAAATCAGCTTGGCGATGGCTTGAAGTTGGAATTTAGAGAGTTGTAAGACTGCGAAGGTCTGAAAGTTAAAGCAAATAGATGAATTCAGCTCCTGATGAGGTGCAATGAGACCCAAAGTTTCTTGGTGGGTTTATCTGTTGAAAGAAAATACAGCTTTTTCCTCGAATAAGGGGTCTCCCTGCTGCCCAGTCTTTGTCAATTTTAATCAAAATAGAAGAATCAGTAATTTTCTGAGTCTGAGCATCTTCCTGAAAATGCTTTTCAGCTGCTGTATATGGCTCCCCTCGAGGTAAATTCAAAATTTGTAAAGAGAACAATGTCAAGGACAAGGAGTTGAAGGGGGCATACCTCCTTTTTTTCTTTTTTTAAACTATGCTCAATTCATAGGTACAGGAAGACCAGAATGAGATCTGTTATCAGTAGTAAAAACAAGTTCAGAACACTTTTGTAAAAAAGAGCCTGTTGCTGCTGAAGCAATTGTTGAGCTATATTGCAGTTTATGTACTTAGAAACTTAGTCACTATACCAGGGAAGAGACCAACAACATAAACTGAGTCTGAGATGACATTAGCAGGCCCTGGCACATGGGCGAGTAAAAAACCAACGTGGCAAGTTATAGCCTTCATTGGAAGCTCTTTCCTGATATCAAAATAATCCGCTTCATAACCATAAACACACACACAAGCAGAAGTATCCTAGTGGCAATGCCTTCTGTCCCTCACCAGACTCAGCGTCTGTAATGGCTGAGTGGGTGAGCACCCAGGAATGAGGCGTCTCTGTGCCTCCTGGGTCAATAAGCAATGGCCTAGTGGGAGAATAACCTCGTACCCACTGGCCCTGAAGCCGTTTTCCCAGAGGTGGCATCTCATGAACTAGAAGTAGAAGTTCACTTCCCCAAAAAGAAAACTGTGGCACCCTCAGTCTTTGAATAACCTTTGGAACTAGCAGTTCACCACTGTTTCTGATAAAAGACCTGAGAGTCGGTTGTCCAGACTGAGTTCCTGGCAGATGTTCTTGGGAACCAAGACTAGAAACGAGAGAAGGCTTTCTCCACCTCTGACCTGACTGAGGGATCTCAGGGTAGCTGAGTCCTTTTACACAAAGTTCTGCTCGGTTTGCCAGTACAAATTCACCCACAGACACAACGCTTTGATCCCAAAATTTCTCAGTTTTGTCCTGGCTCAAAACCTGACGCACGTTAGGTGCAGAACTCAGCTCCGCATGTCCCATACATGGGATAGCTTCTTCCCTGAACTCAACCGCTTGTCGGTGAGACTCTAGATATGCTCCTTGGGGAACAGAGGCAGGGATCAGAGATGCCTTTTCCTTCCCTTCCAGACAACCATGAAAACCTGATGTGCTGCTTGTAAGGCTCTTACAAGCAGCAAACTCCCTTTCTACCTGGGGGTTCAAATCTTGTCCCGTTGCACCAGAATTTAATCTGTAGGGACTCTGGGTGGGAGAAATGCTAACTGTATCAGAGCAGGGACTATCCAAGGTGATGCTCCCTGCTGTGGCTGCTTGCAGTGAATCTACTGACTGGAGCTCTGAAGCTCCACACTGGAGAGAAGAGCTGCAGCTGGGAATGTCCCCTGATTTTATGGGGCCTGGGGCTGGTCCCACTGCAAGTTTCCCGAATTAGGGTCACCAGCTACACCAAGATTGAAGGGGCAATCTCTGGCCCAGTGGTGTTTCCATTACGGCATCGTGGACAAGGTCCAGGTGGTGGTCTCACAGTTGCACGTTTGGGAGGTGCCCTGCAATCCTTACGGAAGTGGCCAGGTTTCCCACAATTAAAACATTTGCTCTGATTTTGTCTCTGTACGGCATAGGCCTCGGCAGCATTAATGCGTGCCTGGTGTTTGATAGAACCAACATTCCGACATGCCTTCAAGTACCCCATAATGTCCTCCTTCTCCTTAATGGGACGCAGAATGGCCTGACAATCCTCGTTAGCATTTTCAACAGCCAACTGTTTAGTCAAATGCTCCTGGGTTTCCTTACCCTTAACCTGTCTTTCAGTGGCTTCCACGGACCTCCCTATGAAGTCTGCATAATGTTCCGTGGCACCCTGAACAATCTTTGTGTGGCTTCCCTTAAATTCAGCATCTGCATCAATCCTCTCCCAGGCCCACAGGGCGGCATCACGGACATGAGCAAAAACAGCACGAGGCAAGGTGGCTTGCTTCTTAGGGTCGTGCCATTTCCCTTCACCTATTAACATCTCATAAGTCAATTTAATTCCTGAAAATTTGCATCCAGCATGGCCTAGGCTCTGAAGTTTTGCCTTGGCCTCATCACTGAACCACATCCTCCACTGGATGTACTGAGAAGGGCTTAAGCACGTCTTAGCAACCACATGAAAATCTTGAGGTACCCAGTGAGCCTTTTTACTCCAGCCTGTAAGATACTCCTTGCAGTACGGAGATGTAGGTCCGTACAAGGCACAGGCCTTTTTGAAATTACTGAGTGAATCCATTCTTAACCCTTCATAAGACGGAGATTGATTCTCCTCCAGCTGGATGGGAAAAAAGAGACGGAGCTCATGGGGTCTGGGTGGGATTGACCACTTACGGTCGAGAGGTTTCAGCTGGAAGCTTCTATTGGGAGCGTGTCCCGAGCGGCCTGGAGGCCTCTTGGCTGAGCGGCGGCTTCTGTGAGAAGCCTCCTGTACCAAGTCACTCTCAGACTCAAAATCTGAGGAAGTGGTAGCTGGCTCATCATATGCATCACTTTCCTCTGACGTACTAGAAGTAGAGTCGTACAGAGGAGGTGGAGGTGGAGGTCTCTCTGGCGCAATATCAGTAGGGAAAGTTAATTCATTAGTGGCAGAGAGATTTTGGCTCTGAGAACGTGTTTGCACTGGAAACGCCTTGAGCTGCTTTCGGGGCTTGGGTATAGGGGCAGTCAAGCATTGCGCATCAGGCTTCTTTCTAGGCTTGGGCATGGGAGGAGCCGAAGGTATGGCTCTCTCAGTAGTAGGAACGTTCTTCATTTCATCCTTGATCTTAAAATCCTCTCTGTTTAACTCCGGAGGAAAGCCTCCCATAGCATATCTAACATCCTCCTCCTCCGAGGTATCTTCCAAAGCCTTAAGAATGGAGTTAACAATTTCCCAAGTTACCCAGAACTGTTTGGGGATCTGAGCCCCTTCTTTAAATTCCTTGAAGACATTACTCTTAATCTTTTCCCAAACCTTAGGCTCCAAAGTACCTTTATCTGGAAACCAAGGATGATATTTATAAACAGTTTTTAGGCAGGACCGGAGTTGGTCCCTAGAAACACGATGTCCAGTTCTCTTTGCAAAATGCTTAATCAATTCAATAAAAAACTGGCCACGTTCACCTTGGCGTGAAACATTTTGAAAGGACTTCACTCGGCACTGTTTTTGTCCCATGTTAGTGGGGAGTACGGCTAGCAGTTTAATTCACCGCACCACAAAATCTTAGTTCTTTCACTAAACTTTTTAGAGTCGGGGTGTACCGAACGCTATTCTTACCTTTAGTTGCATACCAGTTGGAGGCTCATGCCGGCCCAGGGACGCCAGATGTGTAAACTCACACAAGGGGGGCTCGGCACCCACACAGCGGCGGTGGCTCTATCTCTCCCGCCGCCCGCGTTCGGTAGTCTCACCCTTCTCCCACCCCGGAGAGGTCGATGGCGATGGTCAGACGGAGGAAGGAACGAGGGCCAGGCTGGTAGGTATTAGTCGTAGTTTATTCTGATTCTCTCTTCATCTGTCTCTGCCCCCTTCTCCTTCTGTCTCTCTGCTCCCCATTCTTCCTCCCCCAGCTACTTCATTCTCCTTCTCCATTCCCCTTCATTCTCCTTCTCTTGAGTCTGGGTTCTGATACTCTCTGAACATCCAGCCCACTCCTACAGTCTAGTTAAATCCTCTCTCCATGAGGAATTGGGGAAACAATTACACATAGGTGCGGTCACAATCAATAGGGGTAGAAATCTTGGCCTCAGGGAAGGCCACTCCTAGGACAGATCCTTTCTCAGCAGGAGGACCCACCCTAGAGCAGAATCCCATGGGCGTGCCTCTCCTCTCCTTGTCTGACAAGCATATAAAATATAATATAAATCATTTTGTATGGATACAGTAAGAAATATCTTAAACTTATAGAATTGCTCTCCTAGGGCCATCTCGATCTCAGACTACGGTGCTCAGGCCAGATAGTCTTTCCCACCCCTAGCAGGATCCTAGTCTTGTTGTTACCTTTGGATCATGACAGCATTTGTCTATGATCAAACTCTTAACTTACAGTTAAGAATCGTGGCACTTTGGCCTGGCTCATTTCGCTGCCAGGGTAGCTCACCGCTTGCCCTGGGTCCATTCAGTCCCTCGTCGGGACCCTGCTTTTGGGGTGTTAGGGACTAAGGGCAAGTGAGGCTTAAGTCGAGAAAGCAGATGCCCGGGAGTGAATAATATTCAAGGCCAATCAAATCCTGAGTTACAAAGCATAATGTTAACGGTCTTCCTGTATCTATACAAAAAGGATATTACTTTAAGGTAAACTATTCATGAGGCATAAGGAGAGGAGAAAGGCAATATTTCACTCATACATATAAAATCATAGATTTCTGGGAAACTGACCTTACAAATTAACAAAGTCTGATTAAGGGGAAAGCTGATTAACTGGGTGGGGAGGAGAGCATAGGGAAGACTGTTTACATGTTTACATGTAAACACAATGGAAGTGGAAGTTTCTCTGGAGCACTGTGATGGGTGTAACCAGATTAATGGGTGTAACCAGATAAACCTAAGCTTCTTGTGGAGGGACAAAGCAATGTTACCCTACATCTCCCCCTTTTCTGTTTACCAAAACACAAACATTTGAAATAGAAAGAGTAATGATTACAAACAAAAGTCTTATTTGTTGGACTTCAGTCCACCCCTGAACCCAGAGCAGTGCTTGTTGCAAAGTGTCCGATAGTCCTGCACTGTTCAAGGGTGATCAGAGTCATTTAGTCATGTTTTGAAGAAATGAAGTGTCTGGATCACAATTTGAAGAGTTGTTTCTGCAACAACAACAGTAGTGGTCACAGCAATGAGTCCCAGGGGAGCAGCTACAGGAGTCTAATGAACTTCAGGGAGCACTGGATCAGGCAGGGAGCACTGGAATAGGAGCATCACGACTTCTGTCAGGAGCCCTTCAGCAGGGGAATGCAGTCATTCTCTGGTCAGGTTCACTGGTAGTCATAGATGTGCAACCTAACTTATGTTTGGAAAAAACACTTTTTTAAAGTTATCAGAGGCTTCAACCATCGGGGTTTGGTACATCTCCACGCCTGTGGGTAGAGAAAGAGACAGGGGGGAACTCCGACAGTTATCCTAGAGAAAAATTAAAAGGTGTTCCTATTACAAGTCATTCCTTTCTCCTTTAAGAGCTGAGACACCTGTGAATTCCAAGGAGAGGGTAAAAGTTAAAGACTTGTTAATCCAAAATATGGGGTTCTGGAGTTGCCCAATCCACAGCCTGTAAGAGAAGGGAATAAGGAATGCTCTTAATTTGATCTCATGATATGTTAAAGGAGCTAGAAGCCTTTATTGCAGGCCTTCTGATGCTGGCTCCTCTGATTTCCTTGTGAATTCCAGGTGAAATCAGCTTGGCGATGGCTTGAATTTGGAATTTAGAGAGTTGCAAGACTGCGAAGGTCTGAAAGTTAAAGCAAATAGATGAATTCAGCTCCTGATGAGGTGCAATGAGACCCAAAGTTTCTTGGTGGGGTTATCTGTTGAAAGAAAATACAGCTTTTTCCTCGAATAAGGGGTCTCCCTGCTGCCCAGTCTTTGTCAATTTTAATCAAAATAGAAGAATCAGTAATTTTCTGAGTCTGAGCATCTTCCTGAAAATGCTTTTCAGCTGCTGTATATGGCTCCCCTCGAGGTAAATTCAAAATTTGTAAAGAGAACAATGTCAAGGACAAGGAGTTGAAGGGGGCATACCTCCTTTTTTTTTTTAAAGGATGCTCAATTCATAGGTACAGGAAGACCAGAATGAGATCTGTTATCAGTAGTAAAAACAAGTTCAGAGCACTTTTGTAAAAGAGACTGTTGTTGCTGCTGAAGCAATTGTTGAGCTATATTGCAGTTTATGTACTTAGAAACTTAGTCACTATCCCAGGGAAGAGACCAACAACATAAACTGAGTCTGAGATGATATTAGCAGGCCCTGGCACATGGGCGAGTGAAAAACCAACGTGGCAAGTTATAGCCTTCATTGGAAGCTCTTTCCTGATATCAAAATAATCCGCTTCATAACCATAAACACACACACAAGCAGAAGTATCCTAGTGACAATGCCTTCTGTCCCTCACCAGACTCAGCGTCTGTAATGGCTGAGTGGGTGAGCACCCAGGAATGAGGCGTCTCTGTGCCTCCTGGGTCAATAAGCAATGGCCTAGTGGGAGAATAACCTCGTACCCACTGGCCCTGAAGCCGTTTTCCCAGAGGTGGCATCTCATGAACTAGAAGTAGAAGTTCACTTCCCCAAAAAGAAAACTGTGGCACCCTCAGTCTTTGAATAACCTTTGGAACTAGCAGTTCACCACTGTTTCTGATAAAAGACCTGAGAGTCGGTTGTCCAGACTGAGTTCCTGGCAGATGTTCTTGGGAACCAAGACTAGAAACGAGAGAAGGCTTTCTCCACCTCTGACCTGACTGAGGGATCTCAGGGTAGCTGAGTCCTTTTACACAAAGTTCTGCTCGGTTTGCCAGTGCAAATTCACCCACAGACACAACGCTTTGATCCCAAAATTTCTCACAACCATGAAAACCTGATGTGCTGCTTGCAAGGCTCTTACAAGCAGCAAACTCCCTTTCTACCTGGGGGTTCAAATCTTGTCCCTTTGCACCAGAATTTAATCTGTAGGGACTCTGGGTGGGAGAAATGCTAACTGTATCAGAGCAGGGAATATCCAAGGTGGTGCTCCCTGCTGTGGCTGCTTGCAGTGAATCTACTGACTGGAGCTCTGAAGCTGCACACTGGAGAGAAGAGCTGCAGCTGGGAGTGTCCCCTGATTTTACGGGGCCTGGGGCTGGCCCCACTGCAAGTTTCCCGAATTAGGGTCACCAGCTACACCAAGATTGAAGGGGCAATCTCTGGCCCAGTGGTGTTTCCATTACGGCATCGTGGACAAGGTCCAGGTGGTGGTCTCACAGTTGCACGTTTGGGAGGTGCCCTGCAATTCTTACGGAAGTGGCCAGGTTTCCCACAATTAAAACATTTGCCCTGACTTTGTCTCTGTACGGCATAGGCCTCGGCAGCATTAATGCGTGCCTGGTGTTTGATAGAACCAACATTCCGACATGCCTTCAAGTACCCCATTATGTCCTCCTTCTCCTTAATGGGAAGCAGGATGGCCTGACAATCCTCGTTAGCATTTTCAAAGGCCAGTTGTTTAGTCAAATGTTCCTGGGTTTCCTTACCCTTAACCTGTCTTTCAATGGCTTCCACGGACCTCCCTGTGAAGTCTGCATAATGTTCTGTGGCACCCTGAACAATCTTTGTGTAGCTTCCCTTAAATTCAGCATCTGCATCAATCCTCTCCCAGGCCCACAGGGCGGCATCACGGACATGAGCAAAAACAGCACGAGGCAAGGTGGCTTGCTTCTTAGGGTCGTGCCATTTCCCTTCACCTATTAACATCTCGTAAGTCAATTTAATCCCTGAAAATTTTCGTCCAGCATGGCCTAGGCTCTGAAGTTTTGCCTTGGCCTCATCACTGAACCACATCCTCCACTGGATGTACTGAGAAGGGCTTAAGCACGTCTTAGCAACCACATGAAAATCTTGAGGTACCCAGTGAGCCTTTTTACTCCAGCCTGTAAGATACTCCTTGCAGTACGGAGATGTAGGTCCGTACAAGGCACAGGCCTTTTTGAAATTACTGAGTGAATCCATTCTTAACCCTTCATAAGATGGAGACTGATTCTCCTCCAGCTGGATGGGAAAAAAAAGACGGAGCTCATGGGGTCTGGGTGGGATTGACCACTTACTGTCGAGAGGTTTCAGCTGGAAGCTTCTATTGGGAGCATGTCCCGAGCGGCCTGGAGGCCTCTTGGCTGAGTGGCGGCTTCTGTGAGAAGCCTCCTGTACCAAGTCACTCTCAGACTCAAAATCTGAGGAAGTGGTAGCTGGCTCATCATATGCATCACTTTCCTCTGACGTACTAGAAGTAGAGTCGTACAGAGGAGGTGGAGGTGGAGGTCTCTCTGGCGCAATATCAGTAGGGAAAGTTAATTCATTAGTGGCAGAGAGATTTTGACTCTGAGAACGTGTTTGCACTGGAAACGCCTTGAGCTGCTTTCGGGGCTTGGGTATAGGGGCAGTCAAGCATTGCGCATCAGGCTTCTTTCTAGGCTTGGGCATGGGAGGAGCCGAAGGTATGGCTCTCTCGGTAGTAGGAACTTTCTTAATTTCATCCTTGATCTTAAAATCCTCTCTGTTTAACTCCGGAGGAAAGCCTCCCATAGCATATCTAACATCCTCCTCCTCCGAGGTATCTTCCAAAGCCTTAAGAATGGAGTTAACAATTTCCCAAGTTACCCAGAACTGTTTGGGGATCTGAGCCCCTTCTTTAAATTCCTTGAAGACATTACTCTTAATCTTTTCCCAAACCTTAGGCTCCAAAGTACCTTTATCTGGAAACCAAGGATGATATTTATAAACAGTTTTTAGGCAGGACAGGAGTTGGTCCTGAGAAACACGATGTCCAGTTCTCTTTGCAAAATGCTTAATCAATTCAATAAAAAACTGGCCACGTTCACCTTGGCGTGAAACATTTTGAAAGGACTTCACTCGGCACTGTTTTTGTCCCATGTTAGTGGGGAGTACGGCTAGCAGTTTAATTCACCGCACCACAAAATCTTAGTTCTTTCACTAAACTTTTTAGAGTCGGGGTGTACCGAACGCTATTCTTACCTTTAGTTGCGTACCAATTGGAGGCTCATGCCGGCCCAGGGACGCCAGATGTGTAAACTCACACAGGGGGGGCTCGGCACCCACACAGCGGCGGTGGCTCTATCTCTCCTGCCGCCCGCGTTCGGTAGTCTCACCCTTCTCCCACCCCGGAGAGGTCGATGGCGATGGTCAGGCGGAGGAAGGAACGAGGGCCAGGCCGGTAGGTATTAGTCGTAGTTTATTCTGATTCTCTCTTCATCTGCCTCTGCCCCCTTCTCCTTCTGTCTCTCTGCTCCCCATTCTTCCTCCCCCAGCTACTTCATTCTCCTTCTCCATTCCCCTTCATCATCCTTCTCTGGAGTCTGGGTTCTGATCCTCTGAACATCCAGCCCACTCCTACAGTCTAGTTAAATCCTCTCTCCATGAGGAATTGGGGAAACAATTACACATAGGTGCGGTCACAATCAATAGGGGTAGAAATCTTGGCCTCAGGGAAGGCCACTCCTAGGACAGATCCTTTCTCAGCAGGAGGACCCACCCTAGAGCGGAATCCCAAGGGTGTGTCTCTCCTCTCCTTGTCCGACAAGCATATAAGAATATAATATAAATCATTTTGTATGGATACAGTAAGAAATATCTTAAACTTATAGAATTGCTCTCCTAGGGTCATCTCGATCTCAGACTACAGTGCTCAGGCCAGATAGTCTTTCCCACCCCTAGCAGGATCCTAGTCTTGTCGTTACCTTGGATCATGACAGCATTTGTCCATGATCAAACTCTTAACTTATAGTTAAGAATCATGGCACCTTGGCCTGGCCCATTTCGCTGCCAGGGTAGCTCACCACTTGCCCTGGGTCCATTCAGTCCCTCGTCGGGACCCTGCTTTTGGGGTGTTAGGAACTAAGGGCAACTGAGACTTAAGTCGAGAAAGCAGATGCCCAGGAGTGAATAATTGTTGTTTCTGCAACAACAACAGTAGTGGTCACAGCAATGAGTCCCAGGGGAGCAGCTACAGGAGTCTGATGAACTTCAGGGAGCACTGGATCAGGCAGGGAGCACTGGAACAGGAGCATCACGACTTCTGTCAGGAGCCCTTCAGCAGGGGAATGCAGTCATTCTCTGGTCAGGTTCACTGGTAGTCATAGATGTGCAACCTAGCTTATGTTTGGAAAAAACACTGTTGGTAGGGACTGGGGGGCTATATGAGATACAGGGGATCTAACCTTGCAAATTGCATGTTGATTTCACGCACATCAAGTGCCCTCCCAGCTGTACTATGTCTCTGGCCCCACCCCTTTTTCTTTTTATAAAAATAGGCCCGGGACCATCTAGGGGCTGAGCTCACGGTTTACATTTTGGGAACCAGGGGTTGGTCTCTGGCAGCCTGGGGTGCAGAGCTAGAGCACCCCAGCACACCACCTAGTGTGGAACAAAAGTCAAAAATAAATAAAAATAAACATTTTTTGGGGGGGGACACACCTGGCAGTGCTAAGGGGTTACTACTGGCTCTGTAATCAGGAATTACTTGGGGGGCCATATGGAACGCCGGGGATCCAACCCAGTCTGCCGTGTGCAAGGCCAGCGCCCTACTCGCTGGTACTATCGCTCTGGCCGGAAAAGAACACATTCTCAAATATATGTAAAAAAAAAATTACTTAATCACTTAACTTCCCGTAAGTTGTCGATTTGCTCGAGCGGGCGCCAGTAACGTCTCCATCTGTCCCTGTCACGTGCTAGTGTAGCCCAATGGCATCTGTTCGCTCTGGGAACATGTAAAAAAAAAACTGAAATTTAGAACAGACTTTAAATTTTATGCCCTCCTTTCCAGTCCCCCCCACAACGTCCCTAGTTCAGGGGTAACTGAGATCCTACGACCAGGACTGGGCTGCCTTCCGGCGGCCTCCAGCTGCCAGCGCTTCCGTTGGCCGAAGCCCGGGTTCCCCTTCCGTCACTGCCCTGGAAGGTCCTAGCCACCCTAAGGCTGCATCTGCCACCCTGCCCCCTTCAAGGTCTTGAATCTTTTCCAGTGAATGTGCTAATAAACCGAAGATCAGGGCCCCGCCCGCCCCGTGCTCCCGCCGCCAGGTGCTCACTCCAGTCCTGGCCCGGGGCTGGAGCAATAGCACAACTGGTAGGGCGTTTGCCTTGCATGCGGCCGACACGGGTTCGATTCCCAGCATCCCATAGGGTCCCCTGAGCACCGCCAGGGTTAATTCCTGAGTGCATGAACCAGGAGTAACCCCTGTGCATCGCCAGGTGTGACTCAAAAAAAAAAAATTAAAAAAAAGAAAGTTGAATGTTGGGCTGGAGTGATTGCACAGCAGGTAGGGCATTTGCCTTGCACAGCGACCAACCCGGGTTCGAGTCCCAGCATCCCATAGGGTCCCCTGAGCACCGCCAGGGGTAATTCCTGAGTGCATGAACCAGGAGGAACCCCTGTGCATTGCCAGGTGTGACCCAAAAAAAGCAAAAAAAAAAAAAAAAAAAAGAAACACTACAGTCCTGGCCCAGCGCAGGGACCCGTGCATTGGGGCGGGGGCCGGCCGGTTGCGGGAATCGGGGTGTCCCCGGGGTGTTCCCACCCGTGGCACCCAGTTCGGCGGAGGCCACCCAAGCAGTGGCCGCTGGAGAAGGGGCAAGTGGGAGGCCGCGGGCGGCCAGGGGGTGGGGGGCGTGGCAGGATGCGCCCAGCGCTGCCGGGTCCCGGGCGCCGATGCCCAAGCAGAGGGCAGCCTCGAGCTGTGGGTGCGTTTCGGGGTGCGGGCTCCGCGCTCTGCTCCCCGCCCAGCTCCGCGTTCTCCCGCCCTCCCTGCTGGCCCGCGCACCTGGCTGCTTCCCTATTGGCTGAGCCCTGGACGCCGTAGCCAATAGGAGGCGCCGCTGGGTGCCGAGCGTCACGTGCTCAGCCCGACGGGCGCACGCGGGGCTGGGGGGCGCGGCACGTGGCGCGGCGGGGACAGGGTGGGCGCGGGAGTCCGCGGTGGCCGAGGGCCGGACCCGATGCGGCGGGGTCTGGGGGGCCGGACAGGCGTCGCTGGTCCCCTCGACCCGCGTGGGAGCTGAGGACGTGGCTGGGAACAGAGCTGGGGAAGGGGGGTCGTGGGTCCGAGCCGGGGAGCGGGTCCGGTTTGGTGCAGGTGGCAGGTGGGAACCGGCAGCTGTGGGCGGCCCGGGGGGATTCTGCTGCCGCAGACCCGGGGCCCCAGGCCGCGTCCACCCCGCGGGGTCTGGATCACGCCCTCACTGGGCTCTGCAACTGGAGTAAATGATTTTTTTTTTTTTTTTTTTGCTTTTTGGGCCACACCCGGCGATGCACAGAGGCTACTCCTGGTTCTGTGCTCAGGAATTACCCCTGGCAGTGCTCAGGGGACCATATGGGATGCTGGGAATCGAACCCGGGTCGGCCGCGTGCAAAGCAAACGCTCTACCTGCTGTGCTATTGCTCCAGCCCCAATAACTTGGTTCTTTACTCTGTGCTTCATTTAAGAAAGAAAAAAAAAAAGTAGACATCTCCAGTCCTGTCTTACTACTTTCTGTACACTTCTGTAAGGTTTTATTTTTTTTTTCATTTCTTTAAAAGAAATTATTGGGTGGTGGGGTGGGGCGGAGAGATGGTATCGTAGGTAGGGTACTTAGTTGTCTTGCAAGCAGCCAACCCAGATTCAATCCCTGGCATCCCGTATGGTCCCCTGTGAACCAACCAGACTAATTCTTGAGTACAGACTGTTAGGGCGCGGATCGTGATCTCCCTTTAACGACAAAGAGACTCCAGAGACTGCAAACAGCAAGCAAGGTTTATTGTAAGACTGGCTAGCCAGGGTCAAGCCGCCTACACAGACACGCAGGTCAGTTAGGTGAGGCAAGACCCCGAACTTCTTCAAAGGGGGTCTTATATAGGCCTTCACTAGCCGTTACAGCAAAGCCCGCGCATTTCATAGCCAGTAGATTTGTAACAACATATGCTTTCTTAACCAATCCAATTAAGGGTACATCACTTCCTAGCCTATAGTTTAAAGATCAGCATTTTGCGTCGGTGCTTAGGAACTGACAGGTTTTTAAGGCAGTCCTGGGTCTTGCAACATGGGTCTTGTGAGAGACATCCGGTTATCTGGTCTGACCCCCACCCTTCGAGTACCTGTATCTGAATTCCTTGCTCAGGGGCAGAAAAACCAGTTATTTTGCAGTGCAGGTTCCTATAAAGGGGATCTGAAAAAGCTTATCTAGACCTGTTTCTTGAAAAACAAGTGATTTTGCAATGCAGGTTCCTATTAAGCTAAGCTAAATTAATTCTGGTGGTAGTCCATTTTGGGCCTGTCCCTTACACAGACCCAGGAGTAACCCCTGGGTGTGGCCCCTCCAAAATTATTAGGGACTAGAGATTAAAATCACAATTTAAAATTATTACATTCCCTTATCACGGCCAGGAGTAATTCCTGAGTGCAGAGCCAGGAATAAGTGGTCACATCACCTGGGCATGTCCCCAAAACTACAAATAAAATATTATTGGTGCTAGAGAGGTAGTACGGCGGTTAAACCACTTGCCTTTTATCGGCGTTCCACTGACCCTGGTTTGAATCCATGGTACCACCTATGATCCCTTGAGCACCCCAGGGGTCACCCCTGAGCACAGAGTCAAGGAACAGCACCTGACCACCACTGAGCGTGCCCCCCAAAAAAGACAAATATTATCAGACCATAAACATAGTACAACAGAGAGGGCACTGGCCTTGCTTAGTGCCCAGGTTTGATTCTTGGCATCACTCCCCTGAGCCTGCCAGGAGTGATCTCACAGCCAGGAGTAAGCCCTGAGCACTGCCAGGTGTGGCCCCAAAACAAAACAAAAATTACGATTTCTTGGGGGACCTTGAGGGGCCATGCAGTGCCTGGCATACACGTCACCCACACTTGCCCTCTGAGCTATCTTCCCAACTCTTAAGAGCTCCTTTTAAAAAATGTCACCTCCCCCCCCCCCCCCCACACACACACACATACACAGGGAACATTATCTAGGAACTTTGATGCAGGTTGAAGGGATGTCAAAGATGTGGTTTCCTCGGAGAGCTGCCAAGAAGTCTCCATGGAGTAACAGAAGGTATCAACCGATGGAGGTAAGTGCTTCCAAACTGGGGTTGGAGAGAGAGAAATAAGGTCACGAGGAGGAGGAGGTGAGCCGGGCATTGTGCTGACATGGGCTTTCACTTTCACTCTCTCTGGCTTTCCTGACCAACTCTCTCTTTTATTCTTTTTTTCTTTTTACCACACCCCGTGGTGCTCAGGGCTTGCTCCTGGCAATGTGGTCAGGGATCATTCCTGGCAGGCTCTGGAGAATGACTGGGGTGCTGGCTATCAAACCTGGGTCAGCTGCATGTAAAGCAAGCACCCTGCCTGCTGTACTAGCACTCCAGCCCCTCACCAGCACTTACTGAGTTGAGAATGGCTAGACTCCTCTGTAGGATAACACTGTTTCGTCCTTCCTGAATAGCCTCAGGTAGTTTGGGTTTATTGGGTTGCTCCCATCACAGTGCTCCCATTCCTCTGTGTTTATTTGTAACTTCTTTCTTCACGCTCTGTTGACTTGTAAATACTGTTTTTCTCTTCTCCCTAACTCCTTCGCATAGTTTATTCAGAGCAATGTCCTTTTGTATGGACACAAGAAGACATGCTTTTGTTATGTGACTCTCAGTGATGTTTCCCTCCTGGGCATCTGTTCTCTCACCTAAGCCTCAGCTGCCTTTACTTCCTTCTGCCTCCCAAAGCAGGGTCCCGACAAGGGACTGGGTGGAACTAGAGCAAGTAGTAAGCTATGTGCTACCCTGGCATCGAGATGGGCCTGGCCAAAGCGCCATAATGCTTAACTATAAGTTAAGAGCTTGGTCATGGACAAATGCTGTCATGATACAAAAAGTAATAATCAGATTTGGACCCTGCTAGGGTTAGGAAAGATTAATTTGGCCTGAGTGCCGTAGTCTGAGTCTATGGCATGATGTTCCCAGGAGAGCTGCCCTACAAGCCTCAATATTATCTATAACTGTGTCCATACAAAAATAACTAGTATTGAGATGTTGATAGAGTTATTGGACTAGGGAAAGGAGAAAAACACCTTAGGGGTATTTTGCCCTTGGGCAGTCAGGAAGGGTTTTGGAATAACCTAGGTGGTGTTCCCTTTGAACTTGGTGGGTCCTCAGAAAGGGCTTCCTTAGGTTGGTTTGGCAACCTGACTGGGGGAAGTGTCAGCCTGGAGAGATAAGGGAGTTGGAGAGAGGAGGGGGTGGATCGGAGTGAATGAAGAGTGGATTGGAATAAACTGCAACTAAGACCAACCAGCCTGGCTCTCATTTCTTCCTTCGTCTGTCCTTGGCCAACAGCCGTCCCAATCCAGGCAACACACAGTGACTCAAGAGCACCTAACAAGGGCGGTGAGATAGAGCTGTCCAGAGAGCCTGCGAACACACTACCTTCAACGTGCATAGATGTCACACTCCTCCTTTACTTCCTTGAATCTGTATTGTGGTTTTCTTGGTTTATTTATTTCTTTTTTTTAGCTTCCCAAGCTACCGAGGGTATCTCGCCTGCACAGCAAAACCTGGCAAGCTCCCTGTGACGTATTCAATATGCCAAACACAGTAACAAGTCTCAAAACGGAGACGTTACTGGGCCCGCTCGAGCAAATCGATGAACAGCTGGAGGACAGTGCTACCGGGCTGCAGCTTTTTGGGTCATACCTGCCGATGCTCAGTGATTACTCCTGGCTCTGCGCTCAGGAATTACTCCTAGAGGTGCGTGGGCGAACCATATGGGAAGCCAAGGATCAAACCCAAGTCAGCCACATACAAGGCAAACACCCTACTGGCTGGACTATTGCTCTAAGCACCCCAAACTCTTAAACCTTATGAGAAGTGGTCTATGTTTATATTTTTGAGGGGTACACTAAAATGATGTCTCCTCATTTTCTTCAACCGCAATTGTTTATTTGGGGATGGGGCGCGGGGGGGGGCTGGGAGGGCACTCCAGGAAGTTTTCAGGGGACCAAGTGGTACTGGGAATTGACCCTGGGGCCCTTTCATGCAAAACTTGTGTCCTATTCTGTTGAGTACTCTCCCAGGTCCGTATCCAGTTTTTATGGCTTTATGGCTGTAGGACCAGCCACCACCATGCTGAGACCACTCTCCGAACACATGAAGGTACTGGCAGAGGGACAAAGTCACGTGGGTTCCAGGGCCGAGATCTCCAAGCCTACTCGGATTGGGGCCGAGCATCCTCCACCCAGATCCTCCAAATTCCAGTAGGCGGGGGTCATACCCACCAACTGCCCCCAGCGCCGTGTAATCCCATCAATGGCCAAAATCCAGACACTATAAAACCCTGCTCCTGGAAGCCCATTGCTGCCTTAGTGGCTGTGCGACATCTCATTATCTGGGTGTTACTCTGGAGAACCTGGCAGGCTATCAAAAGTATCCTGCCCACACGGCAAAGTCTGGCAAACTCCCCGTGGCGTGCCCAATATGCCAAATACCAGTAACAATGATGGGTCTCATTCTCCTAAAGAGCCTTGAATATAATCTCAGGGCTAGGATGAAGGAGACGTTACTGGGGCCTGCTCGAGGCAATCGACGATTAACAGGATGATTTGTGATTTGTGATTGTGATGGCTGTAGGAACAATAATTTTGGGGGTTTTTGTTTGTTTTGGGGCCACACCTGGTGAAGCTCAGGGCTTTCTTCTAGCTTTGTGCTCAGGGATCACTGCTGCTGGGGCTTGGGGACCGTACGGGGATCAAACCTGGTTGAGTCTTATGCAAGGCAAGTGTCCTCCCCACTGTACTTTGCCCTAGCCAGAAAGCAAAGGTTTAAGCAAACAGATGGAGTTTTGCTGAAAACTTCCTCATCTCATTTCCCCCCTTTTCTCCCCATCTACAGCATTTTCCAGGTCCCCCCAGTTACCCCGCTGCTTCCTCTCTGGCACCTCCCATGGATAAGACAGACCAACTTGGAGGTGTAGTGTTGAAAGCAGAGTGGTCAGCTGGGACCCAGCCTTGGAGCCACGGCACTCCAGTTTGCAGTTCCTCTGCTGGTTTCCCAGGCAGGACTCCACATTGCCCTGGATCCAGCACTGGCATCGTTCTTTCCCGAAGCCCAGAGCATGCCTCTGCTCATTCTGCTCCAGCCACTCCCCTACCCCGTCTGACAGCACACCAGTCCTGGGGATCCAGGGAACTGTTCCGAGAGGAGACTCATTGCCAGAGTTTGCCAGAAACTCTGCCATTGGAATGGAACTGTCCCCTCTCCTCTCCTGAGCCCCTCTCCATGACCAGAGAAGTGACCATGGCAACCCTACAGCACAGGAGAAGTCTTCCGGTGCTTCTGATGGCCATCTTCTCAATCCCTAGTTCAGGACTTGAGACTCTGGGTTGTGGATTTATGCAGATATATGTCTCTCTTGCCCTTTGCTTTATTTATTTATTGCTTTCTGGGTCAAACCTGGCCATGCACAGGGGTTATTCCTGGCTCTGCACTCAGGAATTACTCCTGGCGGTGCTCAGACCATATGGGATGCTGGGAATCGAACGCAGGTCGGCTGCCTGCAAGGCAAATGCCCTACCTGCTCCAGCCCCTGCTTTAAATGTACATATTTGTGTTGAAGAAATTCTTTCTTGATTAAAAAAAATGTTTTTTTAGGGGCAGGAGCTATAGAATAGCGGGTAGGGCGTTTGTTTTGCACATGGCCAACTGAGTTCAATCCTAGGCATCCCATATGGTCCCCTTTGACCTGCCAAGAGTGATCCCTGAGCACAGCTGACCCCCAAAATGAACATAAGCACTCTGCTAGATTGTTCAATGGGCTGAGCACATGCCTTTTTCTAAGGTCGCCTGGGCTTGATCCTGGCACTGAATGGTCCTCTGAGCACTGGTTCTAGGAGTGGCCCTAAGCACCAAGCCAGCAGTAGCCCCTGAGCCCTGACAGTGGTGGCAATAAAAAAAAAAAGTGTCTTATGAACTCAGAGCAGCTAATGGGAATTGTTTGTGTATATCACCAACTTGGTTGTCTGGATGGGATGATATGAATCCTATGAAAGAAGAAATGAGATTCTCTATTGCTGACTTCCTGGGAAAGGTCATTGGAACAGTATTGGGCTCTGAACCGGGTTGTTCTGGTTTAGTTTTGGAGGACCACACGCAGTGCTGCTCTGGTTTGCCCTGGCAGTGACTGGGATCAAATCTGGGGCTGTGGCATGAAATTGTGTTGCAGCCCCTTTGAGCCACCTCCCTGCTTTTGTGATGTACTTGTGTGTTTTAAAGGAGGGACTTAAACTTACCATACAACTGTCTGCTTGGGGCCTACTTGCTTCTTTTTATTTTTTTAAATGTGTTATTATGGAGAACGATCAACGGGATCGTTGACGATCAACGGGAGGGCCTTTACCTTTTACCTTTACCTTATTATGGAGAACATCACAGTCACAGTCCTCCTGTTGTTCATCGATTTTCTCGATTTTCTCAAGCGGGCCCAGTAACGTCTCCATCGTGAGACTTATTGTTACTGTGTTTGGCATATCGAATACGCCACGGGTGGCTTGCCAAGCTTTGCCGTGTGGGCGAGATACTCTTGGTAGCTTGCCGGGCTCTCTAAGAGGGGTGGAGGACTCGAACCCGGGCTGGCTGGCAAACGCCCTACTGCTGTGCTATCGCTCCAGCCCTACTTGCTTCTTTTGGACCGTTTACTATTTTTTTTCCAGTAGCCATCAGATTTAAATGAATGCGAAAGACCTTAAATGGCTATGGAGAGGATGAAATGATTCCTCTCATTTTTCTTGAGTCTCATGAGGAGGTCCATGAGATACAAGCTAACATAAAAAGCATCTTCTTGCCAAAGAGTCTAGAGGTGAAGCTACTCGCCTTGCACTCGGCTGCTGCTGAGACAGTGGCTGAAAATCTATCCCAGAGTCCCAGGTGTGGCCCCTAAACCCACCTAACCGGAACCTTCCACTCTGACTCCTAAAGGTTCCCCAATTATTTCATGACTTCACCGTAGTTAGTGAATTGATCGGGAAGACGACGTTAGAAAAAGCTCACGGGCCGTTCATGTCTTCGCAGCTTTTCAAGCAGGTCAGGGCTGTGAGTTTTCCAATCTGGGGGGCGGACCTCAGAAAACCTGCCTCCTTGCCCAGGAGGAAACACGAAGTAGGCTCAGGATTTCTCTGCTTTTTCTCCCAGAAAAAGAAGTGGCGGGGCTGGAGCCATAGCACAGCGGGGAGGGCGTTTGCCTTGCACGCGGCCAACCTGGGTTCGATTCCCAGCTTCCCATAGGGTCCCCCGAGCACCACCAGGGGTAATTCCTGAGCGCAGAGCCAGGAGTGTAACCCCTGTGCATTGCAAGGTGTGACCCTAAAGGCAAAAAAAAAAAAAAAAAAAAGATGTGGAAGAGAGAGAAAGCAGGGAAATAGTCAAGAAAGAACATGGGGGGCTGGAGCCATAGCACAGCGGGGAGGGCGTTTGCCTTGCACGCGGCCGACCCGGGTTCGATTCCCAGCCTCCCATATGGTCCCCTGAGCACTGCCAAGGGTGATTCCTGAGCGCAGAGCCAGGAGTAGCCCCTGTGCATCGCCGGGTGTGACCCAAAAAGAAGAAGAAAAAAAGAAAAAAAAAGAAGTGGCTCGCTTGGCTGAGCTGTAACAGCCACAGGCCCAAAGACGACCGGAGCGGGCGAGCGAGGAGCCAGCTCGCTCCGTCCGGCCGGACTGCCGGACCCGGGAGGCGGGGCCAGCCCGGATCTACTTCCGGCCCCGGCGGCGGCGGCGGCTCGGAGAACGTCACTTCCGCTTCCGGCCCGTCGGGCCGCGCGTCACGTGGGTCCGGCGGTGCGGGGCGAGCGGCTGCGGTGCGAGGTCAGCGTCCCCGGGAGACGCCGGCGGTCAGCTCGCGGCGGGGTCGTGGGCGGCGGCGGGGGCGGGGGCGCGGCTGCGGGCCGCGGGACGGGGGCGGGGGACCCCCGGCCGCCGGCCGTCCCCGGGCTGGGCGCTGCGGCCCGACGCGGGCGGCCCCCCGCGTGCTCGGTCCTCCGTGCTCGGTCCTCCGCAGCTGACCCCCCGGTCCGGCGCCCCCAGGTCCCGGCCCGGTCATGGCGAAGCACCTGAAGTTCATTGCCCGAACCGTGATGGTGCAGGAGGGGAACGTGGAGGGCGCGTACCGGACCCTGAACAGGTGACGGGGGGCGCGGGGGGCGCGTCCCCCTCCCCGGGGCCTCGATGGCCCCAAGCTGCGGAGGGTCCGCAGGCCACCGAGAGGTCGCGCCGAGCAGGGACAGGAGCGGCGGGACCCCCTCGAAACCGCGATCGGGGTGCTTGGGCCGGGCGGGGGCGGGGGTCCCGGGGAGGCGGCACCGCGGGGCGGGCCCCGGCCTCGCTCGCAGCCCACCCGGATCCCAGCCCTGGACCCACGGGTGGTCCCCGAGCCCCACCGGGAGTAGCTCCGGAGTGCAGAGCCAGGGACAAGCCCTAGGACATGCCCGGGGTGGCCCCCCCAAAACAAGATTTGCAGTGGCCTTGTTACAGGGTCACTGGGCTGGTGCTTTTCTATCCTTAATAGTTGTAAGGATTTTTTTTTTTTTTTTTTGCTTTTTGGGTCACACCCGGCGATGCTCAGGGGTTACTCCTGGCTCATGCACTCAGGAATTGCTCCTGGCGGTGCCCGGGGGACCACATGGGATGCTGGGGATCGAACCCTGGTTGGCCGTGTTGGCTGCCTGCAGGGCAAACGCCCTACCCGCTGTGCTATTGCCCCAGCCCCAGTAGTTGTAAGGATTTTGACTTTCTGCTGCACTTCATCGTTGCCTCTTACTTGGGAAGTAGAATTTGGAGAATCAAGGGCTTGTTGAGTTCGGGCGGGTTGGGGGTGTTGTGTTTGGGGATTGTTCCCTCTGGTGCTCTGGGTACCATGCAGTGCCTGGGTTAAACTGGGCTTGAGTGCATGCCAAGTAAATCACCATGGTCCTTCTTTCTACTTTCTGGCCCTCGGATGAACTATTATTTGCTGCTTGTTTAGGGGAGGGTTATTAACCACGCACCCAACTTGCTCAGGGATCACTTCTGGTGGGCTCAGGGGATCAGATGTCATGCCGGGTATCAAACCTGGGTTGGCTGCTTGCAATACAAGCACCCACCCCGCTGTTCTACCGCTGATCCCAAATATGAATTTGCTTTATGTTACTAGGTAATTTAACCTCCCACTCTCCTGCTCCCCAAAAAGGAAGATTTGCTAGTTTTTTTCTGAAAATATCAAGACCTTAGAGGTCTTGGTATTTTAGGGCTGAAGGGTTATACATGGCAGGTGTGGGTTTAATCCCTGGCACTTTATGACTGGGGAGCAACCCATAAATGCTGTCAGAGTTGACCGTAAACCAGTTAAAAAAAAAAAATCTTTATTTGAGAAGCCAAACAGCCATTTGCAGCTTACATCTTGCAGGTTCAATCCTTGGCGCCTAAGGGGGTAAAAGATACTTGCGTGGTCTTAAATATTGGTGCAGTTCTTGGGGGTCTGAGGTCAAGGAAGAGAACCATGTTCTTAGCAGAGTTGTAGGTTGGAGGGTTAGGTAGCAGAAAAACTAGAGCTGCTGCATGTGAACCTTGCTTGGTTTGGTATCTTGATTATCTGTTTGGCAGTCATACCCGGCCGTGCTGGGGGCTGGCTTCCAGTTATCTGCTCGGAAATCACTCTTGGTGGGGCTCAGGGGATCCTCTGGGATGCCGGTGATCAAGTCTGGGTTGGCCACATGCAAGTCAGTTGTCCTACCTACCAGGCAAGTGCTGCCCTCTCTCTCCAGCCTAGGAAAGGAATATTCTGCTGATTTATTTTCACCTTTTTTTTTTTCTTCCCTATTCTAAGTTTCCGCTTAATTTATTTTAGTGGATTTAGATGGGTCTTCTGGTTAGCATAATCGAGGTGCTTGTATTATTGAGGAATGTCAAGGGGCAGCTATCTTATTTGGAAAAGTGTTTGACAAGCTTCATAACAGCAAACTTTTAAAAAAATGTTTATTGGTTTTGGGCCATGTTGGGTGATGCTCAGAGGTTACTCCTGTCCCTGCTCAGGGGTCTCTCCTGGCAGGGCTTGGGGAGCTGGGGATCAAACCTGTGTCGGGCGGGTGCCAAGGCCACTGTGCTATCACTGAGGCCCCATGTCTTTGTATGTAATGAAGGCACAGGGAGACAGGTGTGTGATCGTGTCAGTGCCAGGCCGGGGCCACAGCTGCTGGTGCCTGCACATCTCCTCAGGACCAGCATGGCAGAGCAGAGCCAGAGCTCTCGGGGTAGTTTGAGTTTGGCTTGCCAAAACCCAGCACGGTAAGAAATTGGGCAGGTGGGCAGAAAGTACTTGGAGCACAGTTTATTGGACACCTGTAAAATCTGGTTTCTTCCTCAAGGATGATGAGGAAGGTCTAGGGAGATGTCTCTGGGCTGCAGCCAGGGACTGGAGTGATAGACTAGTGGATGGGGTTCTTTGCACAGGCTGGCTTGGGTTTGACCCCTGGCACCCCCTAGGTCCTGAGAACCATCAGGAATGATCCCTGAGTGCAGAGCCGGGAGTAAGTTCTGAGCAGGGCCCAGTCTGGCTACAAACAGAGCTGCGGCCCAGCATCCCTAACATCACCAGGATCAGCCTTAGGGCACTTTCTAGGTGTGCCTAAGAAGGAAAAAGAAAATTTCATTGATAAAGTTGATCACTTGGAGGTCAGGTGTGTCATTCAGGGCAGCCTGAATAAAAACTGGTTCTTTTGTGTGTTTGGGGAGTGTCAGCAAAGGAGCGTGGCAGGGGTATCTGATACCAGGAAAATGCAGGGGGCTTTGTTTACTGGTCCCAGTCCCGAATCCTCTGACACAGACTTCAGCTGGAGCGGTTCTGAATGCAGTGGGGAGGAAGTGGCATCTCCACCAAGGACCAAAACAAGCCGTGGGACTTTGTTGCCCAGTATATGGTCCTCCACAGTTGAAAGTTCCTAAAATGACTCTGAGATAGAGGGACTGTCCCACTGGACTCGGATAGGTTGGGCCTGTTCCTGCAGAGTCCGATGATGGAGTTACCCTCAAGTGTCCCGGTGAGGCCTCTGGTCCCTCCGCCGGGCACCCCCCGAGCCGCTCACTGCCTTGTTGTCCCTGCAGAATCCTCACCATGGATGGGCTCACCGAGGACATCAAGCGGCGGCGCTACTACGAGAAGCCCTGCCGCCGGCGTCAGAGGGAGAGCTACGAAACGTGTCGGCGCGTCTACAACATGGAAATGGCACGCAAGATCAACTTCCTAATGCGGAAGAATCGGGCGGACCCGTGGCAGGGCTGCTGAGGGCCCTGGGCAGAAATCCAGAGGCGACCCCACTCGGTTTCCTTTGGCCTCTCCACGGTAAACTCAGGCACAGATGCCGAGGCGGGTGTGTAGGAGAGTCCCCACCTAGCAGGGGACCTTCTCTTTGATTCAGTGAGAGAACCGAACCAGAAGGCTTTTTAGGAGTCGGGCTGCCGCCAGGACAGCAGCGAGAGCTGGTCGATGATGTAGAAATTCCTGGGAGCCGACAGAGCTCGGATTTCCTCCCCAGTTTTTAGGAAAACAGAGCAGGATGACCAGAAAAGCATTGTTGTCCTGTCCTGCCTACCCCGGATCCAGTAACTGTCAGATTGAAATGGAAGCAAATGTGGAGTTGGAATAAATTTTTCTGAAACACCATCCGCTCGACTCTAGTGTGCATTAACTCCTGTGTTCTGTCCTGTCAGAAGACGAGGGCAGGCCAAAAGCATAGGTGGAGCAGAAATAAAACGGGAGCTTGAGGTAGAAGAGGGAATGGGAGCGTGGAAACACGAACTCTGATGCAGTTCTACTTTCATGACAACAGAAGGAAGTGTGGTTTTCACTGTGGACCCCCAGAACAACCTATTGTTACGCGGGAAATTGTTCTGAAATGTGGGATGGGTGGCAATGAGTTTGTTTTTAAATTTTACTCTTATAAAGTTGCTAACAATATTTGATTACATTTAATGTTCGAATTCCAGTCCCACCACCATATTTCCATTCTGAACCCAAACCCTGCCCCCAAAGCAGGACCGAAATAATATATTGTATTGCTTGTTATGAATAATTTACTAAAAAAATGAGACGGAAAAGGTTTCTTAGAGGAACGTGTGTGAAGATTGTTGTATTTCACCCAGGAACCATTAAGCCCTTCTATAAGAGATTAATGACACGGTGTTAAAAGGTTGAGCCCCGTGGCTGAAGCAATAGCACAGCAGGTAGGGCGTTTGCCTTACACACAGCCGACCCGGGTTCGATTCCCAGAAGCCCATATGGTTCCCCCGAGCGCTGCTAGGAGTAACTCCTGAGTGTAGAGCCAGGAGTAACCCCTGTGCATCGCCAGGTATAATCCAAAAAGCAAAAAAAAAAAAAAAGTTGAGCCTTGTGTGCTTATCTATATCTGTATAAATATATTTCTTCCTAAGATTGGTGCCTTCCACTTTAAACCCCATCAAATGTGGTGTGCTACCCTTGGAATATTAGTGGTGTGAGGTATGAAATGCTGCATTTGCGGCCACCTGCTCCAGGAGTAGGTTCACTCAAGAATGAGGCTTGTCAGAGCCTGTTGAGGGCTACTGTGAGCATGGCAGCAGTTGAGTTCTGGAGGTTTTTGGCTGCTGGGGCTGGGTCCGTCGGGGCAGGGAGGGAGGGGCCTCACCTGCCTCCCCTTCTGCGTTTCCCTGAATGATAGTCTGGCACAGGGTTTGTCGACATGTCTATGGCGTATCATTCTGTGCTCTCTTCCTATATTGAGTCTCTGATCATGGCCGTTAAATGAGATTATATGGCGCCAGCAGCAGCTTGTGGGTATGACTGCCAAGCTACCTGAAACGGGGAGATGGGGGGAGGTCACCCATTCCCTGGTTCCATTGAGCCTGAAGTTTTCAGTCACAAGTCCCGCATACCTGTTTTTTTCTGCGGATTCACTCATGGATGTGGCTTGTTCAAGTGTATGGAGAGTCACCTTGAACATGGCAGCAATTGGGTTCTGCAAGTTTTTGGCTGCCAAGGTTGGGGCGGGGAGGGGCCTCACCTGCCCTTCCAGGTTGCCCCGAATGAAGCAGCCTGGCGCAGGGGCTGGCAGCATGACTATAGCGTGTCTGGCAATGAGTTCTTAGCAAGTAAGAAAACCAAGATATGTTTGTTTTGGGGTCACACCTGCAGGTGCTCAGAGCGCAGGGCTTCTGGCTCTGCACTCAGGGATCATTCCTGGTGGGGCTTGGTGGATCATGGGGTGCTGGAGACCAAACCAGAGTCTGCAGGCTGCAAGGCACTAAGTGCCCTTCCAGCTGTACTAGTGCTCCAGTCATCCAAGATGGGATTTAAAGAAACTCTGTCCCTATTCCTAAAGTAGCAAAAAGCATTTTTAGACCTGGGTTGCAGACACAGGAACTGAGTTCTGATCAAACTGTCAACAGCACAGGCACAGAGAAGACCGGACCCCTTTGGAAAGAAGCTCCAGCAGGCACAAAGGATTGTGGTGTGGACAGGAAGGTGGACACCGAAAGTTTCAGCTCTTCACCTTGACAACACCATAGCAGTGGACTCTTCTGCACAAAAAGTCCAGAAAGCTCCATGTGGTGGCAGATCGGGAGAAAACCTATAAAGCCAGCTTTGCAAAGGCAAGCAGGATCTTCCTGTTCTAGGGGTGTCCGCGTCTCCACCAGAGCTGTGTGCTCAGCTCTTCTTAGATGCCTGCTTCCCCCTGCCCCCCCTCCCCCCGAGTGTGTTATTCTGTTTCTAATCTCTGAAATGAAACTTCTGAAATTCTTTTCTGAGAAAAATTGGTGAAGCTATAAAAGCCTGATTGAGGACTTCATTTTCCCACAAAGAGCAAGTCCTTGCTCCGGCCTGAGTCTGAAGCTCCTCAGGAAATCAGATGGCGGATCATCTCCCAACCAGGCAGAGGAAGTGGAACTAGTTTCAGTATCCTGGGGCTGGTGACCCACGAGGTCTGTCCCGGGCAAAGGCTCAGGGCAGACCGGTCAGTCACTTCCCCAGGTGGGGAAAGGGGAAACAGCGGATTCCGATCTTGAGGCTGTCACTTCTCCCCACTTCACGTCAGCCACCAGCACCACTCTCCATCGATGACTGAATTCCTCAGTCGCTTCCCTAACTGCAAAGGCAGGCCCGTTAACAGAGCACTGAGAGCAGCTCTGAATGTCGGTGTGGAGAGAGGGTCCTGCCTTGCACCCAGTAGAGTCCGTCGAGTCCTGCCAGAAGTGATCCCGGAGTGCAGCAGTAAGCCCTGACCACTGCTGTCCATGGGCCCAAACCACATACAATCTAGGAATGACAGAAGGATGGCAGTGGTTGATGAGGCTTGAGGGGCTGGAACAATAGCACAGCGGGTAGGGCGTCTGCCTTGCAAGCAGCCCACCTAGGTTCGATTCCCAGCATCCCATATGGTCCCCTGAGCACCACCAGGGGTAATAACTGAGCGCAGAGCCAGGAGTAGCCCCTGTGCATCACCAGGTGTGACCCAAAAATCAAAAAAAAAAAAATTTAAAAAAAAGAAAGTTGAATGTTGGGCTGGAGTGATCGCACAGCAGGTAGGGCATTTGCCTTGCACGCAGCCGACCCGGGTTCGATTCCCAGCATCCCATATGGTCCCCTGAGCACCGCCAGGAGTGATTCCTGAATGTATGAACCAGGAGTAACCCCTGTGCATTGCCAAGTGTGACCCAAAAAGCAAAAAAAAAAAAAAAAAAAAAAAGAGGCTTGAGCAGTTCAGAAGTGGTGAGGAGGCTCCAATAACTAAATCATCGACCTTGGGAACAGAGTCTGGGGCTCGAGGCGCTTGCCTTGCCCGCCACCGGCACCGATCCGTGGCTGGTACCACTTGGGTTCCCCAGCACTGCCAGGGATCACGCTTGGGCACGAACACGCGTGGCCTCAACCTGTGCTTCTCTCCCCGGAGGGGGGGGAAAAAAACATTGAAGACAGTTAACAAGACCAATCATCTTGAGAGTCTCAGCACGCTTCTTTCCCCCCTCTGGTGCCAGGAATGCCACCCGGGCACGTGCTGCGCCGTGGTGTGGTCTTCTCCCCGGGGGACCCCGGGCACCCCCGTCCAGTGTCAGGTTTGGGCGGAGGTCGCGCTTGCATTCTCCCAAAGGCCCCGCCTGCAGTTCCAGTTCGTCCTCGTTCCCCCCGTTTGAGCCCCTGGAGCCCACCCGACCTCGGCCCCACCCGCGGGCATCCGGGTCGCGCTCACCCGCCTGGACCTCCCGGCGGCGGCGGGTGCAACCGGGAGCTCGGCCGGGAGCCCGCGCGGCGGCGGCGGCGGCGGCGGCGACTGCGGCTGCGCGGACAGGCCCCGCCCCATCACGTGTCTGCCGCGGCGACTGCGGCTGCGCGGAAAGGCCCCGCCCCGTCACTTGTCGGCCGCGGCGGCGGCGACTGCGGCTGCGCGGACACGCCCCGCCCCGTGTCTGCCGCGGCGACTGCGGCTGCGCGGTAAGGCCCCGCCCCGTCACTTGTCAGCCCCTGCGGCGGCGACTGCGGCTGCGCGGACACGCCCCGCCCCGTCACGTGTCGGCCGCGGCGTGGCGGCGGCGGCGGCGGCGACTGCGGCTGCGCGGCCACGCCCCGCCCCGTCACGTGTCGGCCGCGGCGTGGCGGCGGCGGCCGCGGCGGGAGCGCCCGCGGGGCCGGAGGGCGCCCGCGGCTTCCGGTTCCGGTGTAACGTTTGGGCTCCGTCTCCCGGGCTGAAGTTTGTCTGGTGAGTCGCGTCCCGGCCGCGGTGGGTCGGCGCGGGCCGGGGGCGGCGTGGGGGCGCCGCGGCGGGGGGCGGGGGGCGGCCGGGGGGCGCGGGGCCGCGCGGGGCGGCGCCGAGCACGTGCGGTGACAGCCGCCCTCGGCGGGGCGCGGGTCCGAGCTGCGGGAGCGGGCGTGCGGCGTGGAGCGTCGCGCCCGCTGGAGGCCGCGCCCGGCTCGCACCCGGGACCGGGCCCGGGGCGGCGGCGGCCCGGAAAGGGCCCCCCCCGGCGATGACCCTTGCTCGCGGGGGTCCCGGGTGCTGCGCCTGCCCCCCGCGCCCCGCCCCGGAGGCCGGGACGACGAGCACGGTCGGTGGGTGCTCGCCGTGCACGCAGCCCACCCGTGCTCCACCCCCGGTCGCCGTGGGGCCCCCACCCGTGGTGGTCCCGGAGCAGAGCCAGGAGTCAGCGTGGAGCACCCTTCGGGGCTGGCCCCAAAACCCCAAATCGAAGCCAGACCGGGAAAAAAAAACCCCAACTTCGTCCCCTCCTGGGTGTTTTCTTTCTCGTCCACTCTTTTCATTCATCTGTCTTTTTTTTTTTTATTTCTATAAAGACAGGAGAGGAAACGCTGGTTGCAGCATCGGATTGGGAGGAAAGTGAATGCAGAGGAAATGTGACGGAACGTTTGGGGTTGGGGGTTTGGTTCGGGCTGGACCCAACAGTGCTCAGGGCCCACTCCCAGTTCTGTGCTCGGAGATCACTCCTGGCGGGCCCGGGACCAGATGCAGGTGCTGCGGATGGAACTCGGGTCAGGCTGCCAGGCAAGGCCAGCGCACTCCCCGCTGCACCGCCGCTCCAGCCCAAGCTCTGTTTTTGATTTTAGGCTGTGCCCAGGGCTGCCCCGTAGCTCTGGTCCTTTCTGGCGAGGGACACCGAGCCAGGGCTCCTGCCTACAGAGCTTGCATTTCAGCCGGCTGAGCCATCTCCCTGGTTCCTGACAGTGTTCTTTCAGGTTATGGTCTTTCACGTAGACTCCCTTTCCGCATCTTTGGGAAGAGACCAGATATCCCTAGGTAAAGCCCGGCAAAGAAACAAGTAGCAGTTGTGCTTTTCTTGTGTTCTGTTTTGGGACGACACTCAGCCATGCTGAGGGCTTGCTTCCTGGCTCTGTACGCAGGGATGGGAGATGACGGGCTTGGGAGACCATCCATCTGTGATCGGACCTGGACGGGTCACACGCAGAGCAAGCGCCCTCCTTGCTTGCTGTGTGCGTGCACCTTTTTTCAGTCTTGATTTCGTAGTCTGTGTTTGAGATGACAGATCAGAACAGAAGCTAGAGCTCATTTCTTAGACTGGGTTCTTTGCTCTCTTTTTATTTTTTTCTTGTCACACCCAAGTTGCTTAGGGGTCCCTCCTGGCTCTGCACTCAGGAGTTACTCCTGGTGGTGCTTGGGGGATGCTGGGGATCGAACCTGGGTCAGCCATGTGCAAGGCAAATGCTCTGTCTGCTGTACTATCGCTCTGGCCCTTAGATTGCGTTTTTGCCAGGCTTGCTTATTCCACAGATTTTATTGGTCCACTGATGATGCTGCGTTAGGTTAAAAATCAAATGGAGGGGCTGGAATAACAGTACAGCGGGGAGGATGTTTGCTTTGCACGGGGCTGACATGGGTTCTATTTCCGATATCCCATGTAAAACCCCCTGAACATCTCCAGGAGTAATGCCAGAGTACAGAGCCAGGAGTAACTCCGGAGCACCGCTGGTTGTGGCCTTAAAAAAAAAAAAGGAGTAGAATGTAGTTCTTTCTGCTTTGAAGCATGGTTTTAAAGAAGGTACCGGACTTGAAGTACAGGAACTTGCCTGAGAATTGCGTGGTTGGGAGGGCCTTGCTGCCGCTCGCTTCTCTTCCGTCTTTTCTCTCCTCTCATCTCATTCTCTCGGTTTCTTCCTCAGTTGAATTGATTCCCGTTCGCACTTTCTCGTTTCCAGAGAATGGCTCTGTCGAAGCGGGAGCTGGATGAGCTGAAGCCATGGATCGAGAAGACAGTGAAGAGGGTGCTGGGCTTCTCGGAGCCCACGGTGGTCACAGCAGCGCTGAACTGCGTGGGCAAGGGCATGGACAAGAAGAAGGCAGCTGGTATGTGCCCTCCTCGGGCTGGGTTTGCTCTTTTGGCTGCGTTCGGATCAGGTGCCGGGCACCGAACCTGGGCCCTGCCCGCAGGCTTCTGCTCCCGCCCTCTCACTCGTTTCCCGAACCCCTTTTGAACTTTCCAGCAACACATAGTAACTCCGCTCACTGCTTTGTTCTTGCTCAAATGTCTCTGGGAAACATCTTAAAAAGGTCAGTCTGAATTTTATTTTCTCATGCATTGCAGGGGAAATCGCCTAAATAATCTGACTTTTTTTCCTCATTGGTCTCTATTTGCGACATTTTCCATGCCCTTTAGGCATTGTACTGAGTTAGCTAAGAGAAACGTTTCTAAAGTAGGCTTGCTAAAGTCTAGTGAGGGTGTTTAGATTCAGATGCGCGTTTAGAGAATATAAGCGTCTTTGTAAGGTACGAGAAGAAAGTGGAGGAGGGAGGTAGATTTTGTTCGTGGTAGTCTACCACTTTTACAACTTGCCATTTGGGGAAAGTTGGGGTATTCTCCACTTCGGTGCTCCAGCTAAACAGTGCTCGTACTTTTGCTAGTTTCTCCTCCATAAAAAGTGCATCTATATTTAACTAAGGCGGCAGGTTGTTCGGTGTCAGGAAACTTGTTCAAGCCCTACCGAGGGCTTTAAGGAAACATCGCTGTTCCTTCTGGGGATAGAATTCCAGAGTCAGGGCAAGGGAGGAGGCTTGCCTGCCTGCTCGCAGGGCCCTCAGTTTCCTCGCCAGCCCCAGCGAGCATAGCCGCCGCGACCCCAGCATCACTGGGGGGGTCCCGGGGTTGGTATCACGAATGCCCTCGGCTGGAATACGTGCTCTTCCTCTTTCAATCCTGCCATCTAGTTTTTCTTCCTGTCAGACCACCTGAAACCGTTTCTTGATGATTCTACTCTGCGATTCGTGGACAAACTGTTTGAGGCCGTGGAGGAAGGCCGGAGCTCTCGGCATTCCAAGTCCAGCAGTGACAGGAGCAGGAAACGAGAGCTCAAGGTAAGGACGGGTCCGTTCTCCCGCGAGCTCCCGACACAGCTCTCAGCCCCACGGTTAGAACGTCTCCTCTTCAGAGGGGTTGAGGCACGGAAGGAGAAGGGAGGAGCCCGGCCTTGTCTGATCATGAATCAGACGTGCGCGGGCTTACGTAGCGCAAGGATAGCGAGGGGTAGTAGCTTTGTGGTTTGTTGTACGCAGTTAGGAGGCTTGGTTGTCAGGTCTCCCGTTTTCGCCCTTCGCCCTTCCTCTTACCTCTGACTCGAGTCTTCTAAGTTTGTATGCTTCCGTTTACTTGAGACCCGATAAATTTCTTCGCGCTGTTTCTTCACTGTCACCTGAGCTGTTACTGCTGTTGTCTGCAATGGGCTTGTGGCTGGGTGGGATAACATCTCAAGAACTCCATGCTCTGTCGCGTATTGCGATCCGCTGACCCCCGGGAGAGAGTTCTTAGAGGTACCATCACCACAGCGCCTCTCCCTGACCCACCAGCTTCTGATGTACCGTAGGTGACCTTGTCAGCCAGGGTTTTCACTGTGACCACTGTCTAGTCGCTCCTCAGTCTTTTTTCTCTCTCTCCCTCCCTCGTAAACATTTTTCTGGGACTCCCATCAAACCGTCCTTCCAAAGTGCTTTTGACACCTTGGCTGTCCCTTTGTGTGTTTAGGCTCGGTCCCTGACCTGGCTGTGGACCCAAGGGAATGAGAGGCGCATGTGCTCCCCGTTCAGGGCATTTGGGGGGACCAAAGCAACGAGACAGCCAGTGCCATAGAGGGTTTGGCAGTTTGTGGGGGAGAGGGCACCACAGAACTACCCAAGTATTGTAGTTTCATGCGACTGTTTTGTTGACTGAGGTTTCACGGACCTGGTGCTGTGTCAGGGCTGTGCTTGCGCATAGTAGACGCTGCACAGGTCTGTGCAGTGACAGTGACCCAAACGTGCTGCCACGTGCAGAGTGCATCCTGGGAGTGAAGTGGCGGCACTGGGTGGGATTCAAAAAATGGTTCCCAAAGGAAGTGTCTAGAAAGCCTGGGGGAGCGGGTCTTGTTTGGTCCATTAAGGTTCCCACCCCACACAAGATATTATGGGAGAGTCCTTTTTCTTGAACTGTAGGAGTTCCAGGAAGCGCTCGCCCCTGGCTGAGGATATGTCCTTGCAAAACCCGAGCCCTCCTAGTGAAGAGGGGATGTCACCCAAAGCCTGTCACCGGTGTGTACATTCACTTTTTCCCGTTGTCCCTCCCAGTTGGCTGCTCTTGGTCCAATTAAATTCGACCTGCAAATTAGAGTATTTACTTTCTCATTGTTACCTGAGACCAAAGTGTTGTGGGGAATACTGAAGGAAAAGGAGAAAACCCGAGTCCTGGATGAGCTTAGAAACTAATTGGAAGTACTACCGTTGAAAGACAGCAGAAATAGGATGTCAACAATGTAACCGTACTTAGTCTGAACCAAGTTTGTAACTACTGAGGATGGGAAATTGAAGTTCGATGAGTGGGGTGAGAATATTATTAATGAGGAAAATTTTCTGGAGGAGGTGAGTTTCAGGCAGAAACTGGAATAGAAATTGTAAGGAGGTTGAGGGAGATGATTACAAATATGGGCGGTATCACCTGCAAAGGTCTTGCTACGGAAACGTTTGTAAGAAATGGGGGCGTGAGGTTTGCTTGAGCGGGAGAATGATGAGGCTGGCGGAGATTGTCCGTTTGGTGGCAGGTCTAGAAGACATCTGGGCCCTGGCAGGTGGCCCTGTGCGAGGGTGTGTCCTAGTCCCCTGGGAAAAGCCACACGTCGCCGCTAGAGACTAGGATGCTTCTTCCTTCTCCCACGGACAGGCATCCATCTCTTCTTTCATCTTGGATTCCCTTAGGAAGTATTTGGAGATGACTCCGAGATTTCCAAGGAATCGTCAGGCGTGAAGAAGCGGCGGATACCCCGCTTTGAGGAAGTGGAAGAGGAACCGGAAGTGATCCCTGGGCCTCCCTCTGAGAGTCCCGGCATGCTCACCAAGCTCCAGGTTAGTCTTCGGGCCCCGGCAGGCGAGACTGGAGGGTTGTAGGGACAGTTGCACGGACCCACATCTGCTTTTTGTCCGTTGCATTGGTTTACTTTGATTTGCTGCTTCGTGTTTCCTCGTTCTTTGGTCTGGTCAGGAGCATTCGGTTGAGGACTTGGGATTTGGCTCCTGGCTCACGGAACGCATCACGGACCTCGCTGGGTCGCTGGGAGAATTAACTAACGGGGCCGCTGCTCCTCTTCGACCGCAGAAGAGAGAGCTTCAGTTCAGCGCAGAAAGTGGCGCTTTGCTTCGTTTCCAGTTGACTTTGTGATTGGGGGCGGGGGTGTCCTCCCAGTGATGCTCCTGTGCCCTGGGGACTCCTGCTGATGCTTATCGAGCCAGGCCTGGGGGGGCGGTCAGTGCTAAGACCTGAAAGGGGAGCCGCACCCCAGTGCCCTGTGTGGTGGGCTCGGGAGGGGACAGTGGGGCTGGGATCGCGCCAGAGTTCTGGACGTGGAAGGCACGCACCCCTAACCTGTGCTGTGTCCTTGGCCCCAGATGCTGTTTTTGTTTTTGTTTTTGTTTTCCTTAAAGTAGTTTTATTGAAAGGAATTTACTTAGAAAACTGAAGGAGTGAGTGGGGAGAGAGAGAAAGATGCTCTCAAGCGAGAATACGCTTCTCCAGAGGAGAGCTGCAGAGAGTGCCCGTCAGTGGAGACGGCCTCCTTGGTATTATCCTAGTGGGAGTGTTTCTTTTTTCAGATGTGCAGTTTTGATATCACTAAGTCGTTAGTACTGCTTGCTGCACCATTTAAATGTTTTTGGTGGGAGGGAAGTATAATGTATGTGCTTATGTGTTATTGCTAATTTTTTTTTTTCTTTTTGGGTCACACCCAGCGATGCACAGGGGTTACTCCTGGCTCATGTACTCAGGAGTCACTCCTGGCGGTGCTCAGGGGACCATATGGGATGCTGGGAATCGAACCCGGGTCGGTCGTGTGCAAGGCAAACGCCGTACCCGCTGTGCTATTGCTCCAGCCCCTTATGTGTTATTTCTACAAGTAAAATCATTGATTTTTTTTAAAAATAGGGATTGAGAATAAGAATTATAAAGAATAAGCATTTTTGTTCTACCTTGGAAACATGTAAACAAGTACAGGAGGTGAGGTGGTTGCCTCCCTGATTCCACGTAGAGTCTCCAGAGCAGAACCAGAAGTGATCCCTGAACATAGGGACACGAATGATCCCTGAACACTGCCGATGTGTTCCAGTCCTTTCTGTGGCTCCTCCCACTTCCCTGGTTCCTTAGGGACCAGAGAAGAGGCCGCTTAGCCGGTGCCTGACCTGGTTTGATCCCTAGCACCCCGTATGGTATCTCAAAGCCCGACAGAAGGGAGCCCTAAGCACAGCGCCAGGAGTTAGCCCTGAGCACTGTGGGTGTGGCACAGAAACAAAAATATTTCCTCAAAAAATACTCACTTCCTTGAAACGCCTTGAAAGTGATGTTTCAGAAAAAGTTACTTGACTAGATCCTCAAGCATAATTTTGGAACTGCTTCAGCCTAGAGAGAAGGGAGCTTATAGCGATGAAAGACGAGGCCTTTGTGCTGCCTCTCTGGTCACCAAAACAGAATGAATTGGGGACTGACGGCTTAATTTTTTCGGTAAAGAGTACTGGGGGGCTGGAGAGATGGTGCAGCGGGGAGGGCACTCGCCTGCCATGTGCCCGACCAGCTTTGATCCCTGGTATCCCATAAAGTCCCCCAAGCCCCTCCAGGGGTGATCCCTGAGCACAGGTAAAGGAGTCAGCTCTGACTGTCAGGTGTAGTCCCCTCCAAAAAGGAAAAACCATGTTTTGAGCTGGAGAGACAGCATACAGATGCTTGCTTTACATGTAACTGACCCCAGCTTGATCCCCAGCATCACATACGGTCCCCTGAACACCACCAGGAGTGATCCCTGAGCACCACAAAGTGTGGCCCCATCCCCTCAACCCCCACACAAAAACATTTGGGGGCCCGACAGGCTTGCTGGGTACTGGCATTTAGTTTGTCTTGCCTGCAGCTAACTCCAGTCAGTCCCAGATGCTGCATTGGAGTCGCCCTCGAGCACTGCTGGGAAGTGTCCCGTATCACCAAGCCCCACTTAAAATACGTACTTTGGGGTTTTTCCGATATTTTGCATGTTTTTTCCCCCCCTTTTTGGGTCACACCCAGCGATGCTCAGGGGTTACTCCTGGCTCTGCACTCAGGAGTTACTCCTGGCAGTTTGTGGAGTACCATACGGGATGCACAGGATTGAACCTTGGTCGGCCGCGTGTAAGGCAAATGCCCTGCCCACTGTACTATTGCTCCGGCTTCGTGCATGCATATTTTTTAAATGTACCCGACAGGGGCCAGAGCCATACTACAGAAGATAGGTCATTTGCCTTGCACACAGGTGGCCTGGGTTCAATTCCTGACACTCATAGGGTCCCTTGAGCATCACCATGTGTGTTCCCGGAGCTAGGAGTGAGCTCTGCGCACTGCTTGCCTAAAAACAAACAAGAAAAATTCATCTAGCACCTTGTCAAGTATTTATAACTACATCTTCGGCCACTTGGAAGTTCGAAGATTAAATGCCATGTAGGGGCGGAGGGATAGTCCAGTGAATAGGGTGTTTGCGTATACACAGCTGATCTGGGTTCGAACCTCAGCATCCCATACGGTCCCCCAAGAACTGCAGGACTAATTTCTGAGCCCAGAGCAGGATTAACTCCTGAGCCTTGCTGGGTGTGAGTCCGGAAAATAGATGATATGTCAAAGGTGACATAGGCACTAAGTCTCGTAGCAGAATTAAGATTCAAATCTCGGCTTTCTGCCCAGAATCTTAGTAGCTTGTTACTACCCTGAGGATGGCATGAACGGTGCCAGAGCTGTGCTAGACTCCGCTGTGAAAGCTTAGCCTAGATCTCAGCTGATGCCGCAGGGAGCATCAGTGGATCATGAGAAGCATTCAAGAACGCGCAACTTGGAAGCCCACTAGTGCAGGCCTCTGCAGGAAACATAGAAGGGAGAAGTTAACGGTCTTGAACTTTCCCCCACCGGAGAGCAGATCAAGCAGATGATGGAGGCGGCTACGCGGCAGATAGAGGAAAGGAAAAAGCAGCTGAGCTTCATTAGCCCCCCGACGCCTCAGGTACGGTGCCCGGTTGCTCTGCCATCGCAAGGCGCAGTTGGAGCGGGTTGGGGCATCGCCCAGGGCTGTGGCTTAATGGTAGGGAGCGTGCTGTGCCTGTGGAAGGTCTGGGTTCGCTCCTTGGGGCCCACCCTTGGAGTAAGACCACCTTGAACACGAAATTTCTCGGAGCTCATCCGAGTCCAGGAGTGATAGTGTGTTCCCCTTTCTGGCCTCCCCTGGGGCGGGGTGTGTGCGCGTCTGCTTGTCTGATCTTCTGGTTCTTCTCTCGCAGCCAAAGACTCCCTCTTCCTCCCAACCAGAGCGACTTCCCATTGGCAACACTATCCAACCCTCCCAGGCTGCAACGTTCATGAACGATGCTATTGAGAAAGCCAGGAAGGCGGCGGAGCTGCAAGCCCGCATCCAAGCCCAGCTGGCACTCAAACCGGGCCTCATTGGCAACGCCAACATGGTGGGCCTGGCCAATCTCCATGCCATGGGCATTGCCCCTCCGTGAGTATCGATTTCTTGAAATTCCTTGTCATTTGAGGAGTATCAATGGAAGTTGATTGTTTTGAGACGTAATCGATCATTCTTATCAGAATTTTTTTTTATGACATCTTATTGTATCATTCCTACTTTTGACAAACTGGCAGGCTCCCGAATGTAGCCTGCCCACAGGGCAGAGTCTGGCAAACTCCCCGTGGCCTACCAAATATGCCAAATACCAGTAACAATGATGGGTCTCATTCTCCTAAATAGCCTTGAATATAATCTCAGGGCTAGGATGAAAGAGACGTTACTGGGGCCTGCTCGAGGCAATCGACGAATAACAGGATGATGAAATGAAAATGAAAAAAAATCGATCATTTGGGTGCTTCTGATCCATTTCTTTCAAGGAACCTAGGTAGTTTCTGTCAGTTTCCATTTTCCTTACATGTGACCATAGGTACAGTTTTAATTTATTCTCTCGGCTTCTTGCAAAGTTTATCTTATTGAGGTTAGGATTATACATCTAATTTTGTAGTAAGGAATAGAATCAGGTCTCCTGCTCCTGATACACCTGCGTATTCAGTACGTCTTGTTGAAACCACATCTGAGAATTCTCTTACTCTGGGTAAGAGGGTATTTTGTTTTTGGGGTCGTTTTTCCCCCGCTATGAGGATTAAAACCTAGGACATTCCATTACACATGAGAGGCATGCATTCTGCCACTGAGTCACATCCCCAAGCCACATAGGAGACACTTCAGTTCTAGCAGTTCTAGTGGTTGAGTTGGCATCTTGTTTGATTCCAGAGAGGATGATTGGAGATTCCCTCCAATGGAATTCTTTCGGTCTTGGTATTTGGGGCACATGTAGCCGTGCTCAGGACTGAGCCTCTTGCCTGCAGAGCCTGTGCTTAGCCCATTGCACCCTGAGACTCTCCGGCTTCTGAGGGCATTGAACAGAGATGACTCAGTTCAGACGCCTAGTTTGAGGGTTTTAGGGAAGATGCTACTTACTGATGGATTTATGTTCCCTTGGATTGTAGGTCTAGTTGTCTGTGGTTTTGATTTGCTCATCGTTTGACTTACTGTTCTTCTTGGGATTTATTTTTTCTGGGCTGTCTTTTAGGAAGGTGGAGTTGAAAGATCAGACTAAGCCCACACCGCTGATCCTCGATGAGCAAGGTCGAACTGTGGATGCCACAGGCAAGGAGATTGAGCTGACACACCGAATGCCTACTCTGAAGGCCAATATTCGTGCCGTGAAGAGGGAGCAGTTTAAGCAGCAGTTGAAAGAAAAGCCATCGGAAGACATGGAGTCTAATACCTTTTTTGATCCTCGAGTGTCAATCGCCCCTTCCCAGCGCCAGAGACGTACTTTTAAGTTCCACGACAAGGGCAAATTTGAGAAGATTGCTCAGCGGTTACGGACAAAGGTATCTGGGTTAGAATGTACTCTAGAGTTTCAGAAATATTACATAACTAATCAAAGGTAGTCCCAAAATACTATCAGTGTTTAGGGAGCCAGGTGAACAAATAATACGGCAATGAGTAAGCATTTCTGAAAAGCTGTGTTATTCCTGGAATACTTGATTTTTAGCTGGTTTTGAGGGTAGACGCGCAGATGTGCCCAGGACTTACTCCTGGGTCTGTGCTGGAGGACATAACTCAGTGTCAGAGATCACATGCAAGTGTACTGTCTCTCACCCCAATTTGTTTGTTGTTGGGGCTGGAGCAATAGCACAGCAGGTAGGGCGTTTGCCTTGCACGCGGCCGACCTGAGTTCGATTCCCAGCATCCCATATGGTCCCCTGAGCACTGCCAGGAGTAATTCCTGAGTGCAGAGCCAGGAGTAACCCCTGTGCATTGCCGGGTGTAACCCAAAAAGCAAAAAAAAAAAAAAAAGGTGTTTGTTATTTTGGGGGTTGGGGGGCAGACTTCCCCAGGATCTGGGTGGGCTCCATCAGCATTGCTAGAGACCATCAGTGCTGGGGGTTGACCCAGGCCTCTGTGACTCTGGGTTCAGCTCCAGACCTCAGTGATCTCCCAGTCCCTCTAGCTGATTTTGGGGTTCCCCCCCAGTGTTGGTACGGACTTGATTGTGCTCAGGGCTTACTGCTGGTTCTTTGCTTCGGCTTCACACCTGGTGGTACTTGGAGGACCGCAGCTGATACTGGGATCAGACCCACTTCAGCTGTGTGCAAGACAAGAGCCTCTCTGGCCACTTTCCTTATTTATAGTCAACTTAAGTGAAAAACATCAGAACATCTTTTTATGATATCTCATTATCTCATTCCTACTCTGGACAAACTTGCAGGCTATCGAATATAGCCTGCCCACAGGGCAGAGTCTGGCAAACTCCCCGTGGCGCACCAAATATGCCAAATACCAGTAACAATGATGGGTCTCATTCTCCTAAAAAGCCTTGAATATAATCTCAGGGCTAGGATGAAAGAGACGTTACTGGGGCCTGCTCGAGGCAATCGACGATTAGCAGGATGATGAATGAATGAATGAAAAAGTGAAAAAGTAGGAAGTCGAGTTTGATCCTTCTCCACATATAACTGAGGGCGAACCTGGTGTTAAATTTTCTTTTTTTTTTATTTAATTTTATTTTTATAAATTTGTTCAGAATAACTCATTGTACCGATAGTCAGACACCAGTCCCACCACTGTCACCGTCCCACCACCATAAGAGCCAAGTGTGGGAAGATTGTTGTGCTTCATCCTGGAGCCACGTAAGCCCGTTAGTAAGAAATTACAAGCGTGTATGTTAAACCCAAACAAATGTGTGCTACTTTTAGTGCACCAGCAGGCTAGGATATGAAACGTTGCACAACCACGAATGAGGCTGCGTGCTCCAGGAATTCTGAAATTTAGAATATGGTTATAGAGCAGATTCACTCATGGGTAATATGTATGTCGCTCTTCCGGGAGTTTTATTTCAGAGTCTCTGGGTCTTGGCTGTTGATGAGATTATATGGCACCTGAGGCAGTCTGTGGGTGTGTCTGCCAAGCTACTGGAAAAGTCGGGAGCTGGGGAGAGGAGGCCCAGTCCCACTCCGAGTGAGCTTGAAGATCCCAGTCACGGGTCCCGCATGCCTGGGTTTTTCTGCTGGTTCCCTCGGGGGTGAGGCTTATCCGAGCCTGTGGACAGCAGCCTTGAGCATGGCTGCGGTTGAATTATGGAGGTTTTTGGCACATGGGGTGCAGGGGTACTGCTGGGGCGGGGAGGGAAACTCAACCCGCCCCACTCCAAGTAGCCCCGGTGAAGACAGCCTGGCACGGGGTCAGGTCGTCCTGGTGTTAAATTTTCTGCACGTGACCCATGCATCGACTATGTTGTAATAATAATTCCGCGCTTTTCGAAAGTTTGTAAGTCTACAACTGTATCTCATGGTGTTTCACGAATACAAAAAAGAAGAAAAAGAAAATAAGTTATTAATAACTTAAAAAATAATAATTCAGTGCTTTGTACCTTCTCATCTTCACTTCAAAACACGTTTTGTTGGGGGCTGCCCACACCCCGTGGTTCTCAGGAAACTCCTGGCTCCGCTCTTAGAGGTCACTCCTGGTGGGACATGGGGACCATGTATGGTGTCAGGGGTCAAACCTACATCAGTTGCATGAAAGCCAAGTACCCTACTCATTGCACTATCTCACTGGCCCTCAGAACAGTGGTTTTTTGTTTTTTTTCTTTTTTTAAATTAAAGGGTATTGACAAGTGAGTTGAGAGTAACTCACTAAGAATAAGGACAGCTTTTCTAAACATGCAGAAATTGTGGCCTTCGCACCGTAATGAGTGTGGTAACGGAGTTTTAGAGTGGAATTCTGCCATCTCCCTCTCCTGTGACCCTTGACTTTGTTTCCCTTTTGGTTCATTCTGTCTGTAGGCTCAGCTTGAGAAGCTGCAGGCAGAAATCTCCCAGGCAGCTCGGAAAACAGGCATCCACACTTCTACCAGACTGGCACTGATCGCCCCGAAGAAGGAGCTGAGGGAAGGGGACATCCCTGAAATTGAGTGGTGGGACTCTTACATCATCCCGAATGGCTTTGACCTGTAAGTTGGTCTGGTTTGGGGCGGGGGGCGACGCCCAGCTGTTCTCGGAGCTTATTCCTGCCCCGAGGATTGAGCCCAGGTTGGCTGCCATACAAGACAAGTCCCGTACCCACTATTCTATCTCTCCAGCCCAAACTTTGGCTTTTATTTTGGTAGGGGGGTGTGGGGGGGGGACACACCTGGCAGTGTTCAGGACTTACTCCTGGCTCTGCACTCAGGGATCACGTCTGGCAGGCTTAGGGAAACATAGGGTGCAGGGGTCTGAACCCTTTATGCCATTTGTAAGGTAAGCACCTTACTTGCTTTTAAAAAACTTACTTGCTTTTAAAAAACTAGATGCCAAACATGTGCTCCAACCCTACTTACTGTCTCCACAGCCCAAGGCACTGACCACCACCAGGCCAATCCTTGGAATCTCCTTTCCATAGGGACTGTTTAGCAATGGCCTGGGGATCTCTGTGAGGTGCAGAAGCGTCCTGAGCATCTCTTGGGATCCCCCCACCCTGTACCCAAAAGAATATATGTGGCACCAGATAACCAGAGATCTAGCTAGCTCAGCAGTGGAGTACTTAGATTCATGTGTGAAATCTTGGGTTTGATCCCCCAGTACCACAGGAAACACACAGAAGAAAATAAGGCCTGGGTCACATTTCTGGTGTGGGGTCAATACAGGAGAAAGGGACGCTTTCTTAAAGCAGTCGTACACATTTCCTGCTTCTACTTACATATTATTTTGAGCATACTTGGTTTTTTAAAAACCTTATTGGGTGTTCCCTCAAACAGCTGGAGTTGGGAGTGGAAGCCAGTGCCCCTTCCATGCCAGGCACGCACTCTGCCTCTCTGTCGCGTTCCTGCCTCACTCGTTCCTGCTGTTGTGGTACTAAGATCCTGCCCGGTGCTGTTTGTGGCATCTGGGATCAAGCGCGGCCCTTCATGTGCTTCGCATGTATTCTTCCGCTTGAACCACATTCTAATTTATTGGGGCCAGTGCAGTAGTACAGTGGGATGTTGCCTTGTTCACACATGACCCGGCTCTGCTCCAAAACAAAAAAATAGGTCTCGAGGCGGTGGTTGGGGGGGAAGGAGGGAGAGGAGGGGAGGGAGGGAGAGAGAGAGAGAGAGGAAAGAGGGAAAAGAGACCTGGGCTGTATATAGGGATCACTTAATGACTGTACCCAGGATCATTTCTGACAGTGCTCTGGGATTGAATCAAGTCAGCCATGTGCAAGGCTTTATTACTGTCTAGCCCTGGTGGTTGTTTTTTTTTTTATGAAGTTTTTTTTTTTTAATATATAATTTTATTTATTGAATTACCGTGAGAGCAGTTATAAAGCTTTCGGGTCTAAGTCTCGGTCATACAATGAAACACGTGTACCTTCACCAGTGCCCATTCTCCACCACCAAAAAACCCAGTGTACCCCCATCTCACACCCTCCCCCTATCAGTGAGGCAGATGATTTCCACATTACTCTCTCTCTACTTTGATCACATTCAATATTTCGACACCAGACCCACCATTATTATTTGAGATTTTACCCCAACACTCAGATCTGCTAAAAAGCCCTGGTGTTTTTATTCCTTAAAGATCCAGTCCTAAAATATAGTCAAGAATTCCTAGAAAGAACGAGACAGTAGATGTTGGGCAGGAAGCGTTTGCCTCTGTGTTGTCCTTCTAACACAGGATCTCAGGACATTGTGTTTTAGCCTCTGCCTGCCCTTCTTTGGTCTACCACTATCTTAGAGTCTTTATTACAATACAAGACTATAATATCCATCAAGGGTGTCGGGGTAGGAAGAGCCTTGAGGACTTCCCAACATTATTAGCACCCAGTTTTCTCATGAGAAGTATGTTATCGATTTGCTCGAGTGGGCCCAGTAACGTCTCCATTGTGAGACTTCTTGTTACTCTGTTTGGCATATTGAATACTCTCGGTAGCTTGCCAGGCTCTCTGAGAGGGGTGGAGGAATCGAACCTGGCTCCGCCAGGTTGGCTGCGTGCAAGGCAGATGCCCTACCGCTGTGCTATCGCTCCAGCCCATACCACCCTGAACGCACTCGAAGTATGTTATAAAATGGGATATTATAGGTATGAAAATACTGGAAAAGGCGAGACTCCTTTATAGAAAGTGAATTTATTGTTTCGTTTGCAATATGGGGAGCTCATGAACAGTTGAAGGTTCTTACCTTACTTACAGTTGCATTCGCCGCCCCTGTTCAATCATGGCACCATTTTGGGGTTCCCAAGCATATAGCCGAAACTCCACTCCCTGTGCAAAAATATTTGTACTCAAACATTTGATAATTTGGGTTATTTACAGCATATTTTGGTCCAAGTCAGAGTCAAGTTATAATAGAAGGGAAAAGACTTACTTTGATACTCCTTTTCTTAGAATGACTTCTACCTATGTATCTTTTTTCCTTTTCCCTCCAATTTTAGTAGAGAGGAAAAGCCCAAGAGAGAAGATTATTTCGGAATTACAAATCTTGTTGAACATCCAGCCCAACTGAACCCTCCAGGTAAGACACTAGAGAAGTACTGTCTGATGAACTTCTGTGCTAGTGGGAATGTTCTGTGTTCTTGGTGTTGCGGAAACAGCAGTCGCTATCCACGTGGGACTGTTGAACATTCCGGAATGTCTTACCGGTTCAGGGTTATGATTGAGGCACCAAACTTTCACGTTCATGTGCATTAAAGGGCACAGAGAGCTGCCAGCTTCAGCTTTGGTGCAGTGTTCGAGCACTGGGGAGAGAAAAGGTTCGAGTGAGGAAAGAGAATCAGATCTGAAGAGCTCCACCGTAGGCCTCTGGCCATCTCCCCAGCACCTTTGGATCTGCAAACACCTCTTTTGGCAGTAGTTTAGATTCAGTGGCGCTCAAGGCTTCTCCCAGTGGAATTGGGGACCCGTAGAGTGCCAGGTAACAAGCCTGGGTCTCTTCATGCAAAGCGTACACTCCAGCACTCGTTTAAATTAGTATGTGTGTTTGTATATGGTGCCTTTGGGTCAAACCGAGTTCTTTGCATGTGTGAGGTAGAGCTTCTGATATTGAGCTGCATCCCACAAGTTCATCCTTGTCTGTGGTTGCCACTCAGCTCCTGTCTTATAGACCACCCCAAAGTTCCTGTCCTCTTATCATCTTTTCCTTTAGACTTTCTCTTCAGAGACTTTTTTTTCTTTCTTTTTTTTTGGGTTATACTCAGCGATGCACAGGGTTTAATTCTGGCTTTGCACTCAGGAATTACTCCTGGAGGTGTTCAGGGGACCCTGTGGGATGCTGGGAATCTAACCTGGGTCAGCCACATGCAAGGCAAACACCCTCCCCGCTGTGCTGTTGCTCCGGCCCCTCTCTTCAAAGTCTTACTGGCTTGGTTCCAAGAAATGGCACAGTGGGCTGAGGACATACTTCGTGTGCCGGAGACCTGGCTTTTGATTCCCACACCCTAAACGTGGAGCCAGGAATAGCCCCAAACCAATGTTAGGTGTGGCCCCCAAAACAAAAGTGAAGAAAAACAGTATGACTCAGTCTAAAGAGAAGGATTTTCCTTGAGACTCTTACTTTCTTTCGGGGGGGTGGGGGGCCACAGCTGGCAATGTTCAGGGGAAACTCCTGGCTCTGCACTCAGGAATTACTCCTAGTGGTGCTCAGAAGCTCTCTGACCCCAAGGCTTTTTTTTTTTTTTAACTAGCAGTTTCCCTTGGGTACATCTCTGAAACTAAACCTCATGTGTAGAGATGACACTTGTCACTGATAGGCCTACTTAAAAATAGGTTCTAACACTTGGATCAGGTTTGAGATGAAGAGAGAAAAATATATTTCGGTAACTTTGCTTTATGCTCTCCAGTAAATTCAGAAAAATAGATTTAGAGGGCCAGAATGATAGGACGAGGGGGCTGGCCTTGCACTCAGTCCACCCAGGTTCGATCCCTGTCACTCTACATGGTCTCCTGAGCACCGTCAGGAGTAAGCCCTGAGCACCACCAGGTGTAGCCCAGCCCCCCCCCACCAAAAAATAATAATAATAGGATGTGGCCAGAGGGTCCAGTGGGTAAGTCACTTGCCTTCACGCAACCAACCCTGGTTCTATCCGTGGCTTTCCATATGGCCTCCAAGCGCTGCTGAGAAAGATACTTAAGAAAAGTAAAAGGAAAGGGCTGTTGCATTGAACACAGCCAACCTGGGTTTGATCCCTGGCACCCTGTATGGTCCCCCAGGCCCCCAGGAGTGATCCCTTAGTGCAGAGCCAGGAATAAGCCCTGAGCATCTCTGAGTGTGACCCAAAACGGAAAAAATGGTGAGCAGCAGTAGGGCATAAACGTTGCTCTGTCCAGCATATCAGGCCCTGGGTTCAACACCTGGCACCTCAGAAAACCATGAAATAACCCTGTTTTGGGCAGGGCTCGAGAGAGAGTAGCTCTGGATTTGTTTCTGTCTCACCATGCTTCAGTTGACTGAAAGGTTCAGCTGCTTAAAGAAGCAGGGCTCTGTAAGATAAGAGTGCTATTTTAGGGCATAAGCACATGCTCTGCATGTAAGTTTAATCCCTAACACATCGTGGTCTGCCAAGCATCCCCAGGAATGACCCCAGTTCTGCCTGGTGTGAACGCCCCTCCCCCCCAAAAGCTTTTGTAAAAATCCGTGAGTCCTGCTTAAAAAGCCCCTTCACTTGGGGCCGGAGCGATTGTAGAGTGGGGGTAAGGCGTTTGCTTTGTATGCGGTTGACCTGGGTTCGATCCCCAGCATCCATATGGTCCCCTGAGCGTCTCCGGGCGTAATTCCTTAGTGCAGAGCCAGGAGTAACTCCCGAGTACAGCCTGGTGTGACCCCCTCAAAAAAGAAAGAAAGCAAAATTAAAGACAAAAAACATATAGGGGCCAGAGTGATAGTATATGGCAAAAAGTAGTATCAGGGCTGGAGAGAGTCCAGCGGGTAGGGCAGTTGCCTTGCGTGTAGCTGGACCAGATTCGATCCCCGCATCCCATATGGCCTCCCCCCAGCACTGCCGGGAGTGATTCTTGAGTGCGGAGCCAGAAGTAACCCTGAGCATCACCAGGTGTGACCCCAAAGCCAAAAAACAAAGACCCTTTACGCGATCCAGGAGCTTCCCTGACTCTTTTATTTATTTATTTGTTTGCTTTGGGTCACACCAATATTACTCTTGGTTCTGTGCTCAGGGGTCATTCTTGGTGGTACTTGGGGGACCATATGGGGCGCGAGGGATCAAATCCGGGTCAGCTACGTTCGCCTTATATATAGCCGACCTGGGTGCTGTACTCTGTCCACATTCCCTATTTTCCGCTTCCTTTTACGTTTCGTAAATAAAATGTTTTCTAAATCAGGCAACGTACGAATGAAAGAATATCACCTCTAGTCTAAAAATAAAACAGCTAAAGATTTTTTGTTTTGGGACCTCACCCACCAATGTTCCAAGCTTCCTCCTGGATCTGCATTCAGGGATCACTCCTGGCGTCCTCAGGGGACCATATGGGATTCCAGGAGCAAACCCGGGTCATTTGTGTGCAAGGCAAAGTCATACCTGCGGTGCTGTCGCTCCAGCCCCCAAACCGGATAGTCTTTCAAATGTGATTGATAGTCACCCAAGTTATTTAATAAGATTGTCAGAATTGCCATTATTGAAATAATGCTTTGATGCGTTCCTTTCTCTCCTTGGCAAGTCGACAGTGACACGCCAGTTACTCTGGGCGTCTATCTTACCAAGAAGGAACAAAAGAAACTTCGGAGACAAACAAGGAGGGAAGCGCAGAAGGAGCTACAAGAAAAAGTCCGGCTGGGCCTCATGCCCCCTCCAGAGCCCAAAGGTGCGTATATGTTGGGGCCAGGCAGGCAGTCCTGGGCACTCGGCGATGTCGTGGCTGCTTCAGTCCTAGGAAACTGCAGCATCTCTAGTTGGGGGTTCTTTCTGTTTCTCCGAGTCATTCTTGGGTGTTTGTGGATTTTGCTTTTCTTCCCTATGTTTTAGATTGATACTCCTTTTTGGTGGGGTTGGGGAGGTGCGGTGAGGACACACCTGATAGTGCCCAGGGCTTACTCCTGGATCTGTGCTCTGGGATCACTCCTGGTAGGGCTTAAGGGACCGGATGTGGTGGCAGGGATCAAACTCCAGTCAGATACATGCAAGACAAGCACTGTACCTGCTGTGCTGTATCACTCCAGCCCTTGATGTCCTTATTAAGTCATTTAAAGCTTTGTGGGACAGGGACTGAGGAGTGCGCTAAAGTTGCTTCCTCTGCGTGCAACTCCGACATCATCACGACCATCCTATTGTTCCTTGATTGCCTCGAGCAGGCCCCAGTAACGTCTCCTTCGTCCTACCCCTGAGATTTTTTAAAAAGTGCCATATTCAAGGCCCTTTCAGGGTCAGGAGAATGAGACCCTTCATTGTTACTGGTATTTGGCATATTGGGGACGCCACGGGGAGTTTGCCAGACTCTGCCGTTTGGGCAGGTTGCATTCGGTCGCCTGCCAGTTTGTCCAAAGTAGGAATGAGATGATAAGATGTCGCGCAGCTCACCCCAGTTTAATCGCAGCTCCGTGGATGGACTCCTGAGTCCCACCAGGAGTGATCCCTGAGCACAGAGCCGGGACTAAGCCCTGAGCACGCTGGGTGCCCCAAAACAAAACAAACTAAAAGAGAGGGAAGCTATTGTGGGATTTGCAGTGAGGGCTTAGCAGCAGCAGAACAGCTGTCATCTCTGGTAGCACGTGGTCTGCCGCATAGTGCCAGGTGTGGCCCAAAAAACAGGCTTAAGGATTGGGATGCTTGAGTCCACCCATGAGATGTTTGGGGACCACGTGTTGCCAAAGATCAAATCTGGGTCTCCTGTATTTAAAACATGTAATTTAGCTCATTAAATATCTCTGGCCCTTAAAACTTACTTTCAGTTATTACTAACCACGTAACACTGATGTTCCTGAAAGACTGGTGGTCTTGAAATACATAAAGGTAGCAGTTAATTATGTATGTAATTCTTAGCATTCAAAAAGTAAAACTGCCACTTGATATTATTTTGAATCAGCACTGTTATGTAAAGGAACTTTAAAGGCTATGTTATAATCAGTTGAAAACTACAAAAAAAATGAAGTTCTGTTCATTTGTTTTTTTTTTTAAGCAATGTAAGTGTGTACTGTTTAAATTGTGGTCTTATTTTCTTTTGGTTTTGGTTTTTGGGTCATACCAGTGGTTCTCAGGGGTTTCTCCTGGCTCTGTGCTTGGGGATCACTCCTGGTGGTGCTTGGGGGACCATCGGGGATGCCAGGGATGGGACTCAGGTCAGGCATAAGCAAGGCAAAATACCTTACCCCCGCTGTGCTGTCTCTAGCCCCTAAATTGTGTAATTTTCTACAAAAATGCTGAAAGTTGATTGGGTTGGCTTTATTTGTTTGTTTCTTTTTGGGGCACACCTGGCAATGCACAGGGGTTATTCCTGGCTCTGCGCTCAGGAATTACTCCTGGCACTGCTCTGGGGACCCTATGGGATGCTGGGAATCGAACTCGGGTCAGCCGCGTGCAAGGCAAACGACCTCCCCGCTGTGCTATTGCTCCAGCCCCTGGTTTGGGTTTTTGAGGTATGAGTTCTTCCATGGAGGAAGTCAGGTTTTAAACAGAGTTTTGCAATAGGTCAGCAATACAAGTTGGTCATAAAAGTGAGTGGTGTGCCAGGGGGAACGATGACTAAGACCAGTTTCCATTCTCTTCATTGCAGTGAGAATTTCGAATCTGATGAGAGTGTTAGGAACAGAAGCTGTTCAAGACCCCACGAAGGTAGAAGCCCATGTCAGAGCACAGATGGCGAAAAGGCAGAAGTAAGTGCTGTGGGGCGGGACGGGTGGAGCCAAGGGCAGGAACCTTCCCGACTCTGGAGGGGGCCCCGTCGTCGGCGGGAGGGGAGAGTCCTCTGTTGCTCTGTCTCTCCCTCAGCCCTGCCTCTGAGCTTCAATGCCTTTCTCACTTGTGGATGTCCTTCCTGTCACGACAGAGCGCACGAAGAGGCTAACGCTGCCCGGAAGCTCACAGCGGAACAGAGAAAGGTCAAGAAAATTAAAAAGCTTAAAGAAGACATTTCACAGGGGGTGCACATATCTGTGTATAGGTAGGTGTCCGCCCTGGGCTGGCCTGTTCCAAGTGCTGAGACGGACGCTGCAGTCTTTCCAGAAGCACACCTGGTGCTGCCCTGCTCCCTGGCGACAAGCCTTGGAGGAACCAGAAGCTACTGAATCTTGCTGCAGCGCTGTGGATTGCAGACCCACTCAGGGCCGGGGGGAGAGCTCGAGGGACTCAGCGCATTCTTTGCAGCAGGGGCCCCAGATTCGGTGGCCAGCGCCACACACGTCCCCCGGACACACATGGTTCGGAGTGAACCCCCTCCAAAACCAAAGATTTTCTTTGGGCGCTGAGGGTCAGACCCAAGGTCTCATACGTTTGAAGTGTACATGCGATCACGGAGTCGTAGCATTTGCCCCGAAATTTATTCTACTGATGCTAAAGGGGGTGAAGGAAGAATTAGCTGTCCAAGGTGCTGATGAGACTCCAGTCCTTTGTGAAGAGTCAAATAGCCTCTGCTAATCTAGGGAAGCATTCAAGGTTTTTAGGCGCAGTAATTAATATTCTGATGTATTGGCAGTAATCCTTTAATACCACTCCAAAATGAACTTTGTGTGGTGTGACTATTTTTCACCTTTCTGTTAATTTATCTTCATCCTACTCTTTTACATGAAGTGCATATATATCTTCTGTTTTTAAAATTCACTCATAATCAGTAATTCTTTAAAAAAGTTTAACATAGTAATAATCATAAAATTAGTGCTGTTTTGTTTTGTTTGGGGGCTGCACCAGGCAGTGCTCAGGGATCAAGCCTGGATTGGCCTTGTGCAAGGCAAACCCTCTACAGCCATGCTATCATTGGGATCCCTAAATTTTTTAAATTTGTTGTTGTTGTTGAATACTGTTTACCCTTTTTTTTTTTTTTTTTTTGCTTTTTTGGTTGTACCCAGCGATGCATAGGGGTAACTCCTGGCTCTGTACTCAGGAATCACTCCTGGCGGTGCTGGGGGACCACATGGGATGCTGGGAATCGAGGCCGGGTCGGCCGCATGCAAGGCAAATGCCCTACCTGCTGTGCATCACTCCAGCCCCTGTTGTTTAATTCTAACAATGCAGAAAGGCACTTACCCAAAAAGTCTCTTTTCTGTTTTTTCTTTTTTTTTTTTTTTTTTTTTTTTTGGTCACACCCGGCGATGCACAGGGGTTACTCCTGGCTCTGCACTCAGGAGTTACTCCTGGCGGTGCTCAGGGGACCATATGGAATGCTGGGAATCGAACCCGGGTCGGCCGCGTGCAAGGCAGATGCCCTACCCGCTGTGCTATTGCTCCAGCCCCTCTTTTCTGTTCTTGATGTATGAGGACCACTTGTTCAAAACAGGTTGTTGCTGCTTACAGTCCTTCTCGTGTCCTTCTGATATCCTAAATATATAACATGACTGCATTATTAGCAACTCAAGTCAAAGAGTTGTTTGGTATTTATGTTGTCAAGAACAACTAGCTTATCGATGTTTCTGAGCGACTTTACCTCTTTCATTGTTAGCGTATCCTTTCACATGGTCCTTGTAGTACTAAGGTATGTGGTGCTTGACTTTGGGGAAGCATTAGGTGCTGGAAATACTTGTGGACTCATCAGCCCTCCCTTTTAAACATTAGTCTGTTTACTTCCATCAGCGGCCTTTGTTTTTAGAGAGAAAATCACTTTGGATCCTAAACTTTCCCTTCTCCAGAGTTCGAAATTTGAGCAACCCAGCCAAGAAGTTCAAGATTGAGGCCAATGCTGGGCAGCTGTACCTGACGGGGGTAGTGGTACTGCACAAGGATGTCAACGTGGTGGTAGTGGAAGGGGGTGAGTCTGGAAAACGGGCGACTGTCCCCAGGCGGCGCTGGGCCTTGATGTGAAAGAGCAGCGTGGCGGGGAGAGGAGCAAGATTCGATGTCGAGCCACACGGGCATAGTAGCTGGGGCTCTTTTTCTGTCGGTGTTGGGGTCGAAGAACCGAAGATGTGGTTCCTGGGGTGGGTTGCTTCGGTAGCCCCAGTAGTGCCTGAACATTCATGAGCTCAGAGGATCTTCCTCAGCACTGGCAAAATTCTCCTCCTCTGTTTCTAGGCCCCAAAGCCCAGAAGAAATTTAAGCGTCTTATGCTGCATCGGATAAAGTGGGATGAACAGACCTCGAACACCAAGGGAGACGGTGAATGGGGCGAGAGGGAGTATGGGGCGGGGGGGGGGGGCGCGGCTCTGCCGCTCTTCTCTCAGGCACTCTTGCCGGCCAATTCGAGGTAATGCTTAGGGATTTAGAAAGATGCATCCGGACTACGAGCATGCTGGTCGTTTGTGTAGAAATCATTGTAGTCCACGTCCTGGACAGTAGTTACTCTGCTTAAGGCCTTTCAGCTGGTTCCGTGTCTGCCCGAGAACCAGAGACTGGATAAATGAGTGTGGTCAATTTGGACATTCAGTCAGCAAGCGATGCACTTCATGTGCGCATTGATTTGTTTTAAAAGTTCCCGAGGTGAGAAATTCTACTTTGGGGCCGGGTACAGTATGGCTCAGCCCAGAAGTTTTTCAACACTCCAGGAAAAACTGCAAGTAACCAACTCTGGGGTCGGAGGGACGGTACAACAGGGTGGCCAACCTGGGTTCAGTCCCAGGTACCACATATGGTCGTCTGAGCACAGAGCCAGGAGTAATCCTGAGCAGTGTTAGGTGTTTCCGCCCCCGTCCCCCTTGGAAAACAGGAAGAAAAAACCAGTAGCTCTTGATTTGTTTAAAAAATGCGGTTTTTTAAGAATTATTTTACCCAGCTTTACCCAGCAGTGCTCATGGCTTACTCCTGACTGCTCAGGAATCACGCCTGGTGCTCGGGGGACTATGTGCAGTATCAGGACTGAACTAGGGTTGGCTGCCTGTGTGCAAAGCAAGAGCCTTAACCCCCTGCGCTATTTTATTAACCCCTACCCAGCTCTGTCGTATGTTATCTCTGCATATTTTTCAAGTTTTCCTGGCTGTGATTTTTCCACCAATATTTATTCGTTCCTCCTTTGAAGGACCTGAATTGCTAGTGAACGTCTGCAGTATCTTTGTGATTTTTTTTTTTTTCCTGATTTTGGCTCCTTCCTACTTTTTGTCCTTAAATTAAGCGCTTTTTCTTCCCCTCCAGTCCACTCTTGGCAGTGCTTAGGAGCAACCAGGGCTGTTCCTGTGGTGCTGAGGTTGGGGAGGGTGGTGGTGTTGATAAATTTCCAGGGCTCGAACCTTCGAACCTACGGGCCTGCGATTCCACACATCCAGAGCACGTGCCCTACCACTTGAGCCTTGCCCCCGACCCCCAAGTACTTTTTGTATCTTCAAGCCACATTTTTTAATGATTGACCAGTACGGTTTGGAGGCTGCTCCCGATGGTGCTTAGTGCTCAGGGATCACTCCTGCCGTGCTCAGGGGACTATTTAGGATGCTGGCTATTGAACTCGGTCGGCCCATGCAAAGCCAGCACTCTCCTCGCTGTGCTGCACCAGTTTTGCAAGTTTTTCTAAGGTATCTTCATTTCCTCTGTTTCCCACACCCATCTATGACACTAGAGAGGTTCCTTGCTTTGACATCAAGAGACTTCCTCTCTAAGAAACGAGAGCAAAGTTTTACTAGAGTTTTTTTCATTTAGTTCCTTGTTCTGTCTGGCACTATATGGTATATATGAGGTGCTAAAGGAATGTTTGGAATTATTTTCAGCCTTAGTCTAGTTCGGAAAAAGAGGAGAAACAGATGCTATTGATCCCAGCACATGGGAAAGGGCGGCACATGGGAAAGGGCGGCACTATCTTAAGGATTTGGGTAGCCTTGGCTAGTGTTCACGCCTGAATTCTGTAGTCTAAGTCTAGAGAAAGATTTAGCTGTGTTTTTTTCTCCAGATGATGAAGAATCTGATGAGGAAGCTGTGAAGAAAACCAACAAATGTGTGCTTGTCTGGGAGGTAAGTGATCTTTTTTAATTGTATTTTTTTTTTTTTGTTTGGGGGCCATACCCCGCAATGCTCAGGGGTTGCTCCCGGCTCTGCACTCAGGAACTATTCCTGGCGGTGCTCAGAGGACCATGTGGGATGCCCGGGATTGAGCCCGGGTGAGCCGTGTGCAGAACAAATATCCTACCCGCTGTACTATATATCCAGTCCCTGGGAGGTAAGTGTTCTTGGGGGAGAAAACTGTCTCTTCTAGGTCTTGGTGGTGGTTTGGTTTGGGGACCACACCAGATGTGCTGTGGGACTGGGGCTGGAGAGATGGTACAGCTGGTAGGCACTTGCCTTGCACACAGCTGACCTGGGTTCAATCCCCAGCACTCCATATGAGCTCCCCGAGCCCGACCAGGAGTAATTCCAGAGTGAGCCCTGAGCACCAGTGGCTGTGGGCCCCAATTCCCTGCAAAAAAAAAAGAGCCGTGTGTCCGTTGGTAATGGAGTGTCCGGAGACCATGTGCCACCCAGGGATCAAAGCCGCACCTGATAGCAGGTTTTGTCTGTTTGCTTTGGGGACATCCCAGCAGGGCTCAGAATTACTCCTAACTCCGTTCTCAGGTATTACTCAGGGTGGCGCGGGGAACCATATGCAATGCCGGGGATTGAACCTGGGTCAGTTATGTGCAAGGCAAATGCGCTATCCGCTGTACTATCTCTCCAGCCCAGTTTTTAATCTTTTTTACACCTTCAGACCAGCATCAATTGAAAACCACTGGTTTATAGTATTCAAATGCAACAATGGAATGGTAAAACTATGATGAATTCCGTAAGTAGTTTGTATTTTCTTCTTGGAATTGTTAACTGTTTGCCAGCTGAGTCTTCTGATTACATTTTTTAGTTACGTCAAAAACATACGTAATTCTGCCATCTGGGAAGAGTATGGAAAGCTGGTCCTAAGAATACAGATTCTCAGATGAATTTGAGAATCATGAATGTGAGACTTGCAAAGAGGGAAATGAATAGTGAGATTTTGGAGGGAGCATAGTGAAAGATACACCAGATTTGGAAGTAATGTTCGGGGGCCAGAGAGAGAACAGGAGGTAGCATTTGGCTGACTCTGGCTCAGTCTCCGAAGCCCACTTTTGGTCCTCTGAGACCTTCCAGGGGTGATCCCTGAGCATGGAGCCAGGAGTAGACCTGAGCACCCTCAGGTGTGATGCCAAAATCGAAATAAAACATGGGCTTCATTTTCCCATCACAGTGTCAGTTTTTTAGGCTTTAGATTATTACATTAATAGTGGTTTGCTAAATGTGATGAAATCATTGATTAAGTAGGAACATTTTGGAGAGGAGATTGCATGGCATCTGGGGGTGCTCAGGACCTACCTGTGACTGTGCTCTGGGTCATTCTCAGAGTTCCAGGCGGGACCGTAGAAGGTGCTGAAATCGAAGAGATTGAACCTTAGTTGGCTGTTTGCTGCTTGTCTGGGAAAGAGAATGCAGCTGAACCTCTTGCCCTTCTCTCTGGCCTTTACGTAGGACCTTTTTGTTTGGAAAGTAAAAGTTGTGGGGCTGGAGCAATAGTGCAGAGGGTAGGGTGTTTGCCTTGCACACGGCAGACTCGGGCTCAATCCCTGGCACCACATAATGTCATCAGACCCCATCAGGAGTGATCCTGAATACAGAGCCAGGAGTTAGCCCTGAGCATTGCCGGCCGTTCCCCAAAAACAAAACCAAAAAAAAAGTTAAAGGGTTATTGTTGGTATTTTCTGTTTGTTTGGTGGGGGTGTTGGGGGGGTGGATTTGGGTCACACCCAGCAATACTCAGGGATCACTCCTGGCTCTGTATTCAGGAATCACTCTGGCACAGTCTGATGGCTGTATGGGGAACCAGATGGACTCTAGGCAAAGGCCAGTGTGTTCAAACCTATACTATCTCTCCAGACTAATAGTCTTATAAATAAATTTTTATTGAGGTACATTGGTTTATAATCTGTAAATTTCAGGTATACAGCGGTGTAATTCAACATAGTTTTATGCACTGCTGCAGACTTCACTACCAAAAGTCTAATTTTTTATCCTCCACCAAATAATTGGGCCTCTCTATGTGTCTCACCTGCATTGGTGGTCCACTCTGTCATTCTCGGCCCAGCACATTCCTCTGAAGTATCTCTGAGAGCGAACCCCAACCACCCAGAACTTAGAAGCATTGTCAGGTACGGCCCGACTCTCCTCCCCAACGCCCCACAGGCTAGTCTCGGCTCTACACTGGATCCCTAGGGTAGATCTCCAGCCCACATCACTCTCTTCAAGCCTGGGTAGAGCTGCCAAGCACCAGGTATGGGTTCCCAAAAATACACCAAAAGGACACTATTACAAAGGAAATGAGGACTTTGCAATACCAATTCTTTGTTTAGCGTTGCATCTTCTGGGTAGGATGCTTACCTTGCCCTTTGCAACATGGGTTTAATCCTGGTGTCTCATATGGTCCCTCAGGCAATGCCAGGGGCAGTCCCTGAATACAGAGCCAGGAATAAGCCCTGAGCACCCCCAATGTGACCTTCTCCCCCAGATTGCACTTTTGAAATAGTTCCTTATTGCTTGGTCCTTTGAAACCACTCTTTGGGCCGTAGTGATAGGACAACAGGGAAGGCACTTGTCTTTGACACAGCTGCCCCAGGTTCAGTTCCCCTGAGCACAGGGTCGGGAATAAACCCTCTATTGCTGGGTTCTGGGCTCCGCCCCGACAAATACAAAGACCCTACAAAGACCCTTCTCTTCGTAATTGCTTCTTTTGCCCCAAACTCCTCCAATTTATGCCTGCAAAACACGTCATACTACTTCTTTGTCTCATAGGATCCCCGACATGCTTGCTGTTCCAGCCCTTCCACCGTACCTTTCATTTCTATGAGAGGCCTTAGGAATTAGTCTTGTATTAGGTTCCTACGCAAGCCAGGTTCTGCTGTAGCCTCCTCATTGGGATCTGGGGCTGGAGCGATAGCGCAGCGGGTAGGGCATTTGCCTAGCACGCCACTGACCGGGGTTCGATTCCCAGCATCCCATAGGGTCCCCCGAGCACCGCCAGGAGTAATTCCTGAGTGCAGAGCCAGGAGGAGTAACCCCAGTGCGTCGCCAGGTGTGACCCAAGAACAAAAACAAGAAAAGAATCTAGTTCTGTCCAGCCCCCTGGAGGAAATTAAGGCTTAATAGTGCCCAGGGGTCACTCCTTCTGGTGTTTGGGGGACCACTCTGGAGCCAGGGATCAAAGCCAGAACTCCTGCACGTAGGCACGGGCTCCGGCCCAGTGAGTGCTCTCAGGCGTCCTTTTAACTGCTCCTTAAAACTTCAGGCTGAAGTCTTTTTTTATTTTTGTTTTGTTTTGTTTTGTTTTGGGGTCACACCTGGCGATGCTTAGGGGTTACTCCTAGATCTGCACTCAGAAATTGTTCCTGGCGGTGCTTAGAGGACCATATTGGAGGCCAGGGATCGAACCTAGATCAGTCATCTGTAAACTCCCTCCTACCTGCTGGACTATGGCTGCGACCCCCCGACCCCCAGGTTTATTCTTCATTCCAAGCCTCAGAGCTTACATTTGCTTGTCTTCCAGCCAAAAAAAAAAAAAAAAGGAAACATTTGTGCATCTGCATTCAGTAAAATGCCAGAATACCCAAAGGGGCAAAGAAGGCTAGAATTGATTTTGTCATTGCACAAGGTTTACCTTTTTTTTTTTTTTTTTTTTTTAATGTTTATGGGACCACACTGGGCAGTGCTCAGGGCCGGCTTCTGGCTCTGTGCTCAGGGAACCTCCATATCTCATGCCAGGGATCAAACCAGGGTTGGCAGCGTTCAAGGCACTCGCCTTACCCATTGTACTATCACTACAGCCCTATTTTTGGGTCACACCCAGAGGTGTTCAGGGGTTAATACTGGCTCTGGGTCCATATGGGGTGCCGGGGATCGAACCCGGGTCTTGCAAGAACCTTTCCTGCTGTGTTAGTACTCTGGCCTGCTAGTCCTATTTGTGTGGTGGTTTTTGGATCCATGTTCAGTCCCCAGCATCACATACGGTCCTTTGAGCCCAGCCAGGAGTAAATTGATCATCACCGGATGTGACTCAGCAACCCAAAAAATCCTAGCATGGCTGGGCCAGGCAGGTGGCTCAGGGGGCTTGTGCATATCCTCTGCATGTGGGGGAGACCTGGACTGTTCTCACGCTCCATGGTCCCTCGGCACTGGTGGGAGTAAGCAGCTCCGGTCCTAGGAGCAGGCCCCCGCGTCACCGGGTAGCAAGAATACAGCTGCTGTAAATGAGAAAGGCCGGTGCTCCTGTTACATGGCTTGTCTCCTTCCCAGGGTACAGCCAAAGACCGGAGCTTTGGGGAGATGAAGTTCAAACAGTGCCCGACAGAGAACATGGCTCGGGAGCACTTCAAAAAGCACGGGGCAGAGCACTACTGGGACCTGGCTCTAAGCGAGTCCGTGCTGGAGTCCACCGACTGACGCTGCTGCGGCCCTGCCTTTCCGCCCCGTGACTCTCTCGTCTTCTTCCTCCTGCCCAGCCCCACTCCGTTGTGTCTGAGCTCAAAACTGTGCCGGCGGTCCTGGGACTCAAGGGGACGTCTGTCCTCCCCCGGTCAGCCTGGTGCTACCCTTTCCCCATATGTGCATATGATTAAAGAGTTATTTTTAAATGTGGCATGGTCATTCCCATATTCCGAGTGGTTGGAGCTGGGCCTTCAGGTGACCTCCATCACAGCAGTCCCTGTGGGGAAAATGCCATCAGAGTTTAGACATAAGCGGGTGTATGGCTGAGTGTTTTTGACACGTATGACCTCAGCTTGGAGCAGAGAGAAGCTTTTCTTGAAACAGAGGCCAAGGTAAGGGTCCGTCTCTCTTCACCTTCAGTAGACCCATGAGCTAGGCAGACGGCCTTTCCTCCGGAGTGAGGTTGGAAGAAATCAATAGCGGGCAGGGCACTTGGCCTTCGCACGTGGCCAGCCGTGTTCGATCCCTGGCAGTCCATACGGCACTGCTAGGAGTGATTCCTGAGCACTGTTTGATGTGGCCCAGTGCCCCTCACCCTCCCCGCCCCCCCCCCCCCCCAAAGAAATCAATCTCTCAAAACTGGTGTATACATGATAATGTACGATCTGCTGAAGTAGGCACAGAAAGTCCAAGAAGGTTATAGTGAAGTTCGTAAGTGAAAAAGGGTTTGGGAATTTAGCTCATTTTGCGTCTCCTTTTATAGCAATTTGTAGGGTTTTCCTCCGCTGAAGAATGGTGAGATTTTACCGCCAGGAGTAGTTCCTGAGTGTAAAGCCAGGAGTAACCCCTTGAGCATTGCTGGGTGTGACCCAAAAAGCAAAAAAAAAAAAAAAAAAAAAGATTTAAAAGGAAGATTTACTTCAAGAAGTCAAAAAAGAATGGTGAGATTTTAGTTTTAGCATTTACTGTTGCTAGCATTGGGTCAGAATAAGTATCCACTGGAATCCACAATTCCTAAATACTTGGACCCTTGATTTCATGTGCCCATTAAAACTCACTTCTGGCGATTTGGAGCTTGGCAGTGTTGTGGAGAATGGGCACTTCACCAAATGCTCCAATATTTTTGTTAAATGAAGCCACCTTTGGGGGCCAGAGAGTACAGAAGAGAAGGCACTATCCTTGCAGGCAGCTAACCCAAGTTCAATACCTGGCACCTCGTATGACCCCCGGAGGCCTGCCAGAAGTAACCCCTGAGCACAGCCAGGTGTAGTCACCCCAAACTAAAGTATCCTTCTGGGTGGTAGAGACAGTGCAGAAATGAAAGCATTTGTTTTGGATGTGGCTGTGACCTCAGCACCTCCAAGAGAGTTCCCCCCAAGAAATGTATGCCTGGGGCCAGAGCATAGTGAATAAGGCAGTTGCCTTGCATGCAGGTAGCCAAACAGGGTGTTCCCTGGATGCAGAGCCAGGAGTAACTCCTGAGCACCACTGGATGCGGCCTCAAGAATTTTAAAAGGGAGGGGCTGGAGCAATAATAGCACAGCGGGTAGGGCGTTTGCCTTGCACGCGGCCGACCTGGGTTTGATTCCCAGCATCCCATATGGTCCCCTGAGCACTGCCAGGAGTAATTCCTGAGTGCAGAGCCAGGAGTAACCCCTCTGCATCGCTGGGTGTGACCCAAAAAGAAAAAAAAAGATTTTTAAAAGGAAGGATAGTAACAGCAGGCAGAAGTTTTGTCTAGCATGCGGCCGAGTTCAATCCGTGGCACCCAGTGTGGTCCGCCAAATATATCTGAGTGCAGAGCCGAAATAAACCCTGAGCACTGCCAACTGTGGCCCAAAACAAAACCAAAAAGAAATACTTGCCTTTTTGACCTACAGTAAAACAGAAGCTTGGGTACCTGGCCTTGCACGCATCCAGTCGTGAGTTCAAATCCCTGGTTTCACATGCACTGTGTGAGACTGTCCACTCTTGTCTCATTCCTGGCACCAGAGATGATTTCTGGCTGTACCAGAAGGAGTGTGACCTCAAGGGGCACCCCAATAAAGACAGGCAGAATGGTGAGCACTGCACGCAGCTGTGTCCCTCAGAGTCTCTGGGCAGTGCCACACCCATCATTTGTGTGCTTCTACAATCGTGGGAATCTGGCAAACAAAGCTCTGGACACTGCAAGCACCACAGATGGGGGTGCCGCTTATCACTGCAATACCAACAAGGTGTTGGTGGTTGTAATAGTTTTTTGGTTTCAGGACCACAGTGATGCTGAGGGGTTAGGCCTGGCTCTGCACTCAGGAATTACTCCTGGTAGGCTCATGGAACCCTATGGGGTACCAGGGATTGAACCCAAGTTGGCCACATGTAAGACAGGCACCCTACCCACTGTACTATCACCGCAGCCTCTAATTGTAATTCTTCCCTTTGTTCAGTGATCTGGAAATCACTTTTTTTTCCTTTTTCCTTTTTGCATCACACGCAGCAATGCACAGGGGTCACTCCTGGCTCATGCACTCAGGAATTACTCCAAGCAGTGCTCAGGGGACCATATGGGATGCTGGGAATCGAACCCGGGTCAGCTGTGCACAAGGCAAACGCCCTACCCACTGTACTATTGTTCCAGTCCCCACAAACACTTTTGGTTTGTTTGGGGCCATACCTGGCAGTGCTCAGGGCTTACTTGGCTTACTCCTGGCTCTGTGCTCGGGTGGGTCTGCGGGTGACCACATATGCAAGCAAGCACCCTCCCTACTGTACTATGACTCAGGCCTGGATCGCACATTGAGTTGTGGTTCCTGCATTCTCACTTGCCAAGTGTCAGCTGATGTCCAAGTTTTGCTCTTGTACACCATGGTCCCACCCACTTCGGAACCACACTCTTCAGGTGCAGTGCTCACACACCTGGCTGTGTGCCAGTGGCCTTGTGCTCTTGAAGGGGGCAGGTGGGGGCGTGTGAGGGTGCGGGGGAGGGGTTTGTTCCAGACAGCAGAGCTTTGGGAACCGTTCTTGGCATTTGTAGGTGACCCTAGGGCTGGAGCGATAGCACAGCGGGTAGGGCGTTCGCCTTACACGCGGCCAACATGGCCGACCCGAGTTCGATTCCTCCGCCCCTCTCGGAGAGCCCGGCAAGCTACCAAGAGTATTCGATGTGCCAGACACAGTAACAACAAAGTCTCCAATGGAGACGTTACTGGGCCCGCTCGAGCAAATCGACGATCAACGGGAGGGCCTTTACCTTTGCCTTTACCTAGAGATCGAACTCACAGCTTTAAGCCAGCAAGGTGGGTTTGTAAGTATGTCTGTAAGGGGCCAGAGCAATAGGACAGAAGTGGGGCTCTGGCCTTGCACGTGGCCGGCCTGGGTTCTATCCCGGCACCACATATGGTTTCCTGAGACGACCAGGAGTGATCTCGGAGCACAGGAGTAACCCCTGAGAACCACTAGGTGTGGCCAAAAAATGACAAAAAAGTGTGTTTGAGGTCCTAAGTTAGAGTTAAGGTAACATTTAGGAACACGAAGAGTTGGAAAGAGGTAAGATGCAAAGGACCTTAAGAAAAAACCAGTACAACCTCTCACTTTATTTCCGGGATGATCAAAGTCTAAGCAGATGTTGAGTTTACAGATTATTGGGATAGGATGAGCTCTGCAGTGAAGACACTGGCTGCTTCCTATCTCCACATGTCAGAACTGAACTAATGTTTTATACTTAGTGATTTTAGCAAATCCAGGGGAGATACTATTTTTATTTACTTATTTATTGGGGGGCAGTCACACCCGGCGATGCTCAGGGGTTACTCCTGCCTCTGCACTCAGGAATTACTCCTGGCGTTGCTCGAGGGACCATATGGGATGCTGGGGGTCGAACCCGGGTTGGCTGCATGCAAGGTAAATTCCCTACCCACTGTACTATAACTCCAGCCTGATACTTTTTTTAAGCACTTTTACTAATGGATTTGTTTGAAATATGTGTTATTTATATACCTTTAATGTACTGATTTCATATTATGTAAAAGAAAAAATATTTCTATTTGGGCTGGAGTGATAGCAGGGTTGGAGTGATAGCACAGTGAGTAGGGCTTGCACACGGCCTCCCTGGGTTCGAATCTTCCACCCCTCTCGGAGAGCCCGGCAAACTACCTTACCGAGAGTATCTCGCCCGCAGAGCAAAGCCTGGCAAGCTACCCGTGACGTATTTGATATGCCAAACACAATAACAAGTGTCACAATGGAGACATTACTGGGCCTGCTCGAGCAAATCGATGAACAACGGGAGAACAGTGACAGTGATATTACTGTTCATTAGAATAAACCCAAATGAGGGGCTGAACCAATAGCACAATGGGAAGGGCACTTGCCTTACACGCCGTCGACCCAAGTTTAATCCCCTGCATCCTATATGGTCCCTGAGCATTGCCAGGAGTAATCCCTGAGCACAAAGCCTGGAATAACCCTTGAGCATGTCACCAGGTGTGGCTGAAAACAAAAGAATGAATTCAAATGAGACGTGTCTTTCATCTTTGCCTTATGGTGTTTTATACCTATGCCAGCGGGGCAAGTGCATCAGCATTCTTCAGGCTTTCTGATACCTCCAAATTGCTGCTGTGGGTAGGGCATTTGCCTTGCATGCGGCTGACCCAGGTTTGAATCCCAGCATCCCATATGGTCTCCTGAGCACCGCCAGGAGTAATTCCTGAGTGCAAAGCCAGGAGTAACCCCTGAGCATAGCCAGGTGTGACCCAAAAAGCAAAAAACAAACAAACAAACAAAAACCAAATTGCCACTGTGTCTCTGGCCAGACCCCAACAACTCGGGTTTCCGAAAAAATCAAGTTTCCCAAGAAATTAAACGGCCAATAGTAAGGTGTGTGGGGGCCATAAAGCACCTCCCGCTCAGCTGTACAAGGTCATTTATTGGCCTTACTTCAGGGATCCATAAATTAATCTTGAAAGATCAAAAGCTGCAGTTAATCTTAGACCAAGGTTGAACAGACCATGGTAAATCAGAGGTGGGGCAGGTGAGTCTGGTACCCATTCAAGCAGAGTAACCAGCAGCCACTTGCTCCTATAATCCAAGATTACTGCCATGCTCCTGGCCTGACTCCACCGTTTTAGAATGGCCTCACTGAGATATTAACCTGTTGATAGTTTGGATGTGCAGATTTTTGACTGAAATCTCCAGGCTTTCTTGAAGATGGGAGGGGCTACCTACCCCCACTTCCAAGCACCACCATCTAAGCTCTTCTGTTGGCTTTGCTTCAGAGACCCATAAATAAATCTCAAAAGAGATCAAAAGCCACAGTTAATCTCGGACCTGAGTAAAGCTGAACAGACTGGGGTAGATAGGAAGGGAGCGGTCAGCCTGGTGCCCACCCAGGCAGAGCCCCCAATAGCTACTTGCTTCCATAATCCAAAAATCACTGCCATGCCTCCAGCTGGACTCCACCATCTTGGGACAGACCTCAACAAGATATTAATCTGCTGAAAATGTGGGTATGTGTGTTTTGTGACTGAAATCTCCAGACTTTCTCAGGGTTGGGATGACTACCTTCCTCCACCTCCTTGCACATCTGGAAGCCTCAGCAGTCATTTCCACACACACCCTAGGGCTGCCACCCAGTTAAAAAAGCTACTCCAACAATACTGAACACCCTGAGCAAACATGGTGACCTCTTAGCACCTAAGTATTGCAAACCATAATGCACAAAAGGAGAGACAATAAAAAGAAAAGTGCCTACCAGAGAGGCAGGCTGTGGGGGGCAGGGGGGTGATGGGGATGGTGGGAGGGAAGTTGAGCATTCGTGGTGAAGGTACACCGGTAGAGGGATGAGTGTTGGGTCATTAACTCAAAGCTAATTATAAACAGCTTTGTAACGGTCTCATCGAAATTCAATTAAAAAAATTTGAAAGCAAAAAAATAATTGGACTGATTTTTTTTCCCTCCATGTATGTCTTAGCTTGAAAAAATTTCAGGACAACCTTGAATAATGGCAATAACATTGGGAAAAGGTGTTCAGTAATTGCTTTTGGCCAAGATAAATTCAGTAACAATGCTTAGCAATTTCCAGTTTTCAAAGTGGTTTTGCCTGTTATTCAAAGCAATATTCCCAAAGAAGATGAAAAAAAATGTCATTCAAGGCAGAAAATGGGGCCAGAGCAATAATCCAGCAGGTAGGGAGCTTGCCTTGCATGCAGTCTACCAGGGTTTGATCCTCAACATCTCCTATGATCCCCCAAGCCTGCCAGAAGAGATTCCTGAATGCAGATGTAGGACTAAGTTCTGAGCACAGCTAGGTGTGGCTACACTCAAAAAGGCATTTTAGGCAGAAAAGAATGATGTTAATTATGAATAGAAACTCACGGCTGCTCCACCACTCTAGGAGTGGTGACATCTGGCTGACATCACTGTACCTTTTTCAGAATGGGAAGCAGGACCCTCTCTTCCAACTTTGTCCCAGAAGTCTCCACACTGTACCTGACATATTAGTGGTCCCACACCACAGCTCAGGAGGCGCACAGCCGCAGATGTGGCATATCACAGACTACCTAGCAAATTACACTCTGTCCAGTTACAGTTCCTGTCATTCAGCGAAGACAGATAGAAAAGGAGGAAAGCAACTCCCAGCCTCATCCCTCAGCATCTTCCAGGGTCAAAGACTCACCCCCAGCACAGCAAGAACTCTAGAAAGCCAATGTTGAAAATCTGTAGAAACCCAAGTTCAGTGAGTGAAAACAAAGTCATTGAAAACATAAACAACACCCACCCACTCAGTGAACTGACTTTAGTGACACCATGAGGAGGATGTTTAAAGAACTCAAACGATGGGGATGGGGGCTGGAGCCTTGCATGCGGCCAACCCGGGTTTGATTCCCAGCATCCCATATGGTCCCCTGAGCACCGCCAGGAGTGATTCCTGAGTGCAGAGCCAGGAGTAACCCCTGTGCATCGCCGGGTGTGACCCAAAACCCAAAAAGCAGAATAAAAAAACCTCAAATGATGGTACAGGTATTTACCACAGCACAAGAAAGTATAGAGTTGAGGGACTGGAGAGACAGTACAGTGCATAGGGCGCTTGCTGAATATTATTACTTATTTGCAATTTATTTGCAGAGAACTAGGAAATAAATCTGGTATTGGTACATAAACTGAAGAGAACCCAGGAAGTTGACTGTGCTGTTCTGATAAGTTGCTTATTAGAATGATAATGACAATTGTTTAGAGAATGCCAAGATAGCAACATATAGGATCTGATAATGACATGATAAGGGTAGCATTAAAGTACTAGGGGTTTAGTAGGAAAGATAGTATAGTAGGTAAGGTGCTTGCCCTGTACACAGCTCACCAGAGTTCATTCTCTGGTACTGGACATGGTCCCTAAGTCCTGCCAGGAGTGATCCCTGAACACTGCTTGGTGTGGCCTCAAAACAAAACACCCAAAGATCTCCAAGATCTCCAAGTTGAAAAACGTGAGAATGTTCGTGATCAATTTCATCTTTAGTGGAGAATGAGAAGAAACTGAGAGGCCTAAAAATGGAGTTTTCACAAATATATATGAGAACAATGACAATGGGCAGAGAAATGATACTGTTTTTCATGCATAATTATCAGAAATAATTTATTTGGGGGGGGCACACTAAAAGGCAGTCAGGACTTACGCCCGGCTCTGCCCTCAGGGATCACTTCTAGCAGGGCTTGGGGACTCACAGGGTATGCTGTGACTTGAAGTCAAGGCAGCTGCATAAAAGGCCAACACCCTGCCTGCTATACTATTGCTCCAGCCCCTATCACAAATTTATTTGTTTGGAGTCTCACCAGCAGTGCTCAAGGTTACTCCTAGCTCTGTGTTCAGGAATCATTTCTGGCAGGCTTGGCGGACCATATGTGGTGTGAGAAAATCAAATTGGTGGGATGCAAGGCTAGCTCCTTAATCTCTGTACTCTCTCTCGGGCTCCAAAAAAGTTAAAAATAATTTATTGTGTGTGTGTGTATGGGGGGTATGGTGCCGCCAGCAGGTCAATCTATACCTGTGAGGTGAGTGCATCAGCAGCCTGATGGCGCCTTCAAACTTCCAGATACCCCAAAATTGCTGCTGTGACATTGGCCAGACCCCAGAAACTTGAGGCAAAGTTTACCAAGAAAGGAAACGGCCAAAAGTTAGGTAAGTGAGAGACACACCCACAAACCACCTCCAGCTCAGCTATATAGTTGGAGGCAAGGCCTCTCTGGTTCCTGATCGAACTGCTCATGATCCCAGAGACTCAGAAATAAATCTGGAAACCCAGGGCTTTTGGCAGAAATGCATCCAGTCCCTGCAGTAGGTTACAGGTGCTGGGCCACCCCAGGCGGGAATTGGTTTCGTGCTTTGACCTGTTCCCCTTGGCGGCCCGGTGGCCGCCATTGTCCAGAGGCCACTGGACAGTCAGGTTTGGGCCTGCAGTGATGATACACATGGGGCCTCTTGGGATGGGGGTGGAGCCGGCCCTTTCCTCCCCATCCCAATGAGACCCCAAGTCGCCGCCCATGTGAATGGCCTCTCTGGCTCCTGATCAAGCTGCTTAACAGCCATGAACCCAGAGACTCTGAAACAAATCTTGAAACCCTGTGGCTTTTGGCAGAAGTGCATCCGGATCCCGCAGTAGGTTACTATCGCTGGGCCACCCCAGAAGGGAAAGGGTGCTGTCCCTCTGCCTGCTCCCCCTTGGCAGCTGGGTGGCCGCCATCCGCCAGAGGCCATTGGACAGGCAGGTTTGGGCCCGCAGCGACAAGACACGTGGGGCCTCATGGGATGGGGGTGGAGCCGGTCCTTTCCTCCCCACCCCAGCAAGACCCCGAGTCGCCACCAATGAATGGCCTCTCTGGCTCCTGATCAAGCTGTTTAATGGCCATGATCCCAGAGACTCAGAAACAAATCTTGAAACCCAGCAGGATTTGGCAGAATGCGTCCAGTTCCTGCAGTTGGTTATTGGCGCTGGGTCACCCCAGGTGGGAATAGGCTTCATGCCTTGGCCTGTTCCCCCTGGTGGCGCGGTGGCTGCCATTCTCCAGAGGCCACTGGACAGTCAGATTTGGGCCCGCAGTGACTAGACACGCGGGGCCTCGTGGGATCGGGGTAGAGCCGGACCTTTCCTCCTCGTCCCAACAAGAGCCCGAGTCCCATGAACGGCCTTTCTGGCTCCTGATCAAGCTACTTAACAGCTATGATCCTAGATACTCAGAAACAAATCTTGATACCCAGCGGCTTTTGGCAGAAATGCCTCCAGACCCCGCAGTTGGTTACTGTTGCCGGGCCACCTCAGAGGGGGAATGGGTGCTGTCCCTCAACCTGCTCCCCCTTGGTGGCTCGGTGGCCACCATCCACCAGAGGCCACTGGACAGTCAGGTTTGGGCCCTCAGCGACGAGATCCGTGGGGCCTCATGGGATGGGGGTGGTGCCAGCCCTTTCCTCCCTGTCCCAACAAGACCTTGAGTCGCCGCCCACGAACGGCCTTTCTGGCTCCTGATCAAGCTGCTTAACAGCCAGGACCCAAGAGACTCAGGAACAAATCTCGGAACCCAGCAGGCTTTGGCAGAAATCCCTCCAGATTTAATTGTTAAAATTTCTGAATTTCAAAATTGCGCGGCCGCTACTTGTCACGTGACATCACATGTTATTCATAACCAGCAATAGAAAACAAATTGCCTTTTCAGCAGATCTGAATGTTGGGGTGAAATCCCAAATAATAATGGTGGGTCTGGTGTCAAAATATTGAATGTGATCAAAGTAGAGAGAGAGAGTAATGTGGAAATCATCTGTCCTACAGGTAGGGGATGGGTATGGGATGGCGGTATATTGGGGTTTTTTGGGGTGGAGAACGGACACTGGTGAAGGGACGGGTGTTTCATTGTATGACCGAGACTTAAACCTGAAAGTTTTGTAACTGCTCTCATGGTGATTCAATAAATAAAATTATAAAAAATGAAAAAAAAGGTGGAGTTCATGCCCAATTCAATCAGCTAACTAGTGGCTGAATAGATAGCAGTACTCCTATATATAAAAAAAAATTGGTTTGTTTATATTTTTGTTTTGGGGTCATACATAGTTGTATTCAGAGCTCACTCCTGTCTCTGTGCTCATAGATCTTTCCTGTTGGGCTGGGGAGACCATATGTGGTGCTGGGGATTGTTTTTAGGTCAGCCACATGCAAAGCAAGTGTCTTCCCAATGTACAGTCTCTCTGGTTCCCCATAATTATTAAACTGTCTTTGGTGCAAGATTAGAATACATAGAAATATATATTAAAACTGAATAGTTCAGGGTCAGAGAGAAAGAACAGTGCATATAGAGTTTGCCTTACATGAAGTAACCCAGGTTTGATCCCTGACACCCCATATGGTCCCCAGAACACCGCCAGAAGTAATTTCTGAGTAGAGTCAAAAGTAACCCCTGAACACTGCTGGGTGTGGTCCCCAAACAAAATCAAAGAGGATTAGTCCAAATCAAAATGTATTTCATTTACTGAACATTTTTGTTTTTTCCAAAAAACTCATTCGGAGGGGCTGGAGCGATAGCACAGCGGGTAGGGCGTTTGCCTTGTACGCAGCCAACATGGCCGACACGGGTTCGATTCCCAGCATCCCATATGGTCCCCTGAGCACCGCCAGGAGTAATTCCTGAGTGCATGAGCCAGGAGTAACCCCTGAGCATCGCCGGAGTTAAAAAAAAAAAAAAGCAGAAAAAAACCCAAAAACTCCGTCGGGGGTCTGGAGAGATAGTGTAGTTGGTCGGGTGCTTTCCTTGCATGAGGCCAACATGGCCTGGATCTCAGCATCCCTGAGTATCACCAGGAGTGATCCCTGAGCACAGAGTCAGGAGTAAGTTCTGAGCACAGTCAGGTGTGGCCCCTAACAAAAAAGGTAAAGAAATAAATGCATTGGTTTTTATTGGTTTGTCCATTATAGTAGAAACATTACACTTGAGGAAACACCGTGTTGTGAAGTATGAACTTAGGAAACTTAATTTTTTTTTTTTTTGAGTTTGGGCCATATCCTGTGATGCTCAGAGGTTACTCCTAGGTCTGCACTCAGGAATTACTCCTGGGACCAGTTGGGATGCTTGGGTATCAACCCAGGTGGGCCACTTGCAAGGCAAGAACCCTACCTGCCATACTATGGCTCGCCCCCTTGTTTTTAGGTTATATGTACTCAGTGATGCTTGGGAGGCTACTCCTAACTTTGTGCTCAGGACCTTTCCCATGCAGTCTGGGATTAAACCTGAGGCTCACTCATTCAATATTAAAAGCTGAAAACTGGAGGAAAAAGATGGCCATAATCAGTAGAAATTTTGAGGAAAGGAGGACCAAGGGAAGAGTAGGAAAACTGGGAAGCAGGTTTAAGTAGGGTGCATAGTAAAGGAAGGGGAAACCTCCTACCGTCTAATTTATTTTTATATTCGGGCCACACCCAAGATGCTCAGGGCTTACTTCTGCCTCTGAGCTTAGGAAAAGCTAAGAAGCTTGGGAGACCATATGGGATGTCAGGGTCAAACCCAGGTTGGGGTTGGCTGCATGCAAGACAAGATCCTGAGTTGCTTTACTGTCTCCAGTCTTTTTTTGGGGTGGGGGGGGTCACACCCGGCGATGCACAGGGGTCACTCCTGGCTCTGCACTCAGAAATTATCTCTGGCGGTGCTCAGGGGACCATATGGGATGCTGGGAATCGAACCCCGGTCAGCCGCGTGCAAGGCAAACGCCCTACCTGCTGTGCTATCGCTCCAGCCCCCCCCACTCCTTCTCTTTAACTTTTTGAGGTATTGTTATTTACAGTATTGTTAATGAGAGCGTTTTCTGAATATAAGGTCTTGATATCACACTCTGCAGTAGCGTCTACTCCCGTTATTTTGTTTTGCTTTTCACTCCTGGCTCTGCACTCAGGAATCAGCCCTGGCGGTGCTCAGGGGACCATATGGGATGCTGGGAATCGAACCCGGGTTGGCCGTGTGTGCAAGGCAAACGCCCCACCTGCTGTGCTCTCTCTCCAGCCCCCACACTGTCATTCTTTAATTAGGGGGATTGTTGAGCACTTTGCCCTGAATTTAAGGTATTGCAATGCGTCAAGACAAGGAAAGAGCAGGTGTTTGACATGTTTGTCACGTCCTAAGCCAGTGTCATGAAATACGAATCGGGAACTTGTTTGGGGGCCACCCTTGGCCGAATCAGGGGACCCTATGAGGGTCAAAGCTAGAAGCTGGGTTGACTGAGTGCAAGGCCAGTCCCTTTCCCAGAGTAATTATCATTGCAGCCCCCAGTACCATCACCACGGAACAGAAACCTTCCATGTTTTCCAGGGCTTCTATTCCAGAGTCACAACCCAACTCAGTTTCCTCGACGCTCAAGAGTCATCTATGAAGTGTCACGTGCACTTTCCTTTCTCCTCAAACCTCGTATTTGTACTGGGGTGGGTGGGAAGGGGGGGGGTCCTCCGGGCTTGCGGTCAGGGTGTCACTCCTGGTGGCGCGTGGGACAGAACTGGGGTCTGCGGTAGGTAGGCAAGGAAAGTGTCGTGTGTGTGTGTGTGTGTGTGTGTGTGTGTGTGTGTAACTCCGTGGCGCCCAGGCCCGCCAGAGCAAACTTTTTTTGTTTGTTTGTTTTTTGGGTCACACCCAGCGATGCTCAGGGGTTGCTTCTGGCTCTGCACTGAGGAGTTACTCCTGGCGGTGCTCAGGGGGCCATCTGGGATGCTGGGAGTCGAACCCGGGTGGGCCGCGTGCAAGGCAAATGCCCTACCCGCTGTGCTATCGCTCCAGCCTCGACGTTTCATCCGTCTGGGGTTCTCAGTCCAGTCAGTCTCCTCCAGCCACGCTGTGGAAAAGTCTCAAGTGCCCGTTTCCAGGCTTCTCGCGCTGGGCTGCTCCTCCCGCAGTGCTCGGCGGCCCCCAGCACCTGCCGGGGCGACACGCTCAAGACCGAGCGTCCCTTCTCTCAGAGGCCTCCTGAGTGACCACGTCCCCCGACTCCTCGCTGTCCCGCACGCCGACGTGGCCCGCCGGGCTTCTCCTCCTCAGAGCCGCCCTCGGCCGACGCGGGGGAGAGGAGAGCTTGGCCCAAGGCTCGCGATGACCTTCCGCGGGAGTGGCCAGCGCTGGCCACGGGCACGACGGAGCCGCTGCCTCGCCTCAGCAATCTCGAGTCGCCCGCTCGGGAGCGAGAGGACCCGACGGTCGCCGGACACGAGGCAAGATGGCGGCCGGCGCCCGCGTCGGGACCGGCTGCCGAGGGGGCGGCGGGGTGGCGACCGGGGCGGGTTCCGGGGCGGCGAGCCGGGGGGTCTGCGCCTCCTCGGAGCCGACGGCACCGCGGCCCCCCGCGCCCGCCTCCGAGCGGGACCCGCTCCCTCAGCCTCCCCGGCGGCGCGCTCGCTCCCGGCCCGCCCCGCGCGCGCGCGCGCGCCGCCGCCGCGCATGCGCACGCCCGGCGGCGGCGGCGGCGGCGGCGCCGTGGTGCGCGCGCGCCTCGGCTCCCCGGCCTCCGATTGGCCGCCCGTCCCGCCATCCCGCCCCCCGCGGCCCCGCGGCCGGGACGGAAGCGAGGGGGCGGGGCCAGGCCGCGCGTGCGCGGAGCGGCCGCCGTCCCCCCCAGTCTCGCCGCTGTTGCGTTGCGAAAAAAAATTCCGCCTGGGTCGCCGCGGGCCTTTCGGTGCCGAGAGGCGCTCGGGGCGGCTCCGCGGGGCGGCCGGGCGCGGATCCCCGTTCCCCGGGAGGGCGGGCGGGCGCGCGCGGGGCGGCGACGGCGCCCCCGCGCTGAGGAGCGGGGCGCGCGCGCGCCGAGGGGCTCCGCGGGTCGCCCTCCGCGCGGCTCCCCCGCCGCCCCGGCCGGCCCGAACACGCCCCCCGCGGCCCGCGCGCGCCCTGGGGGGCCGCACCCGGCCGGCGGCGCGCCGCTGCGGCCGGGCCTCGGGCGCCGCCGCGGGCGCGCGCAGGGCCCCCCCCCCGCCGCCCTCCGCGCCGCGGCCTCACGCACCCGCCGTGGTCGCGGCCGCTCCCGCCGCCGCCGGACGAGCGGCGGCGCCTGAGGCGAGCGCGAAGATGGCGGCGGGCGGCGGCGGGGGCAGCGGCAAGGCCGCCTCGGCGTCGGGCTCGTCGGCGGGCGCGCTCGAGTCCTCGCTCGACCGCCGGCTGCAGGCGGTCACCAACACCATGGAGTCCATCCAGGGCCTGTCGTCGTGGTGCATCGAGAACAAGAAGCACCACGGCACCATCGTCTACCACTGGATGAAGTGGCTGCGGCGCTGTGAGTGCGGGCGGGCGGGCGGGCGGGCCGGGGGGCTCGGCCGGGGGCGGCGGGCGGCGGGCCCCGCTGCCGGCGCGCGCTCGCCCGCCCGCCCGCCCGCTCGCCGTGACCTTGGGCCGTTGGGCCCGGACCGCGGGCGGCGGCGCCCGCGATCGTTGGGGACGCGGCCCCGCGCCCCGCAGGCCGCGGCGTGCCCGGCGCCGGCCTCCCGCCCGCCGTCCCTCGCGGTGGGGCGGGACGGGACGCGCGTGTCTGCGCGGGCGGACGGACGGACGGGCGGGCGGGACGCCGGCCGTTGGCGTCGAGAGCCGCGCGCGGCCGCGGGGGCTCCGCCGGGCGCGGCCCCGGGCGAGGCGGCCGCCCCCGCCCCGGCCCAGCGTTGCCGCTCGGGCTCGGCGGCGCTTTCCGTTGGGAACCGGGGCGGCCCGGCAAGCGTGCGTGGCGCCGCGAGCACCGCGGGGTGAGCCCGGCCCCGGTCGCAGCTCGCAGAGTTTCCCCCGAAGCGGGGACGTCGTCACGCGGCGTGACAAAGACGCCCCGAGGTGCCTGCCGGCTCCCAGGTCCCGCGCTCTGGCCTCCGATTTTCTGTGTCTCCGATTTGCCTCTTGTCTCTGTGTCGCCTCCGATTCTGTGTCTCCGAGACCCGATTTTCTGTGTCTCCGATTTGCATCGCCGCCGCCGGACGAGCTGGGGCTCGGACGGTGCCTCCGGCCCTTGGACAGATGCTGAAAGAATCAGCATTTGACAGGAGTCGAATCGAGTCCCTAAGAGTGGGATTTTTTTTTGCACGTGAGTTTTTTTTTTTTTTTGGCTTTTTCATCCTTTTGGGCCACATCCGGCGGGGTCGAACCCGGGCCTCCTGCACGTGAGTAGCCCACGGAGCCGTTTCACAGAACCCGGATTCGGTTCGGTTCGGTTCTGTTGTGTTTTTGGGGGCCGCCCCCAGCAGGCTCACACACCTGTCAGGCCCGTGTTGCGGTGCAGAGCCACACCCCCCCCAGCCCGCAATTTCCGATTTCTTTCCAGCCAGGATTAGTTCAGTTGGGTTTGGATGCTGAGGTGCCGGATATTTCCACTCTCTGCACCTCTTTTTCCTTGTCCCGCTTTTTTTTCTTTTTTTGTCTCTTTTCTTTTGGCATCCGTTATTCGCTTGATGATGCTCGGGGTTCTCTGCGTGTCAGTTGCGGGGATTGGCTCTTGCAAACGGATTTTCATGGGGGGCGGGGGCATAAGAGAGAGTCTTACCTAGGAAATGGGAGCGTAGTGAGAGGAGAGAAATGAGGAGATCCTGGGGTGTGAAAGGAAGGAATCACACACCCACGTGGGGAGGTGGGAGATGGCATCTGGATGGAACTTTCTGGAGCCGTTGAGGGGGTTTGGGTCACATGGCGGTATTCTGGGGCTGCTCCTGGGGCCTTGCTCTGTGCATGGAGGTCCCTCCCGGTAGTGCTCAGGGGATTGTATGTGTTGCCAGGTATTGAGTCCCGTTAGCAGCATGCAGGGCTTAGCCCCGCCCTCTTCTGTCACTCTGGTCCTGAGAAAATTGATGCTTTTGGTGTCAGGTACCTCCAGATGTGAAGTATTCAAGGAACTGTACTCCAAGCTGGTTCTTTCGGCTGGTTTTTTTTTTCTTTCCTTCCACTGATCCTATTCAGCCTCCTCTCTCTCGCCTTCCTTTCCCCTTCCCTTCCCTTCTCCTCTCTGGGCCGTGTGCATGCAAGGCAGGCACCCGCCCCTCCCCTCTGTGCTGTCTGTCGCACTGGCCCCCATGCCATGTATCTTTGAATTTGCTTGACCAGCACTTACACCGGCATGTTTTTCAGAGTGGTCTTGATGTGGCCTAAACGGGCGTCATTCCTGAGTTCCAGTGGGGTTCCGTGGAACAGTGGGATTCAGATACAGACTTTTGCTGTGGTCTAAAGAGTCCACTACACTGCCCTTCCTAATCATTTCATCTAAGCCCATTTTTACTGAAAGCCCTTCTTTTTTCATTTTGTTTTGGGTGTGGTGGTGATTTGGGCCACATCTGATGGGGTTCAAGGCTTTCTCTGGCGGTGCTCGGGGACCATGTGTGGTGCCAGATTCGGCTGCATGCAAGGAAAGCTTCTTAACCCCTGTTACCTCTATGGTCCTTCCATCACATTTATATGTCAAATGGTCATTGATGTGGGGGGGAAAACACACACACACACAACAGGAAAATACAAGACTTTAGAATGAGCCCGAGCTTCAGATCTTAAATTCCTCACTTAATGTCTTGGTCACACTATACAAACTACTTAAATTATGACCACCCCTAATTTTCTGTTTTGTTTGGGGCCACGCCTGGTGCTGGTGGGGGGACTCTTGATGCACAGCCTGGGGGTGTTGCCGGGCCTGAAGCCGCATGACAAAGCATGCCCTGCAGCTCCTCTTCCCTGTCCAGTGGTCCTCAATTTCTGACCTGTAAGTAAAGATACTGGGGCTGGAGCGACAGCATAGCGGTAGGGCGTTCGCCTTACAAGCGGCCAACATGGCCGACCCGAGTTCGATTCCTCCGCCCCTCTCGGAGAGCCCGGCAAGCTACCGAGAGTATTCGATATGCCAGACACAGTAACAACAAAGTCTCCAATGGAGATGTTACTGGGCCCGCTCGAGCAAATCGACGATCAACGGGAGGGCCTTTACCTTACCTTTAAGTAAAGATACTAGCTGTAAGGTTTCTGTCTCCTTGTTTGGGAGTCGGGCAGAATTGAACGGAGGGCTGACATGCCAAGCAGCTGCTTTATTGGGCCCTCTACACTAATATGTCTTCTTGACCCTAGAACTAACGTAGAGAAACATTTAGCATTAGAAACATTACAGTTTGGGGGCCAGAGCAGTAGTACTACAGATCAGACACATGTCTTACACTCGACTGACCTAGGTTCGATACCTGGCATCCCATTCCTACATTGGTGGGTTCTTGATAATTGTATGAAACATTTGCATACAAAAGTAAGAAGCTTATGAAGTTAGAACTTAGGGGCCAGAGTGGTTGTACAGTGGGTAGGGCAAATGCAGCTGAATCAGCTTCTATTCCTGGCATCCCATATAGTTTCCCAAGCCTGATAGGAGAGATCCCTGAGTGCAGAGCCAAGAGTAACCCCTCAGTACCACCAAGTGTGGTCCCAAAACAAAAGCAAAAAAGTTAGTTTATTGTACAGTTCAGGGGGATGGATCTGGATCCTTCCTCAGTTTTTTTTTTTTTTCTTTTTGGATCACACCTGGCGATGCACTCAGGAATTACCCCTGGCGGTGCTCAGGGGACCCTATGGGATGCTGGGAATCGAACCCGGGATGGCCGCGTGCAAGGTGAACGCCTTACCCGCTGTGCTATTGCTCCAGCCCCTGATCCTTCCTCGGTTTTTACCCGCCTGTGATACTCATCTTGTCCCATGTTGCCCGGTCTAGTGTGTGAATTCCTAAGTCCTGTCTCTGTCAGTCACTTCTCCAGTGCCTGATGGCCTGGTCTTTTCCCCACACTGTTCTCTGTCCACTGTATGCTTTCCTAGTCACTTGCTGGGCCTCTTTTTCACTGTACCCCAGTGGTTTCCTGACCTCCTGGCTTTTCCTAAAGTTTAGGCAGGCACGTACTCTGGGGAGACACCTCTCTGCTCAGCACCTTGTCACTGTCTGGGCCCTCAAGCCCTCCCTCGATCGGAGTCTCTGAGTTCTCCCTCACTGCTGCTTTGCAGGCGCAGGACCCCACCTGGTCCCGCTGTCCTGCTGTCTGCACATAGGTGGGCATGCAGAGTGGGGAGTGGCAAGTATGACGGAGCCCTCCTTTCACCTGCTGCTGCCCCTCGGCCCCAGGCCCTCCCACTTCTGTTCAGTTCAGCTATGTGTAAGGCAGATCCTTAGCGCCTATGCTCTCTCCAGCCTATGGATGAAAATTTGTTTCGTTGTTGTCTTTGGGGGCCGCAGTGGGCTCTGCTTGGGATCACTTCTGCTTGATGGGACTCATGGGACCATCTGGGGTGCCAGGGATCCAACCCAGGTTTACTGCATGCAAAACAAGCACCTTACCTGCTATACTGTCCAGACTCAGTGATTCCCTGAATTTACCCTGAACCCTGCTGAGAACCTACAGTGCTAGAGAATATCTGGTCACTTGCTTATTTGGCTATAGGTAATTCAACAGCCTACTTATGAGCCGGAGTGATCATATTTTTTATCCTTGTAATGGGTTTTGTTTTCATAGCAAAACTTGATTGTTTTGTGGATTTGAAGTTTAGACATTTACTTTGGTTTTTTTTTTTTTTTAAGACCAAACCTGGCTGTGTAAGTTTCTGGTGGATTTAAAAAGGGCAGACAAGTTGAGCATGCTGTTAAAGTTGTCTACCAGAAATTTTGAATATGAAGAATATTTAGATTTAAGAATAGAAGAGGGAATTGGAGTGATAGGACAGTAGGTAGGGCTCTTGCCTTGCACATGGCTGGGCTGTTTGATCCCCAGTATCCTATATGGTCCCCTGATACTCCAGGAGTAGGTCCTAAGCACCGCCGGGTGTGACCCTAAACCAAAAATAAACAAAAAGGAATAAAAGAGTGGCTGAAAACTTTGTGGCTGAAAGTTTGGGGGCGCGACATTGGATAGTGGGCTTTTTCTTATGTATGTAATTGCAGATAGGCTGAAGAGCCCAATGTTGTTCAAAGATGAATTTTACTTATAAATTCCTATTTTACATTTAATTCTTCCAACACATTTGTAATTTTTTGGGTGGGGGACAGTGCTTAGCTTAGGGCTTATTCCTGGCTTTGTGCTCATGGAGGACCCCTGGCGGGCTTGGAGAACCATGTGGATGCTGGGGATAAGACCTGTGTCATCTGTATTCAAGGCAAGTGCCCTACCAGCCATAATAACAAATAACAGAATATCTGGGCCGGAGCTATAGCACAGCGGGTAGGACGTTTGCCTTGCACGCGGCTGACTCGGGTTTGATCCCCGGCATCCCATATGGTCCCCTGAGCACCGCCAGGAGTCATTCCTGAGTGCAAAGCCAGGAGTGACCCCCTGAGCATCACTGGGTGTGACCCAAAAAGAAAAAAAAGAAAGAAACAAAATATCAAATTGATTAGAAGGTAAAAATATTAGAAATACTGTAGAAAATGATAAAGCAGAAAATACAGGCTGCTGGGAGTTTATGACCATAGACACACTGTTCAGGAAAGGCACCTCAACTGCCAGAGCTGTGGGATTGAGCAGTATAGATAAACTGCTGCTGGTGGTGGTGGCGGTGGTGGGGTTGCAGGCAGAAAGACCCAAAAGATACGAAGGTTCTTAAGAGTGTGTCGTTTCGGGGGCTAGGAGGAAATTTGTGGCTGAGAGGAGTTAGAATGAGGAGGCGCAGGTAAAGTCAGAGATGATGGTGGTATTGGCATGTGAGACACAGATCACCAGGAGGCTTTGTGGGGACTCTTGAGGTGTGGGGTGGACAGGGAGGGAGGGAGACCCCAGTTCAGTGCCCATTGTAGTGATAATCTTAATGTAAACTGTTGATTTGTATGACTTTGTGACTAGTGAAAGAGATACTGAGTAATTTCATTCTGGATTTTTAAAAAAATTAAAATTATTTATTTATTTATTTATTTTGTCCTTTTGGGTCACACCAAGCGATGCTCAGGGGTTGCTCCTGTCTCTGCACTCAGAAATTCCTCCTGGCGGTGCTTGGGAATTATAGGGGATCTAACTGGGTCTTGGCTGTTGATGGGATTACACGGCGCCAGGGGGCCAGGTGGTGGGTGTGACCCCCGCCTGCTGGAATTTGGAGGATCTGGGTGGAAGATGCTCGACTCCAATCCGAGTAGGCTTGGAGATCTCGGCCCCGGAACCCGCGTGGTTTTGTCCCTCTGCCAGTACCTTCATGTGTGCGGAGAGTGGTCTCAGCATGGTGGTGGCTGGTCCTGGAGGTCTTCGGCTGCCAGAGCCCTGGTCAGGGTGGGGAGGAAAGCTCAACCCGCTCCCCTCCCGCGCGACATCTTATCAGGACATCTTTTTATGACATCTTATTATCTCATTCCTACTTTGGACAACCTTGCAGGCTATCAATGTAGCCTGCCCACAGGGCAGAGTCTGGCAAACTCCCCGTGGTGTACCAAATATGCCAAATACCAGTAACAATGATGGGTCTCATTCTCTTAAAGAGCCTTGAATATAATCTCAGGGCTAGGATGAAGGAGACGTTACTGGGGCCTGCTCGAGGCAATCGCCGAATAACAGGATGATGAAATGAAAAAATGAAAAACTGGGTCAGCCGTATGCAAAGGCAAACACCCTACCCGCTGTACTGTCGCTCCGGTCTCCCGGATTGATTTTTAAGACAGAGCCAGCCTAGTTTCCAGTTAGATTAAAATTTGGGGTAAGAGAGGGGAGTCAGGAACACCTGGGAGGGGGCCATGGGATAATGGTGGGTGGAATCTTGAACACTGGTGGCGGGATTGGGATGATAGCTCTCTACCTGTGATCTAATGACTTCAGTTATATTTTATTTTTTGTTTCTAGTTTACATTTGTGTGTATATGCTTAATGTTTTTTGTTTGCTTTTGGACTACACCTGGCAATGCTCAGGGGTTATTCCTGGCTCTGCACTCAGGAATCACTCCTGGTGGCCCAGAGGGCCATGTAGGATGCCAGGGGTTGAACTTGGGTTGGCCGCTTGCAGTACTAGTGCCCTACTATCTCTGTTTATTTTACTAATTAAAAAATAAAATTATTGAATGCCCATGAATTGCAGAGTTATGAGGTTGTTCATGATCAAGTTTTAGGCGTACAGTGTTTTGGAGTTCATCCCTTCTCCAGAGTCTGCATACCACCACCACCAGTATCCCTCCCGTCTCCCAATCTGCTTCTGTGGCAGACACTTTTTTCTCTCAGGCGTCAGTATTATTCTAAGCTATGATTTTTGTTTTTGTTTTTTGGCCACACCCGATGTGCTCTGAGCTTACTGCTGGCTCTTGCTCAGGTGGTCTCAGGAGACCATCTGGCGTGCTGGGGATCAACCCTAGCAAGTGCCTTACCCCACTGTACTATCTCTGCAAGCCCTAAAATATCTTAATTTTATAATTATATATACTAAACAAGTCGTCTTATGAGCAATGAGATTTTGCAGAATCAATGATATTCTTCACTCAGTTCTGTTATGTCTCAAATGCAGATGTTACAGTCTTGGTTCTCTGTGAGCTTAAAGCAGTTTGGACAGCTCGTTTCTATACCAGATCCCAGAGTAAGCTAAAGATTAATTTATACTGCAGGTACATTTCCCCACAATTTGAAAATGTGACACATTGGTAAAATCTTGAAAGATAGGCTTATTGACCTTAGAAAAATGCTGGTGTTAAGTTTGCTGATATTTTTCTGAATTTCAGCAGTTGTGCGAAACACTACAGTCTGTAGTTGTGCGACAGTAGTCTGTAAAGAAAAATGTAGCTGTGCTATAGTTCTGTATGCAAGTCATTTCTTAGGAAGTGGAGGCTTCCTTACTGATTTCTTAGTGACTGGCAGGTTTAGGGGACCATATGGATACTGGAGATTGAACCAGTGTGGGCTGCTTGCAAGGCAAGTGCCTTACTTACTGTACTAGTTCTCTGGTCCCTAAGGGGTGTTTGAGTTAGTTTTGAGAACTAAGACACTTTCCTTCCTTCATCTCAGGGCTAACTTTTAGCTTTTCATTCAGGGATCACTTTTTTTTTTTCTTTTTGGGTCACACCCGGCGATGCACAGGGGTTACTCCTGGCTCTGCACTCAGGAGTTACTCCTGGCGGTGCTCAGGGGACCATATGGGGTGCTGGGAACCGAACCCGGGTTGGCCGCATGTAAGGCAAATGCCCTACCCGCTGTGCTCTCTCTCTAGCCCCATCACTTTTTTTTTTTTTTTAAGTATGGGAGTACTGCTGTTAATTCAGTCACTGAATGAGCTGACTGAAGCGGGCACGAACTCCACTTTTTTTTTTTCTTTGCTTTTTGGGTCACACCTGGCAATGCACAGGGGTTACTCCTGGCGCTGCATTCAGGAATTACTCCTGGCAGTGCTCAGGGAACCATGTGGGGCTGCTGATGCTGGGAATTGAAACTGGGTCGGCTGTGTGCAAGGCAAATTTCCTGCCTGCTGTGCTCCAGCCCCCTCCTCATTCTTTTTCAAAAAAATTTTTTAATTGAACATCTGTGAGATAGACCATTACAAAGCTGCTCATAATTGAGTTTCAGTCATGCGATGATCCAGCACCCATCCCTCCACCAGTGTGCATTTCCTACCACCAGTGTCACCTGTTTCCCTCCCACCATCCCCCAACACTCCACCCCACACCCCCCCGCCTCCCTCCATGGGAGACATTTTCCTTCTTAAACTCTCCTTTTCCTTTTGTGCGTTATGGTTGGCAATACAGGTGCTAAGGTGTTTGTTGAGGGCGTTCAGTATTTTTATTGGGATGGTAAGGCTGGAGTAGGTTTTTAACTGGGTGGCAGTTTCGGGGTATGGATGTGACTGCCGAGGCTTCCGTAGTAGAGGGAGGTGGAAGGTAGCCCATCCCGACTCCAAGAAAGCCTGGAGATTTCAGTCACAAAACCCGCATACCTGAATTTTCAGCAGATTGTCTCGGTGAGATCTATCCTGAGACGATGGAGTCAGGCTGGGGTATGGTGGTGGTTATGGACTGTGGAAGGAAGAGACTGCTGGGGCTCTGCTTGGGGGGGCGCCAGGCTGACCTGTTCTTCAGGGATCACTCTTGGAGGGACTTGGAGCATCATTGGGTATGATCCCCAAACAAAACAAGTAACAAGTAATAATTGACTCAAAATGTCAAGCCATTCTACAAATCAGCTGGACTATTTATTGCAGGTTTTCATCTGTGATAGCACAGTGGGTAGGGCGTTTGCCTTGTACGCAGCCAACCCGGGTTTGATTCCCAGCCTCCCATATGGTCCCCTGAGCACTGCCAGGAGTAATTCCTGAGTGCAGAGCCAGGAGTAAGCCCTGTGCATCGCTGGGTATGACCCAAAAAGCAAAACAAACAAACAAATAAAAAAAGTTTTTCATCAGTTAGTGTCTGTAGGGCTTTCAGGCGGACCTGCTCCCTACAATTCTAGTTTTAGAACACTGAGGAGATGTGAAAATAACACGAGTTGCTCTTTTTGGAAAAGTCAGCAGTTTTATCTATGCTGTGGAACATAAGGGTTTTTGTTTTGGGTTTTTTTTTTTTAAGATAGAAAGTTACTTGAGGGGCTGGAATGATAGTACAGTGGGTAGGGAATTTGCCTTGCATGGAGCAACCCTGGTTTGATCCCCGGCACTCCATATGGTTCCCCAGTACTGCCAGGAGTAGATCCTGAGAGCAAAACTCCTGAGCATCACTGGGTATGACACCTCCCCCCCCCCAAGTTGCTTTCTTTCCTTTTTTTAAATGTAGGAATACTGCTGTCTATTCAACTACTGATTAGGCCGATTGAAGCAGGCATGAACTCCGCACTACTTTTTTAAAAAACTTTAAAAAAAATTTATTTTCATAAAGTTGTTCACAATATTGCTTGCATTCAATGTTTCAACTCCAATCCCACCACCATTACACCTTGCTGCCACCACTACTTTGAATCTTCCCGACACCACCCCAGCCTGCCCTTTAGGTAGATGCTAAATAATTTGTTTTGTGTTGCTTCCCATGAATAGTATGAGGTGTCGCGTGGCCACAAAAGTGCTCGTGCATTCCTGGAATTCTAAAACTTTTAAATATTTGGGGTTCAGAGGCGTCTCTGGCATGCTGCCCTCTTCCAAGATTCGTTTGTGATCTCTGAATCATGGCCGGTAATGCGCTTAAATGGCCTGCTTTTGATCTCTTTCGAGATCCATCTATGGGTCTCTGAAGCAAGGCCGATAAATGAGCTTGTATGGCTGAGCCGGAGGTGGTTCCCACATACCTAACTTTGACCGTTTAATTTCTTGGGGAACTTGATCCCAAGTTGTTGGGGTCCAGCCAGAGGCACAGCCGCAAGTTTGGGGTATCAGGAAGCCTGAAGGCACCATTGGGCTGCTGATGCACTTGCCTCACAGGTGCAGGTTGACCTGGGCAGCACCGTACCAGCCCCCCCAGAGAGAGAGAGAGAGAGAGAGAGAGAGAGAAGAGGAGAAAGTTGCCTGCTGCAGAGACAGATGGGGGTAGAGTGGAAGGAGGAGGCTGGAGGGAAACTGGGAACACTGGTGATGGAAAATGTACACTGGTGAAGGGATAGGCATTAGAACATTATATAACAAACTCAAATGGAACAATTTTGTAACTGTGTATTTCACTGCGATTCAATTAAAAAATTCAAAAAAGAGAAAGAAAAGCACGTTATTTTGTTAGGTTCAGATTTAAGTTGTGGCCTTTATCTTATCCTAACCTGCATTCCTCCCTCATTCCTGTGATCTTCTTTCACTGTGTGTCCTTGGTTCCCACTAGCAGGGAAAGAGAATTTAATTTACTATTCGTTAGTAAAAGTTACACTGTTAGAGGGGGAACAGATTTAGTAATGGTAGGTATCAAAATCTGCCTTAAAAAAAAGGAAAACCTTGTTGGGTCGAGTGAAGTACAGTGGTTAGGGCTCTTGTAGTAGGCCTGGATCGCCGGCATCCCATTTGGTCTCCTGAGCACCAACAGGAGTGATCCTTATTTTAGTTACGCGATTGGTTTAGTCAGTATTCCTTAGATGAGCTGAACACAGGGCTGGAGCACATGTTTGGCCTGTGTCTGAGCCCTGAGTTTGCTCCTAACTTGGCATGTTCCCCAGTTGTGCCATCTTGGTGGCCCTAGTAGCGGGGCCCAGACAGCACTGCACCCTCGGGCCGGAACCTGGAACCGTCCAACTGGCACTGCCCAGCTCTTAACTGAGTATAGTCGAGCAGGTCCTGGGACCCCTGAGCATGACACGAAGGCCCCTGCTCCCCAAACCCAACCATGCCACAGCTTAAAAAAAAAAAAGATTCATCGGAGGGGGACTGTTACTGTCACTGTCTCCTGTTCATCGATTTTCTCAAGCGGGCCCAGTAATGTCTCCATCATGAGACTTGTTGTTACTATGTTTGGCATATCGAAAACCTCACGGGGAGCTTGCCAGGCTCTGCCGTGCGGGCGAGATACTCTCGGTAGCTTGCCGGGCTCTCCGAGAGGGGCGGAGGAATCGAACCTGGCTTGGCCGGCTGGCTGTGTGCAAGGCAAATGCCCTACCCGCTGTGCTGTCGCTCCAGCCCAGAGGAGGGGGACTAGGTCAGGAAAAAAGATTTGTGGGGTGTGGGCCAGTAGTATGGTGGATAGGCACTTATCTTACACTCAGCCAACCTGGGTTCAATCCCCAACACCCCATCTGGTCTCTTGGCACCGCCAGGAGTAGGCTCTTAGGGCATCTGGGGGTGACCCAAAAACAACAACAAAAAAGTTAAACTAATACAGGAAAAGGAAATGATACCTGGTTTCAAGGTGGCTAAGCATCAGCTCACATTTTGTTTTATGTAGCAGGTTATAAAGTATAAGATGCTAGGAGAACTTCATTATTGTCTCCATTTAATTTTCAGTCATTAATAATAGTTAATGTACATGACACGCCCTAACCAAAATAGGGCCAGAGCGGCAGTACAGCGGATGGGGCACTTGCCTTGTGCGTTAGAGGCCTAGGTTCTATCACCAGCACCTCAGGTGGCCCCCTGCCGTGTGTGGCCCCAGTACAAACAAGCAAGAACCAAAGATAAACACTAGAAATGGCCCTGCATATGGAAAAGCTCAGTCTAATGAACTGAAAACCTAAAGCCTTTTCCCCATGTAATGTTGAGGGGTTGGGTGGCAAGAGCGTTCCAATAATGCATTTCTAACATATTCCATCGAAAAGGTGAGCGTGTGTATAGAAAGCATTGGGAGAAATAATGGCTGAGAAGTTTGACAGGTGACTGACATAAATGGGGATAAGAAGCGGAATGTGTGTGAGGTGGTTAAATAAAAAGAAATCTCTGGCCAGGGGTGGAATCAGCCCTGTGGGAGAGCACTTGTCTCCATGGGAGATTTTAGTTTTGATGTCCCTCTGCTCCCCGGCAGGTTGTGGGGAAAAAATGTAAATCCGTATCTGCAGATTTTGGGAAGGAAATTTGGGGCAATGCCAGGCAGTGTTGCGGAGTATCTCTTGACAGTGCTTGGGGGGCCATGTGGCATGTTGGGGGTTGGACCAGGGTCAGCCACATGCAAGGCAGGGGGGATGCCCAGTGTGGTGCCCACTGAGGGCTGCTGTCCGTGGTTTGCATGTGGTGCCCCGGTTGTTTCCTGGCTGTGGTCGCACTGGGGGTCGTACATCCTTCTGTGGCGCTGGTGCATTCTGGGCTGTGAAGCATAGGGGTTCCTGGGCAGCAGAGCTGCTGGGGTAAGGTTCTTTATGGGATTGGGTTATCAGTTGTTTATGGGATTGGGTCGGCTGGGTTATCGGCCGTATGCTTGCAGGGAAGGCACACACAGCCTCTGCCCAGCTCGGAGAAGCAGACACCTCTCCCGAAGTGCTGGGGTCACGTGGGCTTGGCCAGCTGCTCATGCCTGCAGATCATGTGTTATATCTCTCGCAAGGATCTCATCCTGCTTCCCAAAGTCTTTGTTTCATTCCAGTGCTCTGGGAATTGAACCCAAGGCCTCAAATCCATATGTGTGCTTCAGAAGAGAATGTGGAACCCCAGCTACTGCAAAAGGGAAAAACAAATAAAATAAAAGTAGGAAGGGTTCAAGAGGCAGTACAACGGGAAGGACGCTTGCCTTGTGTGCATCTGACCCCCACCTTCCACACCCTCTGTGGCCCTGTGAGTGATCCCTGAGCACTGCCCACTGACTGGCCAAATATCCCCCACCCCAAATACTTTTTTTTTTTTCTTTTTGGGTCACACCCGGCGATGCTCAGGGGTTACTCCTGGCTCATGCACTCAGGAATTGCTCCTGGCGGTGCTCACGGGACCATATGGGGTGCTGGGAATCGAACTTGTGTTGGCCATGTTGGCTGTGTGCAAGGCAAACGCCCTACCCACTGTGCTATCGCTCCAGTCCCCCCAAATACATATTCTAAAACATTTTTTCCGGGGGTGTTCTCAGGCAGTGCTCGCTGGTGAGTATATAAGATATAATATAGGGTGATCTACATCAATTATATTTCTTGGGTCCCAGTACTATGAGAAATTCCCGGAGAGCTAGTACAGGGATAAGGAGCTTGGAAGCAGCTGACCCTGTTTGGATCCTGGCCCTGCATATGGTCCCTTGGGCACCACCAGGAATGATCCCTGAGTATACAGTCAGGAATAAAGCTCTGAGCACCTCCAGGTGTGACCCCAAAACCAAACAAAGAATAATAGCCGTTAATCACAAGACAAAATTGTTTCACTTTGTAACTTGCGAGATATGGCACCTGCCTTGTATGCAGCTGGACTCGGTTCAAATCTCTGGGATCACATATTGTCTTTTTTCCTTTCTTTTGCCACATCCAGTGGTGCTCAGGGTTTATTCCTGGCTCAGTGCTCAGGCATTACTCCTGGCAGGGCTTGGGGAGACCATATGAGATGTGGGGGATGGATACTTGGTTGGCTGTGTGCAAGGCAAATGCCGTACCTGTTGTACTATTGCTCCAGCTCTCCTTGCATTTTATTAGTGGCTGCATTAAACCTGTGAGTTTCAGTGAATCAACTTCCTAATTGGTGGACATTTAGGTTCTAATTCTTTTTTGACCCCCTTTACGAAAGATTGTTAATACTGAGTAATTTCTCATTTGGAATTAGGGGATATTTGGATTTAGTATGTTCCTTTATAATTGTATAACCATTTAAATTATGTCTACCTGCTCTGGTCTCACTCAAAATTTACTTGAATACCTTATTCTTGTTTGGGGGTGACAGAGTGAGGAGTAGGTTCAAGGAATGTGACCCCAAAACAAAACTAAGATGAGTTAACTCACTGGATGAGTCACCTGCAGTGGTGCCCAGCAGGGTGGAGATGAAGGGTGCTGGGGATGATGAAGAGATGTGTTGGAGTTGGGCCTTGAGCACCTGCTCAGCCCTTTAAACCATCTCTGGTGAGCTTCTTCCTGCCACTGTTTTGCCTTGGGTCAGACCCAGAGGTACAGAGGTACTGGGGGTAGGATTGTCGCTCCGGGCTCTGTGTTGAGGGGTTGCTATCTACAGTGGTGCTTGGGGGACCACGTGTTGTTGGGGCTTTCTGCCTGTAAAGCATGGGCACAGCCCACTGAACTCTTTCCACGGCCCACTGGCCCTGTCACATTCCACTTACAAAAAATGTTTTTCTGGGGCTGGAGCACTAGTACAGCAGGTAGGGTGTTTGCCTTGCACGCGACTGACCCGGGTTCGATCCCCAGCACCCCATATGGTCCCCCAAGCATCGCCAGAAGTAATTCCTGAGCACAGAGCCAGAAGTAACCCCAATGTAGGTTAACCCCAACCAAAACTGTTTTTCTTCTGAGGCTATATAAACTGCCTGATTTGGGGGACAAACCAGAGTGAGGCAGTCCCGGAACTGCAGTAACGGAAAACCCGAGTCTTTCCTTCTGTGTTCATGAGCCAGACTTGAAGAGGAAGAAACTATTGTCATCCGTGTCTTCATTCGGTCGAGTGACTTTCTCTCCTCATGTTGACTTTTGGTGGGGGTGGGAGGGTGTTTGGGCCACACCTGGCTGTGCTCAAGGGTGTCTCATGTCAGTGCTGGGGGACTGTTTGGGGTACTGGGAGTGAACAGGGCTGGGTTGTGTGCACCACAAGTGCTTTCACCCTGTCCTAGCTCTCCTGCCTCTACTGTTTGGTTGGGGTTTTTGTTTTTGTTTTGGGGCCATACCTGGCGATGCTCAGGTGTTACTCCCGAGTTTACTCCTGGAATTACTCCTGGTGGTGCTCAGGGGACCGGAGTGGCTTTGTGCAAGGCCTTACCTGGTTTTGACCTTCCAGGCCCCACGATGGGAAGGAAAATTGGGAGAAGCAACTGTTGTTACTGTGGTATTGCCTTATTCTATTCCAGGTACTCCAAACTCCTAGACTACATTATTATTATTACTACTCTTAGGCTCTTGGACCACAGCTGGTGATGCTCAGGACTTCCTGCTGGCTTTCTGTTCAGGAATCACTCCTAGTGGGACTCGGGATACAGGGATTGAACCCCAGTCAACTGTGTGCAAGGCCAGCGTTCTCTCCGACCCCCAGTTAATTATGTGGTCTGAAATTGGGGGGTGTGTTATCTTCAGCTTTATTCTTTCTCAAAATTGCTTTGACTCTTTGGGGTTTTTTGGTGGTTCTTTGATCTTTGCTATCTAGCAATGCTCAGGATTTGCTCCTGCTCTGTACTCAGAAGTCGTTGCTGGGCTATGGGATGCCTGGGATTGAACCCAGATTGGCTGTGTGCAGGGCAAGCACAGTAACACCCCCCTCCCCCCCCATCTATCCATTTCCAGGATATTTCTGTTTGTTTGTTTGTTTGTTTGTTTTTTAATCTCATTGCCATCTTAATAGGGGTTGCATTGAATTCGTAGATAGGATCGGGTTGTCTGAGTATTCTAATAATAATCTTCTGAGGCTAGGGATGTGACTCCGTGTTAGAGCACTTTCATTATATGTGTGGATTTAGCTGAGTGTGGTCAAAACAACAACAAAAAGTTGCTGGAGAGATAGTAGAGTGATTAAGCCCTGAGCACTGCTGGGTCTGACCCAAAAACCCAAATAAAAACAATAAGCACTGTAGCACTGTCCTCCTGTTGTTCATCGATTTGCGTGAGCGGGCACCAGTAAGGTCTCCATTGTGAGATTTGTTACTGTTTTTGGCAGATCGAATACACCACGGGGAGCTTGCCGGGCTTTGCCTGCGGGCAGTATACTCTTGGTAGCTTGCCAGGCTCTCCGAGAGGAGGAATCGAACCCAGATCGGCCACGTGCAAGGCAAATGCCCTACCCGCTATGCTATCGCTCAGGCCCCAAAACAATAAGAACAACAGAAATGAAAGCAATAATATTCTTCCAACCCACACACACAGATATCTTTATTTGTGCGTCATTTTCTCCTCTCAGTCTCTTACACTTGACATTGTGCAGATCAGGTCACTTCCTTGACTAAATCTGTTTACGTTGGGCCAGGAATGGGGCTCAGTGGTTAAGCGCATTCTGGCACAGCCACGAAAAAATCTTGGTTTATTTTATTGCAATTTTGAGTGTGTTTCTTCTCTTTTTTCATTTTTTGGCTTTTGAACCACATCCTGAAGTGCTCAGGAATGACTGCAAGGCTTGGGAGACCATAGATGATGCTGGGGTTTGAATCTAGACTGGCCGCATTCAGGGCAAGCTTTCTTCCTGCTGTTCTGTCACTCTGACTCTATTTTATTAGTAATTGCATTAATCTTAAGAATTTCACTAAACCAGCTTCCTAATTGGTGGGTATTTGGGCTCTATTTATTTATTTATTGCTCTTTACAGAGCATTGGTAATACTGAGTTATCTCCCATGTTGAATTAGGGGATGTTTGGGTTTAGTATGTTTCTAGATAATTGTATATAACAGTATTTGAATCATGTCAAATTATTTAAGGAACGTCTAAATCATCTCCTTTATGAATGATGAGACTATACTTTGAAACTTTCAGATTGTTTATTTGGGGGTGGGTGGGATGGACCTCCCAGTGGGGTTTGTAGTTACAAGACTAGTCCTGGTGATTCTCAGTCCCAGCCTGTAGTTCAGCCTTTTGCTTCAGCCTAGGGTTGTGACTGAACTGTCTCAGTGGTACGTAGGGAGATGACTTGAGGTCATCCGCATGCTGGGCACACATATGGTCCCTCAAGCACTGCCAGGAGTAATTTCTGAGTGCATGAACTAGGAGTAACCCCTGTGCATTGCTGGATATGACCCAAAAAGCATAAATAAATAAATACATACATACATACATACAATTATTCAGCATTTGGGGGGCTGTTTAGTATAGCAAATACGGTGCTTGGCTTACACAGGGCCAACCTGGGTCAATCCCTGGTCTCTCATGGTCCTCTGAGCACTGCCAGGAGTGATCTCTGAGCATCGCCAGGTGTGGCCCCCAAACAAAAGGTTCACTAATTATGATACTAATTATTTTTTAAAATTTTTTATAGGGCTGGAGCAATAGCACAGCAGATACGGCATTTGCCTTGCACGTGGCCAACGTGGGTTTGATTCCCAGCATCGTATATGATCTCCCCGAGCACCGCCAGGAGTAATTCCTGAGTGCAGAGTCAGGAAGAACCCCTGTGCATTGTTGGGTATTACCCAAAAAAGCAAAAAAAAAAATTATAAACTGGTTCACAATTTATTACATTTAATATTCCAACATCAATCCCACCATCATTACATCTTCCCCACCACCATCTTTTTAATGTTTTCACCCCAATCCCCAACTCTGCCCCCAAAGCAGGATCTAAATAATTGATTTTGTATTGCTTGTTATGAATGATCCACTAAAAATGATCCAGAAAATTTTCCTTAAAGGAAAGTGTGTGGAGATTGTTGTATTTCACCCTGGAGCCATTAAGCCCTAACATGTTCTTAAAGGTTGAGCTTTGTGTGCATATATATATATATATATATAATAGGTATGTGTGTGTAGATATATGTATATATATATATAATTAATGATTTTTTAAAGTGAACAACATGGTCTAGAAATACCTAGATCGATGTATGTTCTAATGGTAGGGTAAGATTTATGGAATGATCATTCAGGATGTAATCATTTGAAGGTTTTGAAGCTCCAGAAAATTCAGAATTGACGGTTATTTTATTTCTTGGTTTTTAAAGAATTTTAAACTATTATTATTGTTTATACTTTTTCATTAGTATCTTGTTGTTGTTAATTTGGGGTCACACCCTTGGTGCTCAGGGATCACTCCTGGTGAGGCTTGAGGGACTAGATGTGGTACTGGGGACTGAACTCAGCTCATCAGTCAACTGTGTAAGTCAGGTGCCCTGCCCATTGTGCTTCCGCTCCGACCCGCTGGCCGTTGTTTCTCCATGGGCTCCAGTTGTTTCTGAAATTAACTCGTCTTTACCCCTGAACATTGCCTAACTTTGTTTTTGCTTTTAAACTCGATTGAGTACTTTACAGTATTTATGGGTGAGTTCTTATAAGTTAAGTGCAGAAATGATGTGACCTTCAGTAACCTGCAGCTCGTAGATCTGTAATTTCTGTACTGTGTATTTTTTGTGTTTTACTCGTGGAGTATGTGATGTTAAATACTAGACTTGGTTATCGGGAACAGCACGTACAGTTCCAGAGACTCCTGTCTTTTATCTCTGAACTAGTAGGTTGTTTCACAGCTTCAACAGGGCTGTCTCTTCAAAAGGGAATTTGGGGCACTTAATTTCTTTTTCCTTCTTTTACAGTAGGTACCAAGATCATGTAATTTGTGTGTGTGGGAAAAGAATGCCGTGGATTGAACCCAGGGCCTTGAAGCATCTTAAATATGTAGAGTGTGTTCTGTAAACATCTCACACACGTGCAGAGTGTGTTCTGTATCTGTGAACTTACACTCCTGTCCCAGTTAAGGGCTTTGTAAAAGTAGATTATAATCAGTCTCTCCTTCTCCCTCCCTTTCTCTCACTGTGTCTCTCTGACTCGCTCTCACTCTCTCTCTATCTCTGTCTCTCCCCCGCACCCCACGGCATCCCGCTCCCCTCCCTGCAACCCTTGTGTGTAAGAAGTGCCTTAACTCATACACGGTCTCTCTGGTCCCAGGGTTTATCTTTTTTATTTTTGTGTGAAATATAAAATATTTTTATTTAGAGGGAGGTGGGGGAGAGAAACGATAGCGGCTTCTCCAGATAGGATAAGGCCAAGAGTACACACCTCGGGTTGAATCTCAAAATGCACCCTAGATTAAACGAAAGAAATTACACACCTCAGGTTGATACTGGTGAATCTCCACGGTGGACAATACACCAAAGTCTTTTTTTTTTGGGGGGGGGTCACACCCAGCAATTCACGGGGCTTACTCCTGGCTCTGCACTCAGGAATTACTCCTGGCGGTGCTCGGGGCACCATATGGGATGCTGGGAATTAAACCCGGGTTGGCTGCGGGCAAGGCAAACGCCCTACCTGCTGTACTATCGCACCAGTCCCCAAAGTTTTTCTTTTTAAGAGAAGATAACGAGTCTTTGAAAAAAGGTTACGTGTTGTACTACCTTCATTATGAGCTATTAAAGCCAGAAGTTACTTTATGGATAATAACCCGAATTAATCTTTTATTTATTATTTTTCAGGGGGCACTCCTAGGCAGTGTGTGGCCATGGAGGTGCTTGAGACCACCAGAGTGATTGTCCAGAGCCACTAGGGTTTTACTTAGCAGCGATGGGGAACTTTTGGTGCCAGGATTTTGTCATGGGGAGGATGGTACATGGAAATCTTGTTCTTCAAGGCTTCCAAATTCGATCATATACCTCTTGTGTTTTTGTTTGATTTTTGTGCTTTTTTTTTCTTCCACACCTAGCAGTGCTCAGGGTTTAACCCTGACTTTGTACTCAGGGATAGCTCCTAGGGGGATCAAAGTGGGAGAACCATGTGGGGTTGACCTGGGATTGACCCTGGATTGGCCACACACCAAGCAAGTGCCTTACCCGCTGTACTGTCTTTCCAGCCCCTGTTCTACCTCCATTTTTGTTTGTTTTTAGACTACACCCACACCCCCAGTGATGCTAAGTGGTTACTCCTGGCTCCGCACTCAGGCATTTCTTCTGAAAGTGCTTGGGGAAACATACCGGGTGTTGGAGATTGAACCTGGGTCGACCATGTGCAAACTTTACCCACAGTACTGTCGCTCCGGCCCAAGAATACCAAATAGAAGCTGAAAAATAGTTCAGGCGTGTGGTGATTATTTCTTGTTTCAAGTCATTTCAAACTTAAAATTGAGAATATTGTGAAGCGTGTGTGTACCTTTCACTCCGATTCTTTCGGTGTTGAGGTTTGACAGGGCCTGTCTCTTCACTCACCCTCATGCACACAGACCTACGCCACACATGCTAGTGTCCGCATGCAAATGGCTCTCCCTGGACCATTTCAAGAGGGTGCCGCTGACTCTTGACTTGTCTTTTAGGGTGGTGTGGGGGTGGGGCTGTCAGGCCACACCTGGCTGTGCTCTGCGCTCAGGGATCCCTCCGGGCGGGGCGGGGAGCCTGTGTCGTGCTGGGGCTCCAACCCAGCTCTGCTGTGTGCAAGGCAAACACCCTACTTGCTGTGCTTATCTCTGTGGCCCCATGGAAGGACACTCTTAGCCCTGCAGTGAGCTTGAGAATGTCAGGGCTACAAAATTCAGCGAATCGCAACTTGTGTAACATGCGCCTGCACCAGACTTGGGCTCTGCCATTGAGTACCCAGGATCCTTGTTGAATCTTGACTTGGTCCAATAATGGTCTCTGAAGGCCCAGGGAACTTGGTATGGTTAGCTGTAGTTTTCTCTAGTTTTCCTATACCTGAAAGTTGTTCTTCGGGCTCTCTTCGCTTTTCATGATCTTGACTTTTTGTTTTGTTTTGGCGTTTGGGCCACACCTGGCAGCTCTCAGGGCTCACTCCTGACTCTGCCCTTCGGGATCACTCTTGGAGGAGATTGGGGGACCATATGGGGTACCAGGGATGGAACCTGGCTCAGGCTATGTGCAAGGCAAGCACCCTGCCCTCTGTACTAACTTTCCAGCCCACTGTCTTGACTTAATTGTCCATTGCATGTATTTGATGAAAGGTCACATTTTGGTATTGGGGGTGGGAGTGAAAAGCCACTGCAGCCTGTGCTCAGGGCTTGTGTGTTGGGGCGGTCAGTCCTGGGCACTTGCCCATCCACTGCACCCCCTCTCTAGCCCCCAGGTTAGATTTTTCGAGCATAGTAACTCTGTCCTTTAACCAGCAATTCCTTGAACTCTTTTTACTTTCTGGGAGGAGATGTTTTTAACTCTTGTGCTTTCTTTCCCTGGCTTTGAACCAGCCAGTGCCCTAGAGGCCCTCATTTGACTTAAAAAGATCTAGGACCTGAGTGATAGCACAGCACGTAGGGCATTTGGTTTGCGTGTGACTGACCTGGGTTTGGTCCCCAGCATCCCCTATGCTTCCCTGAGCACTGTTAGGAATGATTCCTGAGCGCAGAGCCAGCAGTAAGTTCTGAGAGCTGTTGGGTATGGCCAAATACAAAAGAAAAAAAAAAAGCAGAACAAAACCCCGCAATCTAGGTATTAGGTATCAGATTTCATTATTACTTCTAGGCTTTTCTTTTAATTGCTATTTACTTACTGCCTTTTTGGGGCCAGACCCAACAGTGGCTCGTGCTCCTAGTTGGGGGTCTCTCCCTGTGAAGCCCAGCGCTATCGTGGACCTGGGACTTGTACCCAGCCCACTGCCATGGAGAGCCTATACTCAGCCTGGGGAACTCTCATTCTGGCCCCCAGATAGATTTTGATGTTGCTGCATGTTCAGTCACTCATTTTGGTATGTTTGCGGCCCTGGCCCACTTGCAGATTGGCAGTCCTGCAGGTCAGACCAGGTCCCAGTGGTAGTAGGCATGTACTCTCTGTGTGACTTTGCTTCTGTGAAAGGAAGGAGTCAGGGTGTCTGAAAAGAGTTACTTTTGATTCAGGAAGAGATGTGGCCTCCTGAGAATAAAGACTGGTAGGAGCCTAGGACGTGACAGTCGAGTATAGAGGTTCGATATCCTGGGGCAGGTACTGGTGCGGCAACTGGAGACTCGCTCATGTCTGGACTTGAAGGAGGAATAGACCGAAATAGTGTTCAGGGATCAATCGTTTGGGACAGATATGATTGTATTTCTATAAAGTATGTTATGGAGGCGGCAGATGATCAGAATAAAGCAAATGAAGGAAAGAAAAATCAACATAGAAATCAGGAATCAGGACTTAGCTCAGTGGTAGTCATTTGTTTTGCTGGTGTAAGGTCCTGGGTGTTTTTTTTTGTTTGGGGTTTATACCTGGAAGTGCTCAGGGGTTACTCCTAGCTTTCACTCAGGAGTCACTCCTGTCAGTCTCGGAGGATCAGATCTCTCTGACCCCAGTTCTGGGTTTGATCCCTGGTATCACCCAACAAACAAAGACACACACACACACACACACACACACACACACACACACACGGGATCTATCTGTGCATCTGTGTTCTGGGTTCAGGCACTTGTTTTGGCCAATCCCAGCTCAAATCTTGATACTGCGTGTGGTCCCCTGAGCACTATCAGGAATGCATAGAGGAAGATGTAAGACCTGAGTACCTCTGGTGTGGCCTCCCAAACCTAAAATATTTATAAAAAAAAAAAAAGGTCAGGGATCAGAAGAGTGGTACAGGGATGAAGGCACTTGCCTTGTAGTCAGCTGACACCAGTTTGGTTTTCTACACCACAGTCTCCTGAGCAAACCAAAATCAAATTGAGATCAGTACTGTTAAAAAATAATTCATGTTGTATCATTATATGACTGAAATCTGATCATGAATAGCTTTGTAACTGTGTATCTCGTATGACTATAAAAAAATAAAAGTGAAAAAAATATAGACGCTGACAGGGGAGTGCGGGGGGGGGCAGATTCCATACTTTACCTTTTTTAGGCTCTCTTATAGATTTTCTGATATGAAAGCTCATTCTGTATTTGCTGTTTTGTTTATTAAGGGGGCACACACAGCAGTGCTCAGGGGTTACTCCTTGCTTTGCACTCAGAAATTACTCCAAGTGGTGTCCAGGGGACAATTTGGGTACACACAGGGATGAACTCAGGTCAGGTTCTTATAAGGCAAGTGCCCTGCCTGCTGTACTATCGCTCTGATCCCTGTGTTTTACTTAATAAATGATTTCTTAATTTCTTTTTCAGTAAATTTTAATTTTATCCAGAACTTACTGAGATGTTTTTGTTTAAAAAAAAAATCTGGGGGCTGGAGCAATAGCACAGTGGGGAGGGTGTTTGCCTTGCATGTGGCCAGCCCAGGTTCGATTCCCAGCATCCCATATGGTCCCCGGAGCACCGCCAGGAGTAAGTCCTGAGTAAAGAGCCAGGAGTAGCCCCTGTGTATTGCCGGGTGTGACCCAAAAAGGGGGGGGAAATCTTTATTGGAGTGATAGTACAGCAAGTAGGGTGCTGTACTATTTGCCTTGTATGCAGCATTGGTGTTTGATTCTCCGCATCCCGTTGGTTGCCTTAGCCCATCAGGCCTCAAAACCAAAGAACAGTGGGACTGGAGTGATAGTTTAGTGGGCTGAGTGCATGCTTTGCATATTGGAGATCTGGGTTTGATCCCTGAGCACTCCTAGGTGTGGCCTCAAGGTGAGAAGATTAAACAAAGCGTCATTTAGAGCTGAAAGCTCAAACCTATTTCACTCCAGGCATACTAATTAGTAATCATATTTCTATGTTCCTTAAGTCTCTTAATTCTCCATTTTACACCACTGGTTTGTTCGTAGGACTGGAGTTGGTTGGCCTGCATATTATCTTCTAGATTTGTCTATTCTTTATAGTATTTGATTTTTAAAATTATTTCTATTATTTGTGGCATTTCCTGGGCTGGAGCGATAGCACAGTGGTAGGGCATTTGCCTTGCTCGCAGCCAGCCCGGCCGAGCCGGGTTCTATTCCTCCGCCCCTCTCGGAGAGCTTGACAAGCTACCGAGAGTATCTCGCCCGCGTGGCAAAGCCTGGCAAGCTACCAGTGATGTATTCGATATGCCAAACACAGTAACAACAAGCCTCAAAATGAAAAGACATTACTGGGCCCACTCGAGCAAATTGATGAACAACGGGAGGACAGTGACAGTGGCATTTCCTAAAATACCCTTCTGTATAAAGCTTCTTGTGACTTCCTGTTACCTGCAGAGTAAATGGTAATTAAAAAAAAGGGGGGGGGGACCATACCCAACTACTGATCACTCTGAGCTGTGCCTGGGGGACCATATGAGGTGCTGGGGATTAAATCATGGTTTTTCTGGGACCAGAGTAGTAGCTCAGTGGGTAGGGTGTTTATATTGCATGCAGCTGATTTAAGTTTGATCCCTGGCACCACATATGATCTCCCAAGCCCCTCCTGGAAGGAGGGATCTCTGAGCACAGAGCCGGGAGTTAGCCCTCAGCACAGCCGGGTGTGGCCCCAAGCCAAATATATTAATAGTAGTTACGAACATGGACTTGGCCGTGGTTCTGTGGCAGAACACCTGCTGCGCGTGTATTAGCTCCATTAGGTCCTGTGTTTGATCTGTGGCACCAGTAAATGAAAGCAGCAGTAGAAAGAACTCTGGAGCCCAAGCTGTCGGCTTCAAGGCCGTGCTTCATCAGTGACTGACTGAATCTCCAGAATCTGCTTTCTGATTCGGTGTGGATGGTGAACAGTGCCAGAGTCAGAGGTTGTTCTGAGCGTGTCAGTCACCGTGACGGTGGCGCCCTCAAAAGAATGCCAGCTGCACAGAAAGTGCTGTGTATGCATGTGTTAAATGGCACATTCTAGCTGAAATCTCTTCAGAACAGCTCATTTCCCGGTGCTTTTACTCATAACTTTTTCACTGTGCTTTTTCTCTTCCTTCCTAGAAAAGTTTGACTTCATCAGATATTTAAATGATAATCAGAATCTCAGCCAGAATCCCAGCCTTCAGGAAACGTCCCTCTCACACAGATACAGGGAGAGCTACACGGTGTGGTAGGGATGGCAGGTGTGAGTTCAGCGGCACAAAGGTAGCATCTGGGACATCCTGGGAAGCCTCGAGGAAAGCAAGCCCTAAGCGGAGAGTTGAGGAAAGAAAAGGCTGTTTCAGTGTCACAGGTGACACTCAGAAAAGTAGAGTGAGCAAGAACTTTCAGGGGAGAGTGGGCTAACACAGACCTTCCCAGGTAAGCAAGAACCAGGTTACTTGAAGGACCGAGAAGTGCTCACATTGGACCTTCTTCAACCACTGCCAGTTTGTATCTTTCCAAACTGCTTCATCCAGCTTCTTTCATTCCTCTGAATATTTTTTTGGTTTTGTTTTTGGGGCCGTACCCTGCATTGCTGGGACTGTTCCTGGGGGAATCATTGGGTGGGAATTGAACCCAGGGCTCCAGCATGCAAGGCATGTGCTCCAGTTCTTTGAGCCCTCGTCCCTCATCACGTCTTCGCTGTGGTGGCGAGGGAGGGTTTGCCTTGAAGAGAAATGGCAATGGGGTGGCTTGGATGATTCCTTGGGAAAGTAGAGATAGGATAGGGATCCGAGGAGGGCACTCTCACGGTGGAAAGTGCTTTCAGTCGTATGTGAGCCCTTGATTCCATTGCTGCTACTGCAGAAGAACAACAGGACCTGAGTCTGATACGGACAATACAGTTTAGATTTTTTCCCCTATAGATAAGTAGAAAGCATTGAAGATTGTTCAGGATGGGTTATCATAGAAAAGGATGATTCTGAGAGAGAAATCAAGGTCTGTAGAATTAATGAATGTGAACCTTTGAAAGTAGAGATGGGAAGAGAAGGTGGGGTCCGGCTCATCAAAGAAGAGTAATGTGTGGCAAGGAGTGTGAAATCCACAGATTCGATATGAGAAAGTTGATAATATTTACATAGTGGTTGGTTTTGGCAGTGTTCAAGACTTATTCCTGGCTCTGTGCTCAGGGATCACTCCTGGTGTCGCTTTAGGTATCTTTTGGGGTGTTGAGGATCAAACCCAGATTCTCCTGCTGTACTATCCAGTCCCTAGGTTACATGTTTTAAGTACAAAAATACGGAGCCGGAGCGACAGTCCAATGGGTAGGGCACTTGCCTTGCACGTAGCTAGCACAGGTGTGGCCCAGAGAGAAAGAAAAAAGAAGTATAAGAAGTCTTAAAGTTATGGTGTTACATTGGAGCTAAGTTAGAGTCAGTCTCAGAATTTTTACTCAAGTTGATCTGGATTGGTTTAAATACATTTTTGAGAGAACTTAATATTTCAGATAATGACTTCTTCTTTGTTGTTGTTGTTTTGTTTTGGGGTCACCCCTGACAAGGCTTGTTTCTGGCTCTGTGCAAGGCATATGCTGTACCCATTGTACTATCTCTCTGGCCCCATGATTTCTGCTTTCATTGTGAAAAGCACGAAAGATTATCAAGAGTAAGAAAGTATGTGGGCCTTGACTTGAATGGTGAAAAATCTGAAATAGCTTGGAGCCAGTTAGGAAAGATGCAGCTTTAGGGCATGTGACCATGGACCTTTTTAGATGTTGTTGTTGTTGTTGTTTTGTTCACACCAGCAATGCACAGGGACTACTCCTGGCTCTGCACTCAGGAATGACTCCTGGCGGGACTCATGGGACCCTATGGGATGCTGGGAATCGAACCTGGGTCAGCCTTGTGTAAGGCAAACACCCTACCCGCTGTGCTACCGCTCCAGCCCCATGGGACCAGTTTTAAGAGATCAGTTTATGTGGTTTTAATCCTTCTTGGTGTGATTTCGGTGCCCCACCGCCTACATCTTTAGTTGAATCCAGAGATGAGGGAGCTTAGGTTCATGAATGATATCAGAACTATTTGATGAATAGACTATTTTCGATAATTAGAGGAGGGTAAACAGTTTGACTCACCCACATTCCCATTGGATTCTGAAATCCTTGTTCTTTCCGCTAACCCTGGTGTGTTTATAATAAGTTTAGCTTATTTAGCTCGTTTTTTTTTCTCTTTCAAAATTGTTTGGGATAACATTTTTATTTTAGTTGCTCCAGGGTTAACCTCAAGTTTGCTTGGGAGCCACACCTGGCAGTTCTGTGTTTACTCCTGACTCTGTACTCAGGGACCACTTCTGGCAGGGCTCTGGCGACCTGATTGGGTGTTGGAGATAGTCCAGGTTGGCCACATGCAAGGCAAAGCATTTTCCCTGCTGTACTGTTGCTCCAGCCCCGAGAGTTAACTTTTGATGTCAAGCATCTATGAAGTGAAGTAGAAATGTACTTGAGAAGTAACTGGAACAGAAACATCTAAACCCGTCCCGGTTCCGGACATTAGGCTCAGTCCCATGATCTAGGATTTATTTGTCTGTGCAACCACCCCTCGTGCACATAATTGCATTTACACAGTTTGAAAACGTTGTATTTGGAATAAGTTGAAGCAAATATAAATTGACTTACTTGGTTTTATATATTGTCTTTTGTTGTCTCTAGCTGCCTACCCTCATCGTTTGAATCTCTTTTACCTTGCCAATGATGTCATACAGAACTGTAAAAGGAAAAATGCAATCATATTCCGTGAGTCATTTGCTGACGTACTTCCTGAAGCAGCTGCTCTGGTGAAGTAAGTAAAATATTACTGTTCTGGGAGGTAGAAACTTAGAAAATTTAGAATTTTGGTTTTCCTTTATACCCACAAGTAAGAACTGTTACAGTTGTACATGCTTAGAGAGATTCCATGGATGTTTGGCCCAAATTATTGAGTATAATATTCACTTTTCTTTCAGGAACTCTTGGTTCCCCTTTCAAAGCTTATTGATTATTGCTTCTGTGTCTTTCTCTTCTAAATTCACCTTTTACCTCTCCTGATCATACTTCTCTGGCTCTGTTTTCTGACTGTTCTTTTTTGTGTGTATTTTGCATTTTGCATTTTTAAAAATGTCTTCCTGAAATCTTGCCTTCTCCATGAAATATGTAATTGGAAATGCTTATATTCAGACCTGTTATGCATTTTTGTACATTTTCCAAAGTGCTAGAAGATTTTTGCCCCTGTTTAATGGTATTTCTTTGTATTTTTTCATATTTGTGATTGGTGCACACATGCACAGTCAGAACATAAACAGTTATCTGGACTGTAGGAACCCCTTTCTGACTTCCACAGGCCAGACACTAGCACAGATATATTGGTCTGTTTTGTTGTTCAAGGTCCCCTCCTAGTGGTGCGTGGGGATCGTGTGGTTTGGGGATTGCAGCAGGCCTCCTGTGTGCACCCCAACCCTTCGAGTTCGCTCTTCAGCTGTATTTGTATTTTTTGACCCTGTAGGTAGGATAAACCAGTCTGAATGGAAGTCTTTAACTTGCAATATCCTGATGATTCCTTTGTATAGTACTGCTGTCTGTCAGTAATGGTTTTTAATTTTGAGTATACTTTTAGTTCTTTGTATTAAAAAAAGAAAATTTGTATTTTTGTTTTTGAGCGGCACCTAGTGATGCTCAGAAATTACTTCTGGCTCTGTGCTAAGGGATCACTCCTGGTGGCGTTTAGGGGACCGACCATATGGGATGCTGTGGATTGAATCTGAGTTCTGTCCCCTAAGCTCTGATCCCTGAGTGCAGACCTCGGTCTGGGTCGCCTGCGTGTAAAGCAAGAGCCTTACCCACTGTACTGTCTCACCAACCATAGTATATTAAAATTGGTGGTGGTGGGGGGGGGTTATGGGGAGTTTTTTGTTCTACGTGATGATTCTTAGGGCTCGCTTCTGCCTCTGAACTTGGGTCAGTGGGCCATATGGGGTGCTGCGTGCAGTGTGAGGGCCTTAAGCCCTACACTGTCTCTCCAGCCCCTCTCTGAAACCATCTTAAGTTAGTGAAGGATCGCTTCAGAAACCTGGGTCAGTGCCGGCTTAAACAGTGGAGCAGCCAAAGCATTCTAAGACAGGAATGCCCTCTGTCACGGCTGTTGGCCACCATACCAGAGCACCCGGTATCTGGTAAATAAGAGCATGTTAGGAGAGAGAATCATGCAGAGAGTCACCTGTAATATGAGATGGTCATATATGACCTAATAATATAATCTGTTAGTGTGCCAGCAGCCTCAGGATCTCTGTTGCCCTCCTCAGCACTGCCATTCCATCGTAAAAACAGCCATGTCTGCCATATAAAGCAAGGGGCATGACTAGATCAGAACAGACTTCTTTTGCAATAAGAAGTGCTCCCTCAACCCCTCGGCTCCACTAAAGAAACAAACCCAAGAATTGAATGTGTTGGGCTGGAGTGATATAAGGGTAGGGTGCTTTATTTGCACATGACTGACTTGGGTTCAATCCCTGGCACACCGTATGGTCCCCTGAGCCTGCCGAGGAGTCAGGAGAAAGGCCTGAGTACTGCTGAGTATGGCCACAGAATAAAAAGAAAGAGGAAGAGTGTAAAACTTCTGTAAAGAAAATTATTGATTACAACTTTATTTTTTTTGATTTTTTGTTTTTAATTATAAATGAAGCTTTTACTAAAGGATATTTAAAAAGACGGGTCTTGGGGCCAGAGAAATAGTACAGTGGGTATGACATTTGCCTTGCATATGACCAACCTGCTGCCCTCCCCACTGTACTGTCTATCCAACCTCTCCCAGACCTCAGTATGGTTTAATGTAACAGTTAATTAAAGAATTTTGTGTGTGTTGGCTAGTAGGGATTGAGCCACAGGCTCACATGCACGTGAAACGTATGCTCAGCTGCTGACTTCCATTCTTTTGGTTTTGTTTTGAGCCATACCCAGCGATGCACAGGAGCTAATCCTAGCTCTTCGCTCAGGGATCACTCTTGGCAGTGCTTAGGGGACGAGGTCCAGGTTGACTGCGTGCACGGCAGACACCCTACCAGCTGTACTATCAACCTATCAACCCTACCTTCTTGAGCTCAAGATCTTTTTCTATAGGCGCCAAAGGAGGCCATGTTAAGGGGGCAGTGTGGTGCTTGGAACGGGACTCGGGTCTCTGAGCTTGGCCTGCACTCTACTACTTGGACTAGTTTCATTGCCCAAAGATGGTTTTCTCTGGAGGGGCTCCGCAACAGTGCTCAGGGGACATTCCTGGTACCACTTGGCTTTGTGCGGGCCCAGTGGTTCAATGCTTGGGCCAGGGATGTGTCAGTGCCCAGTCATAATGGTACTTGGAACAGTGCTTGGGTTCTAACTTTGCGTCTCAGTGCCCTCCAGCCCTTTGAACTATCTGCCCGGGCCCCCAAGGTAATATTTTTTGTTTGTTTCTGGGCCATACCAGCAGTGCTTACGTCTTAACCCGTGGCTCTGTGCAAAGGGTTCATTCCTAGGAGGACGTAAGGGGACCCTATGGAGTGCCTGAAATTGAACCCAGGTTGGCAATGTTCAAGGCAAGTGCCTTCCTTGCTACAGCAAGTCCAGTCCCCCAAAGTAATTTTTTTTTTTTTGGTTTTGGGTCATACTGGTGTTGTTCAGGGGTTACTCCTGGCTCTATTCTTGGGGATCACTCTTGGCAGGGCTCAGTGAACCAGGGTATTGAACCCGGGTTGGCCAAATGCAAGGCAGTGCCCTACCCTCTGTACTGTAACTGTGCCCCTAGTTATTAACACATATTTTAATGAAATAGGGCCAGAGTGATAGTACAGCGGGTAGAGGATTTGCCTTGCATGCGGCCAACCCAGATTCTATCGCCAGCATCCCATATGGTCCCCCGAGCACCACCAGGAGTGATTCCTGAGTGCAGAGCCAGGAGTAATCTCTGAGCATCGCCGGATGTGACCCAAAAAGCAAAAGTAAATAAATAATGCAGGAGGAGGAATACTTTTGAACTGATACATTCCTATAAAGAAACTAGCTATATATGATGTGCCATAGACAGTCCTCCAGACCCTGTGCCAGGCTGTTTCATCCAGGGCAACCTGGAGGGGAGTGGGTGAGTTCTCCTCCTCGCCCCAGCAGAGCCACTCCTGCCGGAAACCCTCCGGAACTTAAATCACTACCATGCTCATGCCACTCTCCACACGCTTGAATGAGCCTCATCCCTGAGTGAATGTATTCCTGGACTGTGTGGCCGCATTTGCAGCTGCATGACATCTCATACTTTACATCATTGATATACCAAGAGTAACACCCCACATTTGATGGAGTTTAAAGTAGAACGAAGGCAATCTTAGGGGGAAATATATTTATACAAATACGGGCGTGAGCGTGCACACGCACGCACACACACACACACACACACACAGTTCAATCTTTAACATGTTACTAATCCCGTATAGAAGGGCTTAGTGACTCCTGGTGAATTACAACAATCTTCACACACTTTCCTCTAAGAAACCTTTTTTGGATCTTTTTTAGTGGATTATTCATAACACGCAATACAAAATAAATCACTTCGTTTCTGCTTTGGGGCAAGGTTTGGAGTTTGGAATGGAAACATTGAAAATATGGTGTTGGGAAGGTGTAATGGTTGTGGGATTGGGTTTCAAATATTAAATGTAATCAAATATTGTGAACAACTTTATAAAAATAAAATCCCAAAAAAACCTAGCTGTAAATGAGGATATTCAGGTAGGAATTCCGGTATTAGCCATGTCCTAACCATGTAACCGGATGGTATAATATGTGTTGTTATGCGGCCTCTTAATGAGTTGTTTCTTTCTGTCTTGTGGTGCTGGGGATTGAACCGAGAGCGTTACCCAAGCAAAGAAAGTGCTTCTCTTGCTGAGCCTGTTCCTGGCCCCTTAGTCTCAGCGCCTTACATTCTTGTAATTCACTTCTGGTGATGTCCACACGGTCGTATCCTGGAGATACGACACTTTAGGAGCACAGGCTTTGGAATCAGTGTACATAGATTTGAATTCTGGTTCTGTTCCCTTTCAGCAATCTAAATCAACTTCAGTTTAGCCAATAATAATTAAATGATGACTTTATGGCTCAAAAAAATGCCTTCCTGTTTTGCTTATTTGCTTCTCAAGCCAACTATTGACAATAATAGGGGTAAAGGATTATTGTCCTCATTTTATAGGTGAGGATACTGATAATAAAATAATATAAAACTGCCTCAGAGGCCAGAGGGAGTGCAGAGGATAAGATGCTTGCCTTGCAGGCAGCAGACCCAGTTTGATCACTGGCACTGAATAGGGTCCCTTAAGCCTCGCTGCCACCAGGAGTGATTCCTGAGTGCAGAGCCAGAGTAGAACTGGAGCACTGGGCAGATGTGACCCCAAAACCAAACCAAACTAAAAACCTCTAATCAAATCTCTTTTTTTTTTCTTTTTGGGTCACACCCGGTGATGCACAGGGGTTACTCCTGGCTCTGTACTCAGGAATTAATCCTGGCAATACTGGGGGACCCTATGGGATGCTGGGAATCGAACCCAGGTCGGCCGCGTGCAAGGCAAACGCCCTCCCCGCTGTGCCATTGCTCCAGCCCCTAAATCTCATTCTTTTTTTTAAATTTTGTTTTTATGTTAATGTAGGAGTATTGCTATTTATTCAGCCACTGATTAGGCTGTCAAATCTCATTCTTCCTTCCAGTCCTTCTCATCAGCTCTTCCATGTCTCGGTATGAACCCGTGCTCCAACCACAGCCTCAGAGTATGTGTAGAGATGGGAAGCAGCCAGCCCTAGAACTTATTTTTGGGGGGCGGAGCTCGGGGGATGGTCCCTGTGCGGTGCCAGGGATTGAACCCCGTCGGCCACATGCAAGGCAAATACTCTACCTGCTGTACTATTGCTCTGGTCCCGATGAACTAAGTTTCTAGAAGAAGGGTAGATATAAATGGAGGGAGGGAGGGAGGGAGGGCGGGCGGAAGGAAGGAAATTATAATAGAGTGGAACTACTTATAAACAAGGTAATGAGGGTATCTAAAATAGTAACATAGAGAAAGTGGAATGATGATTGCCACATCGAGGGAAAACAGGAGTTCGAGTTTTTGCGGACATGAGCCTCTGCCCTGTCGGATGGAAAGAGCTCTGGTGAGCCTGGAGCAATAGTACAGCAGGTGGGACACTTGCCTTGCACACGGCCCACCCAGGTTCGATCCCTGGCTTCCCACGTGGCCCCTTGAGCATCTCCAGGAGTAATTCTTGAGTGCAGAGCCAGAAGTAACCCCCACGCATCCCCAGGTGTAACCCACAAAGCCAGAAAGAAAAAGGGAAAAAAGAAAAGAGCTCTTGTAGGGGCCCAGTGCTGACTGCGCAGTCATAGGAGTGTGCTCTAGGCAGTGACTCTTGATGTCCACACATGAACTCTTTTGAGCTGTCCTAAGCTAGAGAATGTGCAGGAGTACGATTAGGGAAGTCAGTATCTATATTAAGGAAACTTAGGAAACCCTACAAGCATTTTATTTCTGTCAGTCCCCCACCCCTCACCCCATCCCCCCACCCCCCGACTTCCTCTGCCTCCTTTCCCTTCCTTCTCTTCTCCCTTTCCTTCTCTCTCCTCCTCTGGCAGTGCTGGGACTGAAAGCCAGGACATCATGCTTATGTGGCATCTGCTGGACCCCTGAACTAGATTTACTTTGTTGGAGGAGGCAGGATGTCGGGTCGTAGGGCTCGTGCTGGCTCTGTGCTCAGGGTCACTCCTGGTGATGTATGAGACCATGTGTGACACAGGGGATCAGAGGATGCCAACCCTATGCAAGGCATCACCTTATCTCTTATACTAGCTCTCTGGTCCCTTGCCAGCCCCGTTTGTGCCGTGTGCGAGTGCAAACCCCTGTGTACTCGTACCTTGTTTGTACAAGTGTGTACAAACCTGTTTGCACCTTGATTCAAACTCAGGCCCCTGTGAAGATGGCAGCGCTGGTGGGGCCATGCTGGTTTGGGGGTTCCAGGTCCCATTCCCTTGCCAGACCCTGTTAGATTTTAGATTTTTTTTTTTGGCCTTTTGGGTCACACCCAGCTATGCACAGGGGTTACTCCTGGCTCTGCACTCAGGAATTACTCCTGGTGGTGCTCAGGGGACCATATGGGATGCTGGGAATCGAACCCTGGTCGGCCACGTGCAAGGCAAACGCCCGACCCGCTGTGCTATTGCCCCAGCCTTCCTTTTTTAAAAAAAATTTTTTTGCTTGTTTTGGGGCTACACCCAGCAGTGCTCAGGGCTTACTCCCGACTCTGTGCTCAGGGATCAAACCCACGTTGACTCCTTCCCCGCTGTGCTATTTCTCAGGCCCTTCTAGAAGTTTTGTCCACTATTGGCCGTTCCTATTGAGCCTGGGAGCCAAGTGTGCACCTCCCCTTCTTCGCATCCCTCTGCATTAAAGCTCCAGTGAAGGAGCCAGGCGGGAGGGAAGGGAGGGACGGGCACGCGTTTGAAAGGAACGTCAGCAAGGGTGCTTTCACGCAGCCCTTTTCGGTTCAGCTTTCTAATGGAATTTCTGACCAGAACAGAAAGGAAAATAAGCAATAAAAAGATGCAACTGAGTGGCTGATGGGTGGGCGGGGTTATACGTCACAAGGAACAATAGCTGATGAGCACTAGCTGGTAGGAGCCCCTGAGCGACCCTGAGTGTGGGCCCCCAGCCTCCCCAGAAAAGAGAAAGGATTGAAAAAGGAAAATAATGTCACAGATTGCAGTCAGTGTAATATCACTGTCACTGTCCTCCCGTTGTTCATCGGTTTGCTCAAGCGGGCCCAGGAACGTCTCCATTGTGACAGTTGTTACTGTGTTTGGCATATCGAATAATATTCCTCGAAAACTAAAAGATTGTACAGGTCAGTTAATTTGACGTTGAGGGGCCAGAGAGTAGTACAGTGGGGAGGCACTTGCTTTGCACCTGACTGACCCACATTCAGTCCCTGGCACCACCACGTATGATCCCCTGAGCCCACCAGGAGTGGACCCATCCGAAAGAAAGAAAGGGAAAAAAAGAATTGACATGGGTTTCTCAAGGTGGCTACATTCCAGTTAGTATAGTAAAATTATTTTAACTGCATCTCAGACACAAAAGGAGAACGTGCTAATGCTTTAGACTGGAAAGAGGGTTGATTCTTGTTTTTCCTAATAATTGTTTCGCATAAAGGTGCCATGAATGCTGAGGCAGCAACCCTCGCTCCTGGCTGGAGGCTCCCGGGGCTTCCTGGCCACAGATTTTCGTCAGCAGAGCAATAGGTCGCCTTGTTTGTATCTATTCCCAGCTGCCTATTGCACATATTTTGTGAACTGCTGCTTATTGATCAATGTTGATATCGTGGCACAGAACTAACCGTCACTAGTCTGCGCCATACACATCTTCTCTTCAAGGCACAGCACACTAATGTCCTCAGCTTCAGGACACTAGACTGGACTTCAGCACTGTGCCGGGGGGCATTTAAATAGCAAAATAAAGATGAAAGAAATGTGGTACTTGACACGTTTCTGGGGTGGCAGCTAACGTGAGCTGGCAGCTCTCACCTGGCATAGGGGACTGGGCGCTCTCTTCGTTGTTTCTGCATTCAGTCGGTCTCTTGTGCCTCATGGGTCTAATGCCCCTGGCACTGCAAGATATGTCTTGGGTTTCATTGTTTCGGGGCTATGCCCGGCAGTGCTCAAGGTTTATTCTGGCTCTGTGCTCAGGGATTGAAACCGGGCCAGCCTCATGCAAAGCAAGTGTTCTTCCTGGCAGATGATAGACAGACGCCGATCATTCAAATAGGGGAAATTTAGTATAAGCAGTTGCTAAGTGGGTTGAAAAACCAACCATAAGTATCTCGGCTCTGGAAAGTGTAATGGAACTCGAAACTGTCATGGGCCAGTAGGAAGAGTGTCCCCGAGGAAGACAGGGTGGATGGCTCCAGGAACTGCTCACTGTTGGTGCATCTCTGGGAGCTGCTGGGGCAGAGCCGTGCCAGGGCACTGCCAGGATCTCTGCCTGTGTGCTGCAGTGGAGAACCGAATGGCCAGGAAGGAGCCGGACCTCCTCGGCCTCTCAGGGTCGCCCTCAGCTCACTGGGGCACAGTCAAGCCTTGTACCAAGAGGAGACAGTTCCTTGACTGGCTCCAGTTCCATAAAGTCAAGCCAGAAGTGGGGCCGGAGAGGCTGGAGCTCAGGGACAGCGCATTCATAAGCAGTGCCCATCCCCAGAGGGCGTGTCTTTGGATGCCCGAATCTCACACACAAGATTGTGCCGTGGTGGCACCCCGTAGCCTACTAGCTTGAGGAGTTACGGGAGAAACGGTCCCTGGCTTCTCATATTTTTTGCCAAACCCACGAGTGCTTAAGGGCTATTTCTGGCTCTGTGCTCAAGAGTGACCCCTGGTGGTGCTTTGATATGTGGACATCAACTCCAAGTTGGCTGCATGCAGGGCAAACTGTCCCTTAGCCCCTGTGCTGTCCCTCGGGCCCTAAAACTGACTCAATTTAAAAACCACTGTTTCCGCGCCAGAGAGCTAGTGCGGTGAGTAGGGCGCTTGCCTTGTGCTCAGCCCACCTGGATTTTGTCCCTGACACCCCAGTAGCATCCCCAAACTCACCAGGAGTAGTTCTTGAGCGCAGAGCCAAGAGTCACGTTAACCTGAGCATCACTGGATATGAACCCCCTAAACAAACAGAAACACCCCACTGGTTCTGTGTATGGTCTTATGTACCACCTGTAGCCTTTGACCAGAGCTGGGGACATTTACAAGTGTGTGTGGCGAGATCAGGAGAAGACAGTTCTCGTAGCACCATTGTTCCTGTTAATGAGCTTGAGAAAACAGGCTGGGGGATATGTGGAGCTCCAGGACGGGAACTGGGGTCTTGGCTGGCAGAGAACCCAGCAGCCTGCGTGCAGGCTTGGCTTTGCTTGTAGGAACCTTGATTTGGTCTGGCAGTGCATGTCCCTTGAGCACAGAGTTGGGCGTAGCCCTTGAGTACTGCGGTAGTGTTCTCCCACTTCCTCTCCCAAAAATGTGCAGGTTTCCAGGTATGAGGCCCTACCTAGATTCAGTTCCCGCCACTAAAAAGGTTATAAAAGTTTTCTTTTCCAAACTGGGCAAATTGTGGCACACTAGAATACCAGACAACAGACAAAACTAAAAACTGTCTGTTATATGGAACACTTAGTCATTCTCATAAAATACTGAGTACATAGGAGTGACGGGGTGGTGCCCAATGGCCATGCCTCAGACAGTGCTCAGGGGCCACTCCTGGTAAGGACTAGGGAATCATTTGGTGCCAGGGATTGAATCTAGGTCTGCCACGGGCAAAATGGACCCTTTGAGTATCTCCTTGACCCATCATGATAGAATTCTTTTCTTCTTTTTCCCTTTGTTTTTTGGGGAGGATGCATACCCAGCAGTGCTCAGGGGTTACTCCTGGTGCTGCTTGGGGAAACATGTAGAATTCCGGGATCGAACTGGGGTCAGCTGCATTAATAGTAACCCTACCCACTGTACTATCTCTCTGGTCCCTGATAGGATTCTTCAATCTGGAGTTAAGACTTGGAAAAAATGGGGCTGGAGCGATAGCACAGCGGGGAGGGCGTTTGCCTTGCACCCGGCCGACCCAGGTTCAATGCCCAGTATCCCATGTGGTCCCCTGAGCACCGCCAGGGGTAATTCCTAAGTGCAGAGCTAGGAGTAACACCGGGTGTGACCCAAAAAGCAAAAAAAAAAAAAAAGAAAAGAAAAGAAAAAAGACTTGGGAAAAATGAATAATTATTTTTGCATACCTAGGCATTAAAACTTTTCAGGGGTCACACCCAGCAGTGCTCAGGGCTTACTCCTGGCCCAAAGCTCAGGGCTTATACCTGGCACTCAGGGATCACTCCTGGCAGGCTCAGGGGACTATACAGAGTGCTAGAGTTCAGTCGAGTCAGATGCAGGCAAGGCAAGTGCCTACTATACTGCTGTGGCCTGCTAATAAAAACATTTTTAATTTTTATGGGGCTGGGTAGGGGTGGCATTTCTCAGGGCTAGGTGATCACTCATCACTAGCTCTGGGCTAGGTGATCACTCATGGCACCATATATATTGTCAGGGGTCCAACCTGGATGGGCCACGTGCAAGGCAAGTATCCCACCCACTGTAACTTAAAATGATTTTTGAAGTTAAGAAAATAGTCACTGGAGAGATAAGAGGGTAAGGCACTTGTTTTGCATGTGGCCAATTCAGGTTCTGTCTCCAGCACCCCGTGTGGTCTCCTGAGCTCCACCAGAGTGATCCCTGAGTGGAGAGCCAGGAGTAAGCCCTGAGCACCACTGGGACCCCCCCCACCCCAATTTTTTTTAATAGCCCAAGGAAGAACAAATCAGCCCTCTAATAGTAAACTGTTCCCAGTTACTGAGAAGCACCATCTAGGGCTTGCTCAGTTATCAGCTTCACCTTCCTGAAAGATTAGGGATTCTCCAGAAATGTTCTCCCCAGCCAGCACCAGCCCCTAGCATGCCTGGTGTGACCTAAAACCTGTCACTGGAGAAAGAACTGTCCCATCCTGGGTAACTTTGGTCTAGCCTAGATGACCAAATCCTTCCTCTTGCTTCCCATTATACTTCGTTTTCTTGCCATGGCACGTGACAGGTCGCATTGTCATTGATCCAAGACTTTTTGTTGCTACTTCTGTCACCCAGCTTTAGCGTCTCCAGCAGAGTGCCTTGGCGGTTCCTTTGTCCTCCTCCATCTTAGGAACTGCTGCCGCCTCCCTGACCATCTTCCTGATTGCTTTGCACCCTCTGAGTATCTGTCTTCGATCTGCACATTTCTGAGAGTGTTTAGCACTTTGCCACAAAAGTACTCTTGCAGTGATGACACAGGTCATAATTTGTTGGCATGTGTCAACATAAATGTCTTTTGTTGGTGTTTATTTTTGTGTTTTGTAAGTCCAGTGGTACCTAGGATTTGTTCCTGGCTCTGTGCTCCAGGGTCACTCCTGGAAGGCTGAAGGGGAGACCACATGTGGTACTGGGGATGGAAACCAGGTTGGTGTCCTACCCGCTGTACTATCACTCTGCTCCTGAGCTCTGCGACTTTGCTGGAGTATTGACTGTCCCCAGTCCCTGAGCTGACACTTTGCTAGGTACTAACTGTCCCCAGTTCCTGAGCTGAGACTTTGCTGGAGTACTGACTATCCCCAGTCCCTAAGCTGGAGTGCTAATGGCCTCATGACATTGACCTGTTGCTTAGTTTTCCAGTCAGTAAACATTTATGCAGAACCTGCAATATGCATTTTTGCTTAGATCCCAGAAATTAGAAACTGATAAAGATATTTCCCAAGTGAACTATGGCACCAGGGCCCACTTTTCGTTCTGTTTATTTGAACTCTGATTCCTGGTTATTCATCTCTGCTTTTGCTCTTAGCTTGATTCTCAGAATTTATTGCTAATTCTTTGCTGTTTCAGTGGTCGAAGGGCGGGTTGCTAATAAAGGAAGCCACTATTTAACACCCTAGCTGTTCTGTGAAGTCAGGCTTTTTTTTAGGCGGTTGCTTAAAAGTTAAATAATAAAGCTTATAATTGTGTGGTAATTGCACGTTCTGTAGTTGAGCTTGAGAATAGTAATAACTAAAACAGAGCCCTTAGGATACTAAGGCAAGTAAAAGTGCTATTTTTTAGATTTTGGTGCTTATTTTATTTTTTTTAAAAATTTGGTTTTACTGGGGCTGGAGCGATAGCACAGCAGGTAGAGCATTTGCCTTGCACGCGGTCGACCCAGGTTCAATTCCCAGCATCCCATACGGTTCCCTGAGCACTGCCAGGGGTAATTCCTAAGTGCAGAGCCAGGAGTCACTCCTGTGCATTGCCGGTGTGACCCAGAAAGCAAAAAAAAGTCAAGATGAAAAATGTTTTTAAAATAAATGAGGGAATCATAATTTGATGCATATGAGTAAGCACTGAAAAGTACTAAGATAAATCAGATACGGGACAATTGTTCTGTGATTCTACTTAACATCGGTTTGCTAGTTTATTTGGCGGGGGGCCACAATGGTGGGCCAACACAGGACAAACGTTCTATGATTCTACTTACATAAATTGGATCTTTTGGGGGGGAATACCACAGGGCTGGGTCCAAGGCACATTACTAGTGCTCTGTGCTCAGGGATCACTCCTAAAAGCACTTTCACTTGCCTTTGCATTCTGATCCCACATGGGATTCCGGGGGTCTAAACCGGAACAGGTGCACGCAAGGCACTTGCCCTGCCACTGTGCCATCTCTGTGGCCAATTCACAGACATTATTCAGAATAGGAAAACCTCAAGAGACTGAAAGTAGATCAGAAGTTACCAGGACTTACAGGGGAGGGGCGATGGAGTTTATTTCCTCATTGTGGGGTGGCGTGCCAGGGGCTCAGAGGCTGTTTATTTTTGGCCCGTGCTCAGGAGTGACACCTGTTGGTTATCAGGGTCCGTATGTGGTCCTGGGAATTCAAACTGGAATAGGCCGGGTGCAAGGCACGTGCTTTGACTCCTGTCCTGTTTCTGCAGTCCTGGTTCTGTTGTTCAATAATCCAAGGTTTCTGTTTAAATTAATGAAAACTCTGGGAAAATTTGGTGATGGAGCACATGCTACATCGTGAGTGTGATCAGTGCCATTGAGTTGTGCATTTTAACGAAAATTTCTTTGTTTTTGCTTTGGGGCCACACCTGGCGGTGCTCAGTGCTTACTCCTGGCTCTCAGCTCAGGGATTATTCTTGGGGGGCTTGGAGAACCCTGGCTTGGCGCCAGGGATCAAATACAGGTTGGCATATACAGGACGAATGGCCTCCCTATGGTCCTATTACTCTGATCCTGTATTTTTTTAATTAATTTTCTTTTTATTATAAAAACGGTTAAAATGGCAATTTTTGTGTCAATTCTATTTCACCACCGTAAACCTACTAGTGGATGGGGTTCATAGTGATAGTACAGTGGGTAGAGCACTTGCCCTACACTGTGGCTGACTGGTACCTCATCTGCTTCCCTAAGCACAGCCAGCTGTGGCCCCAAACAAAAACCAAAAACAACATGTATAATAAAGGAGCGAAGAGTAAAAAAGATCACAGGGCTTTTTTTTTTTTTCTTTTTGGGTCACACCCGGCGATGCTCAGGGGTTACTCCTGGCTCTGCACTCAGGAATTGCTCCTGGCGGTGCTCAGGGGACCATATGGGATGCTGGGAATTGAGCCCGGGTCAGCCGCGTGCAAGGCAAACGCCCTCCCCGCTGTGCTATATAGCTCCAGCCCTGATCACAGGCCATTACGCCAGACTTCTCAATAGCAACAGCAAAGGCAGTAAAGAAACTATGGAAAATATTTTTGTTGTACTGAGTACAAACTAGCATTGTATATTTAGATAAAGTTTCACATATCTTCAGGCTCTGTATACAAAGCAAAGCTATTTTCCAGGACAGACAAACCCTAGAAAGCTATCTGACTAAAATCAGTCACTGTCAGCAGTCATGGGTTGCGAGAGAAGGTGAGTCATACTAGAAATAAAATACATGGAACAGCTAAGAATAGTCTTAAAAGAAGTATATGAAACCATTGCAAGTAAATTTTATTTGGGAATGTTGACTGCAAAGTCATAAGTGGTTTGGGGATTCTTTATGCCAAATTTCTCTTTGGGAAGTTGACATTAATCTAAATTTACTCTGGAAAAATAAACCATTGACAAAATAACTAATGCTCTGATATGTACTTGTAGTGAGTGCGTTTGCGTTTGCCTTGTGTGCAGTTGACCCTGAGCCAATCCCTGGCACCCCATATGGTCCGCTGGGTTCGCCAGGAGTGACCCAGGTGCTGTCAGGACTAAGCCCCAAGCACAGCTGGGTGTGGCTCAATACAGTGCAGGACTGGGGCGATGGCTCATGTCGGACGCCAGAGAGCCAGGTTCTCTCCCAGGCCCACAGGGTCCCCGGAACACCAACAGATGTGGCCCAAGAACAGACAGACAGAAGGGATCCAGTATACAAATGGGGAAAGATCTGTCATATAGCACGTGAAGTCATTACCAAAGCGATGATCTTACTTAAGATGGACAACGAGGTCAGGAAGCACTCAAGGGAGGGGTTCCGTTCCTGCACTGGGGCCTCTGTGTACTACTGGGAGTAGCAGGCCCGCAAAGAGAAAAGGAAGGGAACACTGGAATACTAGGGAGCTGTTGGCTACCATTTGCAAGAGGAGCGACTGTCTTACTCCATTGGCTAGTCTGGAGCTGCTAAGGAGGGGAGCAAGTATTGTCCTGAGGAGGTGCCCCGTGACGTTGGTAGAGTGACCCTGTCGTCCAGAGAAGATACAGGAGCTGCAGGAAACCGATTCATGACTCCATAGAAAACAGTAAAACCAGCGTGTTGGGCTGGAGCCATAGTACAGTGGGCGAGCGTTGCCCTGTGCGGCTCGAAACTCCCACCCCCCCAGAAGCCCCACTTAACCACATGTGATAGGTTCTGTTCCTCGGATTCCAGTTCAAACAAACCAACTTTATTTTATATTTTGGGCCATTCCTGGCAGTAATACCTCCAGGCTTATTCCTCGCTCTACACTCAGAGATCACTGCTGGTGGTGCTTGTGGGGGCCATAAGGGATGCTGGGGATCGAACCCGTGTCGGTCATGCACCCTGCCCACTGTCCTATCGCTGGCCCCACAGACAACTTTAAATACCAACTTTCAGACATCCAGGGAAATTGAGTTATAGACTATAGATAATACCAGAGAATTGCCATTCGTTTTATTTGACAGTAGTTATAAAAGGTTAGACTTGTCTGCTGTGTTGGTGTGGGGGCTGTCTCTGGCTTCTCCTGATTGTGTTCTCAGGGTTGCCCCCAGCAGTACTCTTCATTTGGTACCAGAGATCAAGTCCAGGTTTACCTGTGTCGGCCGTGCCCTGGGACTATCGAGTTCTGTCTCCTGCTCTTGGACACTGTTTTCAGAGTAGGGTGAAAATGATATGGCAGCTTGAATTGGCTTTAAAATTCGACAGAGAAGGGGGAGGTAGAAAAAAGGTGCAGATCGTTAATGATATTTTGGATTGGATCTGGGCAACTTTGCTCTATCAATTTGAAATACTTGTTTTTTGTTTTGTTTTGTTTTTGGTAACAGCCAGGTGTGCTCAGGGCTTTTTCTGGCTCTGCACTCAGGAATTACTCCTGGTGGTGCCCAAGGAACCCTATGAGATGCCGGGGATTGAACCTGGGTCAACCACGTGCAAGACAAGCGCCCTCCCCACTGTACTATCACTCCAGCCCCTGATTGGAAATTCTTTTTTTTGCTTTTCGGGTCACACCTGGCAATACACAGGGGTTATTCCTGGCTCTGCACTCAGGAATCACTCCTGGCGGTGCTCAGGGGACCATATGGGATGTTGGAAATCGAACTCAGGTCGGCGGCGTGCAAGGCAAACGCCCTACCCGCTGTGCTATTGCTCCAGCTCCTCTGATTGGAAATTCTTGATATTAAAAAATCTTTTCCAGAGGCTGGGGTTGCTGCTCAGGGGTTCGACCTGTGTTTTACATATGTGAGGCCCCGAGTTTGATTTCTGGCACATAAACACGCACACATGTACAGAATATATGGGGGCAGGAGGTGGCACAGAGGGCTGGAGAGTCGAGGTCCTGCCATTATTCCTGGCACACTCCAGCAGCGCGGTGGTGATTGTGTTCTCTGTCAGGCCCACGCAGCTGGGTACCCGAGCAGGTCAGGTGAGCCCTGACACTCCCCCCACCAGTAAGTAAACATGTGTGTGTATTTTTTAATTTTAAGCAGAGGTGATCGCATTGAAAGTGCAAACACAGATAGGAACGAGAGCCAGCTGTTTCTTTGGGGGGCAGCTGATGTTCTGCGTTGGGGGAGCGGGATGAAGGAAACACTTGGGTATCCTTAGGAAGAGAGAATGCGTTGTGTGTGCGGAGGACCAGGAGCAACTTCGGCATCCAGTATTAGTACATGAAAGTATGAAAGTCATAAATGATACCGTCATTAAAAATAATGTTTGCAGGGCTGGAGTGAAAGTACAGTGGCTGTGGCACATGCTTTGTGTGTGGCTGCCTGGGCTCTATCCACGGCATCCTAGACTGTCTCCTGAGCAGAGCCAGGAGTAAACACTGTGGACCAAACACGGGGGCGGGGAGGGGGGGGTTCCGTCCATTCTAGCTGTCTCTCTCCTGTTCATATTAGGACTTGGTACTAGTCAGCCCTTTGGGTACATCTGATGTTAAAGGATTCACAGACATGTTTGAAGGGGACGATCAATAATGACTTAGCTGAGTTCTTTCTATTCATTTCTTTTGTCAGTTGATGTATAGAAGTTAACAATTTTATGTCTTTCTCACTTTTTCTCTTTTTTCAGGGATCCATCTGTTTCTAAGTCTGTAGAACGAATCTTTAAAATCTGGGAAGATAGAAATGTGTACCCAGAAGAAATGATTATGGCATTAAGAGAAGCTTTGAGTAAGTGTCTTTTCACTTCTAAAAGAAAAATTCAAGAATTGTCCAGTCTTAGGTTGCATGTATTAGATATATCTGGTTCTTTAAATAATAATAAAAAATTTTGGATCTGACCATATTAGTTTATCTTTTTTTTTTTTTTAATTTTTATGAGTGAAACACCATGAGGTACAGTTGTAGACTTACAAATTTTTGTGCTTGGGTCTCAGATATACAATGATCGAGTACCCATCCCTCCACCAGTGCCCATCCTCCACCACCACTGATCCCAGTATCCCTTCCACCCCCCAACCCCCACATCCCACCCTACCTCTGTGGCAGGGCATTCCCTTTTGTTCTCTCTCTCCTTTTGGATGTTGTGGTTTGCAAAAGAGGCACTGAGTGGCAATCATGTTTGGTCTATAGTCTACTTTCAGCATACATCTCCCATCCTGGGAGGATCCTCTCAACACCCTTTACTTGGTGCTCCCTTCTCTATCTGAGCTGCCTTTTCCCCTAGCATGTGCGGCTGGCCTCCAAGTCATGGAGTAAACCTCGTGGTACTTATCTCAGCTATTCTTTGACCACATTAGTTTAAAATGGACTTTTTTTTTTTAATAAGTCTGTCGTTTTGCAAATTAAAGTTTTAAGTTGAATTGATTTGGGGAAAATTGGATTTTGTTTTTATTGAGTAACACATATTAAGCCATGATATCGTCTGATGATGTGTTGGGAAAGTTTCAGGCAGTGTTTCCATTCAGACTGAGCTGTTCTTTTAAGTCTTTGTTGTCTGTCATTCATCAGATTTGCTTGGTTTTAAATTTATAAGTTGTATTTTTGAGTTATTGGATTTTTCGACGTGCTAGATGCACATAATCAAACTCTGGAATAGAAACTGTTGATATTTGATATCAAGTTCATCATTTGGCTAGACAGAGACTTTAAAAACAGCATTTTTGAAGATGCTGTTACCTACTTATGTTTTTCATAGCTGGTAGTTTTTCTGTCTTTTACACTAGTCTCAACATCAGTGATTTCATTGATTGTAGGAAGTAAGTGTATCTGAAAGCTTCTGAGGTCTGGTGGGTATTCTTGTTTTATAAAATGAACAAAGAGCAAAGAAAGAAACGGCACACAGTCTTGGATTGCCTTATTTTGTGCTACAGCTGTGCCACGGAAGTGGACAGACAGAACAGCTTCCCATAATGCCAGATTGCAAAACCTGAAATGTTTTCCAGGTACCACTTTCAAAACTCAGAAGCAGCTGAAAGAAAATCTGAACAAACCACCGAATAAGCAGTGGAAGAAATCACAAAGTAAGGAACAAAATCTCAGTTGATATAAATTACCTCCTTTCTTGGTAGCAGAAGAAAATGTAGACCTTTGACATTGAACCTGGCGTAAACCATGAGCAAACCTGTGATTTTCCAGGCCTGGGAGGCTCCTCCTGACTCACTAAGCTAGCATTTTGGAATTAACTTCTAACTTTGGGGTCAGAGCCCTGTGAAGTCAGAGCAGTGGCATTAATCAGCAGAACTGAAGAACAGAGGGGCCGAGCCATAGAAAGAGGCACTTGCCTTGCACACGACCGACCCGGGTTCAGTGCCTGGCACACCTATCGTCCCTTGAGCCTGTCAGGAGCAACCCTAAGTTCAGAGCCAGAAGTAAGCCCTGAGTGTGGCCAGGTGTGACCCCAAAACAAAAGCCCTATACTTCTCTAAAAACGGAAAAAAAAATAAACAAGAAGCAGCAGCATCTCTGTGGGAGCTCTGACAGCCTTCAGATCTCAGATTAGACAAGGCCACAGATCCTGGCCAGAAACTCATTGTCTAAGGGAGCTCCTGCTGTGTTTATCATGTTCACCAAACATGGGATCATGGGATTGGAATACCGTATGTGATAGGCTGCTGTGACCCAAGTTTTGGAATATTGAGAGACTTGATTGTGTGTAGGGCACAAGGTGAAACCAGTGAGAATTGGGACACTTAGGATGGCTTGGCTCTAGCTAGCATATGCCATCTGTCATGATTAACTCCCTGGACATCCTTTTGGTCTTAAGTTACATGCATAAGAACAGGGGAAGACATCCTTGCCGTTAAAAGTTCAACCACAGTAGTTCTAGTGTACTTAGAATATTTTTAGGTCAGAGATGATGCAGGCAGGAAGACACTTGGCCTTGTTTGTGAAGGGCCTGGATTCAATCCCTGATATCCTGCACGGTTCTCCCAAGCCTGTCGAGGTGATCCCTGAACACAGAACCAGGAGTCAGCCATGAGCAGATTGGTGTCAGCCAAAAAGAAAAGGACAAAAAAATTTTTTTCCCTTGCTGTTTTTCTGTGAATTGTCGGCAGGAAAATCCAAAGCTGAATGCGTAAGAGCAGAGCTGATAGTTTTCAGTCACTTTCTTCAGCTACCGAGAGTATTCGATATGCCAGACACAGTAACAACAAAGTCTCCAATGGAGACGTTACTGGGCCCGCTCGAGCAAATCGACGATCAACGGGAGGGCCTTTACCTTTACCTTACTTAGGACTAAATGGATGTTTTACCCCTGAGCACTCTTGGTTTGAGGTATTGCAATCCTCTTATTCACAGACAGGAAAAATGAGGGGCTATATCTCAGTGTCTCCCAATCAGTTAGAACTTATGACTCAAAGATTTGTTGTAGGTAAGTAGGTTAAGTCTGTCTAAACACTATATGTTTACCATGCTTGGGAATATTTAAATTTCACATTCCATTATTCAAGGAATTCCGTCATGATTTAAATGTATATGTTTGACATAGATTGATCAGGTGCATCCTCAAACTAGAACTGATGCTTTCTTTGACTCCTAGTAAACTGTGTGTATATTTTTATGACCTTTTTGTTTAATTCCAACAGCGTCCACTAATCCAAAAGCTGCTCTCAAGTCCAAGATAGTTGCTGAATTTCGAGTAAGTTGTGGTATATGTTTACCATGTTAAACATTGCTATACGCTAGGCATCGTTAGCCCCTTTGTCTTACAGGTTTTTTTACAAGTCCATTGAAATTTATCTTTATTGAGATGTGCATCAGTTAAACTTAAATATGTTTGAATTGTTACGGCAGAGTCCAGATTAGAATCAGAATACTTGAAGTTTTATATATTCCTCTAATGGGAAATATAATCTTCCAGAATATTTTCTCAGTAGCTAAATGCTGTTTGAACCCCAACAAGGGGATTTATCTTTCTCACAAGCTCCACTGACATTAATTTGTTAGTCAACATAATAGAGGCTTTAGTTGCAATTTAAAGAAAACAACCAGGGGCCAGAGTGATAGTACAGTGGGTATTTGCCTTGCATGTAGCTGACCAGGTTTGATCCCTGGCATCGAATATGGTCCCCTGAGCACCGCCAGGAGTAATTCCTGAGTCATACCCCTCAGCATTGCTGGGTGTGACCCAAAAAGAAAAAAAGAAAGAAAGAAAACAACCTGTCATTTTTCTGTTTCCCCATCCAGAAAAAAAATTTTTTGTTTGTTTTTGGGTCACACCCAGTGGTGCTCAGAACTTGCTCCTTGTTTTGCACTGAGAAATCACTCCTGGCAGGGCTCAGGAACCGTACGGGATGCTGGGGATCAAATACATGTCAGCCAAGTGCAAGTGCCCTCCTGCTGGACTACCACTCTGCCCCCCCCCCCCCCCCAAGAAAAATTTAAAGGTGTTATGAGGAGACCTTGTGTTTCTTTATTTTTTTTTTCCCTTTTTGTGTCACACCTGGCGATGCACAGGGGTTACTCCTGGCTCTGCACGCAGGAGTTACTCCTGGCAGTGCTCAGGGGACCATATGGGATGCTGGGAATCAAACCCGGGTCGGCCGCGTGCAAGGCAAACGCCCTACCCGCTGTGCTATCGCTCCAGCCCCCAAGTGTTTGTTTCACTTTTAAAACTGTGTCCATAAACCAGTGTACTAGCCAAGGTAAAGGAGTTTTTTGGCAAAGGGTGGGAGTAGAGGGACCCAGAATTTTGGGCCAAGCCTGGCAGTGTGGTGTTCAGTGGACTGACCTAGGACTGAACAAGCAGCACCTTTCCCTGTACTGCTGGCCTGGAAAGCAGCTTTTTCCATATAGCTGAAATAATTTTGATGTGAGAATTGATAGTTTGCCCAGGTCATGAGGAAATGTGGCAAGTGTTTTTCTGGTCCAGCATGTTCATGAATCACGATTGTCTGTGTTTAGTCCCAGGCCCTCATTGAAGAGCTGTTGCTCTACAAACGCTCTGAAGAGCAGATCGAACTGAAGGAGAAGCAGCTGTCAACAATGCGGGTGGACGTGTGCAGCACAGAGACCCTCAAATGCTTGAAAGGTGACCCTAGACCCTTACACAGAGTCACTCAGATGTTCTCTGCTCTGGCATTCGCAAGTAGCCAAGCAGGCTTCCCTCATAATGAAAATTTTGACTTGTAGAAAGCAACTCTGGTGGGTAATGATTTCAATGGTTGGGGGTTTTTTTGGTTGTTGTTGTTTTTGTGTTTTGTTTCTGGGTCACACCCAGCAGTGCTCAGGGTTTACTCCTGGCTCTGCACTCAGGAATCAGTCCTGGTGGGCTCAGGGGACCCTGTGGGATGCCGGGGATCAAATTTAAGCCTGCCACTGTGCAAGACAACCGCCCCCCCGCTGTGCTATCGCTCCAGCCCCTCATCACAGGATTCTTTTTTTCCGGGGGGGGGGGGGGCAACACTGGGCAGTGCTCTGGGCTTACTCTGCTTACTCCCTGCTCTGTGCTCAGGAATCACTCCTAGGGGGCCCAAGGCCATCCGGGGTGCTGGGGCTTGAACCTAAATCAGCCATGTCAAGCAAACACCCTCCCCACAGCACTATGGCTCCGGCCCCTCATCCCACTATTCCTTTCCCCCCCACACTATTCTTACGTGACTGTGGCTTCAAATTTGGGGGGGTGGAAAGCCATCAACAAACTTTCTTTTGTCATAGGTGCGTTTGTGATAGAATTTGGGTGGGGGGTTGGGGGCACACCCAGGTGTGCTCAGGGCTTACCCTGACTGTGTGCTCAGGGATCACTCCTGGTGGTGCTGGGGGGCCGTATGAGGTGCTGGGAATGGAACCTGGCCAGGCGAGCCGCGTGCCAGACAAGCACCCTCCCCACCGTACTGTTACTCCGGCCCCTCCCTGGTGCATTCTTCTGGTTCACTTGGATTATTTTCCTGAGGCGTTTCTTGGTTCTTGTGTTTTGGTGGCCCCTTTCCTTTCTTGGAATTTGTATATGGATGCCGTGACTTTGAGTACTATTAGTGACAGAGTCCCGGCACAGTGTTCCAGCCCCTTGGAAAAGGATTTTTTTTCTTGTTTTTCTAAATTATTAGTTTGAGTCCTGTGCTTATATCCGTGTCAACACTTAGTTTTTGGGTGCCAGAGTGATAATTAACACTAACCTTGCACCTGCCTGACCCAGCTTGATCCCCAGGTTCACATATGGTCCCCTGAGCACATAGCTGGGAGTAAGCAGTGAGCACTGCAGGGGATGACCCATAGAGCAGAACAAAAGCAACGAAAACAAAAGATTTTGATGGGCATATTCCCCGCCCCCTCCCCCCTTCACGCCCAGATCCTCTGGCCAGGTCCAGTTCCCTCTCCCGTGCCGACGCTCCGCGCGCATCCGGGGGCAGAGCAGATGCCCGGGCCATCGAGAGAGGTACTTTCTTCCGAGCCTTTCTCTTTTATTCTGAAATTAAGACTTCCTCTGTTATTCTAGATAAGACAGGTGGAAAGAAATTCTCCAAAGAATTCGAAGAGGCGAGCTCCAAGCTGGAGGAATTTGTGAATGGATTAGATAAGCAAGTGAAAAATGGGCCCTCGCTCACAGAAGCACTGGAAAATGCTGGAATTTTCTATGAAGCACAGTACAAAGAAGTGAAAGTGGTCGCTAACGTAAGGAATGGTTAAAGTGTGTTACTTGCTCACTGTGTGTCAGCATTACGTGCGGGTGTGCCCTTCATCTCCACTTCACGGAGTTCCTCTGGGTGGAGGGGGTCGTCTGGTATCACAGCTAGCAGAGAGTGCCTCGGTGAAGGCCCGATGACCCTCGTGCAGATGGCTTGTGTCTGCCCAGACTGCTTCACTCTGCTGAGGCCCTACACACCCTGTCTTCGTCTTGTTTTGTTGTTGTATTTTGGGCCTCCTGAATGAGACTTAAGGGCTGCTGGGCCTCTCCCAGTGTACTTAGCCAGCGGGGCCCAAACTCAGAGCAAGCGCCCAGGGCCTCTGCTGGTCGGACGGCTTCCAGGACTGGGTAGGCCGAATCCCTGGTGTCTCCTGGCCCCAGGTCTCAGGATTTCAGCAGAATTGTGCCATCCCACCGACACAGGATGTTAGAAGGAGGCAGAAGTAGAGATGTTTCTATTTGTTTGATTTGTGATGATTTTACTTCCGTGTGTCAGAGAGCAATCCCAGCTGCTCTCACATGAAAGGAAAGTGCTCTGCCATCATCGCACTGCATCCTCAGCCCTTATTAGAAACTTTATCATAAATTCTAATGGTACGAGGTAGCTCTCACATAGTGTCATGTATTCTTCTGCAGTTTTTTTCAACTAGGGTGTATTTTTATACCCAGAAATCTTGGACAGCCACTGAGTGATATGAGCCAGGGAGATGGCTCGGGCTCTTGCATGTACTTCAGTCCAGAACATAATCCTTGGAGCCCGGCGCTGGGAATAGCCTCTGAGCACTGTCAGGTGCAGCTTCAGGCCCCAGACACAAAAAGCCTCTGAATTACAGATCCCCCGCCTTCTCCACAGAAGAGGGCTGATCCTGCACTCCTCTGTCTAATGGCCCTCTGATTTTGTATTCTAGTTTCATTTTTTAGTTTTATTCTGTAAGATCATAAAAAGCGTGTAGTGGCCCAGAAACTGCTCAGTGACAAAGCTCTTGCCTTACAAGGGGAGGGACACATTCAATGTCTCACCTTCCAGTGGATTACTGGTGCCACCCAGCCACAAATGTCGTCTCTGGCTTTGTAGCCAGGGCCCCCTAGATGGCAGTGCGAGCAGCATGGGTAGGGGTGTACACACACACACACACACACACACACACACACACACACACACACACACACACACACACACACACCCCTGGCAAGCATCACAGCCCAAATGTATGCTTCTCCGTCACTGCAGCAATAAGAGAGAGGGAAGGGAAGGGAAGGGAGAGGGAGAATTTTTTCTTGGTTTGTTTTGGGACCACACCCAGCGGTGCTCAGGACTCTGCGCTCAGGGATCACTCCTGTTGGGGCTGGGTGGGGCCCGAGAGGTTGCTGTTATCTGGTGCCGGGGACCAAACCCCTGTCAGCCACCTGGAAGGCTAGTGCCCTCCCCACTGTACTGTCACTCAGGCCCCCAGGAGGGAAGCAGATTCCAGTGGTCCCATTTTCCACTTTCTAAGAAGTCTCTTTACTTCTCACTCTTTAATTTTTTCTTTCTGGCATTGACCTTCATATTTCTAGAAATGATTTTTTTAGGGGGAGGGCAGGGGTCACACCCAGTGATGCTCAGGGGTTACTCCTGGCTCTGCACTCAGGTATTACTCCTGGCGGTGCTCAAGGAACCCTATGGGATGCCAAGGATTAAACCCAGGTCGACTGCGTGCAGGGCAAACTCCCTACCCACTGTGCTATCACTGGGGCCCCTATAAATGATTTTTCTTTTTTGATTTTTATCCTTTTTAGATAATACTTAGACTGGGACACAGTCTTAGAGGTAGAGACGAGGTAATTTGTATGTATGAGGGCCTGGGTTCGATCCATAGCACCCCCAAAAACAGTCTTGCCTTTCGAGTACAAGAGGGTTTTTATTTCTGGCTTTTTTTGGCGGGGAAGGTGGGTTCACATGCTGTGATGCCCAGGGATCACTCCTGATTCTGCGCTCAGAAATTATTCCTGGCAGTGCTGGGGGACCATATGGAATGCTGAGGCTTGAACCAGGTCATGTGCAAAACAAACGCCCTAACCACCATACTCTCACTCTGGCCCCAGGGTTTAATTTTATTTCTTTGGGGGGAGGGGGGGGAAGGTTTGGGCTACAACAGGGCTCAGTCGTGGCTGTGGGCTCGCTCCTGGTGTTGAGCTTAGAGGATCAATCCTAGAGGGACTGGAATGCCAGGGACCAAAGCAGGCCACGTGCAGGCCCACTGCTTATGTCTTAAGTTTCGCCCCAGCCTGTGACAGACTTTTTGTTCTCTTAAATCTTTCTGGTCCCAATTTTTAAACTTTTTTAAACATCGTGATTTACGAAGTTGTTCATGATACAGTTGTTTCAGACATCCCTTGTTCCAACCCAAATCCCACCACTGCTCTGACCTTTCTTCTACCACTGTTCCCTATTTTCCATGCACTTCCCAGGCCTGGCGGGTATAAAATCATTTGCTTTATCTTGTTTGTTGCAACAGAATGGTAGTTGGAATTATCAAAAACTAGTTCGGCAATTGAGAATTTGTGAAAATGGTTACATCTCACGGTGGTGTTACTCAAGTCATCGAGGGGTTGCTGGACTGTTTCCGAGCCTTTGTGTCATTGGTTTTGTTGATTGATCTTAGTTGGCAGCATTGCTACTTTCCCATCTCATTTACTGTGCTCCTCCTGGGCTGTCGTTGTGGAATTTGGAGGTGTTGTGCGGCTACATACGTGGCCATGTGCTCCAGAACTCCAGGATCTGGAGAGTTGGACAGTTGTCACCCTCCTCCTCCCAAGGAGGCCCTAGAGTTTTCCGCCTGAAGACCAGTGTCCTTGTGACTTAAATCAGCTCTTCTGAGATGAGTTGTGAAGCAGTGAAGTTGGGCTGTGGGGTGTGGGGTGTGGGTGCCAGAGCGTAGCGGCTCAGCAGACTCAGCTGTCCCCCTCCTGGCAGCGCTCCAGAGGGTTCAGCCTGAGGACTGGTGTACCCTTGAGTTTCGTTGGCTTGGCTTGGCTTGGCGTCTCTTTTGAGATTAGTCGTGAAGCTGTGAAGGTTCTTTGGTGGCCAGCAGATCTGAGAGAAGCCATCCTGCTCCAAACCCTAGAAAGTCGCAAAAGAAGGACTCTGTCATCAAGCCCTCAGCACTTCCATCCTCAGGGCTTCTCTGCATACATGGAAATCCGTGCAGGCGTCACCACAGGGTGGCCCTGGAGAGGGCGTCTTCACATTCTTATCTCTGGCACTCTTGGGAGTTTCTTCAGAATCTCACAGGTTCTTCTCCCATGACAGACTTGGGCATGCGGATTTAGCTCACCTGCTTATCCTCTCCCAGTACCATCATAGATCTGGAAATTGGTGGATCCCACTGTAAACGGGTGCACTGTTTCCGTCTTGCAGTTGGCTTTGTTTCTGACGACACCCTCTGCCAGAGCCCACATCTGTCTTTGTGCCCTAGGGACAGTGCGGTTCTTGACCCTCCGGGCTCTGGTTTAAGGCCAGGGACTGAGGCTGTGGTGCTGTGAGGGCCCTGGGTCACCTGTGGCACCAGTCAGGGTGCGGGGACTTGCAGCTGGTGACCCCTGGGCGTTGGGCTGGAGTTGGCTGCATGCAGGCTCAGGCCTTAACCCCTGCGCTCTCTTCTCATCTCTCCTCTGCTCTTCTCCCCTCTTCTTGCTGTTTGACCACACCTGGTGGTGCTCAGGACTTACTCCTGGCTCTGTGCTCAGGGGTCACTCTGGCAGGCGCAGGGAACCTCGTGGGGTGCTGAGGATTGAGCCACGTTAGCTGGTGCCCGGCCAGCCCCTTTGCCGCTGTGCTGTCCTTCAGCTTGTCAGAACTGTGAGGATAAGGGGTCCCTTCCGCTTCGATGTATTTGCAGCGGGTAGGGAGAGGGGCCCCTGCCTGGCTGTGTTTGGGGGCCCTGAGCCCCTTCCCGGCATACTATAGTTTCCCTTCTAAGGTGGTTGCTGGACTCGAAGCTGCACAGGAGAGAATGAGGATGGCGGCCTGGGCTGGGGGCTTCTCCAGAGCACTGCTGGGTGTGTCTCAGCTGGTCTCCGGGCCTGCAGCACCAGGCAGCACTACATCTTTGGACCCTGTTAGCCAGATATTTCACCCCCCACCCCCCACCCCCCAGTGCCTCACTCCACATATACATTGTTCAGTTTGATCTTTTAATCATTTGTCTTCACACCCAGCAGTGCTCAGGGGACTCTGCAGTTAGATAGATGGATCGGCCCCGAGTCAGCCTCTGCACTGTCTTCACAGCCTCTGTAGTCCCCCCACCCTGCTGGCCATGCCCAGCAGCCAGCCAGGGCTTGCCAGTCTGCAGCCCAGGTCCTCTGAGCACTGTTTAGAAGGCCAGGAAAGGAATTGAACCCAGGTCAGCCTCATCCAAGGCAAGCATCCTACCCCCTGTACTGTCCCTCCAGCCCCCATTGATACTCTTAATACTTACGAAGAATTGCGGTCAGAGTAGCAGCTTGGGTACTTTCCTCAGCAGCATACTCTTCCTTTTCTCTTTCAGGCGTACAAAACCTTCGCTAACAGAGTGAACAACTTAAAGAAGAAGCTGGATCAACTGAAGTCGACCCTTCCTGATCCCGAGGAATCCCCAGTCCCTTCCCCCAGCATGGACGCTCCCTCCCCAACTGGCTCTGAGTCTCCTTTCCAGGGGATGGGGGGTGAGGAGTCCCGGTCCCCTGCCATGGAGAGTGAGAAGTCGGCCTCCCCCGAGCCTGCGACAGATAATCGTGATGTGGAAGACATGGAGCTCTCCGACATGGAGGATGATGGGGCCAAGATCATCGGTATGCACTTGTGTCATTAGGGATTGTTCCTCGTGGATTTTGCTTTCTTGTCAGTGACTCCATCACTAGCAGTTACACAAGATGGTTGAGGGGGCCCGAGAGATGGGTACAGGGTGCTTATCTTAGAGCTGCCGACGTGCCCTTTTGATCCTCATCACTGCATAGAGCCTGAAGTGAGCTGGGCACTGCAGGTGTTGCCCAAAAATCAAATATAAAAGATAGGAAATCCTGGGGCTAGAGCAATAGCACAGTGGGTAGGGCGTTTGCCTTGCACACGGCCAACCCAGGTTTGATTCCCAGCATCCCATATGGTCCCCTGTGCATTGCCGGGTGTGACCCAAAAAGCAAAAAAAAAAAAAAAAAAAAAGCTGAGGCTAGAGAGATAATAAAGCGGGTAGGGCATTATATATGATCCCCAGCATCATATATAATCCCCTGAGCACTGCCAGGGGTGGCCAAAACAACCACAAAATATATGTATATTTATAACTCCTTGCAATGCGTATAACAACATTAGGTGCTTGCCTTCCAGGGTCGATCCCTGACAGTGCTCCAGGGGTCCTATACCATTCTGGACAAAAGAGAAGGAATTTGGAACCTGAGGAGATGGCTTAGTAGACTGGAGGGCATGCAGGGGCCAAAGGTTCTGTCCCTGGTACTGTGTGGTTTCTCTGAGTACCACCAGATGTGGTCCAGCCCCTTCCCTCAAAAAAAATGTGGCGTGAACATCTCCTTATATACAAAGTGGTCAATGGAAAGGAAATCATTCAACGATTCTCCCTGTAAATCAGGCTTAACTTGTTTGCAAACCACAACACCCAAAAGGAGAGAGAGAACAGAGGGGAATGCCCTGCCACGGAGGCAAGGGGGGATGGGGGGGATGGGGGGGGTGGGAGGGATACTGGGATCCGTGATGGTGGGAAATGGGCACTGGTGGAGGGATGGGTATTCAAAAGAAAGAAAGAAGAAAATATGGCGCGAGAGGGGCAGGAATTCATTTTAAGTAATAAAACCAGAAAAAAGATCTGCATTGTTATTATAAAGTATATAATGGCAGGGGCGGGGCGCAGACCCAACAATGCTCAGAGGTAAGTGAATCATAAACATGCATGATCGTGTGTCTGTTGTTTGGGGGCCACAAGACTTATTTCTGGCTGTACGCTCAGGGATCGCTCCCAGCAGGGTTCAGGGAACAGTATGTGATACCAGGAATTAAACCGTGCCAGCTGCTTGCAAAACAAACGCCTTACCCACCATACTATTGATCAGTCTGGCCTTAAAAACATAGGGGTTTTTTTGTTTGTTTGTTTGGTTGGTTTTTCCTTTTGGGTCACACCCGGCGATGCACAGGTGTTACTCTTGGTTCACGCACTCGGGAATTACTCCTGGCGGTGCTCAGGGGACCATATGGGATGCTGGGAATCGAACCTGGGTCGGCTGCGTGCAAGGCAAACGCCCTACCCGCTGTGCTATCACTCTGGCCCCAAGGTCATTTTTTTTAAGTCATGAAATGGGTGGGTTTCTTTAAAAGCAAAGTGCTTGTTGTGCCCACCGCCTGATCAGGAAACCTTAGGAACTGCCTCCTGCTGGCAGAATCGGGCCAGAAAGTAGTGCAGTGTCGATCACCACCTTCGCTTTGTTTTCGCAGTTGAGGACAGAAAGGAGAAGCCTGTGGACAAGTCCGCGGTCTCCACGTCCGTGCCTGCGAAGCCGACAGAAAGTGTCTCGAAGGCCCCTTCCTGTGCCCCCGTGCCTGTGAGCGTGGCTGCAGCCGCGCCGCCCCCGAAGCCTGTGAATGCCACTTCTCTCCTCTCGCCTTCTCCGGCGCTGGCTCTGCCGAACCTGGCCAACGTAGATCTGGCCAAGATAAGTTCCATCCTGAGCAGCCTGACATCGGTCATGAAAAGTACTGGTAAGTGAGCCCAGGACAGAGGAGCGCCAACAAAACATCTTTCCAATTCTCCGGTGGAAACATTCATTTGTTTGTGTGTTTTAAAAATCTTTTCAGTACGTTTCTAATTAAAAGAAAGGCCAAAAAAAAATTAAAGTCCATGAAATAAATTGCGAATAAAATCTTCATTATCATGCTGTCTCTGCCAAAACTTTATCTGCATTATAGGACTGTTTGGAGAGTTTAGATATTCGTGATTCTGTTTCTTTCCATCATTGCATAATGCAGTGATTTGAAACCAGGCATTTGGAGCCATGCCCAGTGTTGCTGGGGTGCTACTACCAGAGGTACTTAGGGGTCTCTGTGAGGTGCCAGGAATTGAACCCAGGCCTCCTGCGTGCGAGACATGAGCTTAGTTTATTGACTGATCACTCTGACCTGTATATTTCGTTTTTAATCGTTTTTGTTTGGAACTGCACCCCGCAGGGTTCAGAGTTTTCTGTACTGTGCTCAGAGGTCTCTCCTGGTAGGGTCAGGGGCCCATACGGGGTGCCAAGCTCAGGGCGGCTGCATGCAAGGCAGACAACCCTACCGGCTGTATGATCTTTTTGCCTGCCCCCCCCCCCCCCATATTTTACTTTTATGATAATGCTACGGGGGCTACACCTGGCGTTGCTCGAGATGGCAGAGACGTGGTGCCAGGGTGGAGCCTAGGCCCTCGTGTGTGCAAGGCCCAGTGCTCCCCCACTTGAGCTGTATCCCTCCCTTGTCATTGGGGGAGTGGGGGAGGATGTAGCTCCCCAGTTGTGCTCTGGAGCCAGAACCACTCCCAGTGATACTGCACTGGTGGTGCTAGTTCAGTGCTTGGGTCCGAGGATTCTGGGCACCTGCATTTTTTTTTTTCAGAAACTGCTTAGCATTGGATCATTTCTTTGTCTTTATTTTTAGACAGCGGGTTTGTTTCTGACTTTTCACTATTACTCTGTAACAGACAACCTGGACACTAAAAGTAGAACTGATGATTAAATGGGCTTCTTCCGGGGGGGTGACGGTGGCGACATACACGATGGTGCTCAGGACTTACTCCTAGCTCTGAACTCAGGGACCAGTCTGGGCTGATTGGAGACCCCTATGGGATGCCAGGGGTCGAAGCTGGGTTGGGTGTTTGCCTTTTACCTGAGGTTCTATCGCTCTGGGCCTGAGCCTCTCCTCGCTCCTCCCAGCGATGCTTCCTATGGGCTCTTTGGAGGCCCCTGCACAGCACATGTTCCAGCTGGACTATCGGTGGGATGCGTGACCAACACTCAGAAGCGGAGCAGCTGCACACGCCACTCCTCTCGGGCAGCGGCCACTGCTGTTTCTGCTGAGTGCTGTCCAGCCCTGGTCAGTTACTTCATTTTGTCAGGAGATACTTCGAGCCTGGGAGAGGGTCAGGCTTGTGTGTGTGGTCTGCAGACAGGTCTGTGCACCTCTGAGCACTGCTGGCTGTGACCCAAAAAACTCAACCTTAGATTTCTATTTCTAAAACTGTCTCTCCAACAGAATCAGTATGTAGGTTTTCAAAGTCTTTTCCACGTTACAACCAAAATAATCTCCCCAAATGCATTATATATCAAGTATATGAAAGTTCCATTGTTTCTCATTCTAAGACTTTATTTTTGAAATCTTTATCAAGGGGCTGGAGCGATAGCACAGGGGATAGGGCGTTTGCCTTGTATGCAGCCAACCCGGGTTCGATTCCCAGCATCCCATATGGTCCCCTGAGCACCACCAGGAATAATTCCTGAGTGCATGAGGCAGGAGTAACCCCTGAGCATCTCTGGGTACGACCCAAAAAGCAAAAAAATAATAATAACTTTATCAAATTCAGTCTTTGAAAATTGTTTTGAATTGTATTCCTTTGATTATTAGTTATGTGACTAAAGTTTCTTATTTGCTTTAGCATCTGTTTTTTCTTTGTGAAATAAAACCTGTCCATATTTTTGATCATTAAAAGAAAGTTTAAATTTATTTTCTCTTATTTATTTTTTCTTGTTTAAAAATAAACCCAGTGGTTTTTGTGGTATTTGCTTTTGAAGGTGGGGAGCCCAGACCTGACTGTGCTCGTAGGTCATTTGTTGCGGGGGGTGGGGGCGCCGAACCCAGCATCCCGCTGGTGCCCTGTAACCCAGACCTGACGCTTGTGTTGGAAAGTCTGATTGTGGAAAGAGGGTGACCTCAGTAATTATCCGTCCCAGAGACATATGCAGTGACCAAGTTAGACAGTGACCTGGTCTCGACATCCCTGCACCATCACCTGCAGGAGGTAAAGGTGCCCTTCTGGTTTTAAACAGAAGTGAGTTCCAGTCTCCTGCGATCACGGTTCTCCAAACTGAGACCCATGCAAGAAAACTGAGTAGCTCTTTGTTGTAGATAAGAAAACTTGGCAGCTCGTTGCTTTAGGGGTGTTTCAGACACGCAGAAACAGATTTCCGTCTCCACTTTTCTTTGTACAAATCAACATCTGGGACCCTTTGCCGATCAGTGACAGAAGAGTGAGTGGCATGCGTTGTGAACGGAGAGGTCCTTTTGAGTTGCATTTCCTTGAGTTCGTTTTTCTGCCAGCAGGGGTCAGTCCTGCACCGAGACCGTCTCCAGGAACTCCTACGAGTCCCAGCAACCTCAGTGCCGGCCTGAAACCTCCCGTGCCCGCCGCCGCTGTAGCCACCACCGCTGCTGCTGCCGCCACCACATCTCACAACCCTCTGGCGAATATCCTCTCAAAGGTGGACATCAGCCCCGAGAGCATTCTGTCTGCTCTGTCAAAAACCCAGGCCCCGTCAGCCCCCACGCTGCAAGGTAAAGCACCAGTGCGGGACGCTGGCCCGGGCCAGGGCTGTCTCCGGGGAGGCCGGTGCCGTGAAGTGCGCCGTCATTCATTTTTCTCTGTAGAGTCTGTCTTGTCACCCACAGGCTGGCATTGAGAGGACTCTGAGATGCCAGAGCGGAAAGAGACTTGCAGTACCCGGAAAATAAGGCTGAGTGAGCGGCGCTCTGCCCCTCACGGGCCGCGCATCTGTGTGTTCGGGAATGAGCAAGGCGAAAGCCAGATTTTTTTTCAAGTGCCCCACACTGTCACTCCTTAGGGGCATTTATCCCAGCGGTAGCAGGTCAGGGTGCTCATGTATTTTCATGTTTACCCTGGCTGAGACAGCGAGAAAGGGCCGCGTGGGATCGCACTCTGTGAGAAGTGATTATCTTGTGTTTCTGCAGGCACTTCATTAAGTGCCTCTATTTATAGAAAAGTGGTTTCTGCTTCGTCCTGCTTCCGCCCACCTGTAATCTCTACCAAAATTGATTCTCTGCTCACTTTTTATCTGTTTTGTACCCAACACTGTCCCCTACTCGTGGTCTTTTTCAGGCCCTCCAGGTACAGATGCAGCTTCATTTAAGCCACTGTGTGGTCATGAGAGGTAGATACCGCGAATCCCAGAAGAGTCTTTTCAGTGTGGTGGCATACTCTTGTTTCACATGTCCCGGTGAGGAGCTGCCGGGGGACACTTAGCGATGGTACAGTCTGGGCATGGGTGCCGGGCCTGCTGCATCTGAGCAGCAAAGAATCAAACCTGGAATGGTAACAGCGCCAAAGCCAAGAAGAAAGACCTGTTGCAGTCGGAATAGCGACAATTGAAATTCCTCCCTCCTTTCCTCCTCTCCCTTTTCCCTCCCTTTCCTGGTGGCAATCAGGGAACTGTGTGTGGTGCCGAGGATCAAGCCAGGGTCGTCCGTGTGCAAGTGAAATGCTGTTCCCTGTGTACTGTCTCTCTGGCCCTACTAGACTGTTGGTCTTCTTATGCCTAGAACTATTTTGTAAATCAAGCATGCTTTAGTGAGCTTGATCTTACAATATAGGAGAGTGGGGCTAGAGCAGTCGCACAGCAGGGCGGGTGCTTGCCTTGTACACAGCTGACCCAGTTCAGTCCCTAGCACCTGTCTGGTCCTCTAGGAGTGGTCGCTGAATGCAGAGCCTGGTGTGGCCCCAAAACAAAGTTTTATTTTACACAGAACTAAGTAGTATTAAATAAGCACAGCCCACGGCCAAGTAGTAGTGCCATAGAGCATTTCACACAAGTCATTTCACAAGAATTAGTTTGAGATTGGCCATGTATAGTTTCTGCCTACCAGTCTCTTGTCTGTCAGCACATTGCAGTTACAGTAATTAATCACTGTGAGAGCCAGGGGTATGCGTCTGTGAGACCCTGGATTTAGACCCTTGGACCCCAAACAGAACAAAAGCCTCGCTGTGTTTTCCCTCCATCCTCACCGTCCCTTGGACTCTCTCTCAGTGGAGAAGTCTGGGCTCCACAACTCTGGGTGCCATGCTTGGCGAGCGTACAGGAAGGAGGGTTCATCAGGATGAAGGTCGTTTCAGCAGTTGCTGAAACGGTATCATCAGGACTTCTTCATCCGCTAACTCTCCAGCAGAACTAGGGGTGTTTTCAGACAATCTAAGGAAAGAGTAGTGTGTCATGTTTTATCACCTTATGGAATGGAATTCTCCAAAGAACTTTACCCAGCAGCTGAAATAGCTGTTTCCTCAAAACCTCTGAAGGGGGACAGAATCAAAGCCTTTCTTTATATATTTTCAGCACAAAGGAGTCCCCAGGGACAATGTTTGGCTTGGTTTACTTGGGCTTTTGGTTTTGTTTTCGGACCATACCCGAGGTGTCTCTGCTCTCAGGGATCACTCCTGGTGGGGCTTGGGGATCAAATGGGGTGCTGGGGATTAAACCTGGATCATACATGTGCAAGGCGAATAGCCTACATGCTGTACTGTCATTCTGGCCCCAGGTTTGGCTTGTCGAGAGAAAAAGGTGGAAGAAAAGTAACATTTTATAGTGAGAAACTGTTTCACCTGCCAACAGAAATCTCAGTTATTGCTCAGTGGTCTTTTTGAAGAACTTACCCCACAGTCTCTGAAAGATGTGCTGAAATATCTTTTAAAAATCAGGTTAGGGGTCAGAGTGATAGCACAGTGACTACCACATTTTGCCTTGCTTGCGGCCAGCCCGGGTTCGATCCTTGGCATTCCATGTGTTCCCCCAGCCCACCAAGAGTGGTCCTTGAATGCAGAGCCAGGAGTTAAAGCCAGCTATGACCCCCCCCCCATCAAAAAAAATTGTATGATAGGCTCAGAGAGATAGCTCAATGAGCTGAGTGCCCGCTTTGCGTGTGGAAGGTTGGGTTCAATCCCAGCGTCATGTCCCCTGAGCACAGACCCAGAAGTGAGTAGACCATGAGTACTGCTGGGGATGGTCCAAATATCCAGATACAAGTTAAAAGAACTGAAATTTCAAAATCAGGGAGATGACTCAAAGAACTGGAGTTCTTGCTTTGTGTGTGTGTGTGTGTGTGTGTGTGTGTGTGTGTGTGTGTGTGTGTGTGATGTAGAGGCTTTCCAGATGACTGCTGGCCCAGTGCCCAGGGATCCTGGCTCTATTCTCGGAGATCACTCCTGGCAGTGCTGGAGAACCGTAAACGGTGCCGTGTTTGAGATTGAACCTGGATTGGCCACGTGCAAGGCAGACGCTTACCTGCGTACTTGCTTTCTGCTTTTGATGTTTTTGTTTGTTTCTTTGGTTTGGGGCCACCCCTGCAGCGCTCAGTACCTATCCTGGCCTTCCCAGAGATCACTCCTGGCGGGGCTTGGGGGACATCATGCAGAACCAGCCAGGGATTGAACTCACGTTGCCACCTGTACGTTCTCCTTGAACCAGGACTTTTTTTTTTTCTGCTTTTTGGGTCACACCCAGCGATGCTCAGGGGTTACTCCTGGCGGTGCTCTGGGGACCATATGGAATGCTGGGGATTGAACCCAGGTCGGCCATGTGCAAGGCAAACGCCCTACCCGCTGTGCTATCGCTCCAGCCCCAAACCAGGACTTTTTTTTAAAGCAGTACTAGTAATGGTTTGATCAAGTTCTGGAGGGAAAAAATTATAAAGCCAGGAAGCTATTTGGAAATGAAAGGAGATTTGGGAGGCCGGGATATAACTGTGGATGCATGCTTAAAAGTAGGGGGCCTTGGATTTGAACCTCAGCCCCAGGAAAAAAGGGTCATTCACTGAGAGCATAATGGAAACAATACTGCGGTGACATTGCTTAACAATAAAAACTCACACAACACTGAGTGCTGGTCCCGGCAGCCCCCAGTCCTGCCCTATGTGGTCCTGAAGTCCCCTAAATAAATTCCTTAAAATCTGACGGGTCAGAGCAATAGTACAGCAGGTAGGGTGTTTGCCTTGCACGCGGCCGACCCGGATTCATTCCCTGGCATCTCATATGGTCCCCCAAGCACTGCCAGGAGTAATTCCTGAGTGCAGAGCCAGGAGTAACCCCTGAGCATTGCTGGGGGTGACCCAAAAAGCAAATAAATAAAAAATAAAAACCTTACGAGAATGGGATGACCTCAAAAGTTCTCCAGATCTCAATCTTATAACAAATGAGGATTAAAGTTGAAATTTTGAGGAAATATTAACTAAGTAACATGAAATACTTTTTTCACTTTATCATGACAGAGAAGCACTTTTAATATGTCATTTAAAACCACAAATTCCATGGGGCTGGAGCAATAGCACAGCGGGTAAGGTGTTTGCCTTGCATGCAACCGACCCGGGTTCGACTCCCAGCATCCCATATGGTCCCCCAAGCACCACCAGGAGTAATTCCTGAGTGCAGAGCCAGGAATAACCCCTGTGCACCGCTGGGTGTGACCCAGAAAGCAAAAAAAAAAACCCTACAAATTCCAGGGAAGTTTTTATTTGTGAGCACAGAAATGATAGTTTCCAAAATATTATTGAACTGATGGGATATTCCATTATCTCTTTGTCAAATATTTTTCTAAAAGATTTCCTATGGGAGCAGTTTGGTGAACTACTACCTCTGTTCTCCCCCCCACCCCCCCACCCGTTATTTTTCAGTGCTTGTGAGAAAATGTTGTCTCTCAGTGAGTGGGTTCAATTGTGTCGGGGTCAAGCCAGCTAAGCTCGTGATGGGGACTGTGTTTCTAGAGGGGCCCGTGCTCTTGCCGGTCTCGTTTCATGTTGCTACTTTTCACAACCAAGAGCGATAGCTAAAAGGATTGTTTCCCCAAAGCTCACTCCAGTCTGGCACAACAGAGCAGAGTTCCTTATTCGAAGAAATCTCTGCACTTGACACGTGCTGTCTTCCGGGAATAGCGCACACACATTAGAGACAGACCGGAGGAGGAGTCTTGGACAGAGTGCCTGTGTGCATTGAGAGAATCGGTTTCACACGCCTAACACGAAGAAAGACTGGCTTAAAATGTTATTTTTGAAATGATTTCTGCTTCCTTTCTTCACTTGTCTTGTCTTGTTGAACGGTGAGTGACTCTGACGCGGAAATCTCCCCTTCCTGTTGCCCATCATTGTTCCGTGTTGGGCTTGTTCTGAGACTGTACTGGAAACGTTTTAGGTGATTTTCTGTCTTTCTAATGGTAAATAGCCCCAGTGTTTTCTGTGATATCGAGCCATTGTTTGTCTGGCCCGATCTGCCTTGTTTAAAGTGTCTCTCTGGTTCCCACTGCAGCCAGTGAGAAAATCCCATTAGCCCAACTGGTGTTTTGTTTCTCACTGAGGAAGGGAGTTTCTGTTTAAACCCTCTAATCTTTGTTTCTCCAGGCCTGTCATCTCTGCTGCAGAGTGTGACTGGGAACCCCGTTCCGGCCAGTGACTCCGCACCCCAGAGCACATTGGCTTCCCCCGCCAGCACCACCGTCCCCAGCCTCAAGGGAAGAAATCTGCCGCCCAGCACCCAGGCCTTTATGCCCAAAAGCTTCAGCTATTCTCCCAACTCCGCCGCCTCGGAAGTCTCTTCCACGTCGGCCAGCAAGGCTTCCGTGGGGCCAGGCCCCGGGCTCCTGGGCACCCCCTTCAAGCTCCCGTCCAACTCGCTGGGCTTCACCGGGCCCCATGCGACGCCCAGTGGTGCTGCGGCCCCGGCCCCGGCGGTCTCGGCGTGCCAGTCTTCGGACACCCCCAAGCCAAAGCTGGAGTCGGAGTCCACGTCCCCGAGCCTGGAGATGAAGATCCACAACTTCCTCAAGGGGAACCCGGGCTTCAGCGGCCTGAACTTGAACATCCCCATCCTGAGCAGCCTGGGGGCCAGCACCCCGGCCGAGAGCAACCCCGCCGACTTCCCGCGCGGCCCCAGCAGCGCCGCCGTGGACAACATCGACGGGACGCCTGTGCGGGACGAGCGGAGCGGGACGCCGACGCAGGACGAGATGATGGACAAGCCCGCGTCCGGCGGCGTGGACACCATGTCCCTGCTCTCGAAACTCATCAGCCCTGGCTCGTCCACGCCCAGCAGCACGCGCTCGCCGCCCCCGGGCCGGGAGGAGCCGTTTCCCCGGGAGCGCCCCAGCTCGGCGGCCCCCTTCCGCGCCTTCGGCCTGGGCGGCGAGTCCCCCTACAAGCCGCCCCCGGACGGCCTGGAGAGGCCCGCCGCGCTGATGGACGCCCCGCAGGAGAAGTTCTTCCCGGACGCGCCTTTCCAGGAGGACGAGGACTACCGGGACTTCGAGTACTCGGGCCCGCCGCCCTCTGCCATGATGAACCTGGAGAAGAAGCCGGCCAAGTCCATCCTGAAGGCCAGCAAGCTCCCGGAGGCGGCCGACTTCCAGCCCATCCTGTCCAGCTACAGCCACCGGGCGCCGGAGTTCGCGGCCAAGGCGGCCTTCCCCGCCGCCGTGCGCGCCCTCCTGGACGCCGGCGACGCCTGCGACCTCCTGGCCTCCCCGCCCGCGCTCTTCGGGCCCTTCGGCCTGCCGGGCGCCGAGCCGGGCGCCGAGCGCTCCCCGTCCCCGGGCAAGAGCGACGCCTTCTTCGGCCCCGACGCCGGCCACGGCGGCCTGGGGCTGCCCGCCAAGCCCTACCCCGAGTCCCCGCGCGCCGGCCCGCCCCGCGCGCTCTTCTCGCCGCAGGCCGCCGCGGCCGTGGACAAGGCGCTGGCCGCGGGCATCTCCTCCGCCTCGGCCGTGGAGTTCAAGAACATGCTCAAGAACGCCTCGCGCAAGCCCGCGGAGGAGCCGCTCTTCGGGCCGGGCGCGGCCGAGGGCGGGGGCCTGGGCGGCCGCGGGGCGCTGGCGCCGGAGCCCGCGCCCCCCGAGGAGCGCTTCCGCATCGAGACGCGCGTGTCGGCCGCCGGCCCGGACGCGCCCGAGGGCGCCGAGGAGAAGGGCGCGCCCATCGAGACCCTGGGCTACCGCAACGCCGCGGCCCGGAGGATGTCGGGGGAGCCCATCCAGACGGTGGAGTCGGTGCGCCTGCCCGGCAAGGGCGGCCGCGGGCACGGGCGCGAGGCGGCGCGCGGGGGCTGGTTCGAGCTGGGCGGCGCGGGCGGCGCCTTCGACAACGGGCCCGCGGGCGCCGCCGAGCTGGGGGGCGCGGGCGGCCTGGCGGGCTTCAAGGCCGCGGCCTACGCGGAGCGGGCGCCCCCCTTCCCCGAGGGCGCGGGCGGCTTCCGCGCGGGGGGCGGCGGCTTCAACTCCTCCTTCGAGCGCCGCCCGGGCCCCGGCGCCCTGGAGCCCTTCGCGCGGGAGCCCGTGGGGCCCGCGCCCCCCGCCGCCGCCGCGCCGCCCGCGGACCACGGGGGCCTCTTCCCGCGCGAGGCGCCCGCGCACCTGCCCGCCGTGGACCTGGCCGGCCCCTTCGCCAAGGAGGCCGCCCCGCCCGGGGACCACGGCGGGGTCCCCTTCGCGGCCCCGGCCCCCGCCGCCGCCGCCGCCCGGGGACCACGGCGCCGCGGGGGGCGGCGGGGTCCCCTTCGCCGCGCCGCCGCCCCCGCCGGCCGCCGTGGACCACGCCGGCGTCGTGCCCTTCCCGGCCCCGGCCCTGGCCGAGCACGGGGTGGCGGGCGCGGTGGCGGCGCTCTTCCCCAAGGACCACGGGGCCCTCCTGCCCGGGGCCCTGGCCGAGCATTTCGGGGTGCTGGCCGGCCCCAGGGACCACGCGGCGCCCGCCCAGCGGGACCTCAACGGCCCGGGGCTGGGCCGCGCGCGCGAGGCCCTGAGCCTGCCCGCCCACTCCCTGGAGCACTTGGGCGCGGGCACGACCGGCAGCAGCGCGCCCCTGGGCCCCTCCCACAGAGACACCCTGAGCCGCAGCGGCATGCTCCTGCGGAACCCCCGGCCCGACTTCCGGCCGCGGGAGCCTTTCGTCGGCAGAGACCCCTTCCACAGCCTCAAGAGACCCCGGCCGCCCTTCGCCCGGGGCCCGCCGTTCTTTGCACCAAAACGCCCGTTCTTCCCTCCCAGGTACTGACGGGAGCGAGCGGTCTAGAGAGCATTGCCAGTAGGAGTTTGGTTTCCGGTTCCTTTTGTTTCCCGGCTTTGTTTTTGGTTGATAGGACGTAAGGGCCTCCTCCCTCCTGGGGCGGACGTGGTCAGTGCTCACGTTCCACTCTCGTCCAGTCGCCCGCCTCCTGCCGCACCTGCCTGCCCGCCACACCGGAGTGGTCCCTGTTTCTAACGGGGGGTGTCGGGGAGCCCGCAGAGAGACACGACCAGCCTCTCTGCGCGGCCAGGATCGGGGGGCAGGAGAATGACGTCTTTTGTCCAGCTGTGGAAGAGTCTCACATCTGAAATAAAACGTCTGCCAGTGCAGAAAACGATGCGTTCGATGTTGGGGTGTTCTTTGGGGCTTGGCTCTCAAGCAGCAAGTGGACGGGCACTGCCTGTCTGTCTGCTCTCCAGCCTAGTGGCCAGCCACCGGCCGGTCCCTCCCTTCCCTGCGTGTCTGCCGGGGCAGGAGGGGTGGCCGGGGGGAAATGTGGGAGACTCGGGTCTGTTTTGCTTTGCCTTGTTTTGTTTCACTTTAAAGCCTTGTCAAAATCGAGTCCTTTCTCCTTGGCTTTTTTTTTCCCCCAACCACCCACTTCTAAAGTATCATCCGGCGGTAAAACTCGGGGAGCTGAAGCCTCCTCCTGTGCTAGTGTGAAAGTTCCTTCTCCTTGGGGTGCCGGGGAGGACACTGAATTGAACTGAGGGTTTCCGGAAGCAGCAGCAGTTAGAGGGGGGGACCAGTTGTGGCTGACGCACCTGCCTGGCCCTCGAGTACCAGGTGGCTCCTTCCCGTGTGTCTCTTTCTCTGTTTCCCTTAGACTTTGGTGAAAATCCCTGGGACTGATGATTGCCACAAAGGTGCTCTGAAATTCCCTCCCTGGATTCCACCTCACTGGGAGACATTTGAGCACAGCCCTACCCGGTGGGCGAGGGCGCTGGAACCCAGTGGGGAGCCCGTTGCCTTCTTTGATCTTCCTTCTGCCCGTGCCACGTCCTGTTATTCCTGATCTTTCGAGGACGAGGCTCAGCAGCGGCTCTGCATGACCTTCATGTGCAGATGTACCTTGGTGATAAGTAGCGCTTAGTTGCATCCAAACGGGGACAGGCTGGAGGTGACTACAAATCCACCCACCTCACTCATGTCCACTCCCAGCAGGAAATGATGGCTCTGCCCTTAGTCATTTTACTCGGAAAAAAGTGCTTTTCTTCTCCCACGGCACTGGGAAGGAAACCACTGCGCTGTGTTTGTATCTGTATCTCGGGCCACAGAAAAGCAAACGTCGTTTGACTGCTTTCTGTTGTTTGATAGTGACCCCTAAGCTGCATCCTGTTAGCCTCCCTCTGGACGAATAAACAGCACGTGCTGCATTACTGGGGTGTCGGAGCAAGTTCGATCTTGCCTCCAGCTTGTCAGATTACTACTCTAGGAAGTTCAGGCTGCTTCTGGGTTCCTCCAGTGGAATACGACGGTCGGAGGTGGGGGCGAGGTCGCGACAGAAGGTGATTTCTCTGTCTCAGACTAAACTCGCTTTCCAGAAACAGCACCCGGAACCAGGTGCGCACTCAGCAGCTGAGGGCTTCCGTGTGTTTATTCCACGTTACTTTTGCGGGTTTCTGTGTGTTCCGTGGTAGAACGCTGCACTTGTTCGTGGACTCATCTCCCTAATGTGTTTCTGATCTTAAGCCAAATGTTGCTTCTTTGAGTTTGTCGAGCCTTACCGTTCTCTCCATGAAAATGTGTGCTGCCACGACCTTCTATATAACGAGGTAGGAGAGAGAGGGTGGAAAAGAAAAGAGACGGTCAAGCAAAGCTGAGTCCGAAGACGTTTGTTCAGGGGAGAGGGGGAGGGGAGGGCGGTGAGAATTCTATTCTGCTGAAAACTATTGATAGATTTTTGCCCCCAGAAATTAAGTGAAATATTTTTTACTCTAGAATAAAAGAATGTGAATTCTTTCTGCTGCTCTTGTTTAAGCTGAAAGTAGTGTTTACTTGAAAAAGCTCTCTGACCATTTGAATTTGTCAGAAAATGTGGGGATAAGAGGAAAGTGGCTTCCTGAGTGTCGGACAGGGTAATTATCCTCAAAATAATTATCCTCAAAAAAGCATGAAAGGAAGAACTGGTGTAGTTTAAAAAATGGACTTTTATGAGTTGGGGGTGGGGTGGGGGGAGTGTTGGGGTTTTTTTGTTTGTTTTTGTATTTTTGGCGTGTGGAAGATTTTATTTTTTAAGCCACAGAATCCTTGGTGTGTTTGTTTCAGAGTGGACGTGAGGATTTGTATGTGACTCTTGGCTATTAACTTCTAGGATACCTGTCTGCAGTCAGTCAGATGACAATGTACATATGTGATATAGTACAACAAAAAAAAGAATTCTGGTCTTCATAACATGAAACAAAGGGGGTTTTATTCTTTCTGTGTCTGTGATTTAAAACTCACTCAATGACTTTTGTATTTCAACCTGAGTTTAAAACAATAAACAAGCTATTTTTTAAAGAAAGCATCACACAGTGTGTCTTAGCAAGGACATGATTCACAAGTGCAGGCTGTGAGAAGTGGGTGCTCGGGGTGCCGGTGCTCACTGTGACACGAAGACAGGAGCGGTGGGCGTGCGTGCCCTGGGCCCTGCCCCCAGTGACTTAGTATCAGAACCAGCCTTGAGTTTCTCCAGCGCAGAGATATGACCTCTCTTCTCTTCCCTGCTTCCCCAAAGTTGTCAGTAAACAGAGTCTGGCTTTATTCTAGGAAGGTTCAAATGGGCTGCTGGCTGGACTTCGATTTCTGGTCCCAGGAATACTGTGTATGAACTTGATGGTACAGCAGACCTGTCTGGCTGATGCCAATCTGTACTGCTTCCTCATTGCAGATAAACTTATTCCTGAAGTTATTGGTTCATGCAGAACTAAGCTTCAGCTGATACTGTTTTGAAGCTGCTGTACGATACTTCTCCACCCCGGCTATTTTTTTTCTCCCCCCCCGCCCCTTTTACAAGCCCCCCCCCCATTTTTTTTTCACATGAGTAAGGTCACTGTTAAGATAAAAATTAGATCTGTCGGGTTAATATAGTCTCATGTGTTCAGTATGGAAAGCAAGTCCTGGCTCCAGGGGGGTCAACAATGAAATCCTTTTGAAATGTGTATTAATACCATTTAATAAAATAACAAATTCTAAAGGTTTGATATTTTTCTTTGAGATGTGGGGCTTGGACCGAGGGCCTCTGATATTTCTGGTGAGTGCGAATAGGAGACGCCGCCTCGCAGAGCCGAATCTACTACTTGGTGGAGCAAGCCTGGATTCGGAAACCCTCCGTGTTGTCCACCCAAAATCCTTTGTGACTCCAGGGCCGAAGGCAAAACCAGCTCCAGAGATCAGAAAGGAAAGGCTGGATCTCTCTCTCACGATCTGTTTGTGCTGGAGTTTCGTCAAAGTCGGGAAGGCCTGCGCGTCTCTGAGGCACACAGGGGGCCCCACAGACCACCCGTCTTGTCCTTTCCTTGGGTCTACTTGCGTTTCCCCCTCCAGTTATTTCCCTCACTTTTTTCCCCCTTTTAAATCTTTGTCCCTGGTACTGCTTTCTGTTTTCCAGTTCAATAAAGTCTGGTTGCCTTTGTTGTCGGTTCCCTTTTCCACTCTCCCGTTGATCTTGTCCAGCCGTCTCCTGATTCCTGCACTCAGTGTCACTAAAGGCCGCCGAACCTCTTTGATGCTTTGTCTAACTCCGATCTGAAAGGACTGCCGGCGACTATGCCATGTTATGATGTTCCTGGAGTGGATTATACCATGTGCATTTATAATCTTATGGCTTCCAAGAGTGTTTCCATTGCAAGCAAAGGACTCTTGAAAGCAAGAGTTGAACTGGGGGGTCGCGCTGTCAGGAACCTCTTGGCACAGTTATCTACCCACATCTGCCTTCTCGCTGGACGTTGGTGATTTTTCACAGACACTGCCTAATTTGGTCTCCTACCCCATTCCAGTGAGATTTAATAAAAGGAATGTGGACTGTAAAGGGACAGTCACTGCATGTTGGCCACGCCTAGGTCACTGGCCAAATAGAATGTTCTAGATAGCCTAGAGTACGTGAAGATACACACATGTGTCACTAGACACCTGAACACGCCCAGTGGGAGTGAGTTCTTTGCTGACTGACTGTGGGATCTGGCCGTCTCTTGGTGCTTCTTGGTTTCCCCACCCAGATCTTGCTTCGACTCCTCACCGCCGCCTCAGAAAGCATCAGCTCCCAGGCTCCTCGTCTGCCTTCCTGCGTGTAGACTCCCTAGAGTGTGGTTTCAGCTAATCTTGTATATGAGTTACCCCCTCAGGGATGCAGACACAATAACTCACTGCCTTTAGGTTTTGGGGTGTTGGGGTGTTGGTCATACTTGTTTATGAGTAACAGGGCAGGTTCAGTCAGCTGCTCTTCACAATGACTGAGTAATAACTCAGGACTGTATAGACAGACCTCAGAATAGGCAAGCCTCAGAGAGGGAGACCCACCTTGAAGTACTGAAGTTAATATCCTATTTTCCCTACCCCCATCCAAACAGAGTGAAAGGAAAAAAAAAAAAAACCTTAGTTAAAAGTTTGAGGTGAGGGGGCTGGAGCGATAGCACAGCGGGTAGGGTGTTTGCCTTGCACGCGGCCAACCCAGGTTCGATTCCCAGCATCCCATATGGTCCCCTGAGCACCACCAGGAGTAATTCCTGAGTGCATGAACCAGGAGTAATTCCTGAGTGCATGAACCAGGAGTAATTCCTGAGTGCATGAACCAGGAGTAATTCCTGAGTGCATGAACCAGGAGTAATTCCTGAGTGCATGAACCAGGAGTAATTCCTGAGTGCATGAACCAGGAGTAACCCCTGTGCATTGCCAGGTGTGACCCCAAAAGCAAAAAAATAAAAGTTTGAGGTGACCGGTGTAAGAAGGTAGATTTATGAAGCAATGAGTATTGCAGACATCATGTATATTCTTCCATTCTTTTGTTCTCAAGGCAAGAGCCCAAGCTGAGATGTGGGTGGAAGGGGCAACAGATGGCAAAGACTGCAGCCTTTGTGTCAAGAGTGTGCGGGCTAAGCCACTGTAGCCCGGGTCTGTTGGGTTCATAGCAAGTGTTAGAGCACTTCGCTTCCTTCTTTCCATTGCAGTCTTTTAAAGAATTTTCTTAGTCCTGGGGTCAGGGAGATGGCATGAGTGGTAGCTCTGCTGCCCGAGTGTGACACCAACCTGCCCGTCCTAGCTCAGGTACCTGCCCTTTGCCTCTGCCCCAGGGCCACTGGGTGGCCCCGATTTCAAACTCGCAATTCCTTGTGTTCGTTCCTGGAAGAGAGAGCTCGAAGCTTCCCACGTTCTCAGGTCTTCCCGTTGAAGTGAACAGAAAATCAGAGCTGTCTTCTGCAGTCATTCCCTCTCACCCAAAAACCTGCACCCTTGACAACTGTGAGGGCCCCATCGTACCTGGTCGGCCAGTGATGCAGGGTTTTAAACAAAAAAGGTTTTGTTTAAAGTCTTGGCTACTGGGTCCTGTGGACCACTGTGAGCCACCCAGTGCTTGCGAGAACGTGGCTCTCAGCAGCAGCCTCTGCCACTGGCCCCGCGCCCCTCGCTCCTCGGAGATATCCCTGCATCTGACCTTGACCTGGCCACCAGGTTCTTCTGAAAGCCGGGTGGAGAGCCTGCTTTGACAGCTCATGACCTGGAATCCTTCCTGAAGGGGAATCTAGTTCAAGATTTAGGTGAGCCTAAGGCTTTGTTTTTACAGTCAAGTAGATTTAGCCTAAGCACTTGCTAGGAAGCGTTCTTAACTCTGCAAATTGGCTGGCTTTCTCCTATTGTGGCCTCTAGGAGCAATATTGGAGAGCTTGGCCTCATCCTAGATCTTGAGGGCATTTTTTAGGAAAGAATCTATTGGATCGCTCCATTCTGTAATGGCCCACTTCCCGGATTTTCTACATTGAGATGCATAATTTCGTTTATCTTATGAGATTCTACATTCATGTATATTCTTTTTTGGGGGGGGGCACACCGGCTATGCTCAGGGACTATTTCTGGCTCTGCACTCAGGAATTACTCCCAGTGGTGCTCCAAGAACCATATGAGATGCCAGGGTCATATGGTCAGATGTCAGGGTCCTGGTCAGCAGCAAATGCCCTACCTGCTGTACTATCACTCTGATCCCAAATACTTCTTAAGTTTAAAAAAAAGGGGGGGGGGTCTGGAGCAATAGTACAGCAGATAGGGCACTTACCTTGCACATGGCTGACCCGGGTTTGATCCTTGGCATTCCATATGGTTCTCTGAGCCCTGCCAGGAGTAAGCCCGCGGCACCACCATGTGTCGCTTCCCCCCAAAAAATACATATATTTCAAAAACACTTGCACAGGGCTGACCTGATTTCCATCTCTGGCACCACATATGGTCCCTTGAGCACCACCAGGATTGATCCCTAGGTACAGGGGGCTGGAGCAATAGTACAGCGGGTCGGGCGTTTGCCTTACACACGGCCGACCTGGGTTCGATCCTCGGCATCCCATACAGTCCCCCCAAGCACCGCCAGGAGTAATTCCTGAGTGTAAAGCCAGGAGTAATTTCTGTGCATGGCCAGGAGTGATCCACAAAAGCAAAACTTAAAAACAAAAAACCGATCCCTGGGTACCAGTGGTCGTGGCTAAACCCAACCACTGTGCCATCTGTTTACTTTTCTGACCATTGTCACCTGGCTAGTTCTTTACGCCTTTTAAAAGTAGTTGGTGGTCTGGTCAGAGAGTACAGTGGGTAAAGCACTCCCCTTGCATGCAGCAGACCCACGTATGATCCCCGGCATTTAATATGGTCCCCTGAGCACTGTCAGGAGTGATTTCTGAGTGCAGAGCAGCAATAAGTCCAGGGTTACAATGTTTGGTGGTCATTCCTAACGGTGCTTGAGGGTACCGTGCAGTACCTGGGACCATACCTAGGGACCTGCATGCTCTGCCCATCAAGCTACTTGCCAGCTAATGGAGTGTGTTTCTCTTTTATTGTTTTTCTCTTTAATATTTTTATGTGAGGGAGGATGCCAGATATCAAACCCAGGACCTTTTATATACAAGGCACAAGCCACATTCCAGCCCACTGAATTTTTACATGTAGCTTGAGGCTAAAACAAACATGGGCCCAGGCCCAGATGGATTCACTAGCGAATTCTTCCAAACATTTAAAGAAGACCTGTTGTCAGTTCTCCTCAAGCTTTTCCAGGAAATTGAAAAAAACAGGAACTCTCCCAAACAGTTTCTATGAGGCACATATCTCCCTAATACCAAAAGCAAACAAAGACACCACTACAAAGAAAATTACAGGCCAATATCTCTAACAAACATGGATGCGAAGATCCTCAACAAAATATTAGCAAATAGAATCCAACAACTCATCGAAAAGATCATACACCATGACCAAGTGCGATTCATCCCAGGAATGCAAGGATTCCCGGGATGAATCGGAAATCAATTTGGAACTCAACATAATCCATCATATCAACAAAAGTAAAGATAAAAACTATATGATCATATCAATAGATGCAGAGAAAGCATTTGACAAGATCCATCACCCATTTATGATGAAAACTCTCACCAAAATGGGCTTAGAAGGAACTTTCCTCAAGATAACCAAAGCCATCTATGACAAACCTACGGCAAGCATTATACTCGATGGGGAAAAACTAAGGGCCTTCCCTCTAAGATCAGGGACAAGAGAAGGATGCCCACTCTCGCCACTTCTGTTCAATATAGTATTGGAAGTACTTGCCATAGCAGCTAGGCAAGAAAAAGATATTCAGGGCATCCAGATAGGAAAGGAAGAAATCAAGCTCTCACTATTCGCAGATGATATGATACTATATCTAGAGAATCCTAAAGCCTCTACCAAGAAACTCCTAGAAACAATAGACTTGTACAGTAAAGTCGCAGGCTATATACCCAAAAATCCATGGCCTTCCTATACGCAAATAATGAGAGAGAGGAAAGAGACATGAAAAAAAAAAATCCTGTTCACAATCATGCCCCAGAAAATCAAGTACCTTGGAATCAGCCTAACTAAGGAGGTAAAGGACCTCTACAAAGAAAACTACAAAATGCTACTCCACAAAGTAAAAGAGGACATGAGAAAATGGAAACATTTCCTGCTTATGGATAGGAAGAATTAACATTGCCAAAATGGCAATACTCCCCCAAGGCACTATACAGATTAAATATGATCCCTATAAGGATACTCATGAAATTCTTCAAAGAAATGGATCAAGCACTCCTAAAAATTCATTTGGAACAACAAACTCTCACGAATAGCTAAAGCAATTCTTGGGGAAAAGACAATGGGAGGCATCACCCTCCCCAACCTCAAACTCTACTACAAAGCAATAACAATTAAAACAGCATGGTACTGGAACAAGGGCAGAACCACAGACCAATGGAATGGGGTGGAATATCCCTACACACAGCCCCAAGTGTTTGAACATCTAATCTTTGATAAAGGGAGCAAGAAATGTGAAGTGGAGCAAGGAAAGCCTCTTTAACAAGTGGTGCTGGCATAACTGGACAACCACTTGCAAAAAATGGGCTCAGACCTCGACTTAACACCATGCACAAAAGTCAGATCAAAATGGATTAAAGACCTCAACATTAGAGCAGAACCCATAAGGTACATTGAAGACAATGTCGGTGAAACCCTCCACGATATTGAGGCTAACCGTGTCTTCAAAGATGACATGCCACTGACCAACCAAGTGGAAACAGAGATAAACAAATGGGACTATATTAAACTAAGAAGCTTCTGCACCGCAAAAGATACAGTGACCAGGGCTGGAGCAATAGCACAGCGGGTAGAGCGTTTGCCTTGCACGTGGTCGACCCAGGTTTGATTCCCAGCACCCCATATGGTCCCCTGAGCACTGCCAGGAGTAATTCCTGAGTGCATGAGCCAGTAGTAACCCCTGTGCATCGCTGGGTGTGACCAAAAAGAAAAAAGTTTGTTTTTTCATTTTTTAGTTTAGGGTATCTTGATAATGAAGTGGCACTGTAGCACTGTCCTCCCGTTGTTCATCAACTTGCTCGAGCGGGCCCAGTAACATTGTGAGTCTTGTTACTGATCACAGATCACAGATCATCCTGTTATTCGTCGATTGCCTCAAGCAGGCCCCAGTAACGTCTCCTTCATCCCAGCCCTGAGATTATATTCAAGGCTCTTTAGGAGAATGAGACCCATCATTGTTACTGGTATTTGGCATATTGGGTACGACACAGGGAGTTTGCCAGACTCTGCCGTGTGGGCAGGTTACATTTGGTAGCCTGCCAGTTTGTCAAAGTAGGAATGAGATGTCATAATAAGATGTCGCGCGGCTGACTCTCACTGATAAGTAAAACTGAGAATTTCCTAAAATTTTATTTTTGGTTTTTGGGCCACACCCGGCGGTGCTGGGGTTTAGTCGAGGCTCTGCACTCCAAGATCACTCCTGGCAGGGCTCCAAGAATCATACAGGGTGCGAAGATTGAACCAGGTCACCATGTGCAAAGCAAGTGCCCGACCTGCTGTGCTGTCACCCCGGCCCCAGATCTTGTTTTTTATCTCAAGAATACTAGATGAGGGGCTGGAGAGATAGCACAGCGGGTAGGGCGTTTGCCTTGCACGCAGCCGACCCAGGTTCGATTCCCAGCATCCCGTAGGATCCCCTGAGCACTGCCAGGAGTAATTCCTGAGTGCATGAGCCAGGAGTAACCCCTGAGCATCGCCGGGTGTGACCCAAAAAGCAAAAAAAAAAAAAAGAATACTAGGTGAGACACCTCTTTTCTTGACTTACTGTTCCCATTCTTTCCGCCCCGTATCTAAGGCCTCCTGCCGTAAGTCACTGTGGGCTGTCTGGGAGAGAAGAAAAATCTGGGTGATGCAGCCAGAGCCGTCAGCCAGGCCTGGCACGCACAGCGCAGCCTACTGTGAGTTTGACTTCTCTCATCTTCAACTGAGCGTGAGAAAGCTTCACTTGCCAGGGTGGTTGGTGGTCGAACTTAACTAGGTGGGGCCGGCACACAGCACACAGGCTGTTGGTGGTAGTCTGTGGAAAAGAGCAGAGAGAGACATTCTGAAGCAGACAAATGAAGTGCGGCCCGGTGATGGCTGGCCGCTCAGAGCCCTGCTGATGTCAGCATGTGTCTAAGGGTGAGTCCGGCAGCTGCTCTCACCGCCTACACAGGGCCCTGCCAGCCTGAGAAGGGCACCAGGTGGAGCGACCAAAGAATCCGTGGAGTCAGTGCAGTGATTAGTACATTCCTAATCCCCTGAGCACCCACCATTTCTGCCGGTAACGCTTCCTTATCCTTTCTGGCGCAGGCTGCAGCCTGCTTCACATTTTCTGAGTGCTGTCTTATTTGATTTCGTTTTATTGGTCACACCCAGTGATGCTCAGGAGTTGCTCCTGGCCCTGCACTCGGGAATTACTCCTCAGGAGCCTGGGGGAAACGTGGGTTACTGAGGATCCTGTCCTGGTAGGTGGGGTTCAAGGCAGTTGCCTTATTTCCTTTCGGTAACAGTGTCGCAAACCATTCTGCAAAGAGAGGTGGGGGTGGAGAGAGAGAGAGGGAGAGGGAGAGGGAGGAGGAGAGGAAAAGAGAAGAAATACGGCCCAGTGATAGAGAGCGGATAGGGCGTTTTTGCCTTGTATGCAGCTGACGGATTTGATCCCCGATCCCATCTGGTCCCCTGCGCACTACCAGGAGTAACTCCTGAGTATCACCGGGTGGGACCCAAAAAGCCAAAAATCAAAAAGGAAAAGGAAAAGTGTCTGCCGTAGAGGCAGGAAACTGGGGACTCTGGTGGCACTAAATGTACACTGTTAAAGGGACCCGTGTTGGAACATTGCACGGCTGAGATCTAATCATGAACAACTTTGTAACTCTGTTTCTCACTGTGATTCCATAATTTAAAAAAAAAAATAGAAAAAAAATGTCATTGTCTCCCACCCCCACATCATCTTCTTCAATAGCCTGTTTCCTTGTGTATTTTGGGGTGTCTGACATACCAGGAGGCTGAGGCGAGGTCCAGAATGGTGCCTGGGACAGTGACCACCTGCTGCATCCCAACTGACCGTCTGGCTCAGGGGACACCTGCACTAAACAGCTTCTCCAGCAGGTTTTCCTTGGCTACTCTGATTCCATCCCATTTGGGCTACAGGTGTGGGCCGGGGCCCTCAGAGCTGCCCTGCTGTCCCACTTTACTCCAAATCCAACTAGGTTTTCTTTTCCTTTCTTTCTTTTTTCTTTCTGTTTTTTGGGCCACTCCTGGAGGTACTCAGGGATCACTCCTGGCGGGGCTCAGGAGACCATATGGGATGCCGGGGACTGAACCCAGGTTGGATGCATGCAAGGAAAGCACCCTACCCTCTCTACTACCTCTCCAGCCCCTTCATCTTAGTTTTGTTTGGGGGCTACTCACAGGTCTGTGGTCAATCCTGCTGGTGCTTGGGACCATGTAGTGGCAGGGGCCATACCCAGGCCTCCCACATGCACAGGCTGTGTTCAGCACTTGGCACATCTCTCTGCCCCTCTGCCCAGGTTCTGATTTTTATTGTGTAAAGTAAATGAGATATTCCGGTGCCAGAGAGAGCACACAGTGCCAAGCACGTGGCTTTGACCTGGCACTGCTGGTTTCCTGAGCACAACCAGGAGCAATCCCGACCGGACACAGAGCTGGAAATAGCTCCCGAGTACCTCTGGGTGTGACCCATAAGCAACCAAATACATCCACCTAATGCTGGTTCCTAGGCAGAGAAGGGAGAAGGGGAGAGGAAACAGCTAAAGAAGGAAGGAAAGGCACAGCAAAAGCACAGGTAGGAAGAAAGGAATAAAATGTTTGCGGGTCAGTAGCACTTTCTGCAGTGATGGGAGTGAATCATGAATAAACTTTTTGTCTGCCTTTTGGGCAATACCAGAAATACTTGGGGACCACACATGCTGTCCAGGGTTTGTCTCCAGGCCTCCAGTTTGCTTGATCTTGCCTTTGGGCCATCTCCCCAGCAATGAGGAACTTTGAGGAGAGTCTGGTGTGGTCGAAACACACATGGGTTCAGTATGGACTCGCTTCTCTGGCCTTCACTCACACCTGTAGATTTCTGAGGTCTCTGGGCCCCGCTGAAGCACCGTGCATATGAAGAGATTCCAAAAGAACTTTTTTTGCAGGTGTCTTTGCTCCTGGCTCTATTATATTTATTTCTTCTTCTAAGAGTCTGTTAGTGTCCCCAAAGCAGCCTGTCACTTAAAATAGACTCAAAGACTGGGTTGATACTACTACTATTCTCATTTTGTAGGTAGATGGAAAAATGAAAGAAAGAAATGAAGCGATCTGTCCAAAATGACGTAGTAAATGGCAGGCGTAGGAGTTACTGTGCTTGCTTCCAAAGTCTGGCTAGTAAAGTATAAAAGAAAAATCTTTTTTAGCCAAACAAGCAAAAAAACGTTTTTGTGCAGAACTCAGAATTTCAACTTTTTGTTGTTGTTTTGGGGGCACACCTGGCGATGCCAACGACTGACCAGGGTTGGCTGCGTGCAAAGCAAGCGCCCTCCCCGCTATCCTATCGCTCAGTTCCCAGAATTTCCATTTTTTGTTTTTGGAGGTCATCTCCGTATTAGTTACCATCGGGGCTGCACAACTTCCAAACCAGAAGTGTCGGAGAGTTCCCTTCCCGGCCCACAATCCTTAATCACTTGATCCCCCGTTATTCATCGATTTACTCCAGTAACGTCTCCATTCATCCCTGTTGCGTGCTAGCGTAGCCCAATGGCATCTGTTCATTCTAGGAACATGCAGATCATTCAGGATCTTGACGAAGAAGTCTGACCATCTTGTAGGTGGGCGTCCACGCGATCTTTTGACGTCCCGTGGAATCTAATCAGTAATGGCTCTAGTTCAGCGGTTGTCTGTAAACCTCATTACGTGTCCAGCCCATCTGATTGTTGATGCCTTGGCAAATGAGACAGCGTCCCTGATTCTTGAGCGTTGACGGAGATCAGAACTCCGGATTCTATCTCTCATTTGAGTGAAGTGTGATACTCCAAGCATGGCTCTTTCGATTCCTCTTTGGGAGACGCGAATAACGTTCTCATCCTGTTTGCGTAGGGCCCAGATCTCTGAGGCATATGTTAATGCAGGAAGGACAGTGGAGTCAAAGAGATGTGCTCGGAGCTGGAGGTTCTTTGTCCTTTTAGTTATTTCTTCAATGCTCTTGAAGGCATTCCAAGCCGCTCTCTTCCTCCTGCGCAACTCAGGTGCCAGGTCATTCATCATGTTGATTTCTCGACCTAGGTATGTATAACTGCTGCATTCGGAGATGGTGGTCCCATCCCTGATACGAAGGAACAATCTAGGCGAGTGACTAACTTCCGCTTTCCGCTTTGTTTTCCTTCTCCTCCGAAGGCTTTTCCCGCCTCCGTGCTCAGAGTCCATCTAGGTGACCTCCCTGCTGCTGCCTGGGGCCGCAACTCCCACTGGGAGCTGCAGCACTGGGCCAAGCCCAAGGCGTGTGACAGTTCCCGGCTTCCCCCGGCCGGAACCATTCTCGCGCGGCGGCAGTTGCAGCCGGGGCTCCGACCCGCGAGCCCCGGGGGGTGGGGCCAGGCTAGAGCGGCAGCCGGGCCGGCCAATCGGCGCGGAGTTCCGCCGGGCGGCAGCCAATCAGGCGCGGCTGCGGGCGCCGCGGCGGTCCTCGGCGTGCGGCGGGTCTGCGGCAACATGGGGCTGAGCCCGCGCTGGCGGCGGCTGCGGCTGCCGCGCTTCCAGGCCTGCGGGCTGCGCACGGTGCGTGAGCTGCCGCCCCGGGTGCGGGGGGGCCCCGGGGGGCGGGGGGCGGGCGGTCGCGAGCCCTTGCCGTGTCCCCGCAGGCAGCCGTGCCCGCCGGCCCGCACTGGCTGGCGGAGCGCTCGGGCCTCTTCGAGGCGCTCTGGGCCGCGCAGGGCGAGCGGCTCGCGGGCCTCGCGCGGACGGAGCCGCGCAGGCTGCGGGTGGCCCTGCCCGACGGCCAGCAGGTGCCCGCCGAGGCCTGGCGCACGACCCCCTTGCACGTGGCGCGGCGGATCAGGTGCGCGGGGGGCGGGGCTGCGCGCGGTTGCCCGGGCGACGCGTCCCCGGGGCAGTTCCGGGCGCCCCGGGGGTGGGGGTGGGGGGGGTGGCGGGGGTCCCGCGGGCGCGGCCCGAGCCTGTGCCGGTTCTCCCCCCACCCACCCACCCCCTCCGTCCCCGAAGCGCCGAGCTCGCGGACTCGGCGGTGGCCGCAGAAGTGGACGGTCAGCCCTACGACCTGCAGCGGCCCCTGGAGAAGGACTGTCAGCTCCGCTTCCTGACCTTCGATTCCGCGGAGGGGAAAGCGGTAAGTAGCGTCTCCCGAGCCCGAGGCCCCTGCATGGCCCCTGGCGGCGGGGGAGACCCCTCCAGCTGTCCCCGGCCCAGCAGGGAACGCGCGCACTTGGGGTCTGTTAAGTGGCATCCTAGGAGCTGGAGCACTAGCACGGCGGGTCGGGCGTTTGCCTTGCACGAGCATCCCAGCATCCCATGTGGTCCCCCGAGCTCCACCTGGAGTAATAGCCGAGTGCATGAACCAGGAGTGACCCCTGTGCATCGCCGGGTGTGACCCAAAAAGCAAAAAATATATAAATAAATAAATGGCATCCTAATAAAACTCATCCTAATACTAGATGAGTTCGGTCCCCTCTGCACGCCGTAAGCTATGGTTCCTGGTACAGTCCAATGCAGCGGCCTTGCCTCTCCAGACATCGTCTCCTGGACGGCATCCTGGGGGACGGATGATGAGGTGTCATGCGTTAGGGTTCAGAAAAGTGGAGCCCTTGTATCGCCGCCGGAGGGGAGGGCACTTGCCTTGCACACGGCCAACCCAGGTTCAGTCCTGACACCTCATATGTTTCCCCCTCTCCTCCAGCAGAGTCAGGAGTGATCCCTGAGTGCAGAGCCAGATGTGATGCATGAACGAGTGTAGCGTGAGGCTGGATGCTGTCTAAGCACAGGCTCCCACGTTCAGTCCCTGGCATCATGTCCCCTGAGCACCGCCGGGGACATGATGCCTGTGACACAGATACAGGACTTTGAAAGGATGTGTGCACACCTGTGTGACATCCCAGCAGAGCTGCAAGTAACTCCAGAACACTGCTGGGTGTTACCAAACGTAAATGAAGAGTAGCTTACTCTGAAGTCAAAGGCGATGTCTAGAGGCAGCAAAAGAAGATGGGCTGGAGGCCAGGGATATGGTGCCGTGGTAGAGCTCTGCATAATTCCGGAGCACTCCTGAGCATGGAGCCGGGAGTAGCCCTGAGCACCAACAGGTATATGAGGGGGCAAAATCCTGGATCTGGGGCGATAGACCAGCAAGTAGAGAGCTTGCTTTGCACTTGGCCAACCTGGGTACAATCCTTAACGCCCCGTATATGGTTCCCATCAGAGGTGATACCTGAGCACAGAGCCAGGATTAACCCCTAAGATGCGTGGCTTATGTGTTGCCAGGTGTGACTCAAAATACTAACAAAAAAGACTCCTGACTGGAGCCTAGGCTGAGGCCTCTTCACCTGGAAGCATGTGGGACATCCCTGGCACCCCTCGTTGTGCTGGGTGCAGCCTAGCAGCCTGTGTCGTGATCCCTGAGGCACAGTGATCTCTGCCAGCACTGCCGCCAGCGGGGTGTGAGCACTGTAGCCGATGGGTGCAGCGCTGCCCGTCAGGAGAAGGCCAGTAGCTCAGATACGCAAGGCACTCCCAGAGCTCAACACCAAATCACCAATAACCCCATCCCAGAACGGAGAGACGAACAAACGCTTCTTTGTTGGGGACGGACACACTGGTGTCCCTAGATAGTGGGTCTGAAAAGTTGCTCATTGTCACCTGTTACCGAGGAAATGCCAGTCCACATAGAGAGGCATCATCACACTCCAGTGAGAATGGCGCATTTAAAAGTCTGTAAACAGCCAGAGTTGACAGGGATGTGGTCAAAAAGAAACCCTGCATTTCCCTGTTGGGAGTGTTGAGTCAGTCTGTGGAGAACAGCGTCCATTCAACTCGGCCCTTCACTTCTTGGCTCCTGTCCCCCGACACAGACACAGGACTTTGAAAGGTTGTGTGCACACCTGTGTGACATCAAGTACAATAGCAGGGTATGGAAAGCACCGCCCTGGAGCGGAGGAGTGTGGGGGAGGGGGGGAAGCTGGGGCTGGAACCGTAGCACACCTGGGGGACACCGGCCTTGCACCAGCCCACCCTGGTTCGATCCCCGGCACCGCATACCGTCCCCCGAGCACCGCTAAGTTTCATTTCTGAGCTCAGAGCCAGTAGTAAGCCCTGAGCACACCTACACGTGTCCCCGAACCCAAAGAAAAAGCATGGTACCCCACTGAGGGCAGTTTGCTCTGCTTGGCTGAGCTGGGGAGCATCGGGGTGAGAAGTCAGGGAGGGCCCGTGCTGGGGGAGCACGTCTGATCTGCAGCGAGACTCACCGCGGGCACAGACAGCAGCGGGGACAGGCTCTTGGCTTTGCAGAATTCAGGTGACTAAGCTTTGGGGAGAACATGCTAACTGGGAATGACTGGACAGAAGAGACGGACACGTGGGGGTAGGGACCTTGCAGGGACTCTCTGTCCATCAGACCGGCGGGTATTAGCGTGATCCGGTTTCTGAAACGACCGTTTTCCTCTTTTTGTTTGCACAGGGCTTATTCCTGGCTGCTCTCAGGGATCATTTTTGGCAGGCTCAGGGGATCAGATGGGTGCCTCAGAGCCGCTCTTTTTCTTGAAGAGACGACTTTCGGTTTTGAGCCCCCCGCTTACTCCTGGCCCTGTGCTAAGGGAGCCCTGGGTGAGGCTTGGGGTCCATATAGGGTGCCAGGAGTCAAACCCTGGTCAGCCTCATGCAAGGCAAGGGCCCTCCCCCGTACTGTGGCTCCAGCCCCATTGTTCGTTTCTTCCTGGGCCGCTCCCTGGGTGCTCAGGACTGTAAGGCGCCTGGGAATGAACTCTGCAGAACGTGTGCGCCAGCCCTGAGTCCTCGCCCTGGCCCTCTCCCGCTGATCCTTTCCGGTCTGCGCCCTGGACTAGTTCCCCAGGTGTTGCTTAAGGTTCCTAGCCAAGCCTCACGGGCTGCTCAGGCCCTGGGCTGGAGGAGGAGGTTGTGGACTTGCTCTGTCCCGGGGACAGAGCTCGGCAGTCTCGGGAGGCTGGGCTTGGTCCCATCGAACCCGGGGAGTGCGCTCAGCTTTCTCTCCTGGCACAGGTGTTCTGGCGCTCCAGTGCCCATGTCCTGGGGGCAGCGGCAGAGCGACTGCTGGGGGCCACCCTGTGCCACGGCCCGAGCACAGACTGCGGCTTTTATCATGACTTTTTCCTGGCGGCGGAGCGGTGAGTGGTGTGAGATGGGTGGTCACTTCCAGGTGTGTGTGTCAGTGGGTGTCTAGCGTGCTTTTTTCTCAGCCTTTTTTGATCTGAGAAATCGACTAATTTAAAATCAAATCTAAAGTATTACAAATGATAATAGATTTCCATGTATTGTGAAAGGATTCCCCTGGGTGAGTGTAGGGTCGGAGTGTGTAAGAGGCTAGATAGTACAGGGTTAAGGCACGGGCCTTGCACACGGCCGACCCCAGGCACCCCAAATGGTCTCCTGAGCACTGCACCAGGAGTAGCCTCTTAAGCAGCGGTGTGTGGCTTGAGTTGGCCACTTAGAGCATGCAAGGCAACCAGCTGTTGTCTCTCCAGGACAGTCCGGGGCTCGGAGCTTCCGGATTTGGAGCGGATCTGCCAGGAGCTGGTGGCCGCAGCCCTTCCCTTCCGGAGACTTGAAGCCACCCGGGCTCAACTCCACCAGCTCTTCAAGGTGTGTGGGGCACAGGCCCCCGAGCGCCCCGGAGGTGGTGGGGCGAGGGCGCCCTTCCCGGGCACCTCTGTGGGCTGAAGGCTCATCCGCACACTTTCTTATTCCAGGATAACCCTTTCAAGCTCCAGCTGATCGAGGAGAAGGTGACGGGCCCAACGGCGACAGTTTACGGGTGAGAGAATGAGGGATCGGGAGGTGATCTGTGTTCCAGAGCAGCAGAGTGACTGTCCCCTCTCCTCTCTGTCGGCGGAAGACCCTGAGGGAAAACAGGAACCTCATAGGCTCAGGCCCACTCACACACACACACACACACACACACACACACACACACACACACCCCACCGCAGGCATGAGGTGCTGGGTGATTTTGGGGTGTTGGGTTTGGTTTTGGGGCCACACCCGGGAGTGCGCAGGACTTACTCCTGGCTCCGTGCTCAGAAATCACTGCTGGTGAGGAACAGGGGTCTGTGTGTCGTGCTGGGGATCAAATCTGGATTGACCTCCCGCAAGGCAGATGCACTCCCCGCTATGCTATTGCTCCAGCCTCAGTTTTTTCTCTCTTTTGGGCCACACTCCTGGTAGTGCTTGGGGACAGGAGTGAATGGGGACTGAGAGACCATATGGGGTGCCAGGGATCGAACCCAGCTCAGCTGCATGCCAGGCGAGTGCCTCCCCACTGTGCTATTGTTCTGGCGCCGTGTTGCTGATCCTTGTCGGGACTCGCGGGCGCGGGGCTCACTCTTCACCTCTTCCTCCAGGTGCGGGATGCTGGTTGATCTTTGTCGGGGCCCCAACCTTCGGCACACTGCGCAGATCGGAGGTCTGAGGCTGCTTGCGGTCAGTGGTGACCCTCTGTCCCCGCCTTTCCTCTGCCTGTGCAGCTAAGGAGGGAAAGGATAGTTCCCACCTTCCAGAAACGTCCACTGTGCTGTCAGAGCCTGAAAGCCACCTGACCTAGGACAACCAGCCCCCCCAGCCTGCCATTCGGGCTGGGGAAGGTGGGCGAGGGCCCAGGGCTTCCATCCATCTTGCTCGTTGCCCGTCTTTAAATGGAACCTGTCCAGTTGTCTGACTCAGAAATATTTTTGGCTCGGGGCTGGAACAATAGCGCAACGGGTAGGGCATTTGCCTTGCACGTAGCTGACCCGGGTTCGATTCCCAGCATCCCATAGGGTCCCCCGAGCACCACCAGGAGTAATTCCTGAGTGCATGAGCCAGGAGTAACCCCTGTGCATCGCCGGGTGTGACCCAAAAAAAGCAAAAAAAAAAAAGATTTTTGGCTCAGTATTTTTCAGACATTCTGTCAGTGTGGCTCATACGGCATCCTGGCACATAGATTTTCATCTATTCTGTCAGTCTGTACGTTGTGGGCAGGGTGTTGGGCCATACCCAGCTGTATTCAGGGCTTTCTCCTGCTTCTGAGCTCAGGGGTCACTCCTGACGGGACTCGGGATCGTGTGTGGTTCCAGGGAGTGACCGGCAGTGCTCAGTGCCTTGCCTCCAGGCTAGCTCACCTGCCCTGCCTTTAAAACTTACTCTGGAAAAGCTGTTCATTCCCCCTGGGTCTGTGAGTCTCATGTGAGGTGAAACAAACACAGGAGAAAGCGTGAGGAGAGTTGGCGTGGGGGGCTACTGCCTGCAGAGATGGGGCTCGGGGCAAGGGGCGATAGGTGGGAGAGAGCTGATGGTGCCCCCGGGTTTCAGGAGGGAGCTGTGGGGCGGGGAGGGGCACGGCCAGCTCAGCTGAGGAGACTCGGCTGGGCCGGGCCCTGAAAGGGGAGCCCCGAGGGCCTCCTGCCTGAGTCCTCGTTTCTGGCACAGAACTCCGCATCCCAGTGGCGGTCCTCGGATGCCGCCACTCCCCTGCAGAGAGTGTCCGGGATCTCCTTCCCCACTGCCGAGGCGCTGAGGGCCTGGGAGGAAGAGCGGGAGAAGGCCCAGCTCCGGGACCACCGGCGCATAGGGAAGGTAGGGCGGGGTGGGGCAGGGGAGTCTGGGCGGGCAGGGGTGGCCGGGGTGTGACCGCGCCGTTCCCCCAGGAACAGGAGCTCTTCTTCTTCCACGAACTCAGCCCCGGCAGCTGCTTCTTCCTACCTCGAGGGACCAGAGTGTACAATGCGCTGGTGGCCTTCATCCGGGTATGAGGGTGGGGGCCTGGCCAGAAAGACCCGAGGGGCTGCAATAGCACAGCGGGGAGGGCGTTCCATTCCCAGCATCCCATGGTGTCCCCCGAGCACCAGCAGGAGCAGTTCCTGAGTGCAAAGCCAAAAGTAACCCCTAAGCCTCGCCAGGCGTAAACCCCTCCCCCCCCCAAAAAAATATATATCTATTTTTTCCGAAGCACTGGTCACCTGCATGGAAATGTGGGCTCCAGGGGCATCAGGAGGTTGCCGCTGGCCCCTCCCGCAGCCACCCTGCACAACCCCGTGTCCGCTTTGCAGGCTGAGTATGCCCGCCGTGGCTTCTCGGAGGTGAAGACCCCCATGCTCTTCTCCACGAAGCTCTGGGAAGTGTCGGGGCACTGGGCACATTACCAGCAGGACATGTTCGCCCTGCAGCCCCCCAGCACGCAGGGCGCCCCCCCAGACACTCTGGCCCTCAAGCCCATGAACTGCCCGGCACACTGGTGAGCGGCGTGGGGGCTGGGGGCTGCCTAGGGGGACGCGGGGAGTGGGAGGTGCGGGGCTGACTCGCTCCGCTCCGTCGGGTCCCACGCGGCAAGGGAACCCGGCCGCCGGTTCCCAGCCTGGCCCCGCGGAGCTGGAGTGACAGGCCTGGGCAGCCTTCCTGCAGCCCTGACCCCTCGCACCCCAACCTCAGCCTGATGTTCGCCCACCGGCCCAGATCCTGGCGGGACCTGCCCCTGCGGCTGGCGGACTTCGGGGTCCTGCACCGGGCAGAGGCGTCGGGGGGCCTGGGGGGCCTGACGCGGCTTCGCTGCTTCCAGCAGGACGATGCCCACATCTTCTGTGCTCCCGAGCAGGTGCTCCCCGGACTGCGGCCTCCCCTGAGTACTCCCCAATTCTGCGGGCGCCAGGTGGTATCGCCCCAGGGCGGCACTGGCACTCAGCTCCCCACTCTCCCTGCAGCTGGAAGCAGAGATCCGAGGGTGTCTGGATTTCCTCCGTTCCGTCTACATGGTCCTGGGCTTCTCCTTCCGTCTGGCACTCTCCACCCGGCCGGCCAATTTCCTAGGGGACCCCGGCTTGTGGGAGCAGGCAGAGCAGGTGGGCGGGGGCGGGGTCGGGGTCGGGGAGGGACCCTTGGTGGGCCCCGTAGCGCCCCAGGAGACCAGCCCTCTCTTCTCCCTGCACAGGTCCTTCAGCAGGCCCTGGAGGAGTTCGGGGAGCCCTGGACCCTCAACCCCGGGGACGGGGCCTTCTATGGGCCCAAGGTGAGTGGTTGGCCGGGGAGGGGGAGTGCTCCATTTACTCTAGTGAAGAGGTGACAGAGTCGAAGGGATTGTGGGGTGACCCAAGCACCCTCCGGCAGTGCCTGGCCCAGTGGTGCAGGAGTGCCCGACAGCCGCGCTGTCTCCCTGGCCCCTGAAGGTGCGATTCAGCCCTGGCTCACCACAGGGGGGCTGGAACCGCTCCCTGCAGGGGCGGAGAGCGTGGGGCGGGTGGGCGGTGACTCTAGGAAGGCCGCTCCAGAAGTTGGTTTGGGCGCCGGCCATGTGTGGGGTCCAGTTTGTTTGTTCTGGGGAGGGCTGGACCGCACCTGGCTGGAGGCGCGGCCCGCGGGGTGTGGGGTGAGGAAAGGGCCGTGTCCGCACTTGAGGATCACGGGGCGAGTGAGGAGAGCTGGAAGCGCCGTCCCAACGGGCAGGGGCTGCTCTCCCCAGAGTGGGGTGCTGGGGTCCAGCTGACGAGGCAGCACTTCCGGTCCCCTCCTCCTTTCCAGATCGATGTCCACCTCCACGACGCCCTGGGCCGGCCTCACCAGTGCGGGACGATCCAGCTGGACTTCCAGCTGCCCCTGAGATTTGACCTGCAGTATACGGGGTATAGCCCCCCCAGCCCTGCACAGCCCCTCCCCAGACGTGACCCCAGTGCCTCAGTCTGACCCTCTGTCTGCTCTACCCGCAAAAGGCAAACGGGGGCGCCGGAGCGTCCAGTCCTCATCCACCGCGCAGTGCTGGGCTCTGTGGAGAGGATGCTGGCCGTGCTGGCCGAGAGCTGCGCGGGCAGATGGTGAGCCGGGCCCGACCCTCTTGCCTCTGGCCACCATCTGGCCGGTCCAACAGGCCTTCCCCTGCCCCGCCCCCACTGCCGCAGCCTCTGCTCCAGCACTCAGCTCCTTCTCTGCTCCACAGGCCTCTGTGGCTGTCCCCCCTGCAGGTCGTGGTCATTCCTGTGGGACCCGAGCAGGAGGAATATGGCAGAGAGGTGAGGCCGAGGAGGCCCGGGTCCAGGCAGGACGGGGGGGCCACAGCAGGGACCCCCAGACTGGGCCTTTGTGCTGGGAACAGCCCCCGAGAAGAGACTTCTCTGCCCTGTGGAGAAGTGGAGAGATCAGAGGCCGGGCACCCGGGGAGCCCGTGCTGAGGGAGGCTGTGGCTGGTCGTGGGGGGCAGGGAAGCCCCGTGGCTGGAGGAGGCAAGATCAGCGGGTTGGGGGGGCGTGTGGGGGAACTCTTGGTGCCTCAGCTTCTGTCACTCAGTTCCTGTCACCTGACATCGGCCCAGGTCCAGCAGAGCCTGAAAGCAGCGGGGCTGGTCGCTGACCTGGATGCTGACCCGGGCCTGACCCTCGGCCGACGGGTGCGCCGGGCCCAGCTGGCCCAGTACAATTTTCAGTTTGGTGAGTGACAGGGACCCTCAGAGCCCACGCCCCGCCACCCTCCCTGCGCCTTCCCCTGTCACGCCCGCTCAGTGAAGTCACCCGCATACTTGGGATGATTGGGGCTCATACCTGGGCTGGGCCAGAGCTAGGAATCAGGATGCCGTCTGGGTCACCTGGGTTGCCACAGCTGCCACCACGCTGACCCGGAGAACAGTTTTCTTCCCACTCCACCCCCTTAAAAGTCCAGGGACGGGGAGAGAAAGGGATTGAAGGGTTAATGAGGGTGAGCTTATGTGGTGCTCGGAGCCATCCCTGCGGGCTTGGCAGAGGTGTTACCCTGAGGGCTCAGAGCAGGCGACCTGTCCTCCGTTTCCTGACCTCCACCCCCAAATGCTTGCATGGGGCTTTCCTCTCCTGCCGGCCCCTCTGTTCGGTCTGTTTGTCTGTGTCTAGCTGGCCCCCTTGTCTCTGCCTGACGTGATAAGGTCTGGAGGAGAATATCTAGAACATTCCTTATCTCAGGATGAGAACTGGGGAGCAGGAGGCAGCTAAGAATAGCCTTTCCCTGAGCTGGGTCCTTCCTAAAGACTGAGGTCTTGGGCCAGAAACAGGACAGCGGGGAGGGTGCTGGCCTTGTGCACTGCTCACCCGGATCAATCCCTGGCACCCCTTATGGGCCTCGACCTTCCCCGGCCCAGGAGCGATCCCTGAGCATTGGCCTAGAAAAGAAGGGCTGGCTCACCCCGATTCAACCCCCAGCCCCCCATCTGGCCCCCCGATCACAGCCAGGAGTGATTCCAGAGTGCAGGAGTAAGCCCTGAGCAACACTAGGTGTGACCCCAAAACAAAACGAAAAAGATTTAGGTGTCTGGGGCCAGGCTGGAGCCAGGGTGGCAGAGGGCCCAGCACTGCGTCATAGGGGTGAGAATCTGGGTTCCATCCCTGGCACCACCAAAAATAATCCGTTTCTGCAAAGCCTTGGCGTGAGCTAGCTTGCGAGGGCGAGGTGGCCCTGACCGCGGGCCCTGCCCCTCCCGCCCCCCGCCCGCAGTGGTCGGCGCGAAGGAGCAGGCCCACGGGACAGTGAACATCCGCACCCGGGACAACCGCCGGCTGGGGGAGCGCGAGCTGGCCGCGGCACAGCAGCGGCTGCTGGAGCTGCAGGCCTCCAGGGTCCCCGACGCCGAGGACGTCTTCTGAGCCTGCAGGCAGGACGGGAAGGCTGCAGAGGCGCCCGCCCAGCTGCCCCTGCGCCCAGCCCTGCCTGGGGGAGAGAGTGCAATCAGCTGTTTGGGAAGGAAGTGGAAAGGAACAATAAACTTGGAGCTACTGGGCACGTGTCTTCATTTCTCACCGGGAAGGGGTTGGCAGCTGAACGGGGTTCCCTCCCTGCCTCTGCTCTCGACCCCTAGAGTTGGGGACAGGCAGGGGGGGCTGCTGGGAGCTGCCCCCCGCCCCGCCCTCCAGAGGTCCTCCCCGCCAAAGGCAGCCCACCAGGGAGACTGAGGCCGGGCGGGCGAGCTGTCAGGCACCCGCGGGTGGGGAATGCCAGGCCCCACTGCTCTCCCGGGCTGGGGGAGTGGCCGCGGGGAGGAGCCGGCCTGAGTCACGCAGGAAGCCGAGGGGGGCGGGAGGTGCCGGATAAAAGGCGGAGCGGAGTTGCCGCCAGTGGCTCGGCAGCCCCGGAGCCACCTGGACCCTCACCGGCCTCCCGTCCCGCGAGCAGCCTCCTGCCATGGGCCCTGCCTCCGCCGCAGCCTGGCTCGCGGCCTGCTTGGCTGTGGCTTCTGCGGCCTCTCAGGGTGGTGAGTCTGGGCAGGAGCCCTCGGGAAGGCCCCAGCTGTGGCAGGTGGCTGGTCGCTGGGCACTCGTGGGGTCCCCGCCCCACCGCTGAGGGGGCTCCTGGACGTCGGTGCTGAAATCCCCAAGTGGGGACCCAGTGCCCTGGGTGGCTGGGAAAGCCCTCCCTGGGGACCACGGCAGAGGTGGTCTCTCTGGGCCTCTGAGGCAGGGGAGAGGGGGTCCAGGCTGTCCTCACCTGGGAAGCCCTGACTTCAGGGAGGGGACATGGGGCTGTGACCCCAGGCCCTGTAACCTCCTCTGCCGGGCACACTCTCCCATGCTGCGGGCGACTTGTCACTCCCCTCTGTCCGGGGCGCGGCTTGGCCATGTCCCCTCCAGCCTGGTCTGTGAATGTCCACGGCCTGCATGTCCTTCCCACTGCCTGACTGCCCCAATCCCGGGGAGGTAGAGGCTAAGGGACCCCCCACTGGGCAACTCAGGGGCCCAGTGATGGGAGGGTGCACAGCCCCTCCAGCAGACGGGAGACATCGGAGGGCGCTGGCTCTCCAGAGCGGGTGGGGGGGCCGCATAAGGCAAGAGCGCCAGGGCTGCTGGCACCCCACCCTCCCATTTTCTACACTCTGACTCACCAATCCCACACTCTGGGGCAGGAGGGATTCCCCCAAATCCAGCCCTGATTTGGCCTTCCTCCCTCAGACACCCCACCTCCCAGGAAGAAGCAAGTGGGACCAGAGCACCTCCCCCCATTCCTTCAGGAAGGTGAGTCTGGGGGGGAGTCCAGGCTGGGGGGCCCCGGGAGAACCATCAACCCTGAGCATCCCCCGTTTCACCTCTAGTTGGCTATGCAGCGCCCCCTGCACCCCCTTTGACCCGATTCTCCTCCATGGCTGACCTGGCAGTCTATGAGGATGGGCCTGGCTTCGAGGAACAGACTGAAGGTGAGCCCCCTGCACAACCCCAGGGCCCCCAGGCCGTCCCTGTGCGGGGGAGGCAGCCTTACTTACACCCATCTCTGTAGTGCAGCCCCGCTTACAGGAAGGCCCCCCACTGCAGGAGGAGGAGCTGCCCCCCGCCCAGCTCCCCAAGGACAGGAAAGGTGGGTGCGGCTGGTCTCACCTTGGCCCAGGGGTGCTGCTGGCACGGCTCACCCCAGCCTCCATGCTTCCTGTCTTGCAGAGAATATCTCTGCCCCTTGGGAAGCCGTCCCCCAAGAAGAAGAGCGGGGGCCCATGGAGCAGAAGGAGGGTAAGAGCATGGGGCGCCCCCTCCCCCTGCTCCCCAGCTGGGCCGAGGAAACAGTATCATCCCGTCACAGTCACGGTTTATTCCCAGGGTTGGGGCCTCCCCTTCCACGACTCGCCCAGCCCTCTTTTGCTCTTTGGACAGTCCTGATTTGGTTTTATTTTGGGTCAGACCCAGTTGTGTTCAGGTTCTGCACTCAGGTACCACTTAGGGGGCCCTCTGAGGTCCAGGGCTCAAACCCTGGTCAGCCACGTGCAAAGCCAATGCCCTGCCTTGTGCCCGTGCTTCAGCCTGGGCCAGTCCTGATTTGATACGCAGATGTTTGTCCCCGCTTCTCCCGAGTTCCTCTGGGCTGTGGGCCCTGGTCCTGGCCCTGCTGACCATGTGTCCCCTGCCACCCGCAGAAGAGCCGCCGTTCCCAGACCAGAAGGAGATGGACTTTCCCTCCAGGCAGCCGCAGCAAGAGGGTGAGCTGGACCGGGCGAGGCCGCAGGAGGGCAGCGCCTCTGGGTCAGGGTCTTCCCAGCTCGGACCTCGGGCTGTCTCCCAGCCGTGCTCGGGGCACGGAGACGAACCTTCCTCCTGGCTCTCCTTCTCTGCTTCGTCAGCTGCTGGTGGGGGCACACACTCACTTCTTTTTACGTTTTGTGTGTTGGGTTTCGTGCCACACCCGGCAACGCTCAGGGCTTACTCCTGGCTCTGTGCTCAGGGATCACTCGTGAAAGGTTCAGGAGACCCTGTCGGGTGCCAGGGATCAAGCCTGGGTTGGCCTTGTGCCAGGCAGACCCCCTGCCAGGGCACTGTCACTGCAGCCCCCAGAGCCGCTTTCTGCCCTTTCAGGCCACCTGACCCCTCACATGTCCCTTCCTCCGTCCTGTCCCCCTCTAGCAAGGCCAGTGCCCTCCTTGGACCAGGGCCATCCACAGCCCGAGACCTGGGGTGCCCCCTCCCGCTGTCCTCACGGCCGGTCCCGCGGGGGCTTGGGCCACCGACTGGACGGCTTCCCCCCCGGCCGGCCCTCGCGGGAGAACCTGGAGCGGATCTGCCTGCCCACCCGGCAGCACGTGGTGTACGGGCCCTGGAACCTGCCGCAGACCGGCTACTCCCACCTCACGCGCCAGGGGGAGACCCTCAACCTGCTGGAGACGGGCTATTCCCGCTGCTGCCGCTGCAACAACCACGTGAACCGCCTGGACTGCGCCGAGTTCGTGGTAAGGGTCCCGGGGGGCTCTTGGCGCCGGGGCTGTGGGCCTGTGCCGGACGCCGCGCTGGGTGCGCGGGGCCGCATCTGACGCCACCCTCTCGCTCTAGTGGGAGAACGCACTGGGCCAGTTCTGTGAGGCCGAGCTCTCGGTCAAGACCCGGCCCCACAAGTGCTGCCTGAAGCAGGGGGAGGCCCGGCTGTCCTGCTTCCAGGCGGCGGCCGACAGGCCCCACTACCAGCCCCGCGCCTACCCTGGCCAGCAGCCAGGCATCTCCGTGGGCCCAGACCTGCCCTTCCCCCCCGGGCTGCCCACACCGGACAATGTCAAGAACATCTGCCGGTTCCGACGCCTGTGCGCGCTGCCACGCCACCTGCCCCCGACCGACCCCATGCTGCGGCGGCTGCAGGCCCTGGGTCAGCTGGAGGGCGCGTTCAAGCACTGCTGCCACCAGGGGGGCAACGTCACCTGCGCCCGCAACGCCGTAAGTGGGCGCGTGTGCCCGCCGCCTGCCAGCCGTGCTACTGCCATGTCTGCCTGTCCGTCTGCTTTGTGACTGTCGTCCATCCTGTGTGTCCATCGGCGGGTCTGTTCAGCTTGAGCCGCGTCCTGCAAGCCCCGCCTCGTCAACCCACACACGCCTGCTCACCGTCCGCCCTGTCTGCCTGCTGGCCACCCCATCAGCCCATCGACCACCTGCCTGCTCGCCGTCCACCCTGTGTGTCCACCGTCCGCCCTGTCTGCCTGCGACGTCCTGTCTGCCCACCCCACACCACCCCTGCACCGGGCCTCGGGGCCCTGTGCGCCCAGGACTGCTCCCTGCCAGCTCTGCAGCTCACACACCTGCGTCCTCCTTGCTCCCACAGGCCGCGACCCCCCCGCCTCTCCCCGCCCTCTGACACCCCTTCTCTGGCCCACAGTGGGAAGACAGCCTGGACAGCTACTGTGACCGGGAGCAGTCCGTGAAGACCCACCACCACTCGTGCTGCCAGTTCCCGCCGAGCCCGGCCCGTGACGAGTGCTTCGCCCGAAGGGCCCCGTACCCCAACTACGACCGGGACATCCTGACGGTCGACCTCAGCCACATCACCCCCAACCTCATGGATCATCTCTGTGGCAACCAGAGGGTCCTCAGCAAGCAGTGAGTCCTGCCCGTGTCCCCGTGCGTGGGCCCTGGTGGGGTCTGGCGCCCCCGTCAGCACTGGGCGAGCGTGGAGGCCCTGACCGCTGACTTTCTCGCCACGCAGCAAGCAGATTCCCGGGTTGATCCAGAACATCACGGACCGCTGCTGCCAGGTGCCGTTCCCCGAGCAGACCTGCTGTGCTGAGGACGAGGTGAGGCGGGGTCTGGAGGCCCGTCTGGGGGGCCGCCGGCGACGGGGCTGGCCACAGGGGAGGTTCTGGGTTCGAGGTCGGAGGCTTTGCCTGGCTCACCCGCTCCACTTTCCTGGCATGTCCTGGTGTTCGCGTCTGTCTGCACAGTCTCTGGTGGAGCTCAGAGAGTGCCGAGAAGCGGAGGCACAGGACCCAAGCGCCCCCGCGGCCTCCTGCCCCCTGACCTCGGGCCCCTCTCCCCCCTTCCTTCCTTAGAAGTCCACCTTCATCGAGGAGCTCTGTGGGCCCAGGAGGAACTTCTGGAGGGACCCCGCCCTCTGCTGTGACCTGCACTCCGCGGACGAGCAGACCAACTGCTTCAACGTCTACTACCTGCGGAACGTGGCCGTGGTGAACGGGGACATCGGGCTGGGGGAGCCCAGCCCCACGGCGGACGCAGACACCCGGCCCACCTCCGAGCCCGAGCGCAGCGGAGAGTGAGTCAGCCCAGGGCCTCGGCTGCAACCTCAGCGCGGGGAGCCACACCCCATCTGCCTCCTCCAGTGCTGAGCGCTGTAAACAGGCCTCACAGTTGGCAGCTGGGCCGGGACATGTCACACACCCTCCCAGGGCGCTCCTCGCGGGGCCCGGCCCGGGCTGGGCCGGAGCTGCAGCACCAGCAGTGCCGGGACCGCGACCAGGCAGCTTTCCCTCCCACTCTGTCATCCCGACTTGGCCACCAATTAAACGCAGCGTTGCATGTTAACCCTCGAGTATGTGGATTCGGAGGCGACGCGCAGCGTGGCGACCTCCCAGCTGCCAGCGCACGGCCTGCACGGAGACCCTGCGCGGCTGAGGGGCCGGAGAGAGAGTGCCGTGAGCAAGGCTTGCCTTGCACGAAGCGGACCTGGGTTCGATGCCCGGTGGCCCGTGTGGTTCCCTAAGCCCTGTCGGGAGCGAGCCCCGAGCATCCGCAGCAGAGTGTAGCCCAAAAAAACCAAAACAAACAAACAAACAAAAAAAAGGGTTTCCATCTTTCCCTCCAAGTCCCTGCACAGACCATCCACATGTGTGCACATGTGGCCAGGCCTGCTGGGTGAGGGGTGCTGGGACCATGGGCTCTGGGCAGCTCCCTGCAAGGAGACACACACACACACACACACACACACACACGCTTGAAGGCCTGCTGGGTGGGGGGTGCTGGGACCATGGGCTCTGGGCAGCTCCCCGCAAGGAGACACACACACACACACACACACACACACACACACACACGCTTGAAGGCCTGCTGGGTGGGGGGTGCTGGGACCATGGGCTCTGGGCAGCTCCCCGCAAGGAGACACACACACACACACACACACACACACACACACACGCTTGAAGGCCTGCTGGGTGGGGGGTGCTGGGACCATGGGCTCTGGGCAGCTCCCCGCAAGGAGACACACACACATACACACACACACACACACACACACACGCTTGAAGGTCTGCTGGGTGGGGGGTGCTGGGACCATGGGCTCTGGGCAGCTCCCTGCAAGGACACACACACACACACACACACACAAGCTTGAAGGCCTGCTGGGTGGGGGGTGCTGGGACCATGGGCTCTGGGCAGCTCCCTATAAGGAGACACACACACATACACACACACACACACACACGCTTGAAGGCCTGCTGGGTGGGGGGTGCTGGGACCATGGGCTCTGGGCAGCTCCCTGCAAGGACACACACACACACACACACACACACACAAGCTTGAAGGCCTGCTGGGTGGGGGGTGCTGGGACCATGGGCTCTGGGCAGCTCCCCGCAAGGAGACACACACACATACACACACACACACACACACACACACGCTTGAAGGCCTGCTGGGTGGGGGGTGCTGGGACCATGGGCTCTGGGCAGCTCCCCGCAAGGAGACACACACACATACACACACACACACACACACACACACGCTTGAAGGTCTGCTGGGTGGGGGGTGCTGGGACCATGGGCTCTGGGCAGCTCCCTGCAAGGACACACACACACACACACACAAGCTTGAAGGCCTGCTGGGTGGGGGGTGCTGGGACCATGGGCTCTGGGCAGCTCCCTATAAGGAGACACACACACATACACACACACACACCCACACGCTTGAAGGCCTGCTGGGTGGGGGGTGCTGGGACCATGGGCTCTGGGCAGCTCCCTGCAAGGACACACACACACACACACACACAAGCTTGAAGGCCTGCTGGGTGGGGGGTGCTGGGACCATGGGCTCTGGGCAGCTCCCCGCAAGGAGACACACACACATACACACACACACACACACACACACACGCTTGAAGGCCTGCTGGGTGGGGGGTGCTGGGACCATGGGCTCTGGGCAGCTCCCTGCAAGGACACACACACACACACACACACACACACACAAGCTTGAAGGCCTGCTGGGTGGGGGGTGCTGGGACCATGGGCTCTGGGCAGCTCCCCGCAAGGAGACACACACACATACACACACACACACACACACACACACGCTTGAAGGTCTGCTGGGTGGGGGGTGCTGGGACCATGGGCTCTGGGCAGCTCCCTGCAAGGACACACACACACACACACACAAGCTTGAAGGCCTGCTGGGTGGGGGGTGCTGGGACCATGGGCTCTGGGCAGCTCCCTATAAGGAGACACACACACATACACACACACACACACACACGCTTGAAGGCCTGCTGGGTGGGGGGTGCTGGGACCATGGGCTCTGGGCAGCTCCCTGCAAGGACACACACACACACACACACACAAGCTTGAAGGCCTGCTGGGTGGGGGGTGCTGGGACCATGGGCTCTGGGCAGCTCCCTGCAAGGACACACACACACACACACACAAGCTTGAAGGCCTGCTGGGTGGGGGGTGCTGGGACCATGGTCTCTGGGCAGCTCCCTGCAAGGACACACACACACACACACACACACACACACACACACACACACGCTTGAAGGCCTGCTGGGTGGGGGGTGCTGGGACCATGGGCTCTGGGCAGCTCCCTGCAAGGACACACACACACACACACACACACACACACACGCTTGAAGGCCTGCTGGGTGGGGGGTGCTGGGACCATGGGCTCTGGGCAGCTCCCCGCAAGGAGACACACACACACACACACACACACACACACGCTTGAAGGCCCCCAAAATGTGTCGCTCGCACAGCCCGTCACCAAGCAGCAAGCCCCTGACGTGCGCGAACCGCCTCTAACGGGCACGCGCGACCCCGGGGTGCGCTGACTGACGTGCGAGCCTGGGAGGCCTTCTGGAATGTTCCCGAAGCCCCGGGGGCAGGGGCTGCGGCCACTCGGGTCCTCCGGGTCACATGGGCTGCCCCTACGGAACCTAAGCTCAGGGACGAGGCCGAAAGAAAGAGCCTCTTCGGTGAAGCCAGGTCGGCGGGACCGAGTCCCAGCAGAGGGAGAACTTTCTCGAAAGTCGTCCGCGGCCGCCAGCTCGCCGAGGCCCCGTACCGAACCCGGGAGGGGGAACCGCCGCGCCCAGCCGCGCGCCTCAGCACCTCACGCGGTCCGTGTCGCGCCGACGCCGTCTCGCCCTCAGCAAGTGGCTCCCTCGCCTGTCCGTCAGCGCGCCGGCCAATGAGTGGGCGAGAGTCGGCGCCGCGCCCGCCCCCGCGCCCCGGCCCCGCCCACCCGGCTCGGCGAGGCCGCGCGCAGGCGCCGCCGCCGCCGCCGCCTCAGGCCGCCGGGTCGTGGCGCGGCGGCGAGTGGCGGGGCGACTCCGCGCCGCGAATGAGCGACTCCAGGGCCGGCCACGCCGAGTTAGGCCCGGCCCGCCGGGGTCCCCCACCCCCAGGCGGTCCCCCTCGCCTCGCCTGGCCAGGGGTCAGCCCGGACGCAGCCGCGCGGGGCCCCGAGACGGACGACGAGGACCGAACCGTGTCCCGTCGGGTCTTCTGGGGACCGGACCGGCTTGGCCTTCGCCCGGCCCTGGCGACCGTCGGGGTCAGGCGTCCGCACGGGGACAGCGCGTGGCCTGAGCGCGCCGTCGGGTGCTCGTCGGAGTCTCGGCGGGAGGCGGCCGGTCAGGGCCAGTCAGAGCCGGTCACGGCCGTGCGACGCGGGCGGACCCGCGGGTGGCTCGTGTGATCGCGAGCGAAGACGGTCGCCCCCTCCCACGCGGCCTCTGCCGAGACCAGGGCTCGGGAAGGCGAGCGGACTCTCGGTCCTGTGCTCCAGCGCCTCAGTGGGCGATCAGGGCCGGACTCGGGCCTCCCCAGGCCCATGTGCCTCATGCCTCAGGCTGATCCCCCGCGTGTCGCCAGGACCTGCCACCACAGCAGGACACGTGACTGCAGAGCAGCAGGGGACACGGTTGTGGCACCGCCTCGCCTCTTCGGGCCCCTGCAAGGCCAGTCAAGCCTTCAGGATGCTGGAACCAGCCCCCTCCCTCCTGGCTGCTCCTCCAGACCCTGATGCCAGATGCTTCCATGCAACCAGCTGCGTTTTGTTACTGTCGTGCTCCAGTGCAATTTGTGTGTTGATGTGTTTATTTAGCTTTTTGCGTCACACCCAGTGACGCTCAGGGGTTACTCCTGGCTTTGCTCTCAGGATCACTCCTGGCGGTGCTCAGGGCTTACGCTGACTCCTGACCGAGCATATCTTCTGCATGCTGAAGGCTGGGTTCAAGCAACAGATCCACATGGAAGCCACCACCAAGTACATGTGTGACCCAGAGGGAGAGAGAGGGGGAGAGAAAGGATACTGAGCAGGACATGTGGCCGAGCAGGAGCATGCAGTCTTGCTGTACTAGGCCATGGGTTCGGCCCCAGCTCTGTCATTATTAACAACAGCAAAACTTTATAATAGCGATAGGACAGTCATGCAGGGACGCTGGCAAGTCCCGTCCCAAAAGCAAGAAAGGAGCCAGAGAGTCTGTGAGTAAAGCATGGGCCATGCGTGCAGCTAACACTTTCGATCCTCAACAACCACACACAGCTCCCCCAAGCCCCGCCAGGAATGATCCCTAAGCCCTGCTGAGTCTGGCCCAAGCAAGAACAAAACAGAGGGACCAGAGCGACAGCATAGCGGCGAGAGCATTTGCCTCGCATCCAGCCGACCTGGGTTTGATCCCTGGCATTTCATATGGATCCCTGAGCACCACCAGGAGTAACTCCGGAGTGCAGAGCCAGCTGTAACCCCTGAGCAACACTAAGTGTGGCTCCAAAACAAACCAAACAAAAATAAAAAAGACCTCGGGGAGTGAAGCTATAGTACAGTCACTGTCACTGTCCTCCCGTTGTTCATTGATTTTCTCGAGCAGGCCCAGTAACATCTCCATTGTGAGACTTTGTTGTTACTGTGTTTGGCACATCTAATACGTCGGGGCGCTTGCCAGGCGAAATACTCTCAGTAGCTTGCCGGGCTCTCCGGGAGGGGCAGAGGAATCGAACTCGGAACGGCCGTGTTGGCTGCATGCAAGGCAAACACCTTACCCGCTGTGCTATTGCTCCAGCCCATAGTACAGTGGGTAGGGTTTTTGCCTTCCATCTGCCAACCCAGGTTCGGTCCCCAACATCATTCTGTATGGTTCCCTGAGCACTGCCAGGAGTGATTCCCGAGTGCAGATTCCAGAGTAAGCTCCGAGCACTGCTAGGTTTGACCCCCAAACAAGCTAATAAACCAAATTAAAAAAAACGTTATCAATACCACAGAGGCCTGTCCTCCCCTGGGTGTTCTTTTTGCTTTATATATATCTTTTATCAGTTTAGGTAAAATGGTTACTGTGTGTTTAATAAATAAGTGGCGTGGCTCTCTCCCTCCACTTGGGTTTGGTGACCATGAGCCACTTCCCCACTCTGGCCTGCGACCACCACCAACAGACATATTAAGGAGGGAACAGGGCTTCCAGGCTGGTTGGTGATCAGTCGCCCTTTATCCCAATCTTAGTCTCGCCATTTATTCCATTCTCCCCGTGTTCCAATCTCACTGAGTGCCCCATTCCAGTCTCACATTGCCCCTCCTGTCCCCTCCGTCTCCTCCTGTCCTTCATGCTACTCTCCTCGTGCCCAGTCTCATAGCCTTGTCTAGAGCCCAAGCCTCGGGGGTAGCAATGACACCCAGGTCAGATATCAGGTAGTACAATCAACTATGTAAAGCCCTTCCCTTCCTTCTGGGGAAGCTCTATTTTTTTTTCTTTTTGGGTGACACCCAGCGATGCTCAAGGGTTACTCCTGGTTCTGCACTCTGAAATTACTCTTGGCGATGCTTGGGGGACCATATGGGATGCTGGGAATCGAACCTGGGTCGGCTGCATGCAAGGCAAACACCCTACCCGCTGTGCTATTGCTCCAGCCCCCTGGGGAAACTCCTCTAAGACAAATATCTCCTGCTAGGAGATCTGCTCAAGGGTAAAATTTCTTCTAAGGACATACTTCTCAGTTCCTTAGTCCATAAAAAATCACCTTAGATTTGCTTCTTAATAGTCTTTCTAGTCATTCTGAATGGACACAGTAGGAGATAAATTAAGCTTATAGGGTAACTCTCCTGGGAACATCTCACTGTAGATCCCAGACTACAGTACTCAAGCCATATTAGTCCTTCCTAACCCTAGCAGGGTCCTTGTCCAGTCACTTCTCTTTGGATCATGACAGAATTCATCCATGACCATGCTCTTAACTTATTCTAAGTTTTATGGCACTTGGCCTGTCCCATTTCGATGTCAGGGCAGCTCACAGCTTGCCCAGTTCTTTCATTGGGACCCTCCTTTTTGGGTGCTAGGAACTAAGGGCAACTGAAGCTTAAGTTGAGTCATATTTATGACAGATGCCAAGTAGTAAATATTATTTGGAGTTAATTAACTCCCAAGTTACAAAAGCACAGCATCAACTGTATTCCTGTGTCTATACAAAAAGGACATTGCTCCAAAGTGAACTATGCGAAGGACATAAGCGAAAGAGAGAAGCAATATTTCACTTCCAAATACAAAATTCAGAGTTCTAGAAGGATCTAACCTTACAAACCACAGGTTTTGGTTAGGGGAAATGTGTGATTAACAGAGAAAGCAGAACACAGAGAAGTTAAAGATGAATACTGAGAAATGGGAGTGCTTCGGTGGCATTGTGATGCTTGTAGATGTAGAGGCCCTCCCGTTTATCATCGATTTGCTCGAGCGGGCCCAGTAACGTCTCCATTGGAGACTTTGTTGTTACTGTGTCTGGCATATCGAATACTCTCGGTAGCTTGCTGGGCTCTCCGAGAGGGGCGGAGGAATCGAACTCGGGTCGGCCATGTTGGCTGCGTGCAAGGCAGACGCCCTACCCACTGTGCTACCGCTCCAGCCCATTGTGATGCTTATAACCTAACAAACCTAAGCTCCTTGTAGCAGAGGAGAAAGGACAAACCACTGTTATCCTACAGGTTACTATATAGTTAACATTGATGGGTTTGTTTGTTGGGGCCACACCCAGCAACGTTCAGGACTTACTCCTACATCTGCGCTCAGAGATCATTCCTGGTGGGGCTCAGGGAACTATCTGGGTGCAGGGGATCTGAAACTCAATCATAAACACCTTTGCAATGTTCTATCCCACCATGATTCAATTAAAAAATATATATATTGCAGCTATATGCTCTGGTCTATCCATTCTACTGTCACTGTCACTGTCCTCCCCTTATTCATTGATTTGCTCGAGTGGGCCCAGTAACATTGTGAGACTCATTGCTATTGTGTTTGGCATATCGAATACGTAAGGGGGAGCTTGCCAGGCTTTGCCATGCGGGTGAGATACTCTAGGTGGCTTGCTGGGCTCTCCGAGAGGGGCAGAGAAATCGAACCTGGGTCGGCCGCATGCAAGGCAAATGCCCTACTGCTGTGCTATCGCTCCAGCCCATCCATTCTACTACTGGTAAATATTTGATAGTCGGGTTGTTTCTTTTCTTCAGCTATAAAGAGATCTATCTCTTAACAGCTTTAAATCCATAAAGACGGTGCTCGTTAAATGCCTCCCTTTTGGTTACACACCAGGATCTGTGTGAGGGACCGAGCCTCTCCTCGGCTTACCCAAGTAACTTCTTTCCCTGTGAGGTATGGGAGTTCCTGTCTTCCTTCCTACTCCACCTCCAGGGTTGCCCATCTATGTGGCTCTCTGCTGAATTTTTCATTAATATCTCAGTGTGGTTTTAATTCGCATAACCAGGACCATAAATAATTGAGCATCATTTTTTGGTCAAACCTGACAATGCTCAGGGCTTACTCCTGACTCTGCACTCAGGTATCCCTTCTGGTGGGGCTTGGGGGATCATAGGCAGAGCTTGGGATTGAACCTGGGTCTGCTGTGTGCAAGGCAAGTAGGCTTTACCCCTATGCTAACATGTTCGCTGTCTGAATAATGTTCTAAATGTAAGGATGTCATTCAATGTGTAGTCACCAGCGACTGGGAAAGCCCAAGGCTTTCTCTCACCACCTGTGTTCAGTGGTCTGGCACCGCTTCCCTACCTGGGGCAGCCGATGCCATGTGTGGATGAAGGAGGAAACGAGGGCCATGCTGGTTGGTGATCAGTTGTCGTTTATTCCATGCTGCCCATGCGCCTGTTCCAGTCTCACTAAGCTCCTCACTCCCGTCTCTTCCTGTTCCCCTTGCTAGTCTCTCCTCTCACTGCTTTGGTCTCTCTCTAGTTTCTCATCAACTCCCTTTGGGGGTAGCACAATCAACCTATAAAAGCCCTTCCTGATTGCTGATCAGCTCAAGGGCAAAATACCGCCTAGGGGTTTTTCTCCTTTCCTCGGCCGAATAACTTAATGAACATCTAATTCTACTTCTTAATATTAGTTATTTTGTATGGACATAGTAAGAGATATATTAAGCTTGTAGGGTGGCTTTCCTGGGAATGTCTCGCTATAGATCTCAGACTACAGACTGATCTTTCCTAACCCTAGCAGGGTCATAATCTAGTTGTTACTTTTTGGATCATGACAACATTTGTCCATGACCATACTCTTAATTTATAGTTAAGTATTAGGGTGCAGAGTCTGGCAAACTCCCCGTGGCGTACCCAATATGCCAAATACCAGTAACAATGATGGATCTCATTCTCCTAAAGAGCCTTGAATATAATCTCAGGGCTAGGATGAAGGAGACGTTACTGGGGCCTGCTCGAGGCAATCGACGATTAACAGGATGATTTGTGATTTGTGATTTGTGATTATGGTGCTTTGGCCTGGCCCATTTAGATGCCAGGGTAGCTCACAGCATGCCCTGGGTCCATCCAGTCGGGACCCTGCTTTTGGGGTGCTAGGAAGTAAGGGTGACTGAGGCTTAATTCGAGAGATCAGATGCCCAGAAGTGAATATCATTCTGAGTCAATTAACTCCCAAGTTACAAAAGCATAGCATTAACTGTCTTCCTGTGTCCACACACAAAGGACATTGCTCTGAATTAACTACGTAAAAGACTTAAGGAAAGTGTTTATTTACAAAAGCAATATTTACAAGTACAATATTACAATATTTACAAGCAATTTAGAAAAGGATTATTTACAAGTTAACAGAGTCTGATTAGGAGATAAAGGTGATTGCCCGGTTGGGGAAGCAGAGCACAAAGAAAGAGGTTACAAATAGACACAGAGGAATGGGAGCACTGTGATGGGAGTAACCCAATGAACCGAAGCTCCCTGTGGCAAGGCAGAAAGGACAAACCAATGTTAGTCTACAATTCAAATTAATCTAATCTTTATTTTTCTTATTGTTTTCTCCATGAGTTTTAGAAAACCTATTCCAGGTCACAATGCTTCCAGCTTCTGAAGACTCTATTTGGTTTTGTTGTTGTTGTTTTTCTTTTAGTTTTTTGGGCCACACACCCAGTGATGCTCAGGACTTACTCCTGGCTCTGTGCTCAGGGGTCATTCTGGTGGGCTCAGGGGACCATACAGGATGCTGGGGATCAAACCTGGCTTGACTGCTTGCAAGGCGAATGCCCTAACTGTTGTTCTGTCTCTCCGGCCCCAAGAATGTAATGTTTTGCTTATCTTATTTCAGGTGAATATCCACAGGGAATCAAATGTTTTCTATAATCAAAGGTTGGGGTAATCATGCAAATTTTATTCCCTGTGAAGTTTCAATTATCCCAATCCCTTTTAGTCAAAGTATACTGACAAATAAGAAGCTGTTTGTAATAAGAACTATGAAACTGTAATGAAAATTAAGAAAATGTAATGGGGGGGCCAGATCAATAGTACAGTGGGTTGGGTGTTTGCCTTGCACGCGGCTGACCCGGGTTCAATCCCCGGTATCCCATATGGTCCCCCGAGCACTTCCAGGAGTAATTCCTGAGTGCAGAGCCAGGAGTAACCCCTGAGCATCGCTAAGTGTGGCCCAAAAAAGAAAAAAAAATATGTAATGGGGACTGGGAAACTGAAACTGACCCCAAAGTTAATCAAGAGAAGGAAGGAAGAAGCATTTTTTTTTTTTTTTTTGCTTTTTGGGTCACACCTGGCGATGCTCAGGGGTTACTCCTGGCTTTGAACTCAGGAATCACTCCTGGCGGTGCTCAGGGGACCATATGGGATGCTGGGAATCGAACCCGGTTTGACCGCATGCAAGGCAAATGCCCTACCCGCTGTGCTATTGCTCCAGCCCCCAGGAAGAAGCATTTCTTCTATGACCCCAATCAACCCCTTTAAGGGCCCACCAGCCCATAGATTTGTGGGAATACACTGGGCCCAATTTATGGGAAGACAATGAAGGCCTCACCAAAAATGGGCAAGATATACTGACACTGACTGTTTTCCTTTTGGCACCTGAAGGCTGTACCATGTGGAAAAGATGCACTGATTGTTTTTCTTTCACTTATTGCTTCTGTATCCCCTGTTTCACTGATAAGAAAACACATAGATTGTAGCCCACCTTTTGAGGATAAAAGAGACCCTCTCAGCGACGGGGCTCCAAGTCTATTTCTCTTCTGACTTGGGGTCCTCAGCGCTGAGCCGTTAATAAACTCACTATGCTGTCCTGGGATGTCTCTGTTCATTCACAGCTCTCATAAGCACAACAAGAGGCCACACTCATCACTAATGGTGTGTCCACGTTGGCAGGAATTGATTTCTTGCCTGTTTGCCCTGTTCACTCTTACCCAGTACTGCACCATCTATACCTTCAGACCCAATACTGTGATCTCTAGGACAAGTTCTCCACACTGTTTCCAGTGTTTGGGTTAGTGTTGGATGGCCAGACACAAACATTAGGAACATTTTGTACAAATGGTTTAAGGAACATGTTAAAAATAGAAAACATTGCTGTAATCCTGTTGACTCCAGGTTCTGAGTTTAGCACTTGGCCACACTATTCAGACTTTAGTCCCCAGAACAGAAAGATGTTGGGCACTTGGAATATGCTTGGGGGACTGGAGTGCAGTGGGGAGTGGATTTGCCTTGTATTCCGTGGACTCAAGTCTATTCCCGGCACCCTGTGTGGTCCCCTGAACTTTGCCAGGAAGGATTCCTGAGTGCAGGGTCTGGAGTAAGTAAGCCCTAGAGCATTACCAGGTGAGCCCCCCCCCCCAAAAAAAAAAAAGGGAAAAAGAAAAGGAATCTGCTTGGTCTGATCTGCACTGTGTTCTAGTATAAGAAAGATGCGGGTCTCTGAGATTCAGCGCACAGAAGGAAGCAGTACTTTGGGCTGAGCTTAGGGAATGAGTCGAACCCACATTTGATCCCTGGCATCACATGACCTCCTGCACACTGCCAGGTGGAGTGTTGGAGACCCTGAACACCACAGGGGTCACAAAGGTGGTCCCACAGGCAGATAGCATAGGATCCAAGAGGTGCAAGCTCTGAGCCTGGCCCGCATGGCCAGCTGTCCCCAGGAGTGGATCCGGGGCTTCCCCAGCACTGGCTTTGCTGGAGGCAGGCGGAAAAACAGGGAAGTGAAACTGCTAGGGAGAAAGCCACCAGAATTTACAATGAAATTCCTGGGAAGTAAAAGCCCTGGGGTCGAACAAGACCCTAGCTAAAACCATCAGCAGTGGACCTTGAGGAGATTTGTCCCCTCCCCATGGAGGAAATTCCTCAAATACCCTTGGACCTCCCCCTTAATTCTATTAACTTTAGCGATTCAGCCAAGAGAAGACTTCAGAACATTCCAGACCAAGACATCCCAAGAAGATACCCTATAAAAGCCAAAGGGTACACATATGCTGCCCGAGCCCATGCGCTGCTCGTACCCATGTGGCCGAGCACATGTGGGCCCCAGGACTTGTGTCACCCACATCTCCCCTCTTGAGATGTGCACTTTCATGTCTGATGCTGGGATGTGTGTAGGGACTTTCTCCACACTTGAAGATGTCAGTGTTCTCCCTTGAGTGTGTTACTCTCTCTCTTTGTTTCTGTCTCTGTCTCTGTCTTTCTCTATCTCTGTCTCTCTCTCTCGCTCTCGCTCTCTCTCTCCCCCTCTCCACACCTGGAAGACCAAACAGACTTCAGGTGTGTCCCCATGGCCACTGGTGAAGTTGGCAAGGCTCAGGCCCAGGCAGAGTAGAGGCTCATCGAAGACATTACCAGTCCTCGTCTTCCCAGTGGGCCCCAAGTGGCAGAGATGGATTGGGAGAAGGTGACCCTCTTTCTCTCCTCCCCAACTCATGTGAAGTACCCATGGGGTCCACCAACATCACAATCAGTTGACTTGGGTTCAATTCCTGGCACTACTAAAAGTTCAGAGCCAGGAGTAAGCTATGAGTGATGCCAGGTATGGCCCCAAAGCAAACAAACAAAAGAAAAATGCAAGGCTTGCATTAATCATTTTTGTGTTGATTGCATGTTCACATGACAGTTGGAGTAGATTGGGTTAAATCAAATGTAATTTTTTTTGTTTTATGTTTTTGGGCCACACCAAGCTGTGCTCAGGGATCACTCCTGGAGGTACTCGGGGGACCATATGAGGTGCCAGGATCAAACCTGGGTCACCCATGTGCAAGGCAAGTGCCCTCCTAGCTGTCCTATAGCTGTGGCCTATTGCTGACCTAGACACTGTATGTTTTGACATTCTATAAATAACCTTTCTGAATGGACAGTGAGAAACAATTGAGCTAATCCAGAGGGAGATCAGCGCCTTTGGTCCTTGGTACCTAGGAAGACATGTTTGTTCTGGCATAACTGGTCCAGGCTTGGAGGCTTCAGGTGACTAGGGACAGCTGTCCCTGCCCCACCTCAGCCCAGAGGTGTTTGAAATCAGATCCACCAGGCCATGGGGACTGAGTAATAGCACAGTGGGGAGGGCATTTACCTTGTACATAGCTGACCCGGGTTCCGTCAGGTTTTGTCGTGGGCATCCCAAATGGGTCCCTGAGTACTGCCAGGAGTGATCTCTAAGAACTGTAGGGTGTGTTCCCGAAACAAAAACAATACAACCCCTCCACCTCCGCCCCAGTCCTGCACTACTGGATAACATTGGTTTGTCTTTTCTCTGCCACTGCTGCAAGGAGCTTGGGTTTATTGAGTAATCCCATCACAGTGCTCCCAAGGCACTCCCATTCATCCATAACTACTTTGTGCTCTGCTTCCTTTATCTGTTAATCGCTCATTTCCCCTCATCAGACCCTGTGATTTGTAAAGCCAGATTCTTCTGGGGACCCTGGATTTTGTATATGCACGTGAAATATTGCTTTTCTTTTTTTCCTTTATGCCCTGCATAGTTTACTTTAAAGCAATGTCCTTTTTGAATAGACAGAGGAAGACAGTTAAGGCTATGTTTTTGTAACTTGGAAGCTAATTGACTCTGAATAATATTTACTCCTGGCCATGTTATATTTATTCGACTTAAGCCTCAGTTGCCCTTGGTTCCCAACATTCGAAAAGGAGGGTCCCGGCAGGGGACTTGGAGGGATCCAGGACAAGCCGTAAGCTACCCAAGCATCAAAAAGCTCCGTAAAACTTAGAAGGTAAGAGCACAGTCGTGGACAAACTCTGTCATGACCCAAAAGTGACGTTGGTGAGTCCTATGGGTGGTTTATGTGAGGTGGGGAGGATACAGCCACTTTCTTCTGATCTACCTCTGCCACCCCAAGACCCAGCTGGGAAGACTAGGACTGATCGAGTCTGCGATGAGCCCCCAGCATGGACTCAGGCTGGAGCAAGGGTTTGCTCTCGGCAGGAAAGGAAAGTCAATGTCAGTCCTAGGACTTACCCAGGGTCACTGGGTTCTTGTTTCGCCGTGCAGATAAGAATCTCAGGAGCAAATGAGCCCTGAAGTAAAAGATTTTATTTGGTGGTTTTTGAGGCGAGGAGCAAAGGAAAGTGGCAGAGAGTGGAGAGGAACACGCTCAAGGGAGAACACCAGCCTCTCCAAGGGTGAAGAGAGCCCCTACACACACCCCAGCATTAGACAGGAACGCATGAAAGTCCACATCTCAAGAGGGGGGATGCGGGCGACACGTGTGCTTGGCCACATGGGCACAAGCAGCACCTGGGCTCCGGCAGCAGGCACCGCCTTCCTTTGTTCAAGGTGGCTTTTCTGGGATTTTTCCAACCTGCCCCCAAGTGGGCCTCCTACCCCGATAAGAGTTCCTTGCTAGGCTTGGTGCTAAATGGATAGAATTGGGTGCGGCCCTTGAAACTCCTTTGTTTGACCTTTGGTCCTGCGGGATCTTCTCTCAGAGGATGGGTCCAGCCTTCTCTTGTCTGGACTAGCTGAGGGTTAATCAGATTAAAGGAAGGGATGAGGGTTGTCCAGTAATTTCCTTCAGGCCCTTTCTTCAGGTCCAGTCTCTTCAAGGTCTACTGAAGGTCTTACCAGGTCTTGCTTTCTCTATCCACAAGGTGGGTCAGCCTTAGGACTGGTGGCTTTATTGTAATCACTTGTCATGCCATTGTTCATCGAGTTGCTTGAGTGGGCACCAGTAACGTCTCCATTCATCCCTGTCATGTGCAAGTGTAGCCCAGTGGCGTCTGCTCGTTCCAGGAACACGAAGAGCATCAAACCATTCATTCAGGGTCTTAACAAAGAAGTCCAACTATCTCGTAGGTGGGCGACCAGATGTTCTTTTGATGTCCCGTGAAATCCAGCCAGTAACGGCTCTAGTCCAGAGGTCTTCTCCAAATCGCATTATGTGTTCGGCCCATCTGACTTTCGACGCCTTGGCAAACAAGGCAGCACCCC